>NC_135837.1:11215000-11950000 GCF_029677425.1 Wolffia australiana | reverse complement strand
TGCTATTTCACATTATTTTTTTTTCTGGCCAATTTAAGTCGATTAGTAAAAATACCTTAGTTTTTTTTGAGATATTTTCTCTATCACTATAGGTTCATTAAATAAATCATCAATCATGTAAAACTTTCAATAATTATTTACATAGAAAAAACCATTATGAAATGTTTTTTTTTTATTGGCAAAAAACACGGTGTCGGGTACGGCCAACCCCGGGGTTGTGCCCATAGACCGATCCATCCGTGCCCTGGACGCCACTCAAGGGGATTTTATTTATAAAGTGGAGTGTTTGTCAATGTTTATAGGCCTGGAGCGAGTATAAATATCCCAATTACATTGGGATCCCACTTGTCCACGCCCATGTTAAGAAAAAGAAAAGACACATAAAAGATACCATGCAGGCGCTCGGGAGATGTGCACGTCGTCGTCCCACTAGAGCAGCCCCGCGACGACGATGGAGTTCGGTCGCCTCCGTCAAGTGCGGTCGATGAAGCGTGGTGAGGTCTCTAGTCGAGGCGGGCGATGTCTGCTGGTCTTGCTCTAGCGTTCCATGCAATCCTCCAATCCCGCGGGCTTACGAGGATGCGCTGTGTGCGCAGGGTCGGCATTGCGAGGCGATCTACGCGATAACAGCCTCTAGCTGTTGGAGGGAGCGCCTGCGAAGAGAGAAAGATGGAGGAGGGGGTTCTTACATGTACCGCATGGTTGGCGAGTGCATCTGCTGTCTGGTTGCCCTCTCGCAGCTGATGACGAAAGCATCGTGTGCGAGGTCGGCACCGCATGATGACTTGCCATACTCGGTATAGTCGCCACTGGGAGCATGTACCTAGACGAAGCATATCAACTAAAATCTGTGAGTCCGATTCTACGACGATATTATGAAATGTTTGACGAAGTATTAGATATTTATTTAGTGCAAACTTTTACATCTTATGGTTTATACTTTTATTTAATAAACGTGAGGTAGTTAATATATGGCTTTAGTGTGTTTATAAGATTCCTC
Source organism: Wolffia australiana (assembly GCF_029677425.1). NCBI lineage: Eukaryota > Viridiplantae > Streptophyta > Magnoliopsida > Alismatales > Araceae > Wolffia > Wolffia australiana. The sequence goes on along the minus strand of NC_135837.1, from coordinate 11,949,000 downwards.
AATTCGGGCTGGAAGTAGGCACAAGGTTTTGGGAAAACAGGTTATCGTGGTCAAGGGTGTTACCTAAATCAACTGAAGCAGTAAAAAATTGGCACCAAATTATACCAAAATTATCAATTCTGTTGGAATGTAATCCTTATTAAAAACATGGCATGCAAAAGAAGAAGGTAAATAGATGAATGATATTTTGGGAATTCTAGCTTCTTGAATTGGAGACAATATGGAACTTAAAAAAACAGTTTGGATGATAGACAGAGTAAATCAATAAAATGTGAATATATAATAGAAAATGGGATATACAATAAAAAATCAGAATATGTAATAGAAAAATGGAATAAACCAAAGAATATAGAAATGAAAAGGATAAGAACGTAAGTGAAACTTGAGATTTGCTTTTTGAGGCTGTAATACGTGTGCCTCAAGGACCGAATGCTGTCTCATATACTATGAAATTTATATATTGTTAGAGTAATGTTAAAGACTTCAAAACACTTACTTGAAGCCAGTAGGCAACCAGGATCATCAACCACATTGTCTTGCTGCCTAACCAGTGCCAGAAAATATCAATAATGAGGTAATAAAAATTATAAAAGTAAAACATACATGTTGACCTAAGATGCCCTTATATTTTCCCCATTTTCTTCTCATGATATTCTTTTTTTTATGCATCATATTCCAGTCCCTTGTTCTCTATGGTATAAAACTTTTTGGTCCTCAGTTTAAAGTGAAACGAGAGGGCATGGTGGAGATATCCAGGATTTGGCCAATTCTCCTATGAACATTCGTTTCAAATAAAATCAAGCTGATTTCGCAGAGTAGCCAAAAATCAGCCGTACAAATCACTTAGAGTTCTATAGCATTTTCATACTCAACAAAGGTTGTTTACTAGACTGTTACTGGCAGAAGGGAGCAGAAGAAATTTTTACTATTAAGAACTCTCAACATGGCACTCAAGGAGGCTATGCGAAAACTATAAAAAGTAAGAATAGTAGTAGTAAAAATTTGAAATATTTGAAAGGGTAAAGCTAATAATATTAGTAGTAGTATATCTAGAGCTAAACTTTGTGTACAGTATTTATTATCACATTTTATCTTGTGGTTTAGATCAAGTAGTGAAACTAGTACAGTTCGGGAGATAATATCTCATTAAAGTCAATCTATCAACTCAGCGAGGTTTAATATATGGAATCAGACAGTGTCTAAATCACAGATTACAATAGCCCAGAGGTAATTAATTAAATTTGGGATAAAAAATATTAATTTTTTTTATATGTTTTAAAAAACTTTATAAAACACATCACATTATAAATTTAACTTAGAAGCGAAGACTGTCTTTAACAATTATGTCATTGAGCATGCACAATGAAATTCATGACTTTAAAGACTAAAATGTAAAGTAAACTTAAACACAATTCTATGTGATGCGATATAATTTAAGAATGAAATGATATGATGATACAATCATTAATGAATGAATTGAGTTATCATTTCAACTTTAGTTGAATAAGGAGCTTTGACAACTAGATGCGATGCCATAATTTTAAACTCAGAAACACAACCATATCTCATCATCTCATATAACCAGCTTGGTTTGCACATTTCAAGGGGGGCGCATAGCTATTGTTTCCAGTTTGGTCTCATTAAATATTATTTTTAAATAAATTAACTATTTGGCATTAAAATATTTAAAGCTAATGAATCTTATATGAAGGCACAATAATGTAAGGTACAGAGTTCAACAATATAATTGAGACCATACAAATGTGTTCCCCAAATTTGTTGTGCCACTCTATTTGTATAGTACATTATCTTGTGGATTCTATGATAATATAATTGTGCATGGTTAATTTTCAATACCTTATGTGCCATTAATTTTGACATTAATGCACAATGCAATCCTGGTAAAATTGTTTCGTGATATTTTTTCTCTTTTGTGGTCCCAACCAAATAAAGTTCTGACCAACTTATCGAATATTTTTTAAATAGTAAAAAAGGATGTCCAGAAAAAATTATATAATTAAGTTATAGGGAAAAAATAGGGCAGTCTGTACATGATCGGGTAGGTGTGTCAGTTGTAGGGTTGGCGTCCATAGATGAGCTCTGTATCTACATATTTAGGAGGAGAAAAACAATAATATAATTGAAAATCTATACATGTCTAGAATATTTTGGATAAATTTACATGGAAATTATTATATATTTTAATGAATGATTTAAAAACAAAATATATTAGTTAAAACCCTCTGGTAGAAATTGACATTAAAAATATGACAAGTTAAACAAAAAATATTGAAATAAGTATCCGTTAAGATAAGAGAGTGCTTGAAATAAATGTCTTCAACGATGTAGATGCTTTCATGATGTTAGTACGAGGAACTCCAAAAATTATTTTAGTGTGGGGAAGATTTTAAAAACGAAATCACATGGCATACTCTTCACAACTAAGAATCATGTGCTCATCTGGTTAAAATATGTGACATTGTACTTGTGAAGAGCCCAATGTGCATGTGAATTTGAAAATATTTTAATACTGAGTGATTTTCAAATATTTTGACAAGTGCACTTCAAATGGTCACAGAAACGATTACAATGCGTTCATTGCTGACTTTCATTTTCACATTTTGTGATGTAGGAATGACAAATAAAGATTCATCTGAACGAATTTCCCATCTGAGAAATAGAAATTGGAATTCAAAGAAAAACCCCAACCACTTACCCCAACAAATTAAAAATATTTTTTATGTGAGATGCCATTGTTTCTTTAATGACCATAATTATTGTAAATGTTATTGAAATTTTACCCAAATATGATTGCACGGTCAACAATATTAGTCAGGTATATAAAATATATCAGTATAGAAAAACAGACATCTGTTTTTGTCGTGTTTGTAAGAAATCATATCTTTTACAAAAATCTTAAATAGTGATGGGCCATAAAATGAAATAGTTTACAGTCTGTCCATTTGCAGACTTATCATGACATCCTCGTAGAATATTATTGTGTAAAAAATATGTAGTAACTATTGGGATAAGAGACTCACAGGTAAGAATGAAAACATAACTCCCCCCTATAGGATGTATTTGATGTGTGAGGTCTAAGATTTGTTATCCAGCATCTCTCAGAGCCTCCATTCATTTGCTTCTTACTCAATCATCTCTCACTACCTTGCTCTCGTATTTGTTTGGATAATCCAATCAATTTGCAATGGAACACATAACACACCATTGATAAATCCAGAGCCTTTACCAAGTAATGATACTTCCCAATTACTAACAAATTGACATTCGTACAATCAAAAGATTTTTATCCCTATGAGATCGAAGAATATCACATTGATCACTGTACATCCTTACACTCTAGATATCTCCAGAACATGGAATACTAAGTGATTTGTATCTCCATCACTCTCAGTATTTGGAAATTTTTTTCCAAAATTCCTGTTTATAAGGTTACCAAACAATGCCAACCCCGTTATTTATAAAGAGGCATCATAAGACATTAACTGGATTCAGATGGTAAAAGCACAATTTGGTGCTCTGAAACAATGAAACCTGGAATGTCGCCCAAGGAAATTTGTATTTTTATATCATGATCTTTAAGGGTGTATATAAATTGAAATAGAAACCAAGTGGTAATATATATAGATAGAGATAAAGATCAGATACTAGCTAAGAATTAAAGCATAAAGGCATTAAATTTATAAAATATGACAATACATTTACTATTGTCCCTAGAAATCAAAAATTGTTTGAAGACTTATCAGCTGGATGTATCAAACACATTTTGTATGGGGAACTAGAGAAAATACGTACATTGAGCAATGTCCAGGTTTTAAAGATATTTCAAATCCTAATTTCACTTGTATGTTACACAAATTGATTTATAGTTTTAAATGATCAACTAGAGTGTGGTTCAATAAATGATCATCATTCCTTGATGTTCTTGGTGTTACTAGATCCGAGACTGATATGGCTTTACTTTTATGATAGAAAACAACAACGCAAAATTTATTTTGATCAGAGACTGATACGTGTGTACTTTTTCATGACAGAAAATACCAATAGAATATTTATTTTGCTCCATGTAGAAAATACCATTGCAATACATATTTTGGACAATGTCACCATTTTTCAGCAATATTCAATGAATTGTGAGAAAGTACATAATTAACTTGCCATTGGTGATCTTCGACCTAAAAAATATTTTCATGGAGTTGAACTGATACTGTGATCAAAAGGGTTCATTTTAACTCAATCAAATCATCTTTCACCAATTTAAACTCCATTCACATTTTATTTAAACTATTAGTATAAAAATAATGTAATTGACAATCCTCACTACATGAATATTGTTGCTGATCTTCAATATTGAAAACCAACCATAACTGATACAGCATTTGGTGTTAAAAAAGCTTGCCAGAAAATTCATTCCTCAAATTCTGAAGACGGGGAGTCCTGAAACACGTACTTTGATATTTTAAGGGCAGCATAGTTCACGGCCGCTTGTTTATACAAAATATGATTTAACTATGGATGTTTTCAGTGAATCAGGTTGGGCATGTGATTTGACTAATTGAAAATCAGAAGGAGCATATCTGATTTTTCTTTGAAATAATCCTGTAACTTGGAGTTCTTAAGGCATTCCACTATAACCAAACCAGATATTGAAGTGAGTATAAAGTACTCACCAATGTAACAGCTGAAATTCATCCATTTAATCAGTGCTAAAAGAACATGCAGTAACATCTGAGTTCTCTCCAATCCATCACTTGAATAATCTAGGTCCTACATATCTTGCATCAAACCCCATATTTAATCCTCGAATGAAGCATATAGGAATAGATCATCACTTAATTTGGCAAAAAGTGGCGGTCAAGGCACTCACCATCCAATTGGATGATAGCAAACATTATCTGATTAACGCTTTAACCAACCCACTTACAGAATCAAGTTTTCTCATTCTCAAGGACAAGCTTATCATCATCCTTGCCAGCAATGATCTTGAGGGGGGATGGTCAGGCGTGTTTTACTTAGCGTATCAATATCTTGTAAGCAAAAAGCCAACCAATATGACTAGTTATATGACCAGTCTAGTAGGAAATTGAGATGTATCCTGCTTACTAATAAGTTTTATTTGTTCAGATTAAGTACCAAGTAAAACAGAGAGACATGATTAAATATAGATTAGGAGAGATAGACACATAAAGTTGAATCTAGATAATACCTATATAACTGTTATAATGCTCATGATAAGATTTGCAAACTAACATCTATAAATGGTCACAAATATATTATATAAAAAGACTCATGATTTCTCTTCAGCTTCATTTATAGCAAAACTCAGGTAATTGGAATATTAATGGTGGAGAAGAGAGGGGCCTAGAGCACAATGAAGCAGGCTCGATCCCGATCCCAAAAGAAGCTTAAGCTCAGTAAATGGATAGGCCTGTATTTAAGGAGAAATTCAAGTGAGTACTTGCAGAATTCACAAATCCTGGCCAGACATTCTACTTTCACACATTGTAAATCTAAAATCTTTATTTATACCCTTTTCTCCCACATTATAACACCCTTGAATTTCTGTCCCAATAAATATTTTTGCAGGCTTAAGTGCAGCAATGTTCATTGTATCTGCTCTTTTTCAGTGTCAGATTGTCTGAAGAAGGGAATCAAATCATCAGGTTTGGAAGAAATTAATGAATAAGGCATCCTTGGCCCAAAAGGGAGTGACATGAGAGGTTTGTGCATTCTTGTAGGTTTCTGTCTTCAAAACTATTTTTTTCTGGCTGGATTGCAGGATATGATAACCAAGGCCATGGGCTTTCCAACACCACAAGTGGTGCTAAAAATTTTGTCCTACAACTCAGGTTACGACATTTTTCTCAACCCAAAACTGCAGACCTGCCACACATTTTTCCACATCGAAATGCCAAGTCTGGTTAGCTCCTATGGGAAACTTGGCACCAACGAAAAAAATAAATACTATAAGGTTTTTTTAGTAGTCATTATTTGATTTCAAGTTTTACAAGATTGAAATAGAGTTTATATTTGAAGTTACTCTTAACATTATTGAGGTTTCCCTTCATTGCATTTGTTTAAAAAATAAGAAAATTATTTCTTTAAGTAGTGATAGTTTTTATCTTTATCTAGAAAATTACAAAAATATAATCACATGAAAAAATATTCGAATTTATTTGTACCTCTCTTTGGGTTGACCCTTACTAAAATTTATAGCTGGTAAGGAAACATTATAAATTTGTTGTTTAATACAAGAATTAACAACAACTTACACTTTTTTTTATTGGTTATCATACACACATCCAAGGCCTTGGTCATCCAAGACACCTTGTCCTGTCCTCCTAAAAGCCAGCTCTGGCTTCCACATCTCTGTATAGACAATTGATCCATGATGATTTGCTTATTCCTTTACCCATTGAAAATTAACTCCACCAGTAACCCAGTCACTATTTCCTATCCATCTGCGTTATGGTGACTAATAGTTAAGATGTACAAAAATTAAGTAACAATGCTGCTTGTGGGGCTAATTTAGGATTAGTCAGTTTGGATTCTGTACTCAAAAGTTGAGGATTCAAATGGATGTATAGTAGTGAACCGTTTCATGTAAGTTAAGATGCTTGATCTCTTAAGGAAACTTGGAAATAATATATTTAAAGATGACCTGCTCAAAACAAAATACATCAGCACAACGAGGGTAAAAAAAAGGATCCCACGAGAGAAAGTGGGGGAAAGCAAAATACAGGAAAGAAAGAAGGAAAGAGACAATGGGAGTCAGAGAAAACAAGATGAAGAGAGAGCAAAAAAATAGAACGAAAGCCAGTCAGAGACACATGCAGAGAGAGGTAGAAAGACAATATAATAAAGTAATATACAAAGAGGGAGAAAGAAAGAGATAGATGGAGAGAGATAGATAGATAGAGAGAGGGAGAGAGGGAGAGAGAGAGAGGGAGAGAGAGGGAGAGAGGGAGAGAGAGGGAGAGAGGGAGAGAGAGGGAGAGAGGGGGAGAGGGAGAGAGAGGGAGAGGGGGGAAGGGAGAGAGAGAGAGAGAGAGGGGGAGAGAGAGAGAGAGAGAGGGAGAGAGGGAGATAGAGGGAGAGAGGGAGAGAGAGGGAGAGAGGGAGAGAGAGGGAGAGAGGGAGAGAGAGAGGGAGAGAAAGGGAGAGAGGGAGAGAGAGAGGGAGAAAGGGAAAGAAAGGGAGAGAGGAGGGAGGGAGAGAGAGAGAGAGAGAGATGGAGAAATAATGGGGGAGATAAATAAGGGAAGCAAAAAGAGAACGGATGAGCTAGATTGATACAAAGATGAAGAGAGGGAGCGATTAAAAAAACTAAAATAGAAAGAGAGAGAGACAGAGAGACAGGTCATATTAGAATATTATCTAGACACATGCCGCCTGACTCATCCATACCATTCGGGCCTGAACTGTCCCATATGTGGTGCATTTGTTGAACATTCTGAACACAAGAACACAAGACTATTGAATGCAACAACCCAACAGTCATTCATGGTGCAAGAAAGACTTAGAGCTTACAGGAACCTTGAGGAGAGAAAAAAAATGAGGCCCTCATTTAACAGCACTGCAACAGTCTCCTAGTGCTCCATGTATGACTTTCTAGACCCTATATAAACTCCTTCACATTCCAAAGAGTGTATATAAACATATATACATCAGACATAATGTTAAAAATGTCAAATCCTGATGAAGATGTGCTCTATAGGAAGATGTTGTGTTTGATGCAGACCATATCTGGAAGGCAGCCATTCCTGTAGAGATTACTACATGGATGGACGTGGAGGAAGTGAAAAGTTCACAAAGTCGTTGGCTAAACATATGGAGACACCGGAGTCCGTGGAGGAGAGCCCTGGATCTGGATGAGGCTGACAGGTGGTAAGACATCTCGCTCATCTAGAAGACTTTGTTGCTTTTGCTTTGTTCGCAGGAGATGGTTAGCCAACACCATTGAAAGAGGTGATCTGTTGTCCAGAGAGGGGAAAATTTCACTGATGTTTGCACATAATTCACATTGGAGGTACTCGATGAAGGTGGAACCCTAGAAGATGATGAAGTTAGATGTGCATGGGCTGGGAAGTTTACCAAGGTGGAGATTGTTGAAAATGTCATACCCCCCAGCCTTATGTTTTAGGATTTTGGAGCTTGAGATTGCACATCATTGAAAGCAGGATGACTTGGCACAACCTATAAAATATGATTGTGCATAGTTTTTAGGAAGGCATTTAGGTCATGGATTGTGCCTATAAGAGGCCACCATTTCAGTTGTTTTCTTCACCCCACGTAATCTCTTAATCCCATTGTGTATTCTCCTTGATCCCTTTGAGTTGAGTTGAGTTTCTTGAAATTAGTTTGAAGTAGAAGTCTCTCCTTCCCTCTGTCTCTCGCTCCCCTAAAGTTGGTGCTCTCTTGAAGGTGACAACACGAGGTTGTGATGATGCTGACGGCGACGCCTTATTGTTTTATTTGTATTGGCTTGCTGATCATACTCAACATCATCTGAAGTTGTTCACGTCCAAGTATGCTTCTGCGAGTGTTTGCGCCCAACACATAACCAAAAGTCGGATATAGATAACATACTCATAGTGATGACCAGCAAATCCCTCCTCCTGGTTTTCCTTGTTGGGCTTTTCTGCGCCTTCAGGACAATTCAGCTCTCTTCTGAAGATCATACTGTAAAAGAAGGCAAGTGGTTCTATAAAGGGTATGGTGGATATGCACCAGAGTACGCCTGTTACTACGCTGGGCTGCCGGGCCACCATGGCAGGTATAGTGCATGTTTGAACCTACCTATCTCGCTTCAGCAACTCACACATAGAAGGGAAGCATAGGCACACAATCTCTTGATATCTCATAGAGCAAGAAGAAAGAGCAATAAATAATACTTTGAGAGTGGAAGAAACCAGGTTGATGCACACATCATACCACAACAAAGGAATTCAGACATTTATATACATCCCCCATAACTGCTTATAAACTCAAACTAAGCATGACCACACACATGTACAAGACACCTAGTCTTCTCCTCAAACTCAGCCCTTGCCTATATATATTCCTATAGACCAGTGACCCATGCTGGCTTGGTTTATTCATTGAATGATTCAAACTTAGATTCCTAAAAGAGCGCAATCAAGATTAGCTATCCAACAGCGGACTTCCCGGTTATGGCATCGGATATGACATTGGCCTTCGCGGCGGGTATTGAAGAGGAGTTGGGGTTGCTTATGGATGTGGGGCTGGGTGTAGGCTTCATAGGTGAGTTTGGTGGGGCAGCTGGCTTTGGTGGTGGTGCAAGATTTGGTGGCTACAGGAAGGAGACTGTCACCAATGTGGTGGTGCAGTACCTTTCTGGGTTAGGGAAGTCGAACCGAAACTATTTGTGCAGCCGAGTGTCCCTATGTTCATAAGTGGTTTGCACTTTGTGGCTGCATTTGAATTGACACCAGAACATCTCGCATGATTGACGAATGTGAAGTTTTTTGTGGGCATAGGATCAAAGACTATTTCTTTCTAAATATTGAGCTCATGCAAGATAACATTTCAAATTCTAAACCTAAGACTTCATATTTTTCAGGTGTCGAACATCGTTATGGTGTGATCTCTCTAAACGCGTATGATCGAGATGGTCTCAGATCCTTTCTTGGTTGACTAGGGAACTGCGATGGGTCGTTAGACGGAGGACTTATTCGGTCGCTGATTGGTCCACATGAACTGGCGACGGTTACTGTGAAGCTCTTTATGTTCTTTCTCGTAATAGGAAACTTTGAGGGTATAAAAGCCCCAATTGTCACCACATTCGATGTAATCCAAGATTCAGTCTTTTCTGTTCATTGTTGTTCATCAGAGTGTCTGTTCGTTCCTTGATTTTTTATGGAGCACTGAGTTCGATATGTGCGATTCAGATCGAATCTCAGCCAACAATTGGTATCTGTGCATGTTTTTAATCCATCAGGCCTGCGAAGATGCCAAAGAAGGGAGAAGTTTCATCATCATCTGAGAAGATCAGCACTGGAGAAGTTGATGCTGTTCATAGCTTGCCATCTGGTCATTTCCCATTGCTCTTGCTCTTGAAGACAAATAATCAGTAGTGGGGAATGCAAATGGAAGTGCATTGGGATGCTACTAGATTGTGGAAGGTTATTCCCGACGAGGAGATGAATCAAAAGAAGGGCTGACAAGCGTTTTAAGTCATCCTATTTGCAATCCATGAAGACGTCATAGATTAGCTCGATACCAAGAAATCAGCGAACGAGAACTGGGAGATCCTGCGAGTATTAAATCTTGGAGTGAATCACATCATCCAGTCTAGAATTCAACGACTGTGACGCCAGTTTGAGCTCGTGACGATGAAGAAATATGAAGATTTAATTGAATTTGATGCAGGATGACTAGAGAAAAAGGGAGGGGATAACGACGGGTAAAGAATGTTGGGGAACAAATGAAAGGGTAGGATAAACCTAGACAACAAAATCACACGATCGTTTTTGAGAATTAACTGAAATAGTGGTGGTGCAGCCCCTTTCCTCGTCGAGGGCAAGAGTACTGTCTTCAACCACGGCGATGATGCTAAGCACCAAAATCAATAAATTCGAACGAGCGTCCGTTCGAAGATTCAAAAACCAATTCAACTAATCGCTTGAAAATCTTAAATCCAAAGCAAACCCGATGGCGGTGGATGAACTCTCGAGGAATACTAGACGAAGAACATGGGACACAAGAGAGTTTAGGAGTACCTCAGCACTAGGTAGTGCGCAACGAGGTTGCGGGGAATTCTCAAAGTATCATTTTCGTGATGATTGACGTGCACTTTGATAGGGTGTCGTGAATCCAATTGGGTGCTGGCGTCGGCAGCCCGCTAGGGGGCCGGCGTGGGTGGCCTGTGTGGGTGGCTGGCGTGGGCGGCGTGCGCCGGCAGGGCTTGCGTGGGTGGCCGACGTGGGAAGTCCGCTAGGGTGGTTGGTGCGGGTGGCCTGTGTGGGCGGCCTGCGGGGGCAGAATGCGCGGGCGACCGGTGCGACAGCATGCTGGGGTGGACGACGCGGGCGGTGTGTGTGGACGGCTTGCGTGGGTGACCAGCATGGGCAGGTTGCTTGGGTGGCCGGCGTGGGCAGCTTGTGTGGGCGGCCTGCGCGAGCAGCCTGCGTAGGCACGACTTGCGAGGGCTTGCTAGGCGGACGACTGCCAGCGGTGGCGGCGACACCAATGGCAGCGGCGATCGGAGAGGGAGAGAGGACTAGGGCAAATCCTTTAAGAAGAAATAAACTTCAATTCTTGAAATAAATTTGCCAAGTGTTCTTTTGCAACATTGGCCTACATATAGGCCTGGGAGGAAAGAGAAAATATGAGAAATGACATGAAATAAAAGTGGACTACATGTTATGGTGTCATGTCAAAGGGTAGTTCTGGATCTCGCATAGATGACGTATCATGATGCGTGATGGGGCGTGTGTAGACAGAGACGTGACTAACGATGGTGCATTGACTTGGTCATTGTCAAGGTGGTTCCGTAGCTGATGCTGGCGACGAATCATAATGCGGAACATCTCAGGAGATGGTGGCGGCGTATCCGCAGAAGGTGTGTTGACGTCGTCGCCACCTATTCTCGTGGGGTCAGAAGAACTCAACTCCCTCGAGTTGTTTACAGGGAGCTCCTACGGTGTCAGCAGGTCTGGGCAAAGGCGAGCCAAGTTCTCTTCAGCAATCCATGTGTCGTCCTTCGATGGTTTGCCCTGCGAACGAATAAGAAACTTTTGCACCGCCCCACCTCGGTGAAAGTGATTACCTCATCCAGTATAGCCTCGATGTTCTCTTGCCAATCGGTATGTAATAAAGGAGGGGTGGACAAGTCAAACTCACTCACTGAAGGGTCCATGGGAAGGGATTGGTCATTAGATGAAAGAGGTGGGGCTTTAAATGCGACCAAATCCGAAGTATTGAAAGTAGTGCTTATCCCCCATGTAGACGGTATACCGACGACATAGGCATTTTCCCCAACTTGCTTGAGGATTGGGAACGGCCCAACGCTATGAGCATGAAGCTTGGTGGCCCGCTTGGGAGAAAATCTCTCTGGCCTTACCCTCACCATCACCATGTCACCTTCACTAAAATCGTGAAAATGATGATGTAAATCTGCGGTTTGTTTTTACGACGCTTCGCTACTCATGATGTGCTAATAAATGTCCACATGTAGACTTCTAATATGATTTGCAAATTCCTGACCATCGTCTGAGACTCTAGCATGCGACAACATGGGTATGAGATCCGTAGGTTTACGAGGGGGGTGACCATGAACAATTTCAAATGGACTTAGGCCGGTGGTATGGTTGAGAGATGCGTTGTAGGCAAACTCGACGCGTGGAATGATAGTATCCCAAGATTTGAGGTTGTCCCCAACCAAAGATCTTAATAGATTGCCGAGGCTTCTATTAACGGCTTCAGTTTGGCCATCAATTTGGGGATCAAAAGCCGTAGAAAATTTGAGTTTTTTTCCTAAGAGGTGCCAAAGGGTCTTCCAAAAGTAGCTAGTGAATTTGACATCTCCGTCCCATACTATACTCTTTGGAAGTCTGAGTAGGCGGACTACTTCGTTAAAATACAGTTGAGCAACGTGAGAATCATCAGAAGTTTTATAACATGGAATGAAATGGGCCATTTTAAAAAAATGATCCACGACAACCATAATGGAATCATGACGCTTGAGAGTTCTCGGAAGCCCTAGAACAAAGTCGATGCTCACATCATCCCAAGGTTGATGAGGGACCGATAGGGAAGTGTAGAGACCTGTGTTGTCTTTTACCTGCTTAGCAAGAGCACATACACGACATTGGGATACAATATTTGCTACGTCTCATTCTAGGAAGGCCAAAAGAATTTAGTGGCGATCGTCTTATCTCTCTCAAAGTGACCACTTAGGCCTCCGGCATGTGTTTCCCAAACAAGGAAGTCTCTAAGAGAAGTCAATGGGATGTATAAATGGTGGTCGTAGAATAGGAATCCCTCTTCTAGAATATAGTATTGGGTTTTCGGGTTAGGGTATTCTTATTAACTCTTCTTCTCTCAAATGATTTTTTCAAAAAAAAAAAAAAAAATCATGCCCTTATTAGAGTCAATGATAAATATGTTTGTATTTGCTTCTTCAAAATATTTAGTAGTTTTTTTTACCCCTTTCAAAAAAAAAAAAAAAAAAGTGGAAGTCCTCAAGCTCAAGAAAAAAAATGAGGAAAATTATAAATAAAAAAAAAAAAATTCATTCAAAGAAAATAAATGGGGTTTTTTGTGATAGGGATTATTGGTAGATTGATTTTTGCTTTGAATTATTGATTCTAGTAAGGGCATTTTTCACTATATCTTCTTTCTATTTCTTTCTCACTTCGTCTAAGTCTTGGGAGAAGGCAACTTGAAATGAGACATCTTTGATATATCCTCCATTCACGACCCATCTCTTCACCTTTGAGCCTACGTTTTTCATTCATTCTTATGCTCTTACCCATGCCATCACACCACTTGATATTCTGTGCTAACTGGGAGGCGGAGAATGTTTAAATTTCATCTTATAGTGGGAGGAAACATAGTGGAGAATTCGAACACAAGTAGCCGCTACCCGTGAGAGAGTGATCTTGTTATGAGAGGGAAAAGCCCACCACTTGATGAGTGCAGTGAGGAGCATTATGGATCATAGTGTAATATCTAGAGAGAAGTACATCTTTCTACTCATTTCATTAGCTCTATCCAAACCATGAGGATGGCACTCATATTCCTCACAAGGTGGAATCCGAATTGTCGAAGAGAGTTTCGTTTAAGCATGTTATTGATAATTCTAACACTTCATACAGATGAATGAGTATTGATGGATGAAGAAGTCATCTAAAGAAATAATGGTACATTGCTAAGGAACTAGCAATAATTTAAGTGGGGGGGTATGATAACTTGCAAATTAACATGATTAATTAATGAATTTTATATTATATTTATGTGTTTTAATGACTATATTTCCATGTTATCATATTAAAATAAAGATAGATCATTTAACCTTTCATGTTATTATTAATTCTGATTTTTTATCATTTTTTATGGTATTTAACTTCATTTCAGTGAAGGAATATTTTTTACATGGTTTTAAATACTTGGCTAAAGGTTGGTAAGTGTTTCCATGATTTTTCTGGAATTTTCCATATTTTTATATAATTTTTTGACCATTATATAGCCAAGAAATGATTTTTACATATTTAAATAACACATATATTATTTATTTGGCATTTATAATATATTTAAATATTTACTAAGGAGTATCCACGTCATTCGCCCGGGCGAATAAATGGATATATTTATTTAAATAAGAATAAAGAGAGAGAGAGAATGAGTGGTTATTATTATATAATAAATAGAGAGAAGAGAGAGAGAAGAATAGTCAACATAAGCGGCTATGATTTAAAATATATAAAAGAGAGAAGAGAGAGAGAAGAATAGTCAACATAAGTGGCTATGATTTAAAATATTTAAAGAGAGAAGAGAGAGAAGAATAGCGGCTTATGATTTAAAATAAAAGAGAGAAGAATGGTCAAAGATTACGCTTAAGAGAATAAAAAATATTTTTTTTTAAAAAAAAAGACCTTTTGTCCTTTTCTTTTGTTTTTATTATTTCAGGGTGACGTGGAGAATTCCTAGCCGTTCAAATGACGAAATCACTTGCCAATGATTGCGGGCGGACGACGCGCACAACAACGTGTCAGGGCGTGATCCGAGAAAGCGGAAAACGAGAAATAATCATGCTAGCCAATCAAAACGCGCCATTTCCAAGCTTATTGGAGGAGAGATAAATAAATCCAACGGCTCAGATTTTTTCTCACTAAAACCTTGATATCTTGAGATCTACATGTCCGATTGGGCTGAAATTTTGAGGATAGGTTCGTCTTTTCCCCCTCTACAATCCAGACGGTTGGATCTTTAAATGGAGGTCTGGAAAAGGGCGAAAATCACTTTTGGAGGCTCTCCATAAGCAATTGGCCAGGAAGGACACAGGAGGCATTCTGGAAGTCATCAGATCTGGATCTCTTTATCAAATTTGTAAGTTTCTGAATTGTGTTTGATCATCTTCTAGAACGATTCGAAAACGCCTTGGCATGGGCGAAATGTACATGCCCTAGATTCATGTTTTGAATGCATCAGCACTTCCTTTTGATTTGGATTCAAGATCTGACTTTTGATAATTAATTCTTAATCATTTTAGGACATTTCTGCTTCATTACATTTTTAATTTAGGGTCAAAATTGGGGCTTTCCTCAATTTCTTCACTTTCTCTCTCTAGGTTAATTTGATTTGTTTCTCTCTCTAGATTTCGGTTTTTATTGTTTAGTAATTTAATTTAATATATAAAAAACCCAAAAATAAAATTTGAACCGAAAATTCATCCATTTTGAACTCCAATTCAAAAATCACTTTCTTGATTATTAAATTCCCAATTTTAATTCTGAAAATTATTATAAATTTTATTAAATTGGGAAATTAATAATTTATATTTTAATGAGCTTAAAATAATAATAATATTCTTATCTGGAATTATCTGACCGAAATCAAAATTAAGTTTTACTTAATTTTGATTATTTTAAGAATATTATTTAATATTAATTGAATTAAATATTGCAAAATTCAAAATTACTTGACTTGATTCATAAAAATTGTTTGAAAATTCTGAATTGTTGCCTCCTTGCGGATCGACCCCTTGCTTGCTCTATATTCTTATTTAGTAATTAAGGGAATTATAAATTTATTGCATAAGTCTAAAAAGCGCAACGACCACGTAATTTTACGTGATTTTTCGGCTTATCAGGTTTGCGCAGGCGAGCAGCGTGGGCAGCCCGCTTGGGTGGACGGCGCGGGCGGCCTGTGTGGGTGGCCTGTGCGAGCAGCATGCGCAGGCACGGCTTATGCGGGTTTGCTAGGCGGATGACCAGCGGTGGTGGCGGCGACAACAACGAAAACGATGATCGGAGAGGGAGAGAGGGCTAGGGCAAATCCTTTAAGAAGAAATAAACTTCAATTCTTGAAATAAATTCGCCAAGTGTTCCTTTGCAACATTGGCCTACATATAGGCCTTGGAGGAAAGAGAAAATATGAGAAATGACATGAAATAAATGTGGACAACATGTTATGGTGTCACGTCAAAGGGTAGTTCTGGATCTGGCGTTGATGATGTGTCATGATGCGTGACGGGGCGTGTGTAGGGAGAGACGTGACTAACGATGGTGCATTGACTTGGTCGTTGTCAAGCCGGTTCTGTAGCTGATGCTGGCGACGAGTCATGATGCGGAACATTTCAGGAGATGGTGGCGGCGTATCCGCAGAAGGTGTGTTGACGTCGTCGCCACCAGAATTCATGGAGTGATTTATACAGATTGTTGGTGAATCAAGGAGCTGTTGTTAGAGACTCCTAGAGCGACAAGTTTTTGGCAAAACTCTCAGGTCAATGCTATTGAAATATGATGCGCTGACATTGTTGTTCAAGTAGTGTGGTCACATGAGCTTGATGACGATGGATGAGGTTATTCGTTCCCTGAAGGTTCATGAGTTGCGGCTGAATGAACGGGAGCAAAGCGTGGAAGAGCAAGCTCTGTTGATACGAGCTCAGTCCAAGTTTAAGAAGGATGAAACTGGACAGAATTCTGTAGGTAGAGGAAAATGGAAGAACAGAGAAAGAGGCAGAGGACGATGCAAAATCTTGAAATGAGGATGAGAAGCGTGCCTTCGACAAGTTAAAGGTATGATGCTTCAGGTGCCAAAGACTTGGTCATTACAAGTCTGAATGCATATCACGCAACAAGAAATAAGAAAAAGCAAACCTGGTTGAAGCTGGTGGAGATGAGGTCTCAGCATTATTGATGGCACTTAAAGAAGAAGCCTCAAATATGCTACTTCAGAGCTCCAGTGGGGTTTCTCCAGCCTCAAATGTCTATTGCTTGACATTCGAGCCACATTGCACATGATAGGTATGCAAAATTATTTCAGTTATGTGGATTGCTCATTGACATGCACATCCAGATTTGACGATGGATCACAATTTAGCTATGTCGAAAAGGGTACAGTCAATGCGAGAAATAAAAATGGAAGTGTGCTGAAACTCAATAAGGTCTTGTATGCATCAATGCTGAAAGTCAACATTCTCAATTTGGGTGTTTTTGATGATTTAGAGTACCCAATAAATCTCTGGAATGGTACTCTATTCATCTATGACACTGACGAGAGATTGTTGGCAAAGGTGATGAAATCACACGGTCTCTACAAGCTGGATATTGTGGAGTCCTGTCATCTCTCTAAGGAAAGCAGCAGAAAAACACGGCTGTGGCATTGCAGATTCTGTCATCAGAATTTGCACACTTTGTATCAGATGGAAAGAGATCCAACAGTCAAAAGTCTGCCCGAAATTGAAGTTTTGGAAGGTAGATGTGCATCTTGCATCATTGGCAAGCATGCTTAAGAACCACTTCCAAAGGGGAATGATCAATTGTCATTGAAGCCTCTAGATTTGGTTTATGCTGATATCTATGGACCCATCTCGCCGATACCACTTGGTGGCCGCTGATATTTTCTCCTGATCGTGGATGATCATTCGAGATTGATGTGGGTGGCCATTCTCAAGTAAAAGTGTGATGCTTTAGCAACCTTTAAGAGATTCAAGGTACTTGCAGAAATAGAGAAGGGTGAAAATATTAACTGTCTCTGAAACGGTAGAGATGGTGAATTTTGGTCGGAGGAATTGAGTGCCTTCTGTGATTCACATGGAATCAAACGGCAATTGACGATGCCCTACACTCCTCAACAGAATGGTGTTGTACAGAGGCATAATATGATAGTGATGTCCTTGGTGAGGGCGATGCTCAAAGAGAAAAATAAGCAAATGCAGTTGTGGCAGAGGCAGTGAATAGTGTCATCTATGTGCTCAACAGGTCATTCACAAAGAGCCTTTCTGGGAAGACACCATACTAGGTATGGTCCGGTCAAAAGCCAATAATAGATCATCTCAGAATTTTAGGATCACAGATTTATGTTAAGTGGACATCCGAAGAAGCTGGAAGACAGGGGTCAACCAGTAGTATTTGTTGGCTATGAGACCGGGTTGAAGGCATATCGATATTATTTTCTACAAAATTCTATAATTTGGATCAGCAAGGATGGAATCTTTGAAGAAGAAAAGGAATTGGACTGGAAGTCCAGTCCGTGGGCCACCATAGATACTGAATTGGTGGTGGCCACTACTATATCAGTTGTAGGTGATCAGATTGAGGGAGGAACGTCTTCTACAGCTAATGATGCTGAGGAGGAGTCATCTTCATCAAGATAGATCCAAATGGCTGGGAGCTCTACCTCAGAGACTCTAGCGAGGATGAGATCACTAGACAAAATATATGAAGCTACAACACCAGTAGCAACATCCAAAATTGACGAGAATTGTCTTATGAACAATGAAGAGCCATCAAGCTAGAGTAAAGCAGCTGAAGATGTGAATTGAAAATGTGTCATGGAGGATGAAATCAGGTCAATTGAGAGAAATTTGACGTGGGAAGTGGTTTCCCCTTTCAATGATTATAAACCCATTGGCCTTAAGTTGGTGTGCAAAGTCAAAAGTGATGAGAATGGCAGGATTATAAGGCATAAAGTTCTACTCGTGGCAAAGGGGTACTCCCAAAGACCTAGAATAGATTATGATGAAGGCTTTGGCACTATTGCCCGATTTGAGGTGATTCAGATGATTATTGGGCTGGCTGCACTCGATGGTTGGCACATCCATCATATAGATGTAACGTCCGCTTTCCTGAATGGAGAAATTCAGGAGGAGATTTATGTACAACAACCTGAGGGTTTGACCATAAAAAGGAGAGAAGGTGATGCTCTGAAGTTGAGAAAAGCTTTGTATGGGTCAAAGCAAGCTCCAAGAGCCTGGTATCACAGGTTGGATGCTGTTTTGATCTCTTTTGGTTTCAGTAGAAGCAAGCTTGTACATGATCTTTACGTGAAGCATAAGACCACAAATAATTTGATTGTGGGTTTTGTATGTTGATGATCTAATTGTCACAGGTTCAAAGGACAAAGAAGTGCAGAAATTCAAGCAGCAGATGAAAGAAGAGTTTGACATGTCTGATCTTGGTATGCTCTCATCATACCTTGGAATTGAGGTATGATGAGAGCATACCAAGATCAGTCATCGACCACAATTACTGCGATGCAGAGCAGGTATGCAGCTAAACTGCTGAATTTTTTCAAGATGGAGGAATACAATCCTTCCTTGCCTCCTATGGAAGTTCGACCAATCTTCGAGGATGAAGAAGAGAGGGAAGTTGATGCAACTCACTTGAGAAAGTTGATGGGAAGCCTGAGGTATCTCACTCAGACTCGAGCAGATATTGTGTACAGCACGGGTGTTCTGAGCAGATTCATGCAGAAACCCATTGCAGTACATTAAAGGGACTCAAAACTATGGGCTTGTATACAAACGAAGCCAAGGAGCTGTTGCGTTGACAGCTACATTAACAGTGATTTTGCTGGAGATACATTTGACCGGAAGAGCACCTATGGTCAAATATTCTTATTGGGTTTGATGGCAATGAGCTGGATTAGCTCGAAGCAGAAAGTGGTAGCTCTCTCTTCATGTGAAGCTGAATACGTAGCTCTCTCAACTACAGCCTTCCAGGAAATCAGGTTGAGCAGACTTCTTGGAGAGCTGGCAGGGGAATCACAGAATGCTATCAAGATTATGGTAGATAACAACTAAGCAATACCGCTGAGCAGAAATCCTGTGCATCATAGTCGGAGCAAGCATATTGCTATGAGATTTCATTTTATTAGATACTGTGTGGAAGCAGGACATATCAAGGTGAAATTTGTGAGGACTGGCGAACAGATTGCTGATGTCCTCACCAAATCACTAGGAAAGAACAAGTTCCAAGAATTTCGAGACAGAATGTAGCTGTAGAAGATTGACCCTGGCATCCAGGATCAAGGAGGAGATTGAAGGCGTATGATCCCGAATGTTCTCCGATCCTTTCACGGTTCACTGAGGAACCACTGCAGGTCGTTAGACAGAGGAGTTGTTCGGTCGCTGATTGGTCCACGTGGACCGGCGACGGTTACTCTAAAGCTCTTTCTTTTCTTTCCCGTAATAGAAAACGTCGAGGGTATAAAATCCCCAATTATCACTACCTTCGATGTAATCCAATATTCATTCTTTTTATGTTCGTTATTGTTGATCGGAGTGTCTGTTCGTTTGTTGATTTCTGAGGGAGCACTGAGATCAATCTGTGCGATTCAGATTAAATCTCAGCCAACACTCTCTGGTGGGCATTGATGTAGAGATCGTGCATTTCAGAGGAAACTCAATATCTCATATGTAGTATTGATGATCTTTCTGAAAGCTTTCTGACAAAGGATACAAAGTTCTTTGGTATATTTTGGCCGAACGTCTCTCTCGTAAACTATCACACGCTAACAAATGTATATCAAATCCATTACATTATATTTAAGTTTTTATATGTTGTCCCTTGTTGAAGAATTACATTCGACCTGACGCCAAAAATATATGATAAGTTTAATCAAAGCCTATTTATTTGGTTTATTCTGAAATAGAGAGCCAAAAAGCAATAAAGGGTTTCCGAATGAATTACTTAGTGACTATGTAAACTGTTGTATATATGGTTTTTAGCTCCTTGCAACTGTGATGATTGTCTGCGTTTTACTTGGTGTTTTTCTATTTAAAGTCGTTTATCATTTCAGAACTCAAAACTTTAGACAATAATTTGAGTATAGATTGCAAATCCAAAAATAGTTTGCTCAGGGTCCTTCAGGTTTCTCATAATATAATTAAATTTAAGTTATGCGTCAATAATCTCTGAATTTCATTTCATCTGAAATTTGAATGTTTTCTATTGACAGTCTCATCCCTCATTTTGAAAGCTATGAATTTACTCCACGCATCGGTTTTCGCAGTTTTAGCAAATTGTTTTCTCAACCTAACCAAATAATACTAATTGACTTTGTATTTTAAGAGAACCCTGCACAAAGTGAAATACTTCAGCATACTGCGGTTGAAAGCACTTGCGCCAACCAGTGAGAGAGTGGAGAAAGATAGGCAGAGAAGAAATAGAAAGAAAGAGAGAACAAGAGAGCGTGAGGAGAGAAGACGGAGGGAGACAGCGAAAAGATGGACAGAGAGCCACCCAGAGACAGTAAGAAAGATATACAGAAAGAGGGAGAGAGCGGAGGGGGAAAGAGGAAAATAGAAAGAGAGCTAAAATGAGAAAATATGAACAGAGAAAGAAAAAACGAAAAACATAGAAAAAGAGAGAGAGGGAGAGACGGATAGAAGCCGGCTTCGTCAAACATTATCTAGAACGTGCCGCCGACTCCTCAATACTTCTCGGGCCGGTATCTGTCAGCCTCTGTGCGGCGACCGTTCAACGCTGTGAAGTTGACAAAAGAAGGCTATTGAACACGAAAAACGAAAGTCCTTCACGGCGTAAGAAAAGTTCGCAAATCACGGGAAAGATCGAAGGAAAAAAAAGTCAAGTCCCTCATTTTACAGCTCCGCAACCGTATTGATGTGCTCCATGCACGCCTTTCCAAAACCTATTTAATCTCCCTGCCATTTCCTTCTAGGAGCCACGGCCAAAGCTCGGATATCGCATAAGCTAGCCCCAGCCATGAACACCAAGTCTCTCCTCCTCGTTTGCCTTGTTGGCCTCTTCTGTGTCTCCAGTGCAAGGCAGCTTTCTTCTGACGAGCAGACCGTGAAGGATGGCAAGTGGTTCTACAAAGGTTACGATGGGTATGCGCCTGGTTACGGTGGTTACTACGGTGGGCAGCCGGGTTACCACGGCGGGTACGGCGGAATTCCCGGCTATGGCGCGGGATACGGCGGTGGCTTCGGCGGCGGGTACGGCGGCGGAGTTGGCGGGGCGTACGGGGGTGGCGTTGGAGGAGGCTTTGGAGGTGGGTTTGGTGGAGGAGCTGGCTTCGGTGGAGGTGCAGGATTCGGCGGTGGTGCAGGTTTCGGTGGCTTCAAGAAGGAGACGGTCGCCACGGAGTCGCCTTGAGCAACGCAGTAGCTTTCTGCGGATTCGAGAGCGAACGTAAAATCATTGTGTGTCTCAGTTCCCTATGTTAATAAACGATTTGCACGTTGTGCGCCGCAATTTAAAAATAACCTCTTATTGGAGACAAAACTATGTCGCATGATTGACCATTCGACGATATTTCAGTGAGGTTCTCAATCATCTTTGTGGATAATAAACTACAGGCTGTTTCTTTGCAGTAACTTGAAGTTATCCAAGATACCTTATAAAAATCGAAGCCTATGACTTGTTATTTTCTTAGAGACCTCGCTGGTGTGCTTCGACTTAGTAATCGCGCATTTTAGATAGGCACCCGAATAATAATTCAGATAATATATTTGAGAAGAGTTCTCTGGCAAGATCCAAAGTAGTATCTTGTATTCCTTTAAAATATCCGTCCTAAAATAGGCTAGCCGGACTAATGTCTATCTATGAAATAAATCATTTTACAGTATATTAGTTTTTTATTTTCTCTTTCGTTGAATAATTTCATTCATTGCGTGGCGGCGAAAATACAATAATATAACTCAAAATATATATGATTCTCAATTATCCCGACATTGAAATTAAAAAAATTAAAAAAGTTTCTTAGTGGCTTAGATAATAACGGAGTTTTCCAGCTCCGTTCACACTCCTAGCTCCGTTCAAGGCAGAGTCAAGGTCTTCGGACGATCAGGTATGAGCCAATAGGATCATACATAATTATTAGCTAGTAAAAAGAAGCCACGTAACCCTATACTTGTTATAGGAAATAGTGAATAAGTTTAAACATAGGTTGCTAGGATTAAATATAACCATTAGGATTAAACATAGATAGGGAAGATCCAACTGATAGAATTTTTTTTGTTATAGCCGTTATGTTATGTTACAATGGCTATGATATAAACACAGAATCTTATTATACAACGGCTACTATTTTGCTTATAAATACGAACCCATTGTTAACAGAAGATTTAATGGATGAAGAGGATCAAGATTCCAACTATTCCAGCGTTTCTCTTCTCCTTCGCTTCTACCCCCATTCTTGTCACTGCTACACGAGAAGTGCGATTCTCTTCATGGTATCACAGCAAAGGCGGATCTTCGACATGTCTGGAGTGCATCCGTCTGCCGCCTTTCCCTCAGCGTCTGCTGCATCTTTCTCAAGGGATCTCAGTTCAAAAAATATGAGGGAAGTCCCAGTCATATTTCCTTCTAGAGCCATGGAGCTCAACAAGCTCAGCGAGAGCAACTTCAGCATATGGAAAAGCCCAATACTGCCACTGCTCCATGAGTATGAACTCATGAGGTTTATTGAAGATTTTACCCCTCCTATTTCAATCATTGATGATCAAGGAAATGTTATCGAGAACCTCTCATTCAAAATTTGGTGGACTGACCAACGGTTACTTGGGTTCCTCCATCAAACAATCTCTTAGTCCATAGCTCCTTACATTAGGAAGGCAAGATCGACAAAAGAGTCCTGGGAAAAGCTAGAAGAAGTGTTTTTTTGGATGGGCTGAAGCTTGAATTATGGACTTAAAGAGAAGATTCAACAACATGAAAAAGGGTACTATGAGCACTGACGAATATGTGAAGTATTTCAGATCAGTTGTCGAAGGCTTAGAAGCTGCAGGACAGCCACACTAACCCTCCGGCATAGCAAGCACAAACTTAAGAGGGCTGGGTGCAGCATATGCCCCATTTGTAGTAAGCACGAATCCAAATCTAGGACATCTTAAATTTGATGAAATTGTTGCAAATCTCAAAACACACGATGGATTCATGTCATTTTCACAGGAAGATGACAACAATGCATTTCCACCGATAGCCAACTACGCTCAGAGTAAAAGATTCAAGGACCAAACTCTTTCTCAAGGAAATACTACAATCAAAATCAAGGGAATTTTTAGCGTCGTGGTCAATGATGAGGCAGGGGCCAAAGATTTCAACCCCGCTGCCAATTATGTATCCAATTTGGGCACCGAGCAAGAGAGTGCCTAGAACTCTGGAAGAGCTTTCAGAACTGGAAATCTTCAATAGGCAAAGCTGAAGCACACATAGCACAAGCATAACATGAAGAGGAGCATAAAGCCTGGTATCCTGATAGCGGTGCAACACACCACATCACTTCCAGTCAACATGATCTTGCATCAATTCAGGAATACCGTGGCAACCGCGCACTCCAAATCGGTAATGGAACATGTTTGAAAAAAATTTCTGTTGGTTCCTCAAAAATCTATACTTCAAACCGTATTTTAAATTTGAAAGATATTTTACATGTGCCAGACATTTATAAAAATCTGTTATCTGTACAAAAATTAACCATGGATAACAATGTTTGTGTGGAATTTCATAGTTCTTTTTGCCCTGTGAAGGACAAAGTTACACACCAGGTACTTCTAAGGGGAACAGTTAGAGATGGTCTGTACTATCTCCTGCCACATTCTTCACCAAAGGTTGCCTTAACTGGAGCAAAGGCGTCCACAGAAACCTGGCATTACAGGCTTGGACACCCCCAAATGAGAGTTTTAAACTCTATCATTCGAAAATCTGGATTACCTATTTTTCATTCTAATAAAATTCGTGTGCGTGACTCATGCAATGTCAAAAAATCTCACAAGCTCCCATTTCTCCTACATATCACCGTTCATCGACTCCTCTAGAAATGATTCACTCAGACCTTTAGGGACAAGCACCGGTTCTTTCCAAATCTGGTTACTCATACTATGTAGTTTTTATTGACAATTTTAGCAGATATAGATGGTTATATCCTCTAAAGAAGAAAAATGATCCTCTTCAAACATTTATCGATTTTCAAACTACAGTTGAAAACCAGTTCAACTATAAAGTTCATTATTTTCAGTC
This sequence comes from Wolffia australiana, assembly GCF_029677425.1. Taxonomy (NCBI): domain Eukaryota; kingdom Viridiplantae; phylum Streptophyta; class Magnoliopsida; order Alismatales; family Araceae; genus Wolffia; species Wolffia australiana. The sequence continues at coordinate 11,924,029 of NC_135837.1, read as the reverse complement.
AGACTGAGGTGGAGAATACCAAGGTCTCCACCCTTATCTTAAAACAAAAGGAATTGTACATCGAATTTCATGTCCGCACAGCAGAAAGGAAACACAGGCATTTGATAGAAACCGTTTTAGCACTACTACAAATTCTCATATGCCCTCAAAAATCGGGGAGGAAAGTGCCTCTACTACAACTTTTCTTATAAATCGAATGATTACCTCTGTGCTTCAGAACAAATTTCCTTATGTAGTAATGTTTAAAATGACTCCAGATTACAATTTTTAAGGACATTTGGATGCTTATGTTATCCCTGTTTATGACCATACTCTGTGAATAAGCTTGACTCTAGGTCAGAAAAGTGCATCTTTATGGGCTATAGCCATCTACATGTGGGATATCAATGTTTCTCTGTGGAACCAGGTATGTTTTTCATTTCTTGACATGTGATATTTTATGAACACATTTTTCCCTTCTGAAGTTTTCTTAAGTGAACTGACGAAGGTATTCGTGGGGCCTACCCAATCGCCTTCACTAACTCTAACCCCGTGTCTGAGTTTCAAGTTCAAGAATTATATGCTGAAACTCATGATATAGACTCAGATGGATAAGAATCTTCTGAACCATCGGATAAGCTTCAAGGCTCTTTGTCAGGTCACTCAGACACTTCTCAAGATTCCTCGATTTTGTCTTCTGCCACTCCAACTATTGTTCAATTCAAATATGAGCAGTTACTTGAAAATTTTCATGAACTTATCCATACTCTAGATCAAACACCGGAACTATGAATCATTATGAAGGCTAAAACCCTTAATAATGTCTACCAGTCAGATCACATGAAACCCAAAAATCCTCAACTCTACTCTGTGTTTTAAGTTCGACATCCTGCTCCCCAGTGTTTTTATCCAATATTGCTGAACTTATCGAACCTACTTCCTATATTGCTGCATCCAAAATTCCAAATTGGATGAAGGATATGGAAGAAGAATATAAAGCTCTCCTCAAGAATAACACTTGAACTTTAATACCTCCAAATAATAATTTCCATGTGATTGGATGTAAATTAGTGTATAAACTGGTAAATACAAAGCCCGATTGGTTGCGAAAGGATACAATTGATAACTTGCAAATTAACATGATTAATTAATGAGTTTTACATTATATTTATGTATTTTGATGACTATATTTGCATGTTATCATATTAAAATAACAATAAATCAGTTACACTTTCATTTTATTATTTTTCCTGATTTTTTATCATTTATCACATGGAATTTAACCTCATTTCAGTGACGAAATATTTTTTACAGGGCTTTAAATACTTGGCTAAAGGTTGGTAAGTGTTTTCATGATTTTTCTGGAATTTTTCCATATTTTTATATAACTTTTTGACCATTATATAGCCAAGAAATGATTTTTACATATTTAAATAACACATATTTAATTTATTTGGCATTTATAATATATTCAAATATTTATTAAGGGATATCCATGTCATTCGCCCAAAAATTGGGCAAATATATGGATATATTTATTTAAATAAGAATAAAGAGAGAAGAATAGTCAAACATTGCGCCTATACAATTTAAATATATTTAAAAAGAGAGAAGAATAGTCAAACATTGCGCCTATACAATTTAAATATATTTAAAAAGAGCGAGCGAGAGGCTTTTTTAAAATTATTTTAAGGTAAGCTCACTGCCCTTCTTTTATATATAAAAAAAGAAAAGTCAAACATTGCGGCTACGGCGCACATGGGTAAAAAAATTGCGGCTGGCCTTGTTTTTTATTATTATTATAAATATACAGGGTGACGTGGCTTCTCTATAGCCATTGAAAAAGGCTAATCAATCTCCAATCATTATAGGCGGCCAACGTGGACAACGAAGCCTGAGAATGCGATCCGAGGAAGCGAAAAACGAGAAAGAATATGGCAACCAATCAGAAAATGCCATTTCCAAGCTTCTTGGAGGAGAGATAAAACGATCCAACGGCCTAGATTTATCATCACTAAAACCTTGATATCTTGAGATCTAGACGTTGGATTGGGCTGAAACTTTGAGGGTAGGTTTGTCTTTTCGCCCTCTACAATCCAGATGGTTCGATCTTTAAATGGCGGTCTGGAAAAGGGCAAAAAAAATGTTTTGGAGGCTCTCCCCAAGAAATTGGCCAGGAAGGACACAGGAGTGATTCTTGAAGTTGACAGATCTTGATTCTGAAATCAAATTTGTAAGTCTCTGATTTGTATTTCAATCATCTTCTTGAACGATTCTAAAACGCCACGACATGGGCGAAATGTACATGCCCTAGAAGTTTGCTTTGAATGAAATTAGCACTTCATTTTGATTCTGATTCAAGATTTGATTTTTTATCCTTAATTATACATCAATTTAAAACATTTATGCTTCATTATATTTTTAATTTAGGGTCTTATTTCATCTTTTCCCCAAATTCATCACTTTCTCTCTCTAGGTTAATTTGTCTAGTTTCTCTCTCTAGATTTCAATTTTTATTTTTTAGGAATTTAATTCTCATTATTGCCTCCCTGTGGTTCCACTCCTTACTTGCTGTATATTCCATATTTAGTAATTAAATGAAATTATAAATTTTATTGCATAAGTCTAAAAGCCCAAACAACGACATATTTTTACGTGCATTTTTAGGCTTATCAATTGGCGCCGTTGCCGGGGAGGCACGGTTTGAATTTTAAATAATTCATCAAGAATATTCTGTTCTAGAGTGATAAATTATTTTTAATAGATTCTTGAATTGATTTCAATTTTTCATATATTTTTAGTGATCAAAACAAATAGTGGGAATCCCAAATTTATCAATTATCTTCCTTTTATTGTGATTTTCTTGTTGAGATAATCTGACTTGTCCCCCAAAAACAACTATCAGAGATTGGAATTTTAATATAAACTATCAGAGATTTGTTTATTTACTTTTTGAACTAACGTCTACTAATCTTTTCTTGACTGTTTGTGTTACCAAAGAAGGTGGTCATCACAATTGGGATTTCTACACATCCATTAAGGTATTTTTATTTTATTTTATTATTTTTCATTCTCACCCTCTGATATTACAGAAGGAAAGATCTTCTAAAGGAGAAAATAGAACATAATAGAAGTCCAACAAGCAGTGCAATCACTGCACGAGGTAGGCATCGTAAAACTATTGGAGAAATGATGGAATTTCCTACATATCCTTTAGATTCGCATGAAAATACAGCTCGTAGGAAACTTAGAGAATTTTATGAGCCACCAAGTTTTGAAGAATACCTTGCACTTAAGGAAAATTCTTATAGGAATCATAGAGATGATCCTAGGGTAAGCTTGACAGGTCTTGAGGAAAGGAAAAGTGAATCTTTTGAAAACCCTAATTTTGAATTTCAGGATACTCTAAATTTTCCTAGATATCAGAAGCCACAATCTCCTATCGCCATAAGTCCAGATATAAGTTCGTCTACCAATATTATGGATGTGAGTAGTAGCTCTCAAATTAATACCCAACTACTAATAGCCCTACTAGGTCAAGCTCTCAAAAAGCCAATGACTCACCTATTAGTGCTCCTATCCCTGATCATTCTCAAATAGTCAAACATACGTCCATTCGACTGTTGATTTCCATAGTAATTAGTAAGAGCAGGAAAATCCATCAATTAGATGTTTCGAATGCTTTTCCAAGAACAAATATGCATGGAACAACCTCTTGGTTTTAAGAGTAAACTTCATCCAAATAATGTTTGCCATTTAGATAGGTCGTTATACAGTCTTAAACAGTATCTAAGAGCATGGTTTACAAAATTAACTGAATGTTTGTCAGAACTTGGATCTACTGCTTCTAAAACAGATACTTCATTGTTTTTCCAATTACGACCAATTACTATTTTTATTATAATTTACGTTGATAATATTTTGATAATCAGTCCGGATGTTTCTAAAATTTCGAACCTAGTCCATCATCTTAATTATAAATTTTCTATTAAAGACTTAGGTCCTGCTCATTTCTTCATTGGGATTGAACTAATCAAACATAAAGATAGATTTATCTTGTCCCAGTCTAGGTACATTGCCTCTATTTTGCATAGAGCCAATATGACACATAGTAAACCATCCTCCACTCCATGTGCAGTCTCTCCTGTTCAATCTAACAAACCATTTTAGAATGACGTTGGTCTATACCAGCGATTGGTTGGCTCTCTTCGGTACTTGACACTTACTCAACCAGATATCGCCTTTGCAGTTAACAAGGCCTGTCAAAAAATGCACTCCCCATTCACATGATGATCGGCAGGCTCTGAAGCATCTTCTCTGATATCTAAAATGGAGTATTCTTTGTGGGCTATTAGTTCATTGTAATTCCGATTTTACGATCAATGCTTTCAGTGACGCAGATTGGGCATGTGATAAAGTCGATAGACGATCTACTGGCTCATTTATTATCTACATTGGTAAAAGCTTTGTTCCTTGGAGCTCCAAGATACAGCCTACAGTCACCTGTTTAAGTACGGAGGCTGAGTACAAGGCAATAGCCAATTGTGCATCTGAAGTTCTCTGGATCCAGTCTCTTCTGTAAGAAATCCATCAAACGTCCAGAGCTAGTCCCATCCTATGGTGTGACAACATTGGACCTACATATCTCGCCGCCAATCCTGTCTTCCATGCAAGAACAAAACACATAGAAATCGACTTCCACTTCGTATGAGAGCAAGTGGCGAGCAAGAAGCAGCTTGTCTGTTTCTTTGGGAGTGATGGTCAACTTGCTGATGCCCTCACAAAGCCACACCCTAGAAGCAGGTTCCTCTGGCTCAAAAGCAAGCTCAACGTCCTCGACACTCCGCCGTTGAGCTTGAATGGGGGTAATAACGGAGGTTTCCAACTCCATTCATACTCCTTGCTCCGTTCAAGGCGAGTCAATGTCTTCGAACGATCAGGTATGAGCCAATAGAATCAAACATTATAACTAGCTAGTAAAATGAAGCGACACACCCCTATACTCGTTAGAGGAAATAGTAAATAAGTTTAAACATAGATTGCTAGCATTAAATCTAGATAGGATTAAATATAGCCGTTGGGACTAAACATAGATAGGGAAGATCCAACCGGTAGAATTTGTTTTGTTATAGCCGTTATGTTCTGTTACAATGGCTATGATTAAAACATAGAATCTTATTATACAATGGCTACTATTTTACTTATAGATACAAACCCATTGTTAACAGCATATTTAATGGATAAGAGGATCAAGATTCCAACTATTCTAGGGTTTCTCTTCTCCTTCGCTTCTACCCCCGTTATTTTCATTGCTACACAAGAAGCGCGATTCTCTTTATTAGGTGCATAGCGGGCCAAATATTTGAAAGATGGTTTCCAGCATTGCGAAATTGGACTGCTTGAGTTTACGTTTTCTCCTTATACCTGCATTATTTTATTGGATCTCATATTTCACAAGTCATAACTGAATGCAAAGATTTCAGTTTGCAAGCTTAATTGAAATAATAAATTGGTAGTCATGACCTGATTTAAACTTTGTGAGAATTCTTGCATATTTTCTTACCCCTGAAGTTATTTATATCATATATTTTAGTTTTTTATATAAAGTGTTCAAAATTAATAAAATACAAGATCCTGTTTCGTATTTCTAACAGTCCAGAATCAAGCACCACTGTGTTCATCATTTTATCATAGCTGTCCTCCATGAGATACAACCAAAGTTTTGATGCATTATAAGCAAGCACGAAGGGGCTGGCGGCAGCTTCCGAGGATGATGTGGTGAAGAATTTAGCAGTGGATGCGAGGGGCTAGTGGTGGCATTAGTTCTGGAATAGGTTTTTGATGGGTTCAAGAAAGCGGATGTCACCAAGAGGTTGCTGGAGGATAAGTGTCCATTTCTGTGAAAAGAGGGCCAACATAAGTATCAAATCATTTTCATGACTATCTTATCAAGGGGCCTAAAAGATGTGCGCCATAGAGCTTGATTTTTTTTCCAGACATTTTATTTTTTTTGGTTGTTTGAAAGTGGCTGACCCTAGTCAGAAGTCAATCGTTAGAATGTTACTTTTTAAAAAAATAGGAAGAAAAGGCATGTAAAATATTTCATGGTAATGGAGTCATGTCAAGCCAAACACTAGGATTATAAATAATATCAATAAAACCGAATAATTTTGTAATAAGATATGTTATAATAGAACTGAAAATAAAGAGGAAAGATAATTTATGTAAATAAAAACTGTTTTATTATGAAATAAAGTTTTTATTAATGGATAGTATCACAGATATTATGAAATAAATAATATCAATAATCTTTGTGTTTAGAGATATTTTATTTTACAAATCTGTCATGCTAAACAATGTATGAGGGTTCAATATATTGTGGGATTTATGTCAACAATAATTATGGCAAAATTATACTTTTTTGTAATTTTTTTGTCTGCAAGATCAATATTCAGATAAATGAACAGATGTGCAGTTTTTTATCCAAATAAATCATAATCGTAAGATTTGCAGAGATGATTCAAAATATCGAATCTAGGTTGGTAGGAAAATATTTATCAGTAACAAGGAGATTGAAAGTGATGGACTACAAAGCAGGAATTTCAATTCCTGAGGGAACATATTATCTTAAATTTGGAACACAATTGACTCATGTACGTTCACAATAATTCTGCGACTCTAGCAAAATCCAAAGAAAACATAATTAAATAAAATTCTCCCCCCACAAATTTGTGTATGGTTAATTTTATTCATTTTACATAAGTAACAAACTTTTATTTAGGTACATAAAGATGATTTGAATAGGGTGTCCGTTTGATTTAACTATTATTTTCATTTTTCGTTATGTGATGTGACACTTGGCTGAATACATTCCCCCCACCCCCTGACACAAATGGCTTTTTCACAGATACATGATTTATCTAAATTATCATAGTTCAGGCATTAAAACCACGGTGTCAATTAACTTTCCCATGCGGTATGAAGCTCATATTTAAATTCCAACTCACAAGGTCATGTAGTAAATCATGCTTAAAATCTTGCATCTTTGTTTTCGTGATTCCGGCCAGTTCCACTATGACGTTCTAATCACTCCGGGGAGAAAAAGAATGTGAGCCCCTTGCAAACAATAATACACATAACACAGAGAAAGAGAACCGATTACAAATGGACAAACTTTTATAGCACTATTGTTCATTTTAACATTTCCACGTATTACTATTAGTCTATTGCTGTCTAGCAAAATACTTCATTTTAACATTTCCACGTATTACTATTGGTCTATTGCTGTCTAGCAAAATACTTCACAGTGACCAGGATCTCAATACTGTACACATAGAGGACTCTTATTTGGATCACTAAGTCCCAACAGCTGGTGAACTCACTATAAGTGTTCGCATGTTTAAGAGTCCACTTGGGGCATAGTGCGGGCGAAAACCGATAACATGATAGCCTTGAGTGCCAACGCCTCCCCACCATCTGAGGACTGACTCTTTACCTGTCTTCTCTTATGCTTTTGTAGATTACTAACTGGGGAACACAGTTTGAAGACAAGAAAGTCCTGCAGAGCATTATCCAGAATTCATTGTATGTGGCAAGTTGATCAAGCTCTAAGAAGTAAATGGAAGAGAGATGTGAGAAGTAGAATGAGAGAGAGACAATGGGAGATGATTGGAAAAGAGAAAATGACAACAGGTCGTTATGTTTCCATTGAATAGCATGTACACATATATTGACAATTATGGAAAATATATATGTTACTGCATACATTGGCTTGCTTCACCTGACATAATTTGGATTAAATATAAGTTTTGATATGGAAGGTCAGGAATAAATGTAGATAGGATTCAATGTAGTTGTTAGAATTAAAGAAAGATAGACGTTAAATCCAACGGTCATAATTTGTTTTAATATAGTCATTATACTTTGATATGATGGCTATATTTAAAACATAATAACTACCTCTCTAGTGGCTATTAGATAATAGGATAGAAAATAGACTAATGCTAATAACTTTATATAAATTAAAAATAATTCTCAGGCAAGGTCATCAACTACTTCTTGTCTTCTTCTCTACTCTCCTCAACCTTCTTGTTGTTCATGCGCGAGATCTCATGTTCGTACGCAGGATTCGGCGGAGGTGCAGGATTTGGTGGCTACAAGAAGGTTGCAAGAGTCGCGCCTTGTTTGAGAAAATGAGAGAGATCGGTAGAAGAAGGATATGAGAAGAGAGAGAAGAGAGAGAGAGAGAGGAGAGAGAGAGAGGAACACGAGATGAACGGTCTAGCCCGTTAACCTTAAACATTTGTTCTTATTAATATAGTTTATGGTTATACTATATATAGTTATTATGTTTGAATCATAGCCATTATAACTAGTATAACGGCTATGGTTAGAACAGTCTCGCCCATTCGATATGTTTAAATCATAGCCGTTACACTAGTTATATAACAGCTATGACTCTATCTAACCCTGACCGTTGAATCCTATCTATCTTTAACCTTATCTATATTGAATCATAGTCTAGGTTGGAACTCATATATTTCCTATTTCATCTAATCTCTAATGAGTATAGGGGTACGTTTATCATTACTATTTTGCAATCTTTATTAGAGTCCCTATTGGTCCGCTGGCGAGTTTCCTTTATTACTATGTGCTTCATCTTCATGCTTCGCTTTTAAAGGTGACTGTTTCCTCGACTAGCCCTGAGCAACATAATGGCTTTTGGTGTTATCCAGGCATACATTACATTCTTCTGCATCAAAATATCACTATGCTAATAAAAGTTTTGTACCTTGTGCGCTGCATTTTATATCTGGATGTACTCAATTTTTAAATGAGACAAGACCCTCTCTCAATATTGAAGAATCAACTATTACCACAAAGGGAGCTGCAATGATTTTTTTAGGTACGAAGCAATGACTATTTTTTCATAAAACCTTTGACCTATGGACATTGATCTCCTAAGACATTATTTAAGAGATATCGAACAGCGTTGAGCTGAACTTTACTGAAGAATTACATTATACCTTACGCGAAAAAGTATGAGAATATCTATAAAAGCCTGCTGTTCTCCAATTTAGTCTGAAATAGAGAACCAAAAACTAAAAAAGGTTTATGCATGACTACGTACAGATTGTGTCAAATCTCATATGTATGATTTTTAGATCCTTGGTATTGTGATGACGGTTAATGTTTCTTCTTAGTCTAATATTATTGAAAGTCGTCCGTCATGTTCAAACTTAAATCCTCGTAAACTATTTGAATGAAATTTCTGAGATCAAACATAGTTCGCACAATGTATTCAGTTTGTATCAGAATATTATAGGTTTAAGCTGTAAATCAATAGTCAGTTTGTTGAATTTTATCAGAAATTTGAATCTAGTCATAAACTAAAAACAAAGGAAAAGTTGTTTCATCTTCAAAACTGACAATTTTGAATGAGCACTATACCTTTACTCCCACCATCTGTTTTACAGTTTTAGCCAATTTTTTTTCAAACCTTAAAAAGTAAAACTATTTGACTTTGTACCAGTATGAATTTATGTGTATGGTTACATAAAACATTTATAAATTAAGAATATAAATATATATGAGTGCATCCTATACTGCAAAACAATATGTATGACTGATGTGAGAAGATTAGGCATCAATTGCTGAACATTGAAGTTCGGCAATTTTTACATAGTTATTACTGAAGATGGCACAAGTTATTATAAAAGTAAGCCATTCTAAATAGTATATCTAAAAAAAACCACATTGAATATATCCACATATTCTATCAAAACGGAAACTCTACAACTTAAATTTTAAAATTGGAATCCTTAAAATTTACTTTTTCCTATAATATTACCACACAGATGATTTGATGTAGAAACATTATTTATCATATGAAGAATTTTAGTGTGTGAGTGAAGAAGCTTGTGTAATCAAATAAAAGCATTCTGGATAGAAGCACTGAACAAAATATAAATCTTGATACATAAAAAATTATCAAAACTTGTTTAATATTATAGAGTGAATAATTGGGAGGATTTACACTTCAATTTGAAAAACCACTATGGTGTTACAATATAATGATTTTGCTATTTTATTATTCCAATAACATAAATTTACAAGTGAATAATGCTCTTATTATTGAATGAAATACTCATACAATGATAACTTCTTCAAATAATCACTCTCTACCTAGTAAAGGAAAAATAGAATGACTAATTTACATCAAGGCGGTAGATCATTTTTTAAATTTTCTTCACAAGTCAAAAAATATACTTTTTGACACTTTTTTTGGATCAAGTGGAATCTTTATTTACCCCTAATAATAAGCAATGGATAAAATACATTTACACAAGTTATCTTACAATTATTAAATATTATAAGTGGATCCAATAATCATTGGGAATTCTTCACAAAGTAATTCAAAACTAAATATATTAAACACATACATACTATTTTTATCAAGTTGATAAATAAAATTTTATACAATTTTACGATAAAAAAATATTTAAAATGTCCATATATATTTGTTTCTATTTTCTCAAGTTTTTTGTGTTCAAGCATATTGTTTTTTACTGATTTGTTTTACGTTTGGATATATGAGGAGTGTAATGAGCTAAAGCTCAAATATATCACCCAACATTCAATTGATTTTCAAATGCAATACGGAATTACCCTAACGTAAATTAACCCCAGTTACAAAATGGGCTATTATACACCAAAATGTAGTATATAATTTAAAAAAACTGATTAGAATTTGTTTAATATGTAATAAAGGGGATGGGAGTATTTGACTATTTTGGTTACCTAAATAGAAATAGTTGAAGGTCACGTGAGTAGACTTTGGTGGTAGATGAGGCAAAGAATTTGGGACTAAAGAAGAAAATTCTTTAGGGCTGAGTCTAGGGAGGTCAGAAATTTTCTTTCCATAAAACTCATTTGATGATGACTATATATATTAATTTTCTTGGTATCATTTTGGCTTATTTCCAGGTGTTTTTCTTGGTTTGCATTTACCCAACTTTGCCTGGCTCATTGGCTTAAACTGGATACCCAGTTAAAGGAATAAGGAATATACAAAGCTTCAAGAAGCTAAATCTGCCTGGTCCTTTACCTCATCCCCTGGATACAATGACAGTATTTTACATAATTCTAGGAAATAGGTACAAAATAATCAACCAAATTCAGTTCCGGTATTATGGCATATATTTACCAGTTATAATTACTGGTCCAAATTTTCAATTCACATGGAGTCATCTATAGATACAGGGTGCAGTCTTTTGCCGAAGAAACCAACAAAGATTTTTTTTACATGTTGTATCAGAGAAACGGTCTTCACCCACTATTTTTGGAAGGTAATTACGAATTGGATATTTACGAGCTATTTGTATTTAGTAGAAGCAGGCAAATCCTATTGGTGGTAAACATTCAAAAGCATAGTGCTCATAATTTCAAAGTTCTGAACTAAGCATTCCTTAATGTAGAAATATCTGACATTTTGATAATCAATATATGAGATGAAAACAGAAAAGTAGATCAATATAATTATGCTTTATACTTATTTTTACCATTTTTTTAAAGATTTTCATTAGCATTAATAAGCATTTAAGAACAACATTAGAAAATTTTGATTTATTTCCTATGCTTTATTTTCCTATATTCTACTCATTTTTTAGACAAACCCACTTGAGTATTTACAGCAAAATGGAATTCTCACGGATTGTTGGAGTTTTATTTGATAAAAAATACTTAGGTAAACATAATGGTAAATTTGAGATATAAGTTGGAGAAACTATAAATTTAAAAGTTAGAAGAGGAGGCAGAATACAGAAGAAGCCCATTCTAGAACCCATTTAAACCTCCTTATAGACTAGGGCAACTAAAGGCAAGAGTTGTGGAGCTAGCCCTTAATTGCAACTTGAAAAGTCTATCTTCAATTTTGAGAAGGAGGGCAGATGAGTCCAAGCTACAAATAATTACCCCTCCAATACGTTGGAATTAAATGCAATGGTTGGGTGAGTTAGGCCACTTAAATTTATTCTCATCTTCCCTATTTTTGTATCCTAGATTCGATTTCTTTTCCTAACTTGCTGTCGGAGGGCTAGCACATTAGAGTATGTTTTTCCATTCCTGTTCTATCAGAGCGTAGGAGAGACGCTTCAAGAGTGATCAAGATTATTGGAGAAAGGGCAGCACTTGGTCATTGGGGGAAGTAACAGCAAGGTTGTGTGATCTCCTTAAGTCTTGGTTTGAATTTTCTTACCATTTTCTCTAATAAAATTCCAAATTTGTAGCCTAGACTTCAAGCTTTCCAACACACCAAATGGAACTGAAAAAGTTATCTTGTAGCAAAATTTTACAGTGTTTTCACTCTACTGTCCGCCCAGCGGAAAGCCGCCACCAACAATGCTAAACTTACCGTACTACGCCCAAAGGTTTTCTTCAATGTTAATTTGCCTTTATTGCTCTACAAGTTTTCAAAAGTCAAATTGCATAATCACATCTCATCTAAAACAAAAAATTGTATCCCATTTGTTGAAAATAGTTTTGACTATTTTTCATGTATTTCATTTGTTTTCCTATATAGAAACTACTTAAAATCCAGATAATATAAATCACCTATAAATAATTATTTTAAAATAAATGAAATATATCACTCTACTATCCGCCCAGAGGGACGCTGCCATCAACAGTGCTAAACTTACAATATTGCGCCCAAAGGTTTTCTTCAACCTGAAATTTGTCTTTATTACCCTAAAAATTTTCAAAAGTTACATTTCATAATTACATCTCATCTAGAACAAAAAAATGTATTCCATTTGTGGAAAATAATTTTGACTGTTTTTCATTTATTTCATTGGTTTTCCTATATAGAAACTACTTAGAATCGAGATAAAATCTAAAGCACCTATAAATTATTATTTTAAAATATGCTTCAAATGGAACTTACTCTCTCATTGCCTTCTTCTTGAGGATTAGACACTTATCTTGTTATTAGGAAAATGTTGTAAATATTTTTGAATAAATGAGAGCCTTCAAACGACTTATTTAACCCCAATTATGGCGTGTCAACTAGCGCTATTGCCGGGGAGTAGGTGTCATTGAGGCAGTAAATATTTATAATTTTAAATTTCATTCTTACATTTGTATGGTTAACATTGCATCATGGAATGACTTAATAGGTAAATTACTTTGACCGTTTTGACTATTTTATTATTAATTTATATTTATTCTACAAATGTAGATTATGGATATCATGATCCATGTTTGATTTCTGATGATCCAAAACATGTAATATTATGAAAATGATAAGCAAATTGGGCTGCAAGTATACTTGGCAACCCAAATGGGTACTAAATCTTGAATAATGAAAATTATTAAATGTTTAATCATAAAGTATTTATACCAATATACATTAGAGGTCTACTATTGAGCCAAATGGGAGGGAAATATTTAATAGGGTCACTAGATGCAGATTTGAAAATTAATGTTATGGAAAAAGCATATGGCTCTTATTACCATTAAAACAACAAATCTGTTATCATTTTGTATTGAGGAAACTAGGGGAATGCAGTCTTACAAACCTAATTTAAATAAATGCAAAAATAGTTGCTGATTCGTACCTGACTAAGTAGTTTAAAGGTGAACAAAAACACCTAACCTATACATCCATTGAGCAAATTTTTTATTTTAAAAGCAAGGGCAAGAACCTATCTTATATTTATATCAATAAGGTTTGAAGTAAAGGCCACTTGGTTAAAATTGCTTTGAAATTACAAGTAATAATATCTGGAGAAACTTACCGTAACATAAGAATCTTCGAGTCCACACAGAACTTAGGAGAGCAATATATGAAGTTAAATTAAAAATTAAGCAAACTAACGCATTTGCTATACACTTTAGACAATATATAGAAAACGCTATGGACAATAATACATAAATCAAGTTGCTTAAAACCAAGTTTAAAAACAGAAAATCAAATCTACAGTAATTTTGAGTTACAACCTGTAATTAATTTAGGAAAAGAAAGGGGTACATCTACAGGCCGGCTCAAATTCAATTTATGACTTTTTCAAACCATGGCACTAAATGAAAAAGTTCCAAATCAGGAAATTTATTTAAATAATATTTTTGAGATTAAGCCCGATTTATATTTTAGTACAAATGTGAGAATGCAATTGAACTTATATCATACTATCTATGATCAATTTATTTAACACTGGAAGTGGTAAAGAACAAAATATACAATTTCTTCGATTAAATGTGAAACAACTACAAGACTAAATGATAGGTAATATTTTAGGAATTGTTATAGTCAATGTTAGGTATAAATAGCGAGAAATATAAAAAATAGTTTTTCTACTTTTATCTTTTATTTATTTATTTTAATTAGTAGCCAATAGAAATTATAATTTGGGATTGAGCTATGGCAGTCGGCACCGATGGACGGCTGCTGCAGGTGTGAGGCGCCCAAAAATTTCACAGTTATGCGAAACATAGAGTATGGAACAGCTTAGAATACGAAGGACTAAATAAAACTTTCAATCAGAGTACCACTCAATGGACTAAAACCCTACTATAAAATGTTAAGCAAATCATGAGCCGCTCAAACTACTTCAGCCTTTTTAAACAACAAAAAACATGGAGAGCCTTTGTGTTGTGGCTAAAAGTGTTTGTGTATGTTGAGAATAAGCTAGACAAGACAAAAAGGTAATATTTGTCCATGAAATAGGATGAAAATTCATTTAAATATTATATTGAAATCTGCAGCTTATTAAGCATATTGAATTTGATTCCTAATAATTATTCAAAACTCATAACCATGTGATTGGCTCATCAAATCCCCTAAAATTGAACTTACGGAGACCATATGGCCCAATTGTAAAAGTAGCATTTTATTTCAAATATTTAAATTATTGAAAAAACAAATGGACCCAACTCAATATAAAAGCATATTTATATTTTGGTGTCTCATTTGTAAGGAGTCCAGTGGTAAATAGTAATATTTTTTAGGAACAAAAATTTTACCCTGGACAGTACAGTTTGAAGTAGATTAATATGTATCCCATAATGAGGAAGAACGAGAGAACAAGATTGAGAGGAAACCAGGTGGAGGGAAATACAGAGAGAGAAGACAAAGGAAGAGAGAAAGTTGGACAGCGAATGAGGGAGATAGAGAGTAAAAAGAAGAGAGACAGACAGCAAAAAGGAGAGAGAATAAGAGAGTGAGAGATAGGTGGGGGGTGGGACTGCTGATCGCGCACAATCTTTATCGATACCAGGAGCGGGGATGAGAGGCTGAGGCCGAGATATACATTGAGTCAGCTCAAAGCAGGCAACGGCTGGATACTAGAGCGGTAGATTGGATATCAGAGACAAAGAGTCGTTGGAGAGGAGCGAGGTTGACAGCTTGAGTAGGGCAGGTGTAGGAGTTTTGCCCAGTCTGCAACACAAAGAGCAGACAACGAACCAGCGAGAATAGGGGTGGAGAGCAAGAGAAGAGAGATTCAACAACCACACCTAAAACTACTCACGTGGAACATACATATAGAGTTTCAGTGTGAACCAAGTCACACGTAAAGAGAGAAACTTGGATCTCAACTTGCTCAAAGAAACACTAATTCAAAGAAGAAAAATGAGCGTACAGGAATCCACGATTCCCATTTATTTTGCCACACCCTTTATTTCAAACATGACAGGATTAACCCCAACAATCTCCTCCTTAATCCTGCTTTTCTTCCTTGATGATGTGAAGTCCCAACTTTAGACACATTCCTACAAACTTCAGTATTCCCAGAGCTTTAGTAAACATGTCTGCTAGCTGCTTATCAGTCTCCACATATTCCAATTCAACCTTCTTCTCTTCCAAACATGAACGAATAAAATGATAATGAAGTGTCGATATGTTTTGAACGACTGTGATGAATTGGATTTTTTTCTCAAATTTATGACTGATTTGTTATCAACCTTCAGCTTGATTGGTTTCACTTCTTCACCTGTTAACTCACCCATCAAACAAGCTAATCAAACACCCTGGCAGGCAGTAGTAGTGACAGCAATGTACTCAGCCTCGCAAGATGATAAGACTACTACCTTTTGCTTTTGTGAGGTCCAGCTGATTGCTCTAGACCCAATAAAAAATATGAGGCCAGTGGTACTCTTCCGATCCTCTGTATCACCAGCATGATCGCTGTCACTGTATCCGACCAGACCTTCTCCAGCTCGACCCTTCTCATAAAAGAGTCCATAATCAAACGTCCCTTTGACATATCTAAGGACTCTCTTGACTGCCAATAAGTGTTCAGTGGTTGGATGCTCCATGTACCTGCTGAGAATTCCAACAGAGTACATAAGATCTGGTCGGGTGTGAGTTAAATACCTCAAACTCCCAATCAGACTTCTGTAATGAGCTGAATTTACAGTTGAATCTTTTTCATCTCTGCTGAATTTTGCCCGTGCTTCCATAGGAGTTAATGAAGGATTGCAGTCAGCCATCCCAGATTGCTCAAGTATCTTCAATGCATACGCTTTTTTATTTAAGATGATGTGAGAATCACCTTGAATAACATATATACCCAGATAAGAATTGAGAAAACCAAGATCACTCGTCTCAAATAATTTCATCATCTGGTTCTTGAAATCTTGAATATGACAGAGTTTTGGACCTGTCACTATCAAATCATCAACATAAACTCCAATTATCAAATGAGATTTCTCAGAAAGATTGAAATAGACGGCATGCTCATGCACACTTCTAGTGAATCCAAGAGAGGATAAACACTTGTCTGATTTCAAATACCAAGCACGGGGGGCCTGCTTCAACCCATACAGAGCTTTATTTAACTTGAGTACATGCTGCTCACTACCCTTCTTGATAAACCCATCTGGTTGTTTAACATAAATCTCTTGTTCAATTTCACCATTTAGAAATGCAGATTTAACATCTAAATGATGTATCTCCGAATCTTCTTGTGCTGCAAGAGCCAACAGCATTCTGATGGTTTCCATCCTTGCTATTGGAGCAAATACTTCATCATAATCTATGCCATACCTTTGAGAATACCCCTTCACAACCAGTCTTGCCTTGTGTCTGATTATTTCACCCCTGGAGTTCTTCTTTGTCTTGAATACCCACTTGAGATCAATGGGTTTGCAGAGATCTGGTAGTTGAACAAGTTCCCAGGTATGATTCCTTTCTATTGCATCCATCTCTTCTTTCATTGCAAGCTTCCATACTTCTTCCTTGTTGGCCTTTGAAAAATTCAGTGGTTCTTCAATGACATTCATACAAATCTCAGGATTAACATTCACCTGAGTTGTTTCACTGTAGATTTGATTTACAGTTCTGAGTTTTCTTGGCCGATCTTCTTCAGAGGTAGGACTCTCATCAGAAACAACTTCAGCTCTTTCTCCATGCTCCATGTTGGATATATTTTCAACAGCCTGCTTGAAATCATCATCATCAAGATCCAAAAACTTGGAAATTTTAGATGTACCTTCGTTCTTGGATTTGCTGTCTTCTCCCCAATTCCACTGACTTTCTTCCTGAAAAATCACATCTCTGCTGATATGAAGTTTACAAGTAATTAGGTCATAACACCTGTACGCTTTGTTCCACTTTCATAGCCAATCAAAATCATGGGCTGACTTCTGTCTTCAAGCTTCCCCAATCTCTTTCCAGGCACCTTTACATGCACCAAAGAGCCGAACACCCTAAGGTGCTCAACATTTGGTTTTGAGCCAGTCCATTTTTCATATGGAGTGGCACCATCAAGTCTCTTAGAAGGTGATCTGTTCAAAATATAAACAGCAGTACTTACAGCTTCTCCCCAGAATTCTGGTGGCAGATTCTTCTATTTAATCATGCTTCTGACCATAGACATAATGGTCCTATTTCTTCTTTCAATAAGGGGCTGTTAGCTGACGTTGAATTCCATGATCATCACAGAATTTGCTGAATTCATCTGAATTGAATTCTCCTCTACGATCTGTCTAAAACATTTGATCTTCACTGATTTGTCTGCTTCAGCCAACGACTTGAATCTTTTGAAGGCTTCAAAAGCTTCAGATTTTTGCTTGAGAACAACAACCCACATCAATCTGGAAAAATCATCAACAAGTAACATGAAATACTTACTCCCTCCTAATGTTGATGGAGAGATAGGCCCACACAAGTCGCCATGAATCAGTTCAAGCAGTTGTGTTGCTCTGTGAGTCACTGTTGATGAAAATGGAGTTCTATGTTGCTTTCCAGTAGTGCAGCTTTGACACATTTGTGAAGGTGCATCAAGAAGAGGCACCCCGTTCACCAGCTCCTTACTTGCTAGTTTTATGAGTGACTTGAAATTCAAGTGTCCAAAACGTTGATGCCAAAGCCAAGCTGAAGATTGATCAGTATCAGCAAAGAAACATCTGTTGAAATCTGATAACTTCAAAGGATATAGTCTCCCTTGAGTTCTTCTTGGAGATAGAGGAAAATTCCCATGCAAATCATAGATAGAAAGCATTCCAGCTTTTAGGACAACCTTGTATCCTTCTTCATCAAGTTGCCCCAGACTCATAATATTTGATTTCAGCTTGGGAATATAAAGAACATTTTGAAATTTCAAGATCATACCGTCTTCACTTCGTAAGGTAATGTTACCTTTGCCAAGAACCTCCACCTTCGACCCATCACCAGAACGTACTGCTTGGGTTGAAGTTTCTCCAATGTCTTGAAATAAGCTCTTGTTTACAGTCATATGATTGCTTGCACCAGTATCAAGATACCACATATTTTCTTCAAGAGGTTGGCCACTTGATCCTTGAAGAAGAAGCTCCTGAACATCTTCACAGCTCGCCATAAGAAGAGCAGAGTTGGGCTTCTCTTCGACATCTGCAAGATGTGCTCTCTCCTCCTCTTTGTGGCATTCTGATACAAAATGTCCATACCTGTTACAGTTGTAACACTTGATCTTGGATTTATCTCATGGTCTGCCTTCTTCCGCCTTCCCACAATCTTCATTGTTTCTCCCACGACCACGACTGCGACCACGTTGTTTGTTATGAGGAAAATCACCATCTTCTTTGCCTTTTGATTTTCCAATAGCATGAGAATACAGAGCCTGCTCCTCCTTGCGCGTTTGTCTTTCCCGTAGCTTGTCTTCATGTATCTTCAGAGAACCAATCGCTTCTTCAAGAGTCATGGAGTCCATGTCTCCAAACTGCTCTATAGACGAAGCAATGGGGTCAAACTTTGCTGGAACCGCTCGGAGAAGTTTTGCAACAACATCTCCTTCTTCAATCTTCTCGCCCAGGCTTCTCATTTGAGTAACAACTCTGGACATTTTTCCAGCAAAATCTGATACGGGTTCTTCTTCTGCCATAACCAACATTTGAGAGCTTGTACCTTGGCCTTTTTGACACGAGCCACGCCCATGTTCATCGTCCTTATAGCTCCCCACGTCTCCTTGGCAGTTTTGTTGATGTCAAGTTGCGCGAGGATGTCTTCAGATACTGCACTGAAGAGAAAGGACAGGGTCTGTCGATCCCTCTTCCTTGGTACGTCGTCGTATTCGATCGTCTCCCACAGTCCATGAGCTTCCAGGAACACCTACATGTGCATTGCCCAGAAAGGGTAGTTTTTCTTGGAGAGGACTGGAAGAGAAATCGAGATAGGTTCACTTGACGTCCTGAGTGAACTGCTGCCAGCAATGCCTGCGCCCACGGAGGGCCCATCGCCTGGCTGTGCCGTCGCTGTTGCGTCTCGGCATCTTCTTAGGTTCTTCTGGATCAGGCTCTGATACCACTTGTAGGAGTTTTGCCCAGTCTGCAACACAAAGAGCAGACAACGAACCAGAGAGATTCAACAACCACACCTAAAACTATTCACGTTGAACATACATATAGAGTTTCAGTGTGAACCAAGTCACACGTAAAGAGAGAAACTTGGATCTCAACTTGCTCAAAGAAAGACTAATTCAAAGAAGAAAAATGAGCGGAAAGGAATCCACGATTCCCGTTTATTTTGCCATGCCCTTTATTTCAAACATGATAGGATTAACCCCAACAGCAGGCAGCAATAATCTCTTGGTGGGCACGGTCTGGCTAGGCTGCACGAACAAGACGTATGGCCCTACGTGTGCTGGCTCGGGATCAATGGTGGAACGGAACGCTCAACGCCACTTCGCGAACCGAAAAGCCGGCTGGGTACAGAGTCAAGCAGGGTGATAGCCCTAGGCAGCAAGGGGCACGACGCAGTCAGCGGGTGGACAGGATTCGAGAGTGTCCGAGAGGCACACGAAGACTCTCAACACTTCCGAATTTCACTCGCCCACGACCACTGAACGGATGCCTAGGCCACTAAACCGTCGGGCTTTAGAGACGTCCGCTGGTCTGAGAAAGGCGTCGGGGGCCACCCCACAAGGCTTGGCGTCGGGCATATGGCGGGCTTGTCGGGTGTCAACCTTCAAGTTTGAGTCGTCGAGAGCTGACGGCTTGGCGGGGGGCTGATTGCAAGACTGAGTTGCCAACGTCCGATCTGATGAGTCAGGCGTTCGATCACGAGGCCTGATAGTCGGGTGACGGACCTGGCTGGTTCGTGGACCCGATCACGAGTCCGGGTCGTTAGTGACAGTCCTCACTGGTCGCGATTCCGTTCGCGATGTCCGGGTGGACAATGGACTGACGGGGATGGTCAAGTGCCTGATCGTGGGTCTTTATTAGAATATTAACTTACGCCCTTAGAGTAAGTGAGTTGAATGGGTTTTTAGTGAATTTTTGGTGAATACTTAAAGTTCTCTTAAAGTTTTGTTTTTTTATTAGAATATTGACTTACGCCCTTAGAGTCCTTATATCAGGAAAGTGCGAACTACAAAGAGTATCTCAGGCTAATGGGTTTAAATAATTTATTAGTGATATTCGGTTTCGCAAGAATCTTTATATGAGGAAAGAGAAATCTAGAGAGAGAAAGTAAGCCTAGTTTTTTTCTTAATTTTTTAGCGTTATTTCTTTTCGTAATGTTTGTTGATTTGTGCAAGAATTTTATGTCAGGTACAAAGAATCTTTGAATGAGGACAGAGAAATTTAGAAAGAGAAAGTGAGTTAAATGGTGTTTTTCTGAGTTTATAATGAATATTCAGTTTCCTCGAAGTTTGGTTTTTTTATTATAATATTAACTTACATCCTAAGAGTTTTTATATTAGGAGAGTGAGAGTTGTAGATAGAATGTGAGGCTAATGGGTTATATTGATATTTTAGGGATATTTGGTTTCGCAAGAATCTTCCGATGATAAGATACAAAGCTATAGAGAGAAAGTAAGTCGAATTCGTTTTCTTAGTTTTTAGCATTATTGTGTTTCGTAATGTTTGTTTATTTGTACCAGAATGTTATATCAGGCACTAAGAATCTTTGGATGAGGAGAAATAAAGCCAGAGAGAGAAAGTGAGTTGAATGGGGATTAGTTAATTGTCGGTGAATATTTGGTTTTTCTGAAAGTTTTGTTTCTTTATTAGAATATTAACCTACGCTTTTAGAGTCTTTATATTAAGAGGGTGACAGCTACTGAGAGAATGTGAGGCAAATGGGTTTTATTAATATTTTAGTGATATTTGGTATCGTAACAATCTTCGAATGAGGATAGAGAGAGCTAGAGAGAGAAAGTAACCCGAATTTGTTTTCTTAATTTTTAGCATTTTTTTTCGTAATGTTTGTTGATTTGTACTAGAACTTTCTAATAGGCACTAAGA
Source organism: Wolffia australiana (assembly GCF_029677425.1). Classification (NCBI taxonomy): domain Eukaryota; kingdom Viridiplantae; phylum Streptophyta; class Magnoliopsida; order Alismatales; family Araceae; genus Wolffia; species Wolffia australiana. Next base: position 11,902,330 of record NC_135837.1, on the reverse strand, counting down.
ATCTTCGGATGAGGAAAGAGAAAGCTAGGGAGAGAAAATGAGTGTAATGGGGTTTTAGTGAATTTTAGATAAATATTTGGATTTATGAAAGTTTTGTTTTTTTATTAGATTATTGACTTATGTCCTAAGAGTCCTCATAAAACAATATTATGAGCTATAGAGAGAATGTTAGGAAAATGGGTTTTATTGATATTTAATCGATATTTGGTTTCGTAAGAATCTTGGGATGAGGAGAGAGAAAACAGAGAGATTGTAAGCCGAATTTGTTTTCTTAATTTCTTAGCATTATTTCTTTTCGTAATGTTTTTTGATTTGTACTAGAATATTATATCGGGCACTAAGAATCTTCGGATGAGAAAAGAGAAAGCTAGAGAGAGAAAGTGAGTTGAATTGGTTTTAGTGAATTTTTAAGTGAATACTTGGTTTTGCTGAAAGTTTTATTTTTTTATTATAATATTTACTTAGGCCCTAAGAGTCTTTATACTCGGAGAGTGAGAGATAGAGAGATCATGTGAGGCTGATGGTATTTATTGATATTTTAGTGATATTTGGTTTTGCAAGAATCTTAGGATGAGGAGAGAGAAAGCAAGAGAGAGAAAGTACGCCAAATTTGTCTTCTTAATTTTGCTAGTTATTTTGTTTCGTGGTGTTTGGTTATTTGGATAAGAATTTTACATCAGGCACTAAGAATCTTCAGATGAGGGGAGAGTAAGCTGGTGCGAGAAAGTGAGGTGAATTGAATTTTGGTGAATTTTCTGTAAATATTTGGTTTTTCTGAAAGTTATGTGTTTTCAGTAGAATATTGACCTACTCCCTTAGGGTCTTTATATTAGGAGACTGAGAGCTAGAAAGAGAATGTGAGGCTAATGGGTTTTATTATTATTTTTGTGATATTTGGTTTCCCAAGAGTCTTCGGTGGAGGAGAGAGAAAGTGAGAGAGAAAATTTAACCAAATTTGTTTTCTTAGTTATTTAACCAAATTTGTTTCCTAATATAGCGTTATTGTGTTTTGTGATGTATGTTGATTTGTCCTAGAATTTTATATCAGGCACTAAGAATCTTTGGATGAGCTGAGAGAAATCTGGAGAGAGAAAGATAATTAAATAAGGTTTTTGTGAATTTCTGGTAAATATTTGGTTTTTCTGAAAGTTTGATTTTTTTTTCGAATATTAACCTACGCCCTTAGAGTCTTTATATTAGGAAAGTGAGAGGAAGAAAGAGAATGTGAGGGTAATGGGTCTGATTAATATTTTAGTGATATTTGGTTTCGCAAGAATCTTCAGATGAGGAGAAAGTAAACTAGAGAGAGAAAGTAAACCGAATTTGTTTTGTTAATTTTTTCAAGTTATTTCATTTCGTAACGTTTGCTGATTTTTAGTAAAATTTTATATCAGGAACTTAGAATCTTCAGATGAAGAGAGAGAAAGCTACCGAGACAAAGTGAGTTGAATGGGATTTTAGTGAATTTTTAGTGAATTTTGTTTTTCCTGAAAGTTTTGTTTTGTTATCTGAATATTGACTTACGCCCTAAGAGTCTTTATATTACGAGAGAGAGAAAGCTACAAAGAGAATGTGAGTCGAATGGGTTTTATTTTTATTTTAGTGATATTTGGTTCAGCAAGAATCTTTGGATGAGGAGAGAGAAAGCTAGAATGAGAAAGTAACCCAAATTTGTTCTCTTAGTTTTTCGAGTTATTCCGTTTTGTAATGTTTGTTGATTTGTACATGAATTTTATATCAGGCACTAATAATCTTCGGATGAGGAGAGAGAAAGTGAAATGAACGGGGTTTTAGTGAATTTTTTGGTGAATATTGGCTTTCCTTAAAGTTTTGTTTTTTTCTTAGAATATTTAAATACGCCCTTGGAGTCTTTATACTAGGTGAATGAGAGCTAGAAAAAAGATGTGAGGCTAATGGTATTTATTGATATTTTAGTGATATTTGGTTTTACAAGAATCTTTGGATGAGGAGAGAGAAATCTAGAGAGAGAAAGTAATCCGAATTTGTTTTCTAAATTTTTAGCGTTATTTTGTTTTGTGATGTATGTTGATTTGTACTATAATTTTATATCAGGCACTAAGAATCTTCGGATGGGGAGAGAGTAAGCTGAAGAGAGTAAGTGAGTCAAATGGGATTTTAGTGAATTCTCTGTGAATATTTGGTTTCCTGAAAGTTTTGTTTTTTATTAGAATATTGACTTACTCCCTTAGTGTCTTTATATTAGGAGAGTGAGATCTAGAAAGAACATGTGAGGCTAATGGGTTTTATTGATATTTTAGTAATATTTGGTTTCGCAAGAATCTTCGGAGGAGGAGAGAAGAAACTAGGGGAGAAAGTAATCCAAATTTGTTTTCTTAATTTTTAGCTTTATTTTTTTTTGTGATGTATTTTGATTTGTACTAGAATTTTATATCAGGCACTAATAATCTTCAGATGAGGAGGGAGAAATCGAGAGAGAGCAAGTGAGTTAAATGGGATTTTAGTGAATTTTTTATTAATATTTGGTTTCCTGACAGTTTTATTTTTTATTAGAATATTGACTTATGCCCTAAGAGTCTTTATATTAGGAGAGTGAGAGCTACAGAGATAATTTGTGTTTTTTCTACTGAGAATATTATCTGACGCCCTCAGTGCCTTAGTATTATTAGGAGAGTGAGAGCCAGGGAGAGAAATTGACGCTAATGGGTTTATTGATATTTTTTTAATATTAAGCTTCGTAAGGTTTTTTGGTTTGTACTAAAACTTTAAATCTGGCGCTAAGAATCTTCAAATGAGTAGAGAGAGCTAAAAAGAGAAAGAGAGACGGATTCGTTTTCCTAAAGTTCAATGTTATTTGGTTTCGGAAAGTTTGTGCATTTGTTTAAAATTAAAAATAACGCATAAACATCTTTGGATGAGGAGATAGAAAGCTAGAGAGAAAGGGAGACATTTGTTTTCTTAGATTTCAGACTTATTTGGTTTCCGAAAGTTTGTGAATTTTACTAAAATTTGAATTCAGCCACTAAGATAGTTGGAATGAGGAGAGAGAAAGCTAGAGAGACAAAGTGAGTTAAATGGGTTTTTATAGAGAATTTTCTATTAATATTTGATTTTCTAAAAGTTTTGTTTTTTTAATGAGAATATTATACAGTACACCCTCAGAGTCTTAGTATTATAAGCAGAATGAGAGCCAGAGAAAGAAAGTGAGCCTAATGGGTTTATTGATATTTTAGTGATATTTGGTTTCAGGGGTTTGTTGATTTGTACTACATATTGAAATCAGCCACTAAGAATCTTCAGATGAGGAGAAAGAAACTTAAAGAGAGAAAGTGAGATGAATTTAAGTTCTCAGAGTGCAGTGTCATTTGGTTTTGGAAAGTTTGTGGATTTTATTAGAATTTGAAATCAATCACTAAGATACTTGGAATGAGAGAGAAACCTAGAGAGGGAAAGTGAGTTGAATGGGTTTTTCAAGAGAATTTTCCATTAATATTTGATTTTTCTGAAAGTTTTATTTTTCTACTAAGAATATTATCTTACGCCCTTAGAGTCTTAGTATTATTAGGAGAGTGAGAGCCAGAGAGAGAAAGTGAGGCTAATAGGTTTATTGATATTTTTGTAATATTTAGCGTCATAAGACTTGTTGATTTGTACTAGAACTTTAAATCAGCCACTAAGAATCTTCGAATGAGGAGAGAAAAATCTAGAGAGAGAAAGTGAGCAAATTGGTTTTCTTAAAGTTTAGTGTTATTTGGTTTCGGAAAGTTTGTGAATTTTATTAGAATTTATATCAGTTACTAAGATACTTCGAATAAGGAGAGATAAACCTAGGGATAAAGTGAGTTGAATGGGTTTCTATTGAGAATTATTAGTAAAGAATTGATTTTCTGAAAATTTTATTACTTATGAAAATATTAAGTCACGCCCTTAGAGTCTTAAGATTATTAGGAGAGTGAGAGCTAGCGAGAAAAAGTGAGGCTAATGGGTTTTATTAATATTTTAGTGATATTTAATTTCGTAAGATTTGTTGATTTGTTCTAGAATTTCAAATCAGCAACTAAGATACTTTGGATAAGAGAGAAAGCTAGAGAGATAAAGTGAGTTGAATGGGTTTTTAGAGAGAAATTTTCATTAATATTTGGTTTTCTGAAAGTTTTATTTTTTAAATGAGAATACTAGCTTACGTCCTCAGAGTCTTAATATTATTAGTAGAGTAGCTAGAGAGACAAAATTAAGTCTAATGGGTTTTATTGATATTTTAGTGGTACATAGTTTTGTAGGGTTTGTTGATTTGTAGTAGAATTTGAATCAGCCACTAAGAATCTTCGGATGAGGAGAAAAAAAGTTAAAGAGAGAAAGTGAGACAAATTTAAGTTCTTACAGTTCAGTGTTATTTGGTTTCGAAAAATTTATGGATTATATTAGAATTTGAAATCAGACACTAAGATACTTAAAATGAGGAGAGAGAAAGCTAGAGAGATAAAGTGAGTTGAATGGGTTTTTAGAGAGTTAGAGTAAGAGCCACAGTCTTAATATTATTCAGAGAGTGAGAGCTAGAGAGAGAAAGTGAGGTTAACGGGTTTTATTAATGATTTAGTAATATTTAATTTCTTAAGATTTGTTGATTTGTACTAGAATTTTAAATCAAGCACTAAGAATCTTCGCATCAAGACAGAGAAATCTAGAGGGAGAAAGTGAGTCGAATTGGTTTTCTTAAAGTTCAGTGTTATTTGGTTTCGAAAAATTTGTTGATTTTATTAGAATTTTAAATCAGCCACAAAGATCCTTCGGATGAGGAGACAAAAATCTAAAGAGAGAAAGTAAGTTGAATGGGTTGTTAGTGAGAATTTTCCGTTAATCTTTGGTTTTCTGAAAATTTTGTTCTTAATGAGAATATTAACTGACGCCCTCAGAGTCTTAATATTATTTGGAGAGTGAGAGCCAGAATCAGAAAATGAAGCTAATGGTTTTATTGATATTTTTGTAATATTAAGTTTCGTTAGGTTGGTTGATTTGTACTAGAATTTGTATAACGCAGAAAGAATCTTCAGGAGACGAAAGAGAAATCTAGAGAAAGAAAGTAAGGCTAATTGGTTTCATGGATATTTTAATGATATTAAGTTTCGTGAGATTTAACGATTTTTACTAGAATTTTGAATCGCGCACTAATAATCTTTGGATGAGGAGAGAGAAAGCTAGAGAGAAAGTGAGCTGAATTTGTTTTCCAAAATTTCAATGTTATTAGGTTTTGAAAATTTTTTGGGTTTTATTAGAATTTTAAATCAGCCACAAAGATACTTCAAATGAGGAGAGAGAAAGCTAAAATAAGAAATTGAGTTAGAGCCAGAGATAGAAAATAAGGCTAATGGATTCTATTGGTATTTTAGTGATATTTAGTTTCCAAAGGTGTGATGATTTGTACAATAATTTCAAATCATGCAGTAAGTATCTTTGTGATTAGGAGTGAGAAAGCTAGAGAGAGAAAGTGAGTCAAATTTGTTTTCTTAATGTTCAGTGTTATTTGGTTTTGAAAAGTTTGTGGATTTTATTAGGATTTGAAATCAGCCACAAAGATACTTCGGATGAGGAGAGAGAAAGCTAAAGAGAGAAAGTAAGTTGAATGGGTTTTTAGAGAGAATATTCTGTTTATTTGCTTTTCTGAAAAAATATTTATTTTAATGAGAATATTTTTTCCGCCCTCACAGTCTTAATATTATTAGGAGAGTTAAAGCTAGAGAGAATGTGAGGCTAATGGGTTTTATTGATATTTTAGTGATATTTAGTATTCTAAGGTTTGTTGATTTGTACTAGAATTTGAAATCACGCACTAAGAATCCTCAGATGAGGAGAGAGAAAACTAGAGAGAGAAAGTGAGCCAAATTTGATTTCTTAAAGTTGAGTTTTATTTGGTTTTGGAAAGTTTGTAGATTTTAATAAATTTTTAAATCAGCCATTAAGATACTTCATATGAAGAGAGAGAAAGCTACAGAGAGAAAGACAGTTAAATGGGTTTCTAGAGAGAATTTTGTGTTATTATTTATTTTATGAATGTTTTGTTTTTATAATGAGGAAATTGCCTTACGCCCTCAGAGTCTTTCTATTATTAGGAGAGTGAGAGTCCAAGAGCGAAAGTGAGGCTAATGTGTTTTATTGATATTTAAGGAACATTTAGTTTCATAAGATTTGTTGTTGTGTACTAGGATTTGAAATCACACACAAAGAATCTTTGGATGAGGAGAGATAAAGTGAGCTGAATTTGTTTTCCTAAAGTTCAGTATAATTTTGTTTTGCAAAGTTTTTAAAATTTATTAGAATTTTTAATTAGCCTTAAATATACTTCGGATGAGGAGAGAGAAACCTAAAGAGAGAAAGTGAGGTGAATGGGTTTGTAGAGTCAATTTTCCATTAATATTTATTTTTGTTAAATTTTTTTTTTTATAATGAGAATATTATCTTACGCCCTCAGAGTCTCAATATTATTAGGAGAGTGAGAGCCACAGAGAAAAAGTGAAGCTAATGGGTTTTATTGATATTTTACTGATATTTAGTTTCATAAACTTTGTTGGTTTGTACTAGAACTTTAAAATATGCACTAAGAATTTTAGGATGAGGAGAGAGAAAGCAAGCGAGAGAAAGTGAGGCAAATTTATTTTCCTAAATTTCAGTGTTATTTGGTTTCAAAAATTTTGTAGATTTTATAAGAATATTAAATCAGCCACAAAGATTCTTCGGATGGGGAGAGAGAGAATGCTAGAGAGAGAAAGTGAGTTACATGGGTTTTTAGAGAGAATTTTCTGTAAATATTTGGTCTTTTGAAATTTTCATTTTTTAATGTGAATATTAAATTACGCCCTCACAGTCTTAATATTATTAGGGCAGTGAGAGCCAGCGAGAGAAAGTGAGGCTAATGGGTTTTATTGATATTTTAGTGATATTTAGTATTCTAAGGTTTGTTGATTTGTTCTAGAATTTTAAATAACGCACTTACAATCCTTGGATGAGGAGAGAGCAAGCTAGAGAGAGAAAGTGAGTTGAATTTGATTTCTTAAAGTTGAGTTTTATTTGGTTTTGGAAATTTTGTAGATTTTAATAAAATTTTAAATCAGCCATTAAGATACTTAAAAGGAAGAGAGAGAAAGCTACAGAGACAAAGTGAGTTGAATGGGTTTGTAGAGAGAAATTTCCGTTAATATTTGATTTTTGTAAAGATTTAATTTTATAATGAGCATGTTATCTTACGCTCTCAAGGTCTTAGTATTATCAGAAGGGAGAGATCCAGAGAGAGAAAGTGAGGCTAATGGGTTTTATTGATGTTTTTGTAATATTTAGTTTCCTAAGTTTTGTTGATTTGTACAAGAATTTTTAATCACACACTAAGAATCTTCAGATAAGGAGAGAGAAAGCTAGAGAGGGAGAATGAGCCAAAGTTGTTTTCTTAAAGTTCCGTGTTATTATGTTTCGGAAAGTTTGTGGGTTTTATTAGATTTCAAATTGGCCACAAAGATACTTTCAATAAGGAGAGAAAAAGCTAAAGAGACAACGTGAGTTGAGTGGGTTTTAGTAAGAATTTTAAGTTAATATTTGTTTTTCTGAAAGTTTTGATTTTTTTAATGAAAATATTAAGTTACGCCCTCAGAGTCTTAATATTATTTTGAGAGTGAGACCTAAGAGAGAAAATGAGGCTAATGTGTTTTATTGATATTTAGTTTCCTAAGGCTTGTTGATTTGTATTAGAATTTTAAATCACGCACTAAGAATCTTCAAAGGAGGACATAGAAAGAAGAGAGAAAGTGAGCCAAATTTGTTTTCTTAAAGTTCAGTGCTATTTGGTTTCGGAAAGTTTGTGGGATTTAATAAATCTTTAAATCAGCCACTAGGATTCTTTGAATGAGGAGAGAGAAAGATAGAGAGAGAAAGTAAGTTGAATGGGTTTTTTGTGAGGTTTTTCAGTAAATATGTGGTTTTCTGAAAGTTTCATTTTTATGAGAATATTAACTTACGCCCTCAAAGTCTTAATATCATTAGGAGAGTAAAATCGAGAGATAAAAAATGAGGCTAATGCGTTTTATTGATATTTTTGTAATATTAAGTTTCATATGGTCCGTTGATTTGTACTAGAATGTTAAATCTCGCACTAAGAATCCTTAGATGAGGAAAGAGAAAGCTAGAGAGAGGAAGTGAGCCTAATTGGTTTGATTGCTATTTTAGTGATATTAAGTTTCGTAAGGTTTGATGATTTTTACTAGAATTTTAAATCACGCACTAAGAATCTTTGGATGTGGAGAGAGAAAGTTAAAGAGAGAAAGTGAGACGAATTTAAGTACTTAGAGTTCAGTGTTATTTGGTTTCAGAAATTTTGTGATTTTATTAGAATTTTAAATCAGCCACAAAGATACTTCAGATGAGGAGAGAGAAAGCTAGAGAGAGAAAATAAGTTGAATGGTTTTTTGAGGGAATTTCCTGTTAATATTTGGTTTCCTGAATTTTTTTGTTTTTTTAATACGAATATTAACTTCCACCCTCACAGTCTTATTATTATTAGGAGAGTTAGAGTGATGGAGGACCATCCAGCTGATCGTGTCCAAACTCGTCGCCATCCCCTATGCGGAGCCCGAGCTGATGTGAAGAACCAACACTTCCATCAGGCTTGAAGCAACATTCGCGTCATCTTGGAGCGTGCTGAGCCATCTTTGTGTTCTTTTCTTTTTCATTGTCTTTGGATGGTCGGAGGGCCCTCTTGCGTGAGTACTGGCCTCCTACGTGTGTTTTCAGCTATCATTTTTAGGGGGGAGGAAATCCATATTGGGCTTCTTAGGGGGAAATCCCTTTTAGGGGGAAGCCCAATAGGCTTTTCCCTTAATAGGGGGCCCACTTGGGCCTCCCACAACTTCCACTTACTGAGGAAGCGTGGGCATGGGAGGCCTAAGGCTTGTATCTTTGAATCCGGACCTGAATTTGCTATTGGCAGTTATTGTTTTTCCTATAGTGCTTTTGTTCCTGAAGAAGAAGAAAAGTATCGGAAGAAGAAGAAAGCGTAGAAGAAGAATCAGAAGTTCATCAAGTTGTGGAATACTCGTTCCTTTGCGAAAGAAGTGTTTGTTTGGAATAGGAACCCCGGTGGTGTTGCACCAGGGTGGATCGCCACCGTCCTCTTCCCCCTGAGCGAGGCTCGTTCAGTGTTTACAAATTGCGTCTGAAGAAGGATATTCCCGTTCAACATCGTTACTGTTCTTTCCTTCCGCACTCCCTGCGAGTCCTACCATTGTCGGGAAGATTCATGGCTTGTTCAAAGACGCTGTCCTCTTCTTCCTGTGTCAGAGAAGTGCTGTGCGAAGGGCTGTGTCAGCAACCTCGACCGTTAAACTCGGCAGGCCTCCCCTCCCACTAAGGACCGTTAAACTCGGCGGGCTCTCAAGATCTCCTCGGCTGATAGGGATAATGATCGTGAATACGACCAACGGTTCACATGGTCGCTAAGATTAGTTTGTGGCCTGGTTATTCCGTCGATAGCCGGCACACCGATACTACACATGTTGGTGTTTTAACGATCGAAGGTCCTTTTCTCTCCTCACCATTATCAGCTATCGTCGGCTGAGAATGAGACTGCACTCGAGCTATTTCGCGAGTCCGCGATGGCCACACCTGGTTCCGACGACCGAGTCATGGTTGGCAGGTTTCATCCTCTCATCTCTCCCATTTACAGTATTAATTATTTCTCTCAGGGCCGGTCTCTAAAATTGCTCATCGCCTTTGAGAGAGTTTAACGTGGTTATAGGATTAGGCACCAAATTCATGTTAGAAATCTTCTTTGACGGTATTGGATCAGTTTGTTCGCGTAGACGGTGAGGACGCTCACGGACGGTGAACACTTGGATCATTGGGAGCCTTGACTGTGTCATAACCCATCCAGCATCGTCCAATTGAATCTCGTCTCAGATCATTCAACTTCTATTGTATCTCTCGTTGAATTCTCTTAAATATTCACATCACTACTTTGCATTTGATCGCATTATTAGTTCGATGTTCTGTGGTGGAACACGACCCAGTCAAGCCCGGTCGTCGTGTTACATCATAGAGCCAAAGAGAGAAAGTGAGGCTAATGGGTTTGATTGATATTTTAGTGATATTAAGTTTCCTAAGGTTTGTGGATTTGTACTAGAATTTTAAATCACGCACTAAGAATCTTAGGATGAGGAGAGAGAAGGATATAGAGAGAGAAAGTGAGCCGAATATGTTTTCTGAAATAAAGTCTAGTGGTATTGGGTTTTGGAAAGTTTGTGAATTTTTTTAGAATTTTAAATCAGCCACAAAGATACTTCGGATGAGGAGAGTGAAACCTAGATAGAGAAAGTGAGTTGAAGGGGTTTTTAGAGATAATTGTTTTGTTACTATTTGGTTTTTTGAAAGTTTGTTTTTTTATTGAGAATATTAACTTCTGCCCTCACAGTCTTAAGATTATTAGGAGAAATAGAGCCAGAGGAAGAAAGTTAGTCTAATGGGTTTTATTGATATTTAAGTGATATTTTTAGTTTCCTAAGGTTAGTTAATTCGTAGTAGAATTTTAAATCACGCACTAAGAATCTTCAAATGAGGAGAGAGAAAGCTAGAGAGAGAAAGTGAGCCGAATTTGTATTTTAGTGAATTGTTTGTTACTATTTGGTTTTGTAAAAGTTATGATATTTTAATGAGAATATAAACTTATGCCCCTAAAGTCTTAATATTAGGAGAGTGCGAGTCAGAGATAGAGAGTGAGGCTAATGGATTTATTGAAATTTTAGTGATATTTAGTTTCTTAAGGTTTGTTGATTTGTACTTAAAGTTTATATGAGGCACTAAGAATTTTTCGGATGAGGTGAGAGAAAGCTAGAGAGAGACAATGAGCCAAATTTGTTTTCTTAGAGTTCAGTATTATTTGGTTTCAGAAAATTTCTGGATTTTATAGAATTTTAAATCAGCCACTAAGAATCTTTGGATGAGGTGAGAGATAGCTAGAGAGAGAAAGTGAGCCAAATTTTTTGGTACTTGTCTGATCAATTACACTGTTCATCAATAGGAAGTCGTTTTTTTTTTTTTCTTTGTCTGGTGACTAATGACGTATACGTATAGTAGGCCCGCCCGTCTAAAGTTGAGTGTTATTAGTGTTCGGAAAGTTTGTGGCTTTTATTGGAAAATTCAATCAGCAACTAAGACACTTCAATGAGGAGAGAGAAAGCTAGAGAGAAAAAGTAAGTTAAATGGCTTTTTAGTGATAATTTTCAGTAACATTTGGTTTTCTGAAAGTTTTGATTTTTATGAGAATATGAACTTAAGCCCTCAGAGTATTAATATTATTAGGAAAGTGAGAGGTAGAGAAAGAAAGTTAGTATAATGGGTTTTATTAATATTTTAATGATATTTAGTTGCGTCATGTTTGTTGATTTTTACTATAATTTTAAATCAGGCACTTAGAATCTTCAATTCAGGAGAGAGAAAGCTATACAGAGAATGGAATCTTCAAATGAGAAGATTCTTCGTTCCTGATTTCTTGAAGTTAAGTGTTATTTTGTCTCGGAAAGTTTGTAAACTTTATTAGAATTTTAAATCGGCCTCTAATATACTTTGGATAAGGAGAGAGAAAGCTATAGCGAGAAAGTAGGTTGAATGGGATTTTAGGGTGAATTTTAAGTAAACATTTGACTTTCTGAAATTTCTGTTTTTTAAATATGAATATTAACTTACGCCCTCAGAGTCTTCATATTATTTGGAGAGCGAGAGCCAGAGAAACTGAATCTATTGGGTTGGATTGATATTTTAGAGATATTTAGTTTCATAAAGTTTGTTGATTTGTACTAGATATTTTAATCACGCACTAAGAATATTTGAATCAGGAGAAAGAAATCTAGAGAGAGAAAGTGAGCCAAATTTGTTTTCTTAAAGTTTAGTGTGATTTGGCTTCGAAATTTTGTTAATTTTTTTAGAATTTGAAATACGCCACTAAGATACTTCGGATGAGGAGAGAGAAAGATAGAGAGAGAAAGTGAGTTGAATGAGTTTTAAGTAAGAATTTTGAGTAAATATTTGGTTTTTGAAAATTTTTATTTTTTATTAGAAAATTCACTTACGCCCGCAGAGTATTAATATTATTAGGAAAGTGACAGCTGAAGAGAGAAAGTTAGTCTAATGGGTTATATTGATATTTTAGTGATATTAAGTTGCGTCAGGTTTGTTGATTTGTATTGGAATTTTAAAACAGGCTCTTCGAACCTTCAAATGAGGAGAGAGAAAGTTGAGAGAGAATGAGAGCCAAATTTGTTTTCTTAAAGTTCAGTGTTATTTTGTTTCGGAAACTTAAAGTTCACTCTTAAGGTTTGTTCAGTCTTAAAGTTATAATGGAATCTTAAAGTTCAGTCTTAAGGTTTGTTGATTTGTAATGGAATTTTAGTGTTATTGTGTGTATTTTATTAGAATTTCAGATTGGCCACCAATATAATTCTGATGACGAGAGAAAAATCTAGAGAGAGAAAGTGGGTTAAATGGGATTTTAGTGATAATTTTCAGTCAACATTTGGTTTTCTGAAAGTTTTGTTTTTTTAGGAGAATATTATTAGTAGAATGAGAGCTAGAGAGAGAAAGTGAGGCAAATAGGTTTTAATAGATATTTTAGAGATATTTAGTTTTGTATGGTTTAAATCAGGCCTTTAGAATCTTCCAATGAGAAGAGAGAAAGATAGAGAGGGAAAATAGCCGAATATGTTTTCTTAAAGATAAGTGATATTTGGTTTCAGAAGTTTGTAATTTTAATTAGAATTTTAAATCAACCACAAATATAATTTAGATGAGGAGAGAGAGAGAAAGATAGAGAGAGAAAGTAAGTTAAATGGGTTTTTACTGATAATTTTTAGTAAACATTTGGCTTTCGAAAAGTTTTATTTTTTAAGAGAATATTAACTTCCGAGCTCAGACTCTTAATATTATTAGAAGAGTAAGAGCCAGAGAGAGAAAGTTACTTTAATGGGTTTTATTGATACTTTAGTTATATTTAGTTTCGTAAAGTTTGTTCATTTGTTTTAGAATTTTAAATCATGCGCTAAGAATCTTCGGATGAGGAGAGAGAAATCTAGAGAGAGAAAGTGGGACAAATTTGTTTTCTTAAAGTTCAGTGGTATTTGGTTTCAGAAAATTTGTGGATTTTATTAGAATTTTAAATCAGCCACAAAGATACTTCGGATGTGGAGAGGGAAAGCCAGAGAGAGAAAGTGAGTTGATTGGATTTTTATGCAAATTTTCAGTAAACATTTTGGTTTCTGAAAGGTTTATTATTTTATGAGAATGTTATCTTTTTTTTTAATTGGCAAAAACACGGTGCCGGGTACGGCCAACCCTAGGGTTGTGTCCGTAGACCGATCCATCCGTGCCCTGGACGCCACCCAGGAGGTTTTTATTTATTAAGTGAAGTGTTTTTCAATGTTTTTAGGCGTGGAGCGAGTATATGTATCCCAATTACACTCGGAACCCACTCGTCCACGCCCATAGTTTAGGAAAAGAAAAGATACATAACTGATACCTTGCAGGCGCTCGGGGAAGTGTGGTCGTCACCGTCCCTCCAGAGCCGCCCGGCGGTATCGGTGTAGGTCGGGAGATATCCTTGCCTTCATGTCATCAAGCAGGGGCTGAAGTGCGTGGGGGGCGCTAGTCGGGGCGGGTGCAATCCGCTCCTCAAACTCCACCGTTCCACGCGATTCTCCAATCCCGCGGGCCAGCCTTCGCGTGGGTTCACCGTGTGTAGAGGGTCGGTAGGCCGAGACGATCGACTCGGTAACATCCCCTAGCTGTAGAAGGAAGCGCCTGCCAAGAGAGAAAGACGGAGGAGGGGCTCCATGTGTGTACCGGGTGATTGGCGTGATGGAAATATATGTGGCCGGCAAGCCAATCACACATTCCGCATCTCGTTCCATATTCATTAATATAACATATTCATTATAGTGCACGTGTGATGCTCATAATGAAGTCTATGAATACATGATCGGACTTAGTGAATTATGATGAGATCGTAATATGGAGATCACTAGTCTTTAAGCATGTGTTCTAAACATTCCTATTCAAAGGATACGCGAGAAGGACATCAAAGTATCCGGATAGAATAGCACTATTTACGCTCACTCATGTGATGAGTACGGCTGGTCCCGTAGCCATTAGTGTGGCGACACTAAGGATAGATAGTGGGTGCTCTTTAGTGGAAAGAGTTCACTGAATTGATCCGTACGAATCCCTGAATGGTATTATACCGAACTGTCAATCAGGTTGATTCACGTCATAGTTGTGTAAGTGGTCCTTAGACCTGAGACACCAAAGACGTCTTGTGGACGGACGGTTGTACTTTGGCTATGGCCAACGAGTCTCTAATCATGGGATTCTAAACGGTCTTAGTTCGGGTGCATCAAGAAGTACACGAAGGCGATTGAGTGGTCAAGATGGGATCGTCCACCCTCGGTATAAGAGGTGACAGCTCAAGGAAGACGATGCAATGAAGTCCTTGGCCAAGGTAGTGAAATATCGGAGAAGAGTTCTCCGATGATTTTTGAATGCATCAGTACTAACTCGGATGACCGATTAGGGTTTGACAGTTGACCATACCCTAAGTCGTCCAAAGAGCGTCAAGTGGATGAGGGATTATACATACACAATAACTGATGATGAACAGGTTCCATGAGTGAGTCGATACACACTCCTTTGTATCTTCTAGGACACGAGGTGTAGCTTGGCACCCCACGTGTTGGAGTCTCGACCTATCGATTGGGTTAAATCGATCCGACGTTAATTAATCTATATGATGATATAGTTAATTAATTTGGAAGGCCAATAAAGGTTATTGGGCCGCTGGAGTCGTTAACTAGACTGATACATGGGCCTAGAGGGTCACACGCAAATGGTCTTTTGGAGGTTGGAAGATATACTTAAGTTTTGGGGGGTTTTATGAAAAATACCCACTTAGTATAAATAGGGAAGGCACTGAACGAAATTCACCCAGGCCAGAACTATTCAGGGGCCTTTACCCTTCTTCTCCACTCTCCCCACACCCCCTCTCCATCCCTGATGTGATCATGACGATGTAACGACGCCGACGGAGAAAGAACAGGGCTCGTCAACGAGAAGGAGGAGATCCGAAGGCCGAGGACCGTGTGGATACGTCTAGAGGATGCACACTTGAGCAGCTCGACTCGTCTCGCTTCACAAAGAGTCTTCCGCTGTGCATCGTTTTGATTTGTTCATCCAGATCTAGGCCTCTAGAACCCAACATGGCGAGGGCGTCAGCGGTCTGGTTGCCCTCTCGTAGCTGATGGCGAAAGCACTTGATTCGATGACGACACCGCATGATATCCTGCCATATGCGGTGTAGGCGCCACTGGGAACATGGACTTGTACGAAGCATATCAACTAATACCCGTGAGTCCGACTCTACGACGATATTGTGAAGGTTCCGCTCCTCATAGAGGAGTAGACCATCGCGTATCGCCATACCCTCGGCTACTGTATTAGTCTGTACTCTATAAAAAGAAGAGAAAGCGAAGAGTATACTCCCTGTATGATTCCGAAGGATACCACCTCCCCCAGCTGGTCCCGGGTTCCCCTTGGCCGCGCCATCCACATTCAGTTTGAGGATGTCAACTGGCAGTGAGAGCCAATAAGGAATCCTGTACTGAATACGGATAGGGGCTTGGATCACAGGCATCCCTAAGGATCTAAGGAGCTTGCAGGCAAATGCTGAGCTGCCATCTCGAGGGGGGATGAGGCGGTGAATACGGCGTAGCCATAACTTGACCCGACGTAGGATGTCCAAAGTGCGCATGGGTGTACCTGCAAAACGACAAGAGTTTCGCCCTTTCCATATCTCCCATAGTTGATAAGCTATGGTGATGTATAGGATGGGACGCCGTTTAGAGTGTACTGGCGAGAGAAAGACCTTGCCAAAACACTCAAACGGGGTCAGTAGAAGCCAATGATCTGTGATAGGGCGCCAGCATGCCAATGCTACCTCACTATAAAAGAAAAGGTGATCCATGGTCTCTGTGTGGGGAAGTAAAGGACAGCAATGGCACCGGGAAGGTAGAGAGTGGCCTATACGAGTCACTCGATCGTCAGTCGGGAGCCCTCGGTGTAATAAGCGCCAAAGGAAAAAAGGAGACTCGCGTAAGGATGGTCGGATGCTAGATACGGCGACCCCAATGCTGTATAGGGGATTTTGGGCGAAAGTGTTCCCAAGAAGAGCGGCACGTGTAGGCTCCATCAGATGTGAGTGTCCAGATAGCAGAGTCAGAACTTGAGTCCAGTGGTGTAGTCTGGACCTTAGGAAGTGTGTCCAGGGGAAGACCGTGTTGCTCCCAGAGGTGTGGCGTATTGCCGCTTAGCAATTGAGTCACCGTGAGTCTCACTCGGTGTGGAACGAACTGGGGGTGGCAAGCAAGAGGCTCATCAGCATGCCAGGTATCATACCACGCGCTGATGTCACCTCGGCCTATATGCCAGCGTGTGACTTGATCCATCTCAAGCCAATGTCGCTGCCACGCCCGCCACCTCCTAGATCCCCGAATATCTATCTCGCGACGTGCCCATTCGCCATATTTGGCGAGGATAAAATTCCCCAATGCTTCTTTTGGAGCATGTCCTGAACGTCCGAAAGTCGTCTGATCCCTAGACCTCCTTTCGTCGGCCGACATGCTTTCTCTGAAGAAACCCAGTGATGGCGCATCTCTCCCTCGGTGACCAGACCATAGAAAACACGCACATATGCATTCCACAAAGTGGAGAACGGTAAGAGATAGTGAATGGACCGCAAGGGTATGTAACGGGATACTCATGAGGACATGCAGAATAAGTTGGATACGGCCTCCTGGGGAGAGGAAACGAAGTTTCCATTCCTCTAGCTTCTTTCTAAGCATACCCAGCACGGCATCGAAATAGTGATGACGAGTAGGGCCAAGAAAGATAGGCCATCCAAGATAATCGAACGGAAGGCATCCTCGTGAGAATCATGTATGGTGCAGGAATATCTCAGAGCGCCTTATAGTGGTGGAAGGTCCCACTATAAAGCTACTCTTCGAGGCATTAACGAGTTGGCCCGAAGCGTGCTCGTACACGGTAAGGACGCTCATAAATTCCTTAATGGATTTTTTAGATCCATTGAGGAACAAGATGGCATCATCAGCAAATAGTAAGTGCGAGAGAATCGGGCAACCCCTCTTTGTAAAGTACGGCTGGATGAGGCCTTGGTTGATCGCCTGAGTGAGCGATCGGCTGAAGACCTCCTCCATCAATATAAAGAGGGTAGGTGAAATAGGATCACCCTGCCTGAGCCCCGCGTAGCCGTGAAGAAGCCAGCGGAATTTCCATCCATCAAGAGGGAGAAGTGATTCTCCCTAATGCAAGCATCGACAAGTGCAATGAACGCATCCGTGAAACCGAAGCGCCGTAACACTTCGAGGAGGAAATTCCACTCAACTCGATCAAAGGCCTTCTCCATATCAAGCTTGATGATGACATTGGAGCCCTGGATACGAGTGTCTATGGACCGGGCTAGCTCGTGCACTAGTGTGATACTGTCATGGATCTGTCGACCCTTGACAAAACCACACTGCTCTGGCGAGATAAGTCTATCAAGGCAGCATCCTAGTCGTTTTGTAATGATCTTAGATGCGACTTTATAGCATACATTACAAAGACTGATGGGGTGAAAGTCTCGAAAGGAAGTTGGAGTGTCTACTTTTGGAATGAGCACTAAAAAAGTGGATTTCCAACTTCGTGCGACGACTTTACTCCTGAACACCTCCTTGATAACTAGCACCAAGTCGGTCCCTACAATGTCCCAGCACGCTGTATAAAATTATGCGGTGAATCCATCCGGTCCTGGGGCTTTGTTACGGCCCAAGGAAAAAACTACCTCTTTGATCTCCGCTCGGGTCGGAAGGGCTAGCAAAAGTGCATTGTCTTGGCTGGTCACCAAGGAAGGGATGGAGGAAAGAAGGTCCTCGCTCATAACAGTAGGCTGTAAAGAGAGGAGTGAGTGATAGTACTCCACTCCTGCGGCTACCAGCTGGTCAGGATCCTGACTATACGTCTCCAATAGGGTTGTATAGTTAGGGCGCACTCTGTGACGGATCGAGGCGTGAAAGAAACGTGTGTTTCTATCACCCTATCACAGCCATTGGATACGTGATTTCTGGAGATAGAATATCTCTTGTCGTCGCATGGCATCCTCAAGCTGCTCTCTGAGACGTAGCTGGCGCTCTCCCATGTCATCTGTCCAGCACTCCTGTAGGTGGCGGTCGACATCAGCTAATTTCTTTTTAAGTTCTTCGACCGATGAATGGACGTCGCCAAAGACATGACAGTTCCACCATTTGAGGTGGAGCTTGAGGTTCCTTAAGCAATAACTGAAGTTTTCCATAGGGGATGTAGAAATCGATCCATGCCAATGGCTACGTACATAGCTATGGAAATCACCATGTTCGAACCACATGGTTTGGAAGCGAAAGGGGGGACGCCAGACCCGATGACTTGACTCCGGGAGAAGGAGGATCGGTGTATGGTCCGAGTAAAGTCTCGGAAGGATCTCTACTATGAGGGTGCAATGCATCAATGCGGTACTATTAGTAAAACAACGATCAAGCCGTTCGTATAGTCGCGCGTCCGCTTGACGTTCATTCCACCAAGTCCACTTCTCCCCTATGGTCGGCGGTTCCACAAATGAAGTCGCGTGGATAAAGGCGTTGAAGGCGTGCATAGAGAGTAGCCGAGGTGGGCGGGCCCCTTGGCGCTTGCTGATGTCCCGTATGCAGTTGAAATCTCCGGCTATAAGCCAAGGTAGATCAACTAGCTGCGAGTGGGAGTGAATGTGTTGGGCGAGTTCCGCCTAGAGGGTCTCTTGCTCAGTGGGTCTATGCAAGGCATACATGATAGTAAGTAGGTAGGGCTTTGGGGAGTATGGTACGTCAAAGGTGACGTACCGTGTCCCTTCAGCCAATAGTGCGATCGAATAGTCTCACTTCCACAGAAGCCAGAGCTTATTTGAGGGATGGCAGTAAACATGGTCCATCCCGAGTTTTCTCGCGATGGAGTGGGACTGGTCTGATGTAATCATCGGTTCAAGGAGCCCCACTATGCCTAATCTGTGCCTAGTGATAAGGGATAGGAGATGTGTTTGGGTGAGAGGGTTGCTGATCCCTCTACAATTCCAAACGAGAGTTGGAATCATAGATCTATCGGCTCGCGTGACACACCCGAGATCGAGTGTTGTATGTATGGCGTGAAGGTGGATGTGATGCATCCGAACGGTGTCTCGAATAAGGAGAGGTATCCATATCAGAGTCCTCCGAGAGGGAGACATCGTCCTCCTCTTCTGTGGAATCCCGACCACTAGTACCGCTACCCATGTCCTCCGAACTAGTGAAAATGGCTTGACAGTTTGTCAAGCTTTCCATTTGGTCAGAAGGTATATGTGATGGGTGGAGGGCGGGTGTGGAGGCGGGGGTGGGGACGGGTGTGGAAGCTGGGGGTGGGTGCGAGGGGATGAGGGGAGGTGGATCGCATGGTGGTGGAGAGGTAGGAGGTGGAGCATGGGGCGATAAGGCGAGTGGAGAGGATCAGGTGGGAGGAGGTGGTGGGGGGCGGGCAGCGGGTGAGTGACGCGAGGAGGGGGAGAGGGGCGGGGAAGGTGAATGGTGGGATGGGGCAATAGGAGAAGCATGGGACTGTACACTAAGAGAGGACGTGGGAAGCGGAGTAGGTGGTTGGGGAGAGGCGGTAGATCGGGTGGGTGGTCTAGAAGAGGCGGTAGATCGGGTGGGGGGAGATATGGACCTAATGGGAAGTGTGTCTGTAATGGGGATGCTATCCTCGGGAGCCTCAGGTACCGCTAGTAGGGCAAAAGTATTCGAGGTCAGGAGGGCGACACTGACCTCCTTGCCCTTACGGGAGGAGGCATCTCTAGTCCGTGGTGGGGTTTTGGGGCGCTTCTCAGCACCCTTCCTCACCCACTGGGAAGTAGAGAGGGCAGGCTTAGCCGTTGGAGGCTTAGCTGCCCTGCTTGCTCGTGGGAGAGAAGGTGATACAACGGTGGGTTGCACCGATGTAACCACATGGCGCGAACCGAGTGATGGTCTCTCGACAGGTCATCGCCCTTGGGTGACGGAGATAGTAGCGGCGATGTAGTCATCATAGGCCAAGGGTTGGAGGTATTCCTCCTCAGTGGTAGGAGTCTGCGTCGCCTTTTAGCGACATGTGTGAATGGTATGACCTAGTACGGTGTAGTGTGTACAAAACCTCGGGAGGTTTTCATACACCACGGTCTGACGGATCATCTCCTCGACATTTCGAATGAGTATCATGCGATGTAGGGGGACGAGTAGGTCAACCTCAACACATACTCGTGCGTATCTAGGTCGGCTAAAAAGTTGGACATCTTTGTCCGCTCGTATGAAAGTGCCGACCGCGCTAGCAAGAGATTCCAAGGCCGTAGGTGTAAATAAATGCGGTCATAAGCCAGGAAATCCTATCCACACCGGAACGGAGTGGGGAAAATGGTCGCATGAGCTCCTTGTCTGCTCGGCTGTCTAGCGGTATGTATGCATCGTGGAGTCATTGATCGTCCATGTGGTGCGGCTCCATGTCCGTCGGAAGTCATCCTCAAGCTCGAATCGAATAAATACGCTCCTGTGATTCCTTGCTCCAATGACCACTGGTCCAAGGAAATTCCCTGGTGCTGCATAGACTCTCGTGATGTCATCTGTTAGCGGCTGCTTCGTAGCGAACCGCCAGATCAGTGTATAGGCGACTGGCGCTGCCATTCGCGTTACCTCCTCCTTGGAGAAGGTAACTAAGCGTACTCCCTCGGAGTCAATGTAACCCCTCGTCGTGATCGTGTCATCATAGAGAGGGGGAAGTATAGGTTTGGGGAGTGAAGTAGTGGATGGTGCATGGGTGACGCCCGCCACTCTCGCTGCCCAAGTCATCTTCGGGAGTGATCACGTGCCGTTAGACGATACTGTGGCCTGCTTGAGGGGGTCCTCGTTGGCCGGGGTGGGGTGAACATGGGCTCCCGTGTCCGGGTGTTGCAAATCACTCATGAAAACTCCTGTCCGTGCATCTAAATCAGTGGGGGCCGAGGCAACCAATTCGATTTGAAGCGAGTTACTGGAGTCATTTTTGTTGACTTGGTCAAGGTTGACCAAGTCACAATGTGTGACTCGAGTAGACTCTATCAAGTCGGGGTGCGTAGGAGTGACCAAATGGTCAATCGGTGCGGGTTTGACTGCGTCGTCAAGTGGATGCGTAGGGGTCAATTCTGCACTCGAATTGACCAAGTGGTCTGTTTGGTCAACGTTGACCATGGAGTCAACACAATCAGCATTGACCTGGGGTCAAGGTGGACATGATTGACCATGAGGTCCACCAACTCCTCACGACCCAAGATACCCAAGCCAGCATGGTCGACTAGGTAAAATGTTGACCGAGTCAGTTCGGTCAATATTGAACAGGTGGTCAATCCGGACAGGGTTGACTGAGTCAAATTCACCTCGGCCACTGTTGACCTTTTGGTCAATTAGAATCGGGGTGACTCGGTCATTTTGGTCGACAGAGGCCATGTTGACTGAGTTGACCTGGTCAACATAGACCGAGTCACCTAGGTCAACATGGTCAGTGTTGACCGAGTTGAACAGGTCAACTCGGTCAGAGGTGACCGGGTCGACCAGGTCGACTCGGTCATGTTTGATCGGGTTGACCTCATCGAACCGGCCAGAATCGGCCGGGTCGACCAGGTCGACCCGGGCAGATTCGACCGAGTCGACTTGGCCTGTATTGACCGGGTCGGACCGTTCGACCCGGCTGGGATCGGTCGAGTCGACTCGTTTGTGGTTGACCAAGTCGACTGCAGGCGACCCAGCCGAGTTGTCTGCGTTAAATTCGGCCACGTCGGATAAGGGATTTAATATTTGAATCTCGGTCGACGTGGCCGAATCGTGGCCATCCAACAGGTGGGCTATGGGGAAATCGGAGGGCATGGGATGCTTGGAAGAGTTAAAGATGGTGGGCGCGGGCGGTAAGCTTACCGGCGACGCTTTGATTGCATCGTCGGCGCCCGCAATCTTTGACTCTTCCAAGGAGGGGGAAGACGATCCGACGGCTTCGATGGTATCCATCTGGCAACCAGATGGATTACTGGCCGTCCGATCTGACTGGGCTGTGGTGTCGTCAACAGGGCTGACAAATGGTATTAATGAGCCGTTGGCATTCAATGCCAACGGCTCAATTTTTTGAATCGTCGAGTGGACCATAGAGAGTCCATCCTTTGGACTGACGCGATCATGACACGTGGCTGTCGCGACGGTCCGGATGGACTCAAATTACGGCGGCTCGGTGACCGATGTCGCCGTTTCTTTTGTTTTTTTCCTTTTTTGTTTTTTTTTAGTTTTTTTGGATGATATACGGCCGTCGGATGCGTCCACGTTGGCAAATCCAACGATGTTGACGCTTCCGATGGCTGACGTGGGCGGACACGAGTCCATTAGGATGCTAGTGGACTGTGTAGTTCTGCCCACGTCAGGTTCCACCTGACGGCGACCCGCCTGCGTGGCAGCCACGTCAGGCGAGCACCTAAAGAGCTCAGCAGCCCGCATTGGATTGCGGGCTGCGAGCTGGGGAGGTCGGCGATGTGGTTTTTTTAAGATCAAAATGCCAATTAAATACGAAATTTCATTGCAAATTATGTATATAGAACGATGCGTTGCTTGATGATGGACAGATTTAGTACAAATTCGACGTATTTACCGTAAGTAATTAATGAGATATTGTGAAAATAAAATTTCGAAAATAAAACTGACCTCTTAGATTCAAAAGCCTCTACAGGGAGCTATAGGAATCTGTTGATGATGTATTTGTAGTCGATTCCTATAGAAGAGGGCCTTCTGAATCCAATGAGATAAGAATCACAACAATTCCGAGCTCTCTAGCAAACGTTATGGCATGATCGCCGATCTCTTTGTCCTCGTTGATACCTCTTTGCTTAGTTCATGTGAGGTAGAGATGATCAGAATGTTAACTTACGCCCTCATAGTCTTAATAATGTTAGGAGAGTGAAAGCCAGAGAGAGGAAGTTAGGCTAATGGGTTGGGAGTTATATTTAGTTTCGTAAGGTTTGTTGATTTGTACTAGAATCTAAAATCAGGCACTACGAATCTTTTAATGAGAAGAGACAAAGGTAGAGAGAGAAAGTGTGACGAATTTGTTTTCTTAGAGTTCAGTGTTATATGGTTTCACAAAGTTTTTGGATTTTATTAGAATTTTAAATTATCCACTAAGATACTTCGAGTGAGGAGAGAAAAATCTAGATATAGAAATTGCGTTGAATGGGTTTTTAGTGAGAATTTTCAATAACTTATGCCCTTATAGTCTTAATACTATTAGGAGAGTGAGATCCAGAGAGAGAAAGTAAGGCTAATGGGTTTTATTCATATTTTAGAGATATTTAGTTTCGTAAGTTTTGTTGATTTGTTGTAAAATTTTAAATCAAGCACTAAGAATCTTCGGATGAGGCGAGAGAGAGTGAGCCAAATTTGGTTTTTAAAGTTCAGTGTTATTTGGTCTCGGAAAGTTTGTGAATTTTATTAGAATTTTAAATCAGCCACTAGATACTTCGGATGAGGAGAGAGTAAGCTAGATAGAGAAAGTAAGTAGAATGGGTTTAAAGTGATAATTTTCAGTAAACATTTGGTTTTCTGAAAGTTTTGTTATTTATGAAAATATGAACTTATGCCCTCACAGTCTTATCATTATTACAAAAGTAAGAGCTAGAGAGATAGAGTGAGACTAATGGGTTTTATTGATACTTTAGTGATATTTAGTTTCATAAGGTTTGTTCATTTGTATTAGATTTTTAAATCAGGCACTAAGAATCTTCAGATGAGGAGAGACAATGATAAAGAGAGAAAGTGAGACGAATTTGTTTTCTTAGAGTTCAGTGTTATTTGGTTTCCAAAAATTTGTGGCTTTTATTAGAAGTTTCAATCAGTCACTAAGATACTTCAAATGAGGAGAGAGAAAGCAAGAGAGATAAAGTAAGTTGAATGGGTTTTTACTGATAATTTTCAGTAACCATTTGGTTCTGAAAGTTTTGTTATTTATGAGAATATGAACTTATGCCCTCAGAGTCTTATCATTATTAGGATAGTGAAAACTAGAGAGAGAAAGTGAGGCTAATGGGTTTTATTGATACTTTAGATATATTTAGTTTCATAAGGTTTGTTAAAATTGTACTATAATTTTAAATCAGACACAAAGAATCTTCGGATGAGGTGAGAGAAAGCTAGAGAGAGAAAGTGAGCCAAACTTTTTTTCTAAAGTTGAGTGTTATTTGGTTTTGGAAATATTGTGGATTTTATTAGAAATTTCAATCAGTCGCTAAGATACTTCAAATGAGGAGAGAGAAAGCTAGAGAGACAACGTAAGTTGAATGGGTTTTTACTGATAATTTTTAATAAACATTTTGTTTTCTGAAAGTTTTGCTATTTACGAGAATATGAACTTATGCCCTCAGAGTTTTATCATTATTAGGAAAGTAAGAGCTAGAGAGAGAAAGTAAAGCTAATGAGTTTTATTTATAGTTAAGTTATATTTTTTTCTTAAGGTTTGTTCATTTGTAATAGAATTTTAAATCAGCCACTAAGAATCTTTGAATGGGGTAAGAAAAAGCTAGAGAGAGAAAGAGAGCTAAATTTGTTTTCCTAAAGTTGAGTGTTATTTGGTTTTAGAAAGTTTGTGGATTTTATTAGAAGTTTCAATCAGCCACTAAGTTACTTCAAATGAGGAGAGAGAAAGATAGAGAGAGAAATTAAGTTGAATGGGTTTTTACTGATAATTTTGAGTAAATATTTAAATTTCTGAAAGTTTTGTTTTTTTATGAGAATACTAATTTACGCCCTTAGAGTCTTAATATTATTAGGAAAGTGACAGCTGAGAGAAAGTTAGTCTAATGGGTATATTATTGATATTTTAGTGATATTTAGTTGCGTCTGATTTGTTGATTTGTACTAGAATTTTAAATCAGGCACTAAGAATCTTCAGATGAGCAGAGAGAAAGTTAGAGAGACAAAGTGAACGCAATTTGTTTTCTTAAAGTTCACAGTAATTTTGTTTTGGACAGATTGTGGATTTTATTAGAACTTGAAATCAGCCACTAAAATACTTTGGATGAGGAGAGAGAAAGCTAGAGATAGAAAGTGGGTTGAATGGGATATTAGTGCAAATTTTAAGTAAACATTTGGCTTTATGAAAGTTTTGTTTTTTACGAGAATATTAACTTATGCCCTCAAACTCTTAATATTATTAGGAGAGTGAGAGCTAGGGAGAGAAAGTGAGGCTGATGGGTTTTATTGATATTTTAGTTATATTTAGTTTCGTAAGGTTTGTTGATTTGTACTAGAATTTTAAATCACGCACTAAGAATCTTCAGATGAGGATAGAAAAAGCTAGAGAGAGAAAGTGAGCCAAATTTGATTTCCTTAAGCTCAGTGTTATTTGGTTTCGGAATGTTTGTGGATTTTATTAGAATTTTCAATAAGCCACTAAGATACTTCAAATGAGGAGAGAGAAGGCTAGAGAAAGAAAGTAAGTTGAGTGGGTTTTTAATGAGAATTTGTAGTGTTATTGGTTTCATGAAGCTTTTGTTTTTTATTAGAATAATAACTTATGTCCTTAGAGTCTTAAAGTGGTATTATTATTAGAGTGAGATCTAGAGAGTGAAAGTGAGGTTAATGGGTTTTATTGATATTTTAGTGATATTTAAGTTCGTAAGGTTTGCTGATTTGTACTAGAATTTTCAATCCGGCACTAAGAATCTTAGGATGAGGAGAGAAAAGGTGAGCCAAATTCCTTTTCTTAAACCTTATTGTTATTTGGTTTTGGAAAGTTGGTGGATTTTTATTAGAATTTTAAATCAGCTACTAAGATTCTTCGGATGAGGATAGAGAAAGCTAGGGAGAGAAAGATAGTTGGATGGGTTTTTATTAAATTTTTAGTGCTATTTATTTCCTGAATGTTTTGTTTTGTTATGAGAATCTTACCTTACGCTCCGAGAACCTTTATATTTGGAGAGTGAGAGCTAGAAGGAGAAAGTGAGAGCTAGAGGGAGAAAGTGAGGCTAATGGGTTTTATTGATATTTTACGGATATTTAGTTTTGTTATGATCTACCATTGTGAAAGCAGCTGTCTTTTGCATTAAGGTAATAGAAGCATTGTAAGAAGAGGGAACAGTAGTGGGAGAAGAAAGAGATGGGAACAATAATATGGATGGAAAGATACACGAAGGTTTCAATGGAGGATGGAAGGAAGGAGTTGGCAGTAACATGAGGTGGAGGAAAACACTTAACTCACCATTTATTTTGTATGTTTATACCTCTGATCTAACCAGCTTCGTGATAGTTTTTGGTTTTGTAAGATCAGGATTTCATCATTTGATTTTCCATCTTCATCTCCTGCACTTTCTCTGTGATTTGAGTAAACACCATGTGCCCTATAGACAAAATCTCAATGATGAGATGAATTATTCCAATATATGAAACTTATTGTTGTAGAGAAAAGTACATTAATTTCATAGACTGACCTGAAAACACTAGAAATCACATCTTCAACTGAGATGACGGTTTTGATGGAAATAATGTGGGCTGAAAATCAGTCACACTTCTATTTTTATTATGTTCATCAAAATATTATTTTATTCATTATTTTTTGCATGTGATGTTCATAATAAAGCTCTTCAATACAGGTAATGACTTAGTGAATTATGAAGATATTATAATACGCAAATAAATCTTTCTGAAACCTATGTTCTGAATACTTTTATTTTAAGGATTATCAAATCCCAATCAACATGGTCATTATAATATTATGATTGGACATTGTAGATCCATATCATCCTTGTAATCCCACTATTGTGTAAGGGTGATGTTGTAACCATTAATGTCAAGATACTAAGTATAAATAGTAGATGCTCTTTAGATATGATTCATTAAATTGATTTGTGTGACTTCCAGAATGATATTATACCTAACTATCAATGAGGTTTATCCATATCACGTATGTTCTGTTAATAGAGTACATTTATAGGGGAAGATAAGGGATGATCCATTCCTAACATTCATGCAGTCACTTTAACTATTTTTCTCCTTCTCATCCTAAATCCATGCATCCTCACACTTATTATTAAAAAAATATAAGTAAAGTAAAGCAGTAAAAGAGGGATGGTCTCAAATCGATGGCTATTTTATAGACCTTTTGTGATAACTACATAGAATTAAACAAATAGTATGAGTATTGATCTTATCTGAGGTAGTATTTAGACTTGAGACTATAAATACATATTTTTTAGAATTCCCTTTTACTATTGCATATGAGTCTCTAACAATAGGATTCAAATCCATCTTGGCCTAGATGTAGTAATAATTTCAGAAAGGTGGATATTAATGTAGTGATTTTGAGTCATTTAAACATACACATCTAAGAGTAATTCCATGCATCATTTTACTAACCTTATCTTTATTTTACAATAAATTCCCATTTCATACACTTATTCTAGAGTAAGCTGAAACCACCCCTTTTACTGAAAGTCTACCTAGTTTTTGAAGGCCATTTTATCCCATTTAGAACATGTTTTAGAATTATTATATCTAAAAGCTTTAATTCTTGAAAAAGTGGGTATTTCATATTTTAGCAGGGAATAATAAAGAAAAAAAAGGGGGCCTATAGTGGACAAGAACTGGAAACCAAGGGGGGAAGCTGGCATCGCTCAAGGCAGCCACAAGCTAGTGAGGGCGCATCACTCAAGCTGGCAAACCACCACTCATCACTGCCCTCAATAATCAACCAAAAATGTGCACAAGGAGTCTACGATTGCTCACACATAAAACTTGGCTAAGGGCCCACACACATGATTCAGGGCCATGCACACTCACTTGGGAAGATGGTAGTTTAAATCAAATGTTAGAGAAAATGGCAGTTATATAGTATCCTTTACTTCTAATTCTTTAGATATGTGATTGTCAAGAACATCCTTCTTTAACTTTACATTGGGATCTGCCATCACATGGAAAAGTCAATCACATGCCAACGGCTGTGTTCTTAATGAAATAACAAAGAATCCATGGCCAGGCTTCGAATCAGACTGACCCAAACCCCAGGTCATCACAGGACAATTTAAGTTAAAGTATATGATATCGATCATTGAGTATTCTGAAGGAAGACCAAAAGGTGCAACTTCTATCAAATTTTTTATATTTTTCTAGGTTGCTGATTGGTTACAACGGCTGATGCAGATTGCGAGGTCATGTGAACGAAAAATCAAAGTGTGAAACATTGACAAAGCAGCAGATGGGGCACATGATAAAGCTGATGATGTGACATAGGTGTGCACTAGAATAACAAGTGTTAACAGCTGCATTTTAATCATAGCCGTTGGACTCATTAGAGGAGATCGGATGGCCAAGAGTAAACCCATCCTTCTTCACCCCAGCCGCCATTCTTGTCAGCCAATCATCGAAGGCCGGTTCATTGGCAAATCCAATGTCTTGGGAGAGCTGTTGGACTGGGAGAGGTGATGGAGGGTCAAGAGAGCTTCTCTCTCAACCCTTTTGGTCCCAATTTGTGTGTATAATTTGGCATCTTACCCTAAGAGAGGCAGAAGACCCTTTCTAATGGCTGGACGAGCGAGAGGGAAAGAGTGACACTTCTTTAATGGCCTTGACTGCTCAAGACAGCTCCATAAAAGTATAGGAATGCTCGGATCTGTACCAACAGAAAGGAAGACGAGCAAGGACACATAAGAAGGCTATGGGTGGTGATCAGCACCCGTACTCCTACTTGTCGGAATCAAGGTGTATCCAGTATCTTTCATGATTCAATCTGGATGACAAATCTGAATTGACAAAGTTAGTTTTGGTTAAAACCCAAATCAATTAGATTTCATAGAGATTTCATAGATTGGCTACATCTGGGCATTCTATCAAACACTTGATGTGCATTTGAAGTTTTCTCGTGAATTATACCATTTTATTTCTATTTCTTTATGAATAAATTTTAAAAATACTTCTTAAATATATTTAACTATATAAATAGTACTAATATCCGTCAAAGGCAATCATAAATTTGAAAAAGCCTAAAATACTACAATTCATCTTACTAATCCTCTTAATTCATCTAGTTAACTAAACTACTTTAAATAAACTTTGCTAAAATACATTATTCATATATTTTTATCTCTTAGAATCTAAGCATATATATGTAAATATACATTTTCCTCTTCATATAATCTATATATTAATAAATAAGCCCTTATTCTCCCTATATACCATGATTCTACTATCTTTCTTCATCATTCTTCTTTTTACCTCTTACTAAATTAAATACTTTTATCAATTAACTTCTTACAACTTATTAACATAAAATCTTATTCACCATCTAAATAAACCTTAACATCCATCATTATTATATCCATCTCCTACCATACATATAACTTACTAGTAGTTAAATAAATAATCTTCTTATTTTCCATTAAGAATAGTCTATTATTATTCTATGTATCTTTCTCATCTTACATACCTCTTCCAATACCTTATTATCATCCTATATTATAACAATAAAAATCGAATTCATAATCTTACTAGCTAACTTGAAAAGAAAAAAATAAATATTAAACGTAAGAGATAATATAGTGATCTTATCCTATCTCTATCTCAACTCTCTCTTTCACTACTTCACTCTATCATTATTTGCTAGTAGTTGTTCTTACATAAAATCCTAATTCTCTTTAACTATAACTCAACCATTAAATTCACCTCTAAAAGTCATTCCCTATGGAGATGACCTCCTTCCCATTATAAACATATTTGAGTTTTTTTATTTTATCTAACTTATTTGATTTAGGCAAATTAAGATTACAACGGCAAGAAAATTAACACCATAATTTGCCTCCATCAGTGAAGTGTTCAAATAGGATCATCCGCCCGTAGTCTTATAGAATATTTCTCTAGGAAGAAATATATATAGTTATAAACATTTCTAAAGAAGTTCAAACACCGTAAAATGTGTTCTTGGATGATTTCCACCATGAACTAGTACTTAATCGAATGATCGATTAGGACTTAGTGGTTAACCATACCCTATTTAGTTTGGGATTTTCTGTGGTATGAGGGTGTATATATATATATAGGGCATGATGAAAATAAATATTCCATGAGATAGTTAGCATAGCCCTCTGTATCTCCTTGAGCATAATGTGTAGCTAGGCACTTGAAGGGCTAGTAACTCAGGGTATATATCAATTTCAATTTATCCTTGATTGAAATATCAATATATATATATATATTTAACTAAAAAAGTTTATAAATAAAAGTGACTGATCCATTAGTGTTACTCACTAATCTGATACATGGGCCTACTAGGTCATGTGCACAATTTTAGGATGAGGATGAACATATTTTGATTGTAGGGGCTTTTATGATAACTTCCCATATAGTGAAAAAAGGGATGGTAACTATTTTCATCCAACCATGTAAGCTATAACTGACAACATAGTCTCAAAGAAACTGTCTTCTAGAGAGTCTGGGTGGTGAGGAGATCCTCTAAATTTTCAAGCAGCATTTTAAGGGAATAATGAGATCCAACATAATAAATCTCACCCAAGTGATAAAATAAAATTTAGGGTGTTAATTTGTCATTGTATTTGAGTTAACCAATGTTAAATTTATACACTTTTACTCATAAAAAAAAATTGACTAGTTATTGATAATCAAGAGGTTTCTCTACAAGGAACATTTATTAGGGTTTAAATATTATTTTAATGATGATTCAAGAAGGATGAGAGGAGATACATAGAAAATAGGGGATTGTGATGTGATTAATCCAAGTTCGTGCAACAGTAATCATTATTATTTAACAATGATGATATGAATAATAATCTGTTGAATATGTAGGAGCATATGGATAGATCAAATGGAAATGAGAGTGAAATATATATATGAAGATGTGAAGTGACGATAGATGTAAAAGATGAATAATAAGATCTAATCATGAAATGGGAGAATGGATGTGAGTGGGTGAAGATGTACGATGGTGAAATAAAATGCTTCAAGAAGAAATGATAAACATCTAATGGATGTGATGGAAGAATGGATAGGTGGTTTTGAGATGGACAATACGAAGATGGACTTGATGATTTAGGGTCTTTAAATGAGACAAAGATGATGAGGTCAAGATCAAAATAGGATATGGCTGTGGTTGGGTGAGATGATGGAAGATGGTGATGAGAAAGAGATGATGATGAAAACAAAGATGCAGATCCAATTAAAGGGATGTGAAGGAGAGAAACAAATGTATGGCGGGGGATTAACCTTCAATCCATATGTTATGACGGAATAAAGACACTTTTTTTATCCATATCAGCCTCTTCACTTGTTTTTTGATCTTATTAAATCACCTAAAATACCAAGAACATCTTGGTGGACCTTCAAAACCCTCAATCGCTTTTAGTCAGCCTTTAAAGGAGAAAGTGACTTCTGAAGATTAAGCTTTAAGGGTTTTTTTAACACAATACTTTGATGCGTATTTTGATCAATGTTCAAAGTGATGCATGCCTCAATATGGGTTGTGATCAAGCACAATATTCCCTCAATCAAGTAGTTGACTAATTGTATGTGAAGATAAAATAAGAGCCTTAGATATATTAAAAGGTTACTTAGTTTGGCCATACATTGAACAAGTCAAACTGTGTATTTGGACTTGTAATTTTATGAAATGAAGATAAACATACTCTTTAACACTGTTCAGCTATTTTGTGAATTTATTTTCATTTGATTTATTGAATAATTTGTTCAAAATCTTAATTACTACCTTTGAGTATTTAAAGCTGAATCTAATGTTATTTAAATGTTGTGTTAAACATATCTAAAAGTTTAATATTATTTTAAATATCAAGTCCTCGGCATAACGGCTAGTTTTCACTCTTAATTCTTGAAAGGTATTATGAATTTATGGCAAAATTGTAAATAAAAGAACATCAAAATTAAAATAATTATTAATTTATATTGCTTAATCATAATCAATGAATATGACTGTTGGACTTTTGACATATTACCATTATACCCCTTTTGGATTTCCAAGTCAATATATTCAGTTTTGAGCTCTAGTTTAAAACCTCCTTCTCCTTGCCCTTTGAAAATTGCAGTCCAAAAGCTAGAGAGATCTCTCAAGTCCTGGCGCAATTTTCAAGCAGTGTTTGAGTATTCTTTGAAGATATAATTTGTTGTTAACATCAATCCAAGTCCATAGAACTTGGAATCGTGATTTTTGTTGCAGGGTATTTCAAGACTCAAAGAAAAGAAGGCTGGGATCTGAACTTCGCATATCCTCGACCCTGTGATAAGTTTATAATTTTTAGCATATGTTTTATACTGATTGTGAACTTTTTTTCAACATATGCATTGTTTTAACATCCATACAAAACAAAAGAAATTTGAATCACATCATTTGGTTTATTTAGGAAAGAGTTACAAGAGTTTGAAGTTGGACATGGAGTAATCGAGTGGTAAACAAAGGACGTCAAAAGATTGGTCTCTGGAGATTTCTATGTTTCGTTTCTGAATACTTTGTGTGAAAAAATATTTGTGCAAAATTCTGTTACAAAACCGTTCTAGGTAGAATCATTGCATTTGGTGCACAATTAAAAAAGATATTGGAATTTTAAGCATCAAAGGTCAAACATGAATTGAGAATTTTATCCAAAGAAAAATGCGGAGGAGAAAAGGTCTGAAGAAAGAACGACCACAAACAAGGAGGTATTATTGAAGGGAAGTCATAGTTAAATTTATAAATCTTTAACTCTGAATTAATAAAATTTTGACATAAAAGTTTTCTTGTTGAAATACTTAAAATTGATCATTGTCTTGAATACTATTTTGAGTAGCCATCAATACTAAGTGTTGTTGAGGAGAATACATTATACAGAAATATACTGTTATTGCAAGATCTTTGTGATCTCTCAGGTCAAGGCTTTGGGGGCCATAAGAAGAAGGCTTCAAGGACTAAGTTGAAGTAGATTAAGCAACGTCATTCCGCGGCAGCCTTTGAGGGTTGACGATGACAAAGCTTCATTGAATTTTTCTTTTTCTTGGTATCTTTGTCCACCCCTGTTTCCAAGTGATTTGCTTGGGGGGCATTCACACAAACTTGGTTAGGGCATATCATCACTTCGGGACGGATACCCCCAAACAGCATTAAGGATTAGCCTAAGCTGTCTAAAAAAAATAATTGTGTCTTCCATTTCCTCTACCTCATTTCCTAAGTAGAAAAATCCTAGGCTAAATAAAATAAAAATAAAATATAAATAGAGAACCTAATTCACCCCCTCTCTTAGGTTGTTCCTTGGCCACCTAAACTAACAACTTCAAAGGTAGTGTTTTTAAAAACTTCAAAGCTCTATTTATAGATCAAACTGTATGAAAGGAAATAGATGGAAAATGGAAGTTCTGTTCAAATTTTCAGCCCCAAAATCCTTTTCGATCATCAAATATCACGATTTGAGCTAGGATCATTCCGAGTCCTTCAATTTTCTCTCTTACTTGATTTCTAAAGACCAAAAAAGTCAATTAGCCATTCAATAATTAAAAATATTATTAATTCATATATAATTAAAAATATATGTGATATATATATACATAAATGGTATATATCTTTGAATAGAATCCCAAAAAATTAGGAAATATCGTATTCCAACTCAAAAAATTATGTTCTTTATGAGTATGGCATCATAAAAACCATTACAAATAGTTGAAATTTTATAAAATTGAAAATAGCATTAAAGAATAAATTTTAGCATTGATAACACGTAGAGATAATAAATTAAAAGCAAATAACATGTTAATATGGTCATATAAACCTACTAGAACTAACTAATTACTCAGAAGACAATTATCTACTGAATCTTGGGGCATATTAACATTATAGTCTACCTAGATGAGTAAATTGAGACCTTTCGGGCATATTAACATTTATATCTCCAAAAAACCCATATTTTATACCCCTGGACTTTCACATCCTAAAAGAACCATAATTTTCTTGATGGTAACCAAGAAATGGCATCATCTACATTTCCTCACCTAGATCACAATGTATAATCCTGAACAATTCCTCATATTGAAGTAAAGTCTTTTTACATCGTGTTGGCAAGGCAATAATAAAATTTTTGATGTTAACCATACAAGGTGTGTGAACACCTTGCCAGAAAGAATTTTATATCATTGTGTGTATCCTTCAGACCACATTCAGAATTTATATCTCTAAAAAACCCATATTACTTTTATTCAATGTACAGAGCCTCATGAAACCTATTAGACATTTACTCAATAATATATCTACAATATCCCAAACACCATTCTTGAAAAGTGAGTTCATTTTAGCATCCATGACCTCTCTCTAGTCGTAATCTTTCATGGATCCCTTCCAGGTATCTTGTTTAGTCACTAAATTCAGTGCACTCATACATAAATAGTGAGAGATGTTGATATCTTCAATATAGATATTAGATATCTCACATTTGATGCCGAACGTCGTTAGAGACGTCGTCTGGTCAAGTATTGAGATGATGCTCTGATACCAAGATGATGCCAAATGTCGTTAGAGACACCATTTGATCAGGTATCGAGACGATGCTCTGATACCAAAATGGTGTCGAACATTGTTGACGTAGTCCGACGGGTAATTCACAACGAGATGTAACTACATGATGTTGTGTGACCTAGTGTTAGGCCCTAACTAGGCGGCATTCCCTGCCCAGAGGCTTGCGTGCTTATTGGGAGGACGTGTCCGCATTTTTGGCTCACGACATTAAAGGACTGAGTCATTATGGGTAGCAATGCCCAAATACCTAATCTTTCAGGCCATTGCCCCTGTACGTGGTGATACACTACAGACGATGCATGTGCCCGTCCACGCCCAAGGCGCGACGGATCACGTACGGCTCGCGCGTGTTGGGCGCACGGGCTGATAGGTGTGTGCGCGCGCGCACCAAGCGCCACGCGCGGGCGCCAAGCACTGCATGGGAGCGGGAAGCGCCATGCGCAAGAGCAGGACGCGCAAGTGCCATGCTCGAGAGCAGGACGCGCAAGCGCCATGCGCGTGCAGCGCGTGAAGTTGTGCGAGGTGCCGCGCAGCGGCCTCAAGGGCAGCTCGCGCATTGCGCGTGCGGGGCGCAGAGCTGGGAGACATCCCGCTAGGAGACTGAGGCATGTGGCACATGGACAACGTCGAGACGGCACAAAGGGCGCGTAGCGCTCCCACAGGTAGTGCTGGGTGCGCAGCGCTCAGTTTGGGGCTTCGAATGCGGCGGCGTCGCGCAGACTCTGCGCGAGGGTGTTGACACGGGTGCTAGTGACGTGTGTGATCGTCAAGGCAGGGGTGGCGTGTGTGATCGCCACGCTTGTGGGCGCGCGGCGCCCAGCCCGGTGCAATTGTGTAGCGGCAGAGCAGGCACGCGCGCGGGGAGCGGTGGCCCTAAGGCGGTGTGGCGACACTACCCTAGCGCAAGGCGCCTCATCCCGTTCATTGTATCACCCCTCGTCTTCCCCCATGTAACGATCTCAACAATGATGTACTATTTTATGATATTAATGCAATGACCATATTCCCCGACGGGCCTGCGTCCCCACCATCTCCTCTAACCCCTTCTATGCAATCTTAAGCATTTGCAAAGCTTCCGCTGAAAGAGATCAAGGCTGCTAAGTGTTTTGCCCTGAACATTGAGGCCGGCACACGCCAATTCTGAGCAAGAGACCTAGCTCGAGATTTGACCATATGACACCTAGGCGGAGTGTACATGCAGGGCTGACTCGTGGAAAATCACTGAGTTCCAAGCTCTGAGGTGGACAACCAACGGTGACTGTGACTTTCTAGCACTTGTTGGAGCGACGATGATGACTACGGCATCGAACGGAATAATTCCATTGAGGCTCGCACGTAACGGACAGGATCGACCCGAACCTAAGAAATCACTCAGCTCGTAATTTTCTTGATAAATTCTTTTATCTAAAGTAACCCAAGCGCGGTGGAGTGCAGTCGAGAATATACTGGAGAAGATAATATAACAAGCAAGCCAGGGGACAACGTACCTCATCGATAGGCGCTCATTTAATATCTTCGTCGATGCGTGAACCAATCGGGCGGTGTTGAGAAATCGTGATGAGGACGAGCACGGCTTTGCTTGACTGGTGACGGTGACGCAGCGCAGGAGTGAGGTGCAGGAGATGGTCGAAGACGAGGATGAGACCAGGAGATATCAGAGCGAAGAGCAGGGGTGTGTCAGCTCAAGCATACGATTGGGCTCGGCGGGCGCAGTCGTGTAGGACGAGCACGGGCGGAGTCTGACAATTCGTCGCGAGCGGCGGTGGGCGACAAATCAATGGGAGCAGATCAGAGCACCAACGGATGGCCAAGTGATGGCGTGACGAGAGCGGTAGCTGGCGGAACGTCGGTGGGGTGCAGACTGATGCAATGGCTGATGGAAGATGTATAGGTGCTAAGGCTCATGAGAAGTGCACATCCAAACGGATGGGACAGCGGCGTTCGGTAGTTCCGACGACAACTTGTCCGCCGATGCGGGCGGTGGCAACAGATGGGAGACACCAGTTGGCGGGCACGCGCTTGTAGCAACAAGCAGGTTGCAGGCCCGTCAAAGGCCACCTAGGCACAATCCAACTGGATTGGCGTCCTGATCTGCAAAGGTGCGCACAAGGACTCAGCAGTCGTATGAGACGACTGATCAAGCAATTTCCAGTGATGTTATCATTCTTAGGCAACAGTGTATATCACGATCGGAGTGATGCACATGTGGTCGGTAGTGCTGGCAGCGTAAGGCGGAACCTGCCGGTGTGAACACAAGCAGTAATCGTCCTTGAACAACTTGACGATCAGAGGGGCCAGGGCATCACTGAGCCGCAAAAGCCCTACTGTTTGTCACTTCCGATCACGCAGCGAACAGGCCGTTCAACTTGGCGGTGAGCACACGTCGACAAAGACTGGTCGGTCCACAAGACGTTCTTCCACCAAGGAGGGGAAGTTTGACTCGTCCGACGTTGTACAGACGTGCAAATCTACTTCTACCCTAATATCACGCCACAGGGATGTCAATGGGGGCGCGTCGTCGTGACCTAGATCGGTCAAATTTCTCCTCCAAAATAATACCAAAAGGGACGTTCAAGGAACTGGACGTTGCACCACCGAGATTCTGAACGGTCAAAGACGATCAAAAGATTTAGACCGTGCACTCCCGAGAGAAGGAAACAGTTCGCCACAAGAAGTCGTCGTGATCCCCTCTCTACCCTTACCTTTCTTTTCTTTCTCCTTCTCCTTCTCCTTCCTCTTCTTCCTCCTTTTGATGAGACCTGGACGGGGAGTAACTGCCAAATAAAGAAATCCAGCTCTGACAACATTTGGCGCCCGTCCTCGCCTTATATAGGGCCATGATGGGCCCTTACAAAGAGTCCAAATAAGGGGTCCAATAAAGGGACCCCTTTTTACAACAAAATAAACTTTGGAACTTAAACGATGCGATGATATGGACGAATACGAACACGACGATATGGAGGAACACGACGAAAATGAAAATACGATAAATTGGTGAATGAAATGAGCATGAGCCGACGAGAAATTCGGGCTAGTCTGTGGCATGGTCGTGCATCTCCCCCGGAGTGTTAAACCTGGATTTATTCACCGTAGCCTTGGCGTGCCGGTCGGGGGGAATGCGAGCCAACAGGGGTCGATGAAGATGATGACGATGGCTTTGAAGACGTGACGGCGATCTTGGACACTCGCACTCCATCAACATTACATTGAGAAAATTTTATTCCCTTAGTCTTCCATCTCAACATCCCACTATTGATAACTAGTTACATCCCCCATTGCATTTAATTCTTTCCAATTGCCTTTAGGTGGAGTACATGAAAGAAACAATAAGGGAAGATCATGTAATATGTGGAACTTGGCCCAACATCCAGATACTTTGAACATAATCCAAATGATAATAGACTCACTAGGTTGATGACTAGGCACCATGGATGTCAAGCTGATCATGACCATGGGATTATTGGCATCATCTTTGACACCACTGTCACATCTTATTCTACTCTTCTTTGGCTTCTCCAAACTCAGTCTTGGGAATCATTTGTGTGTGATTATACAAACCTTCTAGGTATACCATGTAGTGCTCAAACTCTGCTCTTCTTATAGTTCCTCTTGTTTGGAATGAAAAATATAGGACATAAATTAGTTTTCCCCTCCTTGTGACTTCTGGTCACCAACATCTCTTAACAATAGCGTCTAGTATCTTCCATTACTATCTCACTATCTTCACATAATTCATTATGCCTTTTTATTTTGACCATGATTCCAACTCCTATTTGAATTCCCTATTTTAATAGAAAACTATGTACTTTTATGCCCTTATTTTAATTAAAATGATAAAAAATATGTAAATAAAACATAAAATGAATTATTATAAATTCGAAAAAATCAAATTTGCATCCATTTTTGGTATTTTAAAAGAAAAAATTGACATTAATTCATACATAAAATAAATATCTAAGTCATAAATATAATTTTGGATTTATTTAAAATGGTATTTTTAGAAGCATATTCTAGTTTTCCCGTTTTATTGATTTTTAAAAACTTTTATGACATTTAGTTCATAAATAAAATAAATTTATAATTTATAAATTATTATGTTTATTGGAATATATGTTTTAGGCCTTTTCATTTTATGATATTCTGATTTTTCCCTGTTTTCTAGAAATTGTATTGATGATAAATTCATAACTAAAATAGTTGTATCAATCAAAATATTTTTTTGAATCTACATAGAATAAAGTTCCAGGGTTTATTCTTTATCCCATTTATAAAAATTGTGTGCCAGGATGCCAATTCCCACTCAGAAGAAATTGAGGGTAGTTATGTCTTTCGGCCTCTATCTATCCGAAATGTCGGATCTATACATAGACATCCCCATTCTTGTAGAAAAGGTAGCCTTAGATTTATTTTCCTTGATAAAAATAGGGGAGTAATTATGTTTTTTCTTGCATTATGAGGAAAAAAATTGAAGCAG
Source organism: Wolffia australiana (assembly GCF_029677425.1). NCBI lineage: Eukaryota > Viridiplantae > Streptophyta > Magnoliopsida > Alismatales > Araceae > Wolffia > Wolffia australiana. The sequence goes on along the minus strand of NC_135837.1, from coordinate 11,863,185 downwards.
TGACACCCTGATCAACACTTGTGAAGAAAAAAGCACCATTCTGCAGCCAATAATGATGTTAATGTGATACCTTTCTGTTGAATTAGCATGTTTCATCCTTTTACTAACATATCGTCACTCAAGATACCTAGATTTTAATCATCACACACCAGAATCGACTCCATTGCTCCCCAGTTAGTATCGGCTTCAACTTTTGTTGTGACCAGCAACGGTAAACTTGTACAACTCACCCATTCCATTGGTCATTAGTGTGTATCTTCCACCATCTCAATCAAAATAAGTGATTATTTTGTATTCCTCTATGTCACTCTATTCACGCCACGACCATCAACCATCACTCTATTCACGCCACAACCATCAACCGATCCTATCAAAGCGTGAGCTAAGATATTTATTTCGAATCACCTAGTATTTTCACTACTAAATCCACTAGAACTCCCAAACTTATTTTATGAATTTTGAATAAAATAAATTAAATATTAGCATTATTTTTTCACCATCTTAGAATTATTTTGAATTTATTTTCAAAATTAATTTCAAAATTACTTTGCTTCTTAAAAACATATTTTTGTACTTATTTTTTTAAAAAAATTAGAGTTAAAATTCACTTAATTATTTCTTCATAAGAATTATACCTTGACATGTGCTATATAGAAAAAATATAAATATTAACTGATAAACCATGACCTTCACATGACAAAGTTAACCCTAATTTTTGGTTATCAACTTGTGTTGTTGCTAGAGAGCAGTTGTTATTGAGTTGATGAATTTTATTTTTTAGTAGTCATTCCCATATATTTTTTGGGTTAAAAAACACATTAAAAGATGATACCTACTCATTTTATTCTTTGCATATTTTCTTGTAATGCAATGGGTGCGTACTTTTGTGGCAGAAATGATGAATGTCATGGTTATATATCTATCGGGAATGATGATATTTATTCATCATTTAAGCACTATCATTCCAATAGAAGTTTTATTATTCCTTCACACATATTTTCTGAGAATCATTCTGACAATAATTATATATTTTCATAATACTATGATTTAATTCAAATTTAATTTTCAGAAAATGAACTTTTAGAAGATTATTACTGAAAAAAATGAACCATTAAATTACCTGCCTATATAAAATGCAATTGCTTCAAATTTTGAGTAGAAAGCATAATAAATTTTTAACTTTTATATGAAATAAATGTATCTTTTGAAATCGCATATGCCATAAAGGATGTTCATTTTTTATTATCTACATGATTTGAGGAATGTATTAATTATGAGAAATTTTATATTGAAAAAACAATCATGAATTTACCAAGGGAAGTTTTATATATTTGCTCAGACTTTAATAAACTTAAAAATAATGAATATGGAAATAATGTAAACTATTTTTCTATTTGACGTACAATCATGAAGATGGGGAATATCCAAAAATGGGGAATTCCTGGAAATTCCAGATTTGTTGTTAATATTTTTTCACGTGTTTTTGTGCTGATGATGCCGATGAAGATTTCCAAATCTTGCCATTTTATAATGAAGATCATTAATCTGATTGTCAACAAATGCTATGCCATCAACGACCTAAAAAATCACAGATAACATCTAGTGTGAAGAAAAGAGGACTATATCATGAGTAAATTATGTCACCTCCCTCTAATAATCCAGAATAGTTATCTAATATTGAGTCCCGAGCATCATCTTCTATATTTTTAATTGCAGAGATACTTTATGATGTTCATATATTGTTCATGGATGATCAAATTTATATTTTGATAAATTCTCATGATGAATGATGACACGAGTACTTAAGAATATGATATTATTTCTGATATTCATTTACTATTTTAGATTATATTTCAGAAAACATGCATGATGTTTTTCATAAGCACATGAATAATGGTGGAGAGAATAATTTCTTTGAGAATTCTTAGCATCACAAACTTGTAATAGAGATACCCTTCAAGATCAAAATAGAACTTAATGAACCATATTTTGTTAAAATACTTTTGAAGATTGTTTTAAATTGATTGACATTATCTGCTTGATGCATATATTCATAGAACTTCCACTTTTCTATATATATATATATAATATTATAAGTTTTATAGGTATCCATTTAAACAAAAATGAAATATATGCATCATAACATGGCATATATTTCCTTTTCGAAAACTATATGTGAAATTGGTTTTGTGTCTAAAATAAAATAGTTTCAGTATATGTCTCTTTATCCAAGTTTGAAGTCATACATTTAAGGAGATTTGAGCCGGATGATTGTCTTGATACCAACTAAAAAAATATATTTTTTATATGTCAATTGATCCTCTCTTGAATTTATTTTTAGAGAAATTAGTTATCCTTTGTTATTAGGATTTCCTTTCATTATTTGTTTCTTTTCTTCCAAAAATTCCTTATTTTTATTTTTTTGGCGCTCTTTTTGTTTTTATTTTCAGGAAATTTTCTTTTTAAAAAGGGTAAATATCTAGGAGGCTAAGCAACAATAAAAAAAAAGAGGATGATGCAAGGACAAGAAAAACTACCTCCTCTGTGTGAAGTTCTTTTATTTCTTGAATTTAGTCATTTGTTATGCATTGAGTTCAATGGATTAAATAGTTGGGTGTAGTTATTTGATCAACTGTCATATTTTTCAAACATCATGATCAATATAAGTTGGGGGTAAAGTTTTTCATGAACATGAGTACTAGTATAAGCCCACCCTAGGAAATCCATTTACCTCTGAATATTGGAGTATGTGTAGAGAATTTACGCTCCTATAACGGATTATGAGCATGTTTTATACGATACCATCTAAAATTTTCATGAATCAGTGGATGATTCTGAAGTGGCAACGGTATTTGTTAGGGTGATGGAACGTACATGAAAGTCAAAGGGTTGAAGTACTCTAATCTTTTGGATGGAGTGATAAGTGACCTGTGTGAACCCCCACTTCATCACCACCTTCTTTGTGTCAACCCTACTTATGTCTTTTGGCCACACAATGGCTAACTCTTATTTTGGAATAGAATCATGCATTTATTTAAGTTCTAAAGCACATAATCATCATTTCTTGAGCCACCTAACAGGATATTTGAAACCTATGTATCATCATCAACCATTTCCCTAGCTTATCCTTAAGGAAGCCATCTCCCTCCCTCATTATCCCTAACTACTTATGATACACTTTATTGTAAACTAGAAACTAGATCAACATACATAGTTTAGGGCTCAAAATTTTACAGACATATTTATGAAATTTACTTTCTCAGTTTAGGTTAAGGGTCCAATCCAAAAGGAGCAGGTATTTAAAAAGTATTTTTTTTCCACACATACTATATATATTTGAAATATTATATATTTTTTCGATTTTTAATTGTTTTCTACATATTAATTTCAATAAAGAAACGAGACAAAACTACTGAAAAATAATATTAAAATGGAAGTAACTTTTATTGATTGTTTTATAATATACCAACATGCCACTAGAATTTTATTTTTTTGGAAAATTTTAATAAGTTTCTAGAATGCAAATAATTCAAAATGAAATTTAGCTCGATACTAGTAGTTTTGGTTTGAACCAATAGTCTCAGTTCCAACTGGTCAGCTTGGTTTACCTCGAACTGGTTCGTTAGGTTCAAGTGGGGGCTAGTTTGGTATGAACTTATCAATTTGATTAGAATTGATCTACATAGTTCACACCAGGCCTTTTGGTTCACACCGGTCAGACCAAGCCGACCCAATAGTGAGTTGACCTGATTGGATAAACAGTTCCGCTGATCATGACTGGTCTGTTTGGATGGCAACCAGGTCAGTCGCTCCTTGCAATCGTTTCAAGCAGTAGTTGGTGACCAATAGAAGTGGATCATGACGTTGATGTGCAGTGGAGGAAAATTATTATAACTCTTGCCACAAGAGGAATTTTTACCTTGATTTGATGCATTTGAAAGCTTGTCATCTAGGTAACTACATGAATATTCACTTAGAGACAAAAGACAAAAAAATGAAATTAATCATAGTAGATATTACGTAAACCTCGTTTACTTTCCCCAAGGCCCGAGTAGTGTTTTCTCTAGAATAATCTTGATCAAACTTAGACCCTCTTTCCCACACTCTTGTAGAACAATAATGTATCAACGAAAGTGATACATTAGTCTGTCAACAACAAGCTAGGGGAAAAATCCAAAATGGCATACAAAGTGAGGGACAAGAGTTTAAAGAAGAGCGCATTTAGGTTAAAGCCATTAGATTTAATTCTAGAGGTTTGGAGGGCTAGACTTACTTGATTTCTAGTTGAGTTCCAGGTGCCTTCCCGTATTTGAAAATAGACTTTTTAAATTTAAATTATGGGCTGCTTCCTCAATTATTGCTTTTATTTGTCTTGATTCTTAAAAATATTTTAATTGGGCTTAAAGAATGAACTTTTTGTATATTGGGCATCCTTTTTGGATCTAGGAAATGTATCTGGTTTTCTTATTCCTCTCACTTGCATACAGAATTCATGACTTTATTATCCAAAGTCCTACATTTTAAAAAATACTCCAAGAATATGTGAGAAAATCCAATTGACTCTGAGTCGAGTGGGGTTAGTCGTATAAATAAATAAAATGCATAAAAATAGAACTTAGGAAAAAGTCTTATAGTCTCTACATAATCATAAATGGGGCTTATTGTTTTGGAAGCAAGTTTAGTTATTTTTTTCTGTGTTGAAGAGAAAGTAGATAGAGAAAGAAGAGAGAGAAGAGAGAAATAAGACGAGTAGAGAGAGATAAGAGAGAGTAGAAAGAAATAGGAGAGAGTAGAGAGAAATAGGAGATAGTAGAGAGAGATAGGGGAGAGTAGAGAGAAATAAGACAAGTAGAGGGAGATAAGAGAGAGTAGAGAGAATATATTGAGAGTAGTGAGAAGGAGAGAGTAGAGAGAAATGGGAGAGAGTAGAGAGAGATAGGAGAGAGTAGAGAGAGAAAGAGAGAGAGAGAGAAGAAAGAGTAGAGAGAAATAAGATGAGTGGAGAGAGATAAGAGAGAGCAGAGAGAGTGGATAGAAATAGGAGAGACTAAAGAGAGATAGGAGAGAGTAGAGAAAGAAGGAAGAGAGGAGAGAGAGAAGAGAATGTAGAGTGAGAGTAGAAAGAGTAGATAGAAATAAGAGAGAATAGAGAGAGTATATAGGGATAAGAGAGAACAGAGAGAGTAGAGACAATAGAGAGAGAAGAGAGAGAGGAAAGAGTAGAGAAAGTAGACAGAGACAAAAGAGAGTAGAAAAAGCAGAGAGAAAGAAGAGAGAGAGAGAGAGAGAGAGAGAGAAGAGAGAGAAGATAAAGTAGAAAGAGAGAATAGAGAGAAGAGAGAGTAGAGAAGGTAGAAAGAGAGAATAGAGAGAGTAGAGAAAGTAGAAAGAGAGAATAGAGAGTAGAGAAAGTAGAAAGAGAGAATAGAGAGAGAAGAGAAAGTAGAGAAAGTAGAAAGAGAGAATAGAGAGAAGAGAGAGTAGAGAAAGTAGAAAGAGAGAAGAGAGAGAAGAGAGAGTAGAGAAAGTAGAAAGAGAGAATAGAGAGAAGAGAGAGTAGAGAAAGTAGAAAGAGAGAATAGAGAGAAGAGAGCGTAGAGAAAGTAGAAAGAGAGAATAGAGAGAAAAGAGAGTAAAGAAAGCAGAAAGAGAGAATAGAGAGAGAAGAGAGAGAGAAGAGAGAGAAGAGACAGTAGAAAGACAGAAAAGAGAGAATAGAGAGGAGAGAGAGGAGAGAAAGGAGAGATAAGAGAGAGAAGAGAGATGAGAGAGGAGAGAGAAGAGAGAAGAAAAATAAGAGAAGAGAGAAGAGAGAGGAGAGAGAGAGAGAGAGAATAGAAAGAGGAGAGAGAAAAGAGAGAGAATAGAAGAGAGACGAGGGAGAAGAGAAGAGAAGAGGGAAGAGAGAGAAGAGAAGAGAAGAGAGAAAAGAGAAGAGAAGAGAGAGAACAGAAGAGAAGAGAGAGGAGAAGAGAAGAGAGAAGAGAGAGGAGAGAGAGGAGAGAGAAGAGAGAAAAGAGAGGAGAGAGAGGAGAGAAAAGAGAGGAGAGAGAGGAGAGAAAAGAGAGGAGAGAGAGGAGAGAAAAGAGAGGAGAGAGGGGAGAGAAAAGAGAGGAGAGAGAGGAGAGAAAAGAGAGGAGAGAGAGGAGAGAAAAGAGAGGAGAGAGAGGAGAGAAAAGAGAGAAGAGAGAGGAGAGAGGAGAGAGAGGAGAGAAAAGAGAGAAGAGAGAGAGAGGGGAGAGAGAGGAGAGAGAAGAGAGAGAGGAAAAAGAGAGAAGAGAGAAGAGAGAAAAGAGAGAGAAGAGAGAGAAGATAGAGAGGAGAGAAAAGAGAGAGAGGAGAGAAAAGAGAGAGAAGAGAGAGGAGAGAGAGGAGAGAAAAGAGAGAGAAGAGAGAGGAGAAGAGAGAGAAGAGAGAGAAGAGAGAGGAGAAGAGAGAGAAGAGAGAGAAGAGAGAGGAGAGAGAAGAGAGAGAGGAAAAAAAGAGAGAGCGGTGAGAGAAGGTAGAGAAGAGATAGAAGAGAGAAGAGAGAGAGGAGAGAGAGAGGAGAAAGTAGAAAGACAGAAGAGAGAATAGAGAGGAGAGAGAGGAGAGAGAAGAGAGAGAAGAAAGATGAGAGAGGAGAGAGAAGAGAGAAAGGAGAGAGAGAAGAGAGAGGAGAAAGTAGAAAGACAGAAGAGAGAGAATAGAGAGGAGAGAGAGGAGAGAGAGAAGAGAGAGAGGAGAGAGATGAGAGAGAAGAAAGATGAGAGAGGAGAGAGGAGAGAGAGAATAGAAAGAGGAGAGAGGAGAGAGAGAGAAGAGAGAACAGAGAGAAGAGAGAGAAGAGAGAGAAGATAGAGAGGAGAGAAAAGAGAGAGAGGAGAGAAAAGAGAGAGAAGAGAGAGAAGAGAGAGAAGAGAGAGAGGAGAGAAAAGAGAGAGAAGAGAGAGAAGAGATAGGAGAGAGAAGAGAGAGAAGAGATAGGAGAGAGAAGAGAGAGAAGAGAGAGGAGAGAGAAGAGAGAGAGGAGAGAGAATAGAGAGAAGCGATAGAGGAGAGAAAAGAGAGAGAAGAGAGAGAAGAAATAGGAGAGAGAGAAAAGAGTGAGAGGAGAGAGAAGAGAGAAGAGAGAGGAGAGAGAAGAGAGAGATGATAGAGTATAGAGAGGAGAGAGAAGAGAGAAAAGATAGAGAAGAGATAAAGGAGAGAGAAGAGAGAGGAGAGAGAAGAGAGAGAATAGAGTGGAGAGAGAAGAGAGAGATGATAGAGTATAGAGAAAAGATAGAGAATAGAGAGAAGAGAGAGATAGAATAGAGAGGAGAGAGAGATAGAATAGAGAGAAGAGAGAGAAGAGCGAAGACAAATGAGAGAAAAGAGAGAGATGAGCGAGGAGAGAGAATATAGAGAAGAGAGAGGAGAAAGAGAGAGGAGAGAGAATAGAGAGAAGAGAGAGGAGAAAGAGAGAGGAGAGAGAAGAGAGAGGAGAAAGAGAGAGGAGATAGAAGAGAGAGGAGAGAGAGAAGAGACAGTGAGAGGAGAAAGAGAGAGGAGAGAGAGAAGAGAGAAAAGAGAGGAGATAGAGAACAGAGAGCAGAGAGAGATAAGAGAGAAGAGAGAGATAGAGTAGAGAGAAGAGAGAGAATATAGAGAAGAGAGAGAAGAGAGAGGAGAGAGAGAAGAGAGAGTAGCAAGAGAGGAGAGAGAAGAGAGAGAAGAGGGAGGAGAGAGACAAGAGGGAGGAGTAGACATGGTTGTTCTGTTCTCTTTGTGCGAATTGTTCATTATGTTCGATAATCCGAACAGAACAAAAACGAATTTGCACAGAAAATGGCACAAACCCGTGTGCAATTCGGATTGTGCAAATTTTGTGAATTTTGTGCGACTTTGTGCAAATTTTAAAAACTGTGTAAATATTGTTCAAATTGTGAGACTATTGTTAGAATTGTGCGAATTTTGTTCGAGTGGTGCGAATTTTACAATGTGTGCGAATTTTATTCAAATTGTGCAAATTTTGGTCGTATTGTGCGATTTTTGTCCGAATTTGTGCACATTTTACTACATGTGTGAATTTTGTGTGAACTGTGAGAATTTTGCTCGGATTGTGTGAATTGTTCGAACATCTGTTCTAATTTTTGCACAAAAAGAGAACAAAACAACGAACATGGCCATGTGTAGTTTCTTTGTGCGAAATTTTTATTCGTTTTAAACGAACATAACAGAACACACATGTCTGGAGAAGAGAGAGCAAAAGAGAGGAGAGAGAGTAGAGAGAGAAGAGAGAGAAGAGAGCAAAAAAGAGAGGACAGAGAGTAGAGAGCGAAAAGAGAAGAGAGAGGAGCTAGAGAGGAGAGAGAAGAGAGAGGAGAGAGAGGAGAGAGACAACACTCTCTTCAGCTTGTGATTGATACACTTAACACTTCCAACACTCGTTGTCTGACCTACAGGATGAAAAAAAATAAAATGATAATGCGGCAAAATACTTAGATGTTGCTAAGGGACAAGCAATGTCTAAGCAGGGGGGTATACGATAACACCCTAAATTCGGTCTTTATTTCATGTTATTAGCACAATTTTATGCATTTAAAGATCTTAAAATGGGGTTGTTATCATATATTTACATGAAAATATTGTTTTTAAGTGATTTCTGATTTTTCCCTAATTTTCTATTAATTCTATGAATTTTAAAGAATTTATTGGAGCTCGAAATAACTTTTTTTGAATGAAAATGGCAAGTTTAATATTTCATTTTGAGATTTATCACTTTGGGGATGAATCAATGAATTTTCTAGAATTTTTTACGAATTTTTAGGATTTTTTTGAGATTTATTTGAAGAAGAAATGCATTTATTCTAAGAAAAAAAAGATATATATATATATATAAGAGAAAAAAAGTATTGACATAACATTTGAACTTTGAAGTGATTTTTTGCAAAGTTTTGTTGCAAAAGACCTTGAAAACAGCTCTCGGTCGTGACTGCAGGCGTAAAGATATGATTTAAAATAGTCCAGGGTTTTATTGCAAATAGTTTATTAATTGTTTTAACGTTTTAGAAAAAACGGAGGAGAGAGAATGCGGAAAGGATATATACACAAATATTTCAGGGCGGCGTCTACCCACAATTTCAAGTTTTATGAAGGGCTTTGTCGAAAAAAAGGGCAAAGAATCTCTCGCCGACGTGGCAAGTATCGTGGTGGCCGGATGAGAACTGACGGGCTTGAAGAGGGGTTAGCTCCGGCAGGTAAGTTCACCGCCCGCGCGGCGCGTGCGACGCGCACGCACGGGCGGTGACGTGGCGCATGCGGATTAGTTCGCGCGGCGAGAAAACCACGCGCCCCGTGCATGCTCTATGTATATGCATAATCTTTTTTACCTTTCTTTTGTTTATTTCTATTTTTCGCCGGGGGTACGTGGCACAACAACAAGATGCCCGCCTAGAGAAGTTGAAACGTCGCTGCCAATGAAAAAGCGACACGTGAGCGAGCAGTTAAAAGAAAAGAAAATTAAATAAATGAATTTAATCAAAGGGCTAATATTGGTTTAAATTCATTTATTCATAACTTTCAATCCAGAAGTCCGATTGAGATGATTTTATTAATGGATTTGCTCATCTTGATCCCCTCTTTCTATCTGTATGGTTGGATTATTGAGATCAAGCCTGCATTGATAGATAAAATTTAATTACTCATTAGGGATAAAAGGGTAATTTTTGCCATTTTACCTAGGTATAAAAGCCAAATTTCGAGAGTAGGGGGTCATTCTTGATGTTTCTCTATCACCGCTGCAAGACAGAGATGAGTCCCAACCTGGATCGACTTGTTTGGTACATTTCCCTTCATTGTATTTGAATTTTGTTGCATTTTGAATGAAATTAGTTCAATTTCTTGTTTCTTCTTCTTGATTCTGATCTGAACTTCTAAATCGCTTGGCTTGAACGGCATGTACAAGCCCTGATTAGGATTGAGAGGAAAATTGAGGGATTTAACTAGGCATTCAACTGCACTCCCAAAGAAAAAAAAACTCTAAAAAAATTTAACTTTGAATTCAAGGGCATTAAAACTTTAGTTTCTTTTATCTTTATCAAAAAATGTTGTAATCAGTTCTGACTTAGTTAATCTGCAAAACAAACAAACCAAGTAAAAACCTTCTTCTTAATTCCCTCTAAAGTGAATTCTTTGATCCTCTTCTTTGGTTCAACTAATTCAACTTAGAGTCCCCTAAATTCTTATACTCTTCTCATCTACTCTACCTCCCTTTCTCAATATTCTTTCCAATTAGGTTAAATTGCTCCTCATTGAAGATTAAGTGGTCTTAATTATGGAAAATCATCGAATTAAACTCCTTACTAGCCTCCCTTGGACGATACCTTCACTCATCATGTGCATCTTAAGTGAGGTTTTATAAAATTTATTGTATAAGCTAAAATTTACAACGACAAGGGCTAAAAACCGCATAATTTTACCCCTATTTTTGGCTTATCACACACATATCTATAGAAGAGATAGAAGAGAGAGGAGAGAGAGTAGAGAGAGAAGAGAGCAAAAAAGAGAGGAGAGAGCAAAAAAGAGAGGAGAGAGAGTAGAGAGCGAAAAAGATAGGAGAGAGAGTAGAGAGAGAAGAGAGAGGAGAAGTGAGAGGAGAAAGAGAGAGGAGAGAGAGAAGAGAGAGGAGAGAGATAGAAGAGAGAAAAGAGAGGAGACAGAAAGAAGAGAGAGAAGAGAGAGGAGAGAGAGAAGAGAGAGGAGAGAGAGAAGAGAGATGTGAGAGTAGAAAGAGTGAGTAGAGAGAGAAGAGAGAAAAGAGAGGGACAGAAAGAAGAGAGAGAAGAGAGAGAAGAGAGAGGAGAGAGAGAAGATAGAGGAGCTAGAGAGGAGAGAGAAGAGGGAGAAAATAGACAAGAGGGAGGAGTAGACATGGTTGTTCTGTTCTCTTTGTGCAAATTGTTCATTATGTTCTCTTTGTGCGAACAGAACAAAAACGAATTTGCATAGAAATGGCACAGACCCGTGTGCGGTTCGGATTGTGCAAATTTTGTGCGAATTTGTGCAAATTTTTAAAATTGTGCGAGTATTGTTCGAATTGTGTGAATTTTCCAATGCGTGCGTATTTTGTTCGAATTGTGCAAATTTTGGTCGTATTGTGCGACTTTTGTGGGAATTTCTGTAAAGTTCACTATATGTGCGAATTTTGTGTGAATTTTGCTGGGGTCTGTGTGAATTTTCGCACAAAAAGAAAACACAACAACGAACATGGCCATGTGCGGTTCCTTTGTGCGAATTTTTTGTTCGTTTTAAAGGAACAGAACACACGTCTAGAGAAGAGAGAGAAAAGAGAGTAGAGAGAAGAGAGAGAAGAGAGAAAAAAGAGAGGAGAGAGAGTAGAGAGTGAAAAGCTAGGAGAGAGAGTGGAGAGAAGAGAGAGGAGAGAGAGAGGAGAGAGAGAAGTGAGAGAAGTGAGAGAAGTGAGAGAAATGAGAGAAGTGAGAGGAGAAAGAGAGAGGAGAGAGAGAGGAGAGAGAGAAGTGAGAGAAGTGAGAGAAGTGAGAGAAATGAGAGAAGTGAGAGGAGAAAGAGAGAGGAGAGAGAGAAGAGAGAAAAGGGAGGAGAGAGATTAGAGAGAGAAAAGAGCAGAGAAAGTAGAAAGAGAGTAGAGAGAGTAGAGAGAGAAAGGAGAGAGAGATAGAAGGGACAGACAGAGTGATGACAGTACAGGGGTAGTTGAAGGGAGCAGGGGCGAGCTTCAGCTCAGTGTTCTCTTCGAGCCCTGTCTACCTCCCACTTCCATTGACCAGCTCCTCGTTTCCCCCGCAATTTCTCCGGCCGAGATCTGCAGCTGCTACCTATTTTCCTCCGTCTGCGAAGAAATGAACTCTCCTGTGGTCAGTCGATTCCCCCTTCTTTTCTTCTTCTTCTTCTTCTTCACATTCTGCTTTTTTTTCCCGGTTGATTTGTCGCGTTATTCCCGTTCTAGAATCAAAATCGAGATCCGGTGATCGCACGAACATAGAAACACCGTTTTTGATTTCACCCAACTTTTTCTCTCATTTTGCGGGTCGGATTTTATTATCATCACTGAAAATTCTACTCAAAGTGCGAAAATTGCACTATAGCTATGCTTGATCCGAGAAAAGATGTCCTTTCGACTCTTCATGCCCTATGTTTTTGGCTCTCCATGCTCTTCTTTTTTTCTGAATTAATTCTTTCTAATCAACTCCGAGCAGAAGAGAAGTTCGTCACCAATGGTGAGGTTCAAGGCCCAATTTTCCAACGATGGCTCATCTGCTAAGCTGAGCAAGCCCAGAGAAGGGGATGCAATGGCAAGGTGGCATGAGTATTTATCTTCTGAAAGATCTTCTCCTTCGACATCTTACAGCTGGAAGCAGAAAATTTTGGAGACGCAACCGAGTTCGGGGAATTCTCAGAAATCCACTAATTTGGACTTAGTTGTTCAAATGTCGAAGGTTGCTGACGGGTTATTGAATAGAATGTATCGGTTGAATAGGCAACTCGAAAATCCGGACGTGGTCTCTCATACATTTTCTGACCCTTTTTGGAAAGCTGGAATCCTTCCTAACCATCCGAGAATCTGCACGCTGGTTTCAAAAAAGTTTCCAGAGCATACGAGTAAATTGCAACTTGAACGGGTTTGCTCTTTATTTCAACTTTATTTTACATTGTAATTCACTTTTGTTAATTGCACCATGAACCAGGTTTGATCCCCGCTTTTAAGTTTTTCTTGTTTTATCAGGTTGACAAGGTTGCGTATGATTCTATCAGTCAAAATGCGGAGGTTTACTTGCAGAATCTTGAGCCCTGGGTTATGGTATGTCTTCCTACCTAACCTTGCTTTTTAGATAGAAAAGAAGGTGAGAAGAAGTGCTCGAACTTTGGTTTTGGGAACGAGAGGAAATCAACTTTCCTGTGATGTGATCATAGTTATTATTTTCTCTTCTTATGTGCATTAGTATTTTTTTTCTCTCTCGCCTGGATTTTTTTTTAGTTCATCCTTCGTGTGCAATGTCTGTATGTGAACTAAAGCTGAACACCAATACGGACATCAAGCCATCTACAAAAATGAACCATTCATTCTGCACCGTTTGATGCTATTATCTGCTCACAAGTGATAACGTTGTGAAGTCAGCTGTGACACCATCACGCAGTTCAAGATTTTCTTCCAAAGTTTTCTTATTTTTAATGTCAGAGATGTTATCTTCAAGTCGTCAGAAACAAAAAAAGACAGTATTGGATGAGTTTTGCTATCTAAAAACAACTCAAAATTGAAACAAATGGGAAATCTGAGGCAAGAGATTCAAAGCATATCTAAATGGGATATCCTTTTTTGATTTTCGGTCAACCTTTTTCTCTATGGCCGCACTGATGGTTAAACTCAGTTGTGGGAATTTGTATAAACCTCTGACAAGAAGCTCCCAAGAACTTACCAGAGCAAGAAGAGAGGAAGAAATGTCACACTTGAAAGCCCATACTGACACATTCTAACAAGAATAAGGCGCCGGAAGACATCTATAAATAAAGATGACAAGCATTGATCTGCTGTTTTCTTTCTTCAAGAAGAAGATTCACTAGAGCAGGGGGACGGCAGCAGAGATTCTTCGAGCTGGATGGGAGTGGAGTGCTGTTCCATCATCTCATCACCACATCGACAAACATATTTATATGTCACAACGAGAGGGTATCACTGACTTTGTGTGATCTCTCATCTCTTTAAAAAAATATCACCACATCGGCAATTCCATTCTAAAGACTTTTTCCTGATGGAGTGTTATTCATATTTGGCATTCAATCGGACTTCCTCAGGAGTTATTCATAGAAATTCTTGAGGAACCTTATCTACCTCTTCTTGATACTTACAATGGTTCTTAACTTTTTTAGATTTTTTCATATTTGCTTATAAAAGCTGCAATAAATTCTCCTTATGGTTATGGACGATCATGTCCTCGTCTTAACTCATCCAATGCTTCAGTATAATCCTACGCATGTGGTTTTCCTGTTGAAGGAAGATAGCTATTCACCATTGTATTGGGAGTTTTTCCTGCTTTGCGTATGTGATTTTCTGCTTTAAATGATTTTTTTTTTGAACAATAAGGAAGACCACACGAAATTGGTGGCTTACCTGCTATCATTAATGGTAAAGATCTTGTACAAACAATATACAATCAAACTCAAATAGGCTATCCTCTCCTTCTACGCCAAAAAGACATCAGCGCCTCCACATCATGAGCGGCATTCTCCACCGAAGCCGCCCTCCCTTTAAACGCTACCTTGTTTCGATGCAACCATATCGTCCAGAGCACCGCGAGCAAGCGTCCTCAATCCAGTCGACTTCTGTGTCTCCCATCTAAAATTGAAGTCCAAAAGGCCTCGTCTGAGCAGATATCCACCCGCGGTAAATGCTGCGATGCCCAGACGCCCTGCATGAACTGACACGTGAAGAACAAGTGTGAGCAATTTTCCTCAACCTTGTCACACATAGGACAGTCAATGGGAGCCGCAGGGGCCCATCTCCGCCGATAGACCCGTGTGACCAGCCTTCGTCGCCTCAATAACCAACTGAAGAGCCGCACTTTAAGGGGGACTTTGCATGTCATCAACATGTAGTAGGCCTTATTGGTTGTCTCGTCGTCCCGAGCTGCCCCTCGGAATTTCAGATATGCATCTTTCATTGAGAAAGACGGCCCCCGCCACATCCAACCATCGTGGGAATCAACTACCGGTCTGAATGGTAGAAGTGCCTCTTGCAGCCCCAACGACTCCTCAAACCATGACTCTGATAAAGCTTCTGTCATCATAGGGATCCAAACCTCATCCCAACATTCCCTGACCGTGGCCTCTGGATTCCGCGCTAGAGCAAATAGCCTTGGGAACCTCAAATTCATGGAGCCGTGATTGGACTAGTTGTCAGTCCAAAAACGAAATGTTGCCCCATCTCCCAATCTGGGCTCAAAGAACTCACGAATGCGAGGTATGGCTTGACGCACACCGCTCCAGAAGGGGGACTCTCCTCTGACTCTAGCCCAGCGTCTTTTCCAATCTAACTCGGAGCCATACCTGTCTCTTAGGATGTTGAAAACCAGCCCCTCCGCTGAGGTCTCAATCCTTTCCACCCACTTTGTCAACAGTGCCAAATTCATTGATTCCAGATGAAGGATCCCCAGGCCCCCCTGCTTTTCTGGTCTGCATAGAATCTCCCACGCTACTAGCGGCACGCCCTTTCGTTCTTCCTCTCCATTGCCTCCCCAGAAGAATCGTCTCATCGCTCCCTCCAGTCGATTTACCACTCCCGCGGGTATTTTAAATACAGATAAGTAGAATATCGGGATCGCAAAAAGCACCGACCGTAGAAGCAACAGCCTTCCCCCTTTCGAAAGTACTTTGTTCTGCCATCCCTCCAGTCGCCTTTCTATTTTCTCAACCACCGATTGCCATTCAACAGCTAGAATACGCCGCCAGCGAGAGACCCAAGTAACACATTGGGAGTGATCCTCGAGGTGTGCCTAAAGCTCTAGCACATTGCTCACGAAAGCGGACTTAGCTTGATTGAGTTGCAGCCCTGAGAAGTCTGCAAATAGATCAAGTAATGCTGATTGAATACGAGCTTCTGTCATCGAGCCTTCAATGAAAACCGTGGTTTCATGCACCTAGGGGGCGAGAGGGACAGGTCCGGCCCTTCGCAGTGCTATGGGCACTATGGCTGCACAAGAATGAAGTCATCTTCAACGAATGGGAAGCATCGACAGATGCGGTGATACAAGCAGCTGCGAGTTTTACTGTTGCATGGTGTAAAATCCCAAGGCCAAGGGCCTGGCAGGCCTTTTAGGCCCTTTGTTTACTTATTGTTTATATTTTTATCTCACTGGGAAGCTCACTGACTTTGTGTGATCTCCCCTATCCTTATTTCAAAAAAAAAAAACGTGTTGTCATCTGCAAACTGCAAAAGCGGGATGCCCTCAGGGTAGCTCGCCATCTGAAAGCCCTTGAATAGGCCTTGTTCGCAGGCTTTGAGTGTGCAGGTGGCCAGAGTGTCTACCGCGAGTAGAAACAGCAGCGGTGCTAGTGGGCAGCATTTTCGGACTCCACTTTGTGGGCAGATCCATCCCCCCTCAGCTCGACCATTGATCAGTATCAATAATGAATGAGATGTAACACACCGTTTCACCTAGGTCACCCACTCATCGGGGAACCCGCGTTTGCGCATAACAGACTATAGGAATCTCAAGTAGAGCGAGTCATATGCTTTAGCGAAGACGACTTTCCATATGAAACCCTTACTCTTGTTTGCTTTCCATGCGGATACGATCTCCCCCGCCACCACCAAAAAGTCCACCAATTGCCTACCCAGGATGAAAGCTGATTGAAATGGTTCGATTAGGTCCCCAATTACCACCCTTAGCCAGCTTGCCAGTACTTTGGCGATGATAAGATATATGGAATTCGAAAGTGCAATGGGCCTAAAGTCCCCCACGTTGATGGCACCAGAGCGCTTCGGCAGGAGAAATAAGTATGATCGGTTTAGTTGCTCCAAGCCATAGTTACCACGCCGGAACTCTTCCAGTACCTCTGTTTCGACCACATCCCAGAATTCGCTGCAGAAGAATACTGGGAATCCATCGGGGCCCGGTCCACCCTATTCGTTCAAGCCTTTGATTGCTTTCCGCACTTCTTCCACGAGGAATGGCTTCACCAGCTCATCTTGTTAGACTTGCGTTAACTTAGATGCACTTCTACCGCTCCATCTCCTCTGGTTCCGAGCCCCTCTTTTAGTCACTTCTCTGAAATGGTTTGCCAGCGCTTCTCCGATCACCTGTGTCCCGACAACTTCCCCACTTTCAACCGGAGTATTTGATTCGAGCGTCGTCTTCCATTTGCCGCTAAATGAAAAAATTGAGTATTGGCGTCCCCATCCTTAAGCCATAGTTGGCGAGATCGCTGTGTCCAATCAAACTCTAGCTTCTTGTCTTCTTCTTCCACTATCCCTCTGCAGTTTTTTCTCTCTGTGCGCTCAATATCAGTTAGGCGCCGTATATCTTTTAGGGCATCCGTCTACTGAACTCGTGTCAAGGCCTCATCTCTATGACAGTTTTGTTCTTCTCGGATCTTTTTCTTGAATTTTATTAGATGAAGTCGCAAGCCTGCGAGTTTGGTGGCCAATTGCACTGTGGCTGTGCCCTTGCTGGGTTGAGATGACCACTATGACATCACTTTTTTTCTGAACCCTTTCTCCTGCAACCACGATCTATCCATCTTGAAGTATGTGGGTCGTGTTTTAGCCGACATTATTCTGCCATATAATTGGGGCTTGACCGGATAGCGGTCTACGGAGTGCACACACATCGGCCAACGGGTATTCCTCCAGTAACTCTACCGAGCATAGAAACCTGTCCAGTCGGAAGAGAGTATTAGGCCCCCCTCGTACTTCGCCATGTGTAGATACAATTCATCGGCCCCATTTCTTGCATGCCCGCTCTTGATATAAAGGACCAAAACTCCTCTGAACTCGGATCTTGCACACCCGTCCCGTCTGGCCTATCGCCCGACTCCAATGTCATGTTGAAATCCCCTCCAATAAGCATGGGTGTCCCTTGGAAGAGGGAGACCACGCCCTCTAGCTCCTCCCATAGCATGTGCCGGCGTGCCGCAATAACTGAGCCGTAGACCGATGCCACCACATAGTGACAGTTATCGCTCCTCTTGATTTTAACTGCAGCCACATACTGTGCTGTCCAAGACCCCTCCTTAGCATAAGTCACCATGTTCCATGCCACCAATAATCCCCCCGACCTGCCTGCTGCATTGACTGCCATGTAACCCTCCAGGAACCCTCGCCCCACCAAGTTCCACTATTTAGCATCACACCTCTCCAGCATTGTCTTCTGTAAGCATACCACATCAGCCCCCCATTGTCGCAAATACCCTCCCACCGCACCACGTCTCCCCTCATCACGGAGACCGTGTACATTCCAGGAGATGCATCTCATAACTGGATTGATGATTGTCCCCCCCCAATATCTGATCCGGTAGGAGCTCCACCCTCTTGGCCAGATCACATATCGTCAACTGCATGTCGGAGTTCCTCTCTATCACGGCTTCCACTCCTTGGCTCGGGAGAGCTGCAGTCTGTGTCCCCTCACCCACCAACAGATGTAGAACTGCCTTTCTTGAAGGTCCTGCCGTTCTCAGCTGCATTTGACCATTTTTCTGCGACACTAGCCATGTCGTCTTACCCTGCTCATCCGTCAAAGCTAATTTCTCCCGATGATATACAATGCCTTTAAACCGGTGGAGATCTTCCTTGCTGATACGTCGTGTTCTTTGGGCTGCCCTTAACCTCCTCCCCCGCTGTCCATGCCCCTCTGTAGCAGTGTCATCCTGATGAGGTACCAGGATGGTCGACTCATCCGGTTCCTTCAGCCTTTGTGGAGGGTCTAGCCCGCCACGCTTTGTTGCCCGTACATCTGCAGTCAGGGGTGTCGGAGAAACCGATGTTACAGACTTTCCTTGGGCTTGGCCCCTCTATCTCCGACTGGTGCCGGCATGTCATCTTTTGTCTGCAATGATGTGTGTAGTGGCTTGGGAGCACTCCCCACCACTCTGTTGCGCCTCGGGGACTCCGGTTCCGAAAGATGCTGGCGGGAGTGGCCTGGCTTGGATACCTGCCCTGAAAGTTCCATCACAGCCATGGAATTGGACTGACCCGGGTATTGGATCTCCCTCCACCATTTCAACTTCCATCAGCACCACTCTAGGGTCCCCCGACTCCAACCCCGACGAGATGATATGTGTAAGTTGCCCGAAAGACTCGACCATCCTCTCCAGTGTCGATCTTCTGCGATGCACCAACGAGACACCATGCGCCTCCACCACTACCCCTCGTTTCCTCCTCCTTTCTGCCCTGTCCATGGGGAGGACATGACGCCATCTCACCTCCGTGGTGTCTGCGATCCTCTGCCTCCAGCCGCAGACCGCAAGGTAGGTCTTCAATGATACCCCCCGGAGGAATAGGGTGTTGCTATCCAACCGCTGCACTGCTGCTAGATCCGCCATCGGGAAGTTCCTCCGTAGGTCCTTGTTGACCTCCTCCAGATCGGGAGGGCCGCTGTAAATGTCTCCCACCAAGCACCTGTGCAGAATGCTATCGTAGTCCTCCCTCTCTTTAGCAAGTGGCTGGTCCCCTTGATAGCCTCTAGTCCGGAGCGGCTGCTCTGTCCGAACATGTGCTCCAATCTCTTTTCTCTCCCCTTGCCGACAGTTTACTCGGCGATGGCCTGGCCCATTACATCTGTGGCAAGTCACAGGCTCTCTACACTCACGTGCATGATGTCCCTGTACTCAGCATCTGAAACATCTGTTGGCCTCGCCGAACGATTGTGGTGGAGGCATCATGTTCTTAGTTTGTGTCTTCACAGTGCGCCGGGGTCTCACTGTCACCCAACCTTACTCATCCACCATCTTGCTGTCTCCTTTGTCAGCCTGTGCTCGCTCCATCACTCCCTCATGTGCTGTCAACACCGGCCTGCTTGAACTGGTAGTGTCCCGCTTGATTTCATCTCGGCCCAGCTGCTTGATGGATCTTGCATGGACACCGCGGTGACCTGCATGACTGAGTTGCGCGTTGCTACGCAGGATTCTCTCGTCTTCTTTGTAATGGCAGTCACGACGGTCAGCCTCCAATTCCTGCCATCATCATCATCTCGTCGTCCTGTCACAACGTCGCGCCAGTGGGAGGTGTGCAAGACACTTTGGAGGGACCTTCCCCCTTGACCTTGGTGGGATCTTCCGCATAGATGACCGCATGTTGGAGCGATTGGACATTTTTCAGTGCGTCGTGGTGGCCATCGAACATCGTTGCCTCCTTCCGCCTAGGTCTTGAAAGGACCTTCCACCTTGGCTTCTGCCTGGATGCCTGTGTGTCGGGCGATTGTCATGATGCTCATCGTTGCCTCGCAGTGACCATGTCGCCATTTTCTCCATTCTGAGCTCTCGGGACTGCAGAACCTCCCTCGCCTTGTTGTCTTCACCACCATCGACCCCTTTCTTCCTGGGCCGATTTCTAACTTGATTGGCTCTCTTCTCCCGCCGTCACCATCCATTCTCGAGCTCCGCCGCTGCGCCATCTTCCTCCTCCCGATCATCTTGTCGAGAAGAGTCAGATTTTCCCGGGGCACTTCGATGAAATCCCCCTTTTCGCCGAGATCAAAGACGACCTCCAAGCCCTTATTCGCCCAGCGGTCAGTGGGGAATGGTCGGGTGGTGCCGCCCGGGTGGGAGGGGGGGTGTGGTCGGGCTCCAGCGGCGGGCGGACCGCTAGCCGGGGGTGCCGTCTCGCGCGGCAGGGGGACCACCGGGGGGGGGGGTGCGGTCGGGCTTGCGCTGTGGTGGGACCACCGGCGGGGGAGGGGGGGTGTGCGGTCAGGCTCGCGCGGCAGGGGGACTGCTGGGGGGAGAGGGGGGGGATGCGGTCGGGCTTGCGCTGTGGCGGGACCGCCGGCGGGGCGGGAGGGGGGGGGTGCTGTCGGGCTCGCGCGGTGGGGGGACCGCCGGCGGGGGGTGGGGGTGTTTTCTGCTTTAATGATGAAGAATCAGGGAAATTTAAAAGATTTTATTTGAGGTATGGTTTATTGGAAGAGAATTAATGGGTCTTCTTCCTTCATCAATATTTTCAAAATAAATCAATATAACAAATCATGATTCATTTTTGGCGTTTACTAAAGAAACATCGTAATTAAGATTATCAATGCAGTGATTCAATAAAATTTCCTCTCATTTGTTTTTGTGAAGTTGTGTCTTCCAGTTGAGAGAAATAGTGACACATTTTTTGATTCTGGTTTTTAACTTTAAAATTTTATCTGGTTGTATTTAGTTTCTTATCGACCTGATGGAGTTCCGGGAGCAATCTCTGAGACTCATTTTGGACTTAAGCAGCACTGTCATTACACTTCTGGTAAGTTATTATTTGGATGCTTTAATAGTGGTTAATACATGGAAATTCCATTCTGTTGTTAACTAATGATTTGATGGATTTCATGTATCTTTCAGCCCCACCAGAATTCTTTGATCCTCCATGCATTCATGGATCTCTTCTGCTCATTTGCTCGAGTAAATCTTTTTTCAAACAAGGCAGGTTCTTATTCAGTTATTTAATCCGGCTTGTTCTTATAACTTTATGTCAACGCTTTTTATAACCTCTTATGGTGCATTGATTACCATAAACATGTAATGCATCTCTGCAGATACCAAGGAAAATGTTTATCCAAGTGTATAACCTTTTGCATGGTCTATCAAGAGGTGGCCGAGACTTTGAATATTACAACAGGTGAACGAATACATTTCCTTATTCCAATATAAAAGTGCATGGAATTTTGGACGCTAAACATAACCAAAAAAATATTTTTGTATTGGATGCATTGACTCAACTTTCTACTTGCCTCATATCTACTTGTTCTCATATATGTAAAATTTTTCTTTAATTCTCTGGGATTATTGATGGCTTTGATTGGTTTAGGATTGGGATTGGGATTTTTTTCTGCGAGAATCTATTATGGGAATTAACGGTGAATTTTCAAGATGGTCAATAATCTTTCCTGATAACACTACTTGATGGCGAGAAAGACTGGCATGCGAACTTGGATACTCGAATACTCATGCTATCTCCTTAATTGGAAAAAACTTTGTTGCTGACTGTTTTCAAGAGTGACCTCTGAAATGGCGTCAATTACTGGATCATTTATGCAGTTTGGACTTTGAGTACATGTCATCCTGCTTAAATTCTGAGAAGCTCTGCGCCATCTCTTAAGCCCATTAAGGGCATTTTTGTCCTTTTGCCCTTTCATGTGTTAACCTTAAATGATGAACCCGCCATGGAGAGCATTAAAGATCAATTTTGATTTAAGTGTACCTTGTGCAAAGAAGTCCATTCAATTGTCGACCCACTGAGGATGTCCAAGCCATTGGTGGCCCTCCCCTTGGTGGCATGCACCTTTCAGCCTCTCCGTCTCCCACTTGGCAATATCCATCTTGTGGAAGACCTTCTCTCTGTCCCCTTTCCACTATAGGACCTCGAGGACTGTACCACATTCGTGCGTTCTTTTCTTCTGTATGTAGTATGCATGAATTTGTTTTTTTTTTGGAAGAAATTTCATATCTTGATATTATGATCCCATTCTAGTTCTTTTAGCAAACTTCATTATCTGATATGGTATGTTTTTTCCGTTTGAATTTGAAGCATTATATCTTTATTTTTTTCTGTCTGAATTTGAAGCATTATTTTTCATGACATTTGTATTACAGGGTGGTTCAATTCATCAATTCTTATGATCCACCAATAAAAGGTCTGCAGGAGGATCTTAATTTTGTTAGTCCCCGTATCGGCGAGGTCATGTTTTAATTCTGTGAGCTTCAATATTATTTCCTAGTGACCCCTTGCAAAAAGTACTTTGTCGCCTTATTATTTCCTTAGCTTGTTGTCATAACATAGGTCTTTACGTTGACTTCATGAAAGGAAAGGTACTACTTTCTAAGTATTTGGGTATATTATGTTTTCTGTAGATTGAAATTCATCCGCGGCAGATTTTCTGTAGACTATTCTTTGTTGACTGTTTTAAATGGATGTCAACTCATTGGGTGTGCTTTCTGCATGACTAGTACCTCAAATTAAAGATCCATTAAGACAGAATTCAGGGCAGCTGGAGTGCAGAGGGCCCTGGAGGAAGATATGAAGAGGTGCATTATTTAGCCTGAAGGAGATCCCTTTAATCCCCTATTAACATGCGCAGAGGGAGTTGAGAGAGGTTGTAGGGAACGACTGTGATGGATGAAGAGAGATTGTCATAGATAGATGTACAGAGAGAGAGATGCAGAGAGAGATGTATATATATATATAGAGAGAGAGAGGGAGAGGGGGGGAGAAGGGGAGGGGGGAGAGAAGAGAGAGAGGGGGGAGGGGGGAAAGAGAGAGAAGGGGGGGGGGAGAGAGGGGAGGGGAGAGAGAGAGGGGAGGGGAGAGAGAGATATGTACACAGAGAGTTTTTTTGGAAAAAAGATGTAAAGAGAGATGAAGAACAATAATATGATCACATAGTTCTTACAAAAAAAATTATATGATCACATAGATGACTAAGGTGGAATACAGATAAGATGATGAGTCGAGAGGTTGCTTCCTCTCCCCTGAGTCAGCAGACTCTCCTCTGAACTCCTAAGCTATCTCCCCTTTACTCTCCTTCATCCCTTGATATTGGGGTTCTCATTAATGGGCCCATACTACTTTACATATGACCGGGGGTCTTACAGTTTCTTTCAAAACTGCTCCAATACTCGATGCTCTTTTTCACAGGCTTACATCAGCCTCTAAAAGACCAAAATATCCACCAAATACAATGTGGTTTGACAAATCAATATTAGCAAAGCGCGCCTTATGCGCTTGATGGGCTTTGTTTGTCGAATTTAAGTTTTTAATATTTTCACATTTATATTGGGGGGAAAAGATTTTATATCAAGCTTTGAACTTGATTCATTGATCTGTTAAAATTTTGTCTAGAATCTAGAGGAAATATATCAATTTGGTTTCAAAATCTTGAATAGCTTCTGGGTGATTGGTTTTTGCCGTCTGATCATGGACCATTTCATTTACGTTAATTTCACATGGCTGTAATCGTTTTTTTCGTTGTCGACAGATATTGGAGGCTGTTGGTCCGTCTATATTTCTCTCAACAGACACAAAAAAGTTAAGAAACGAGGGTTTCCTAAGCCCATTTCATCCTCGTTACCCTGATATACTGACCAACTCTGCCCATCCCATGGTTAATCTCTTGCTGAAACACAAATTTTTTTAAGTTTATGTAATGATCTCACTCTCTATGTTTTTTTGTAGAGGGCCCAAGACTTGGCAAATGTCACTTCTTACCGTGAATGGGTTCTCCTTGGATATCTTGTTTGTCCTGACGAATTGTTACGTGTGACTAGCATTGACATTGCTATGGTGTGTTATTCAATATTTTTCTTCATGCTCCTAATGTTATCCAACTTTTAGAAAGTTAATCCTTTTTCCTCCCACTTTTCAGGCTTCTCCGCTTATTGTAATTTTATTTACATTGGATTCAATATGTCTAGAAGTTTGATAAGAACAATTACGTTTTTGTTCTTTGCATGCCTCACTCCTCAATTTTGACTAAAGTTTTGAACGAATTTGAAATGCAAACGAGAGGGGGGATTGTTGAAGGTGGAATGAGAAGGTGGGGATTGCCGCAGCTTAAGTTGAAGATTTGACCCCATTTAACTGTGCAAGGTTGAGGGTGAGAAGAAGGAAGTGAGCGAGAGGAAAGAGGGAAAGAGAGAGTAGTATGTGAGATCAAAGGAGAAGTAGAAGGCGTATCAATATCCAAGCTCCCATTTTCTTCCCTTCATTTGTCCTTTAAAGTCAGAGGGTTTATTTGGGCTTGTATGGGTTGTTGTGCTGTGATAGGATCTGTGATCTGATATGTAATAAATTTCAAAGGAAACTGAAATCTTTATTTGGTTTCCGATTCAAGAACGATGGATTTCCTATACACGAAACAATGTAATGACTTGGATCCCTCTGAGGATAACATGTAAGAAATGAGAAGAAAATAAGAAGGGATTGAGAGGACTGGCCAGATCAGACGCTCTCCCCTGCTTGAGATGGAGGATCTCCCCTCCCGCTGCGATACGCTCGAGCTCTTGATTTTCCAAAAGTGCCTTGATGAATAGACTTCTCCCTTTATTTAGAACCTTCTCGCGGTGCTGTTAATTTGAAGACACACGTGCTGCTCCCGTGGCACGTGTGGATTCTGTTATGTGATGCCTCCTCTTCGCTCTTTGATAGGTCCAAGTAGGGACTCTATCAGGCTTCCCCTTAATAGGATCTTAGAGGATCGTAACCCTCCCTGCTTCTGGGTCAGTGCCTGTAAGTATGCATCATATCATAGTTGGAGCTTTGACTATTTCTACACAGTGAGTTGGTGTTCTTTATATCTGAATAAGGCATTATTCATATTTTTCTTTTTTCCTATTCCGTTGAGAAAGTTGTTTGTACGTTGACATCAATTGTTCAGCATATTTGAGTTGATAAATTTCTTTCATTCTGTGTTTACCTTTTCCTTAAATATAAATTAGCTATTTTTTCATTTTCTTATGACCGATGCTTATGTGTTGTCAGGTAGCATTGAAAGAAAGTATGGTTCTTACTATGTACAGGGACGAGGTAGTTATTGGTTTTCCATGATATCTTTTCTTTTCTTATTTCGTTGTTATAATTCTAGGTGTCAATTCTGCAGTACCTACTTTTACATGAAGAATACCAGCTACATGTCTTACCAAGAATATTAGAGTCAAAAAGAATGGCTAAGTCTGGGCGCACAAAGCAGAAGGAAGCAGATCTTGAATATAATGTTGCAAAGCAGGTTGAAAAAATGATATGGTATGCATTGCATTTACCCCTAGCATTTTCTTTCTTTATCTGATGCACCTCCAGTCCTGTATGGAACCTCATGCTGGCATATTGAAAGATTCATTCCCTTCATAGTTATGAGTATTGTAGAAATAGCTTCTAGATCCCTGATGCTATGTTCCCATCACATTTATGTTCCCTCTCTTTCCATTAAAGACATAGTTCCCATGCTTGTTCACCCTCGCACAGACCCCTCATGCCACAAGCTGGGAATGCTGGGATGGCGCGTGGGATCCATGCATGATGGACACCTGATAAGTCACTGATGAAGACTTACCAGAGCAAGAGAAGACGCCAAGCTTCCTCCGCACGTGGGAATCGAGGGGCACGTGCGACCACTCGAATAAGCACGGGAATCCCTATATAAATAAGGGCGGGCTTCCTATCAAGAAGTGTGTGGAATTTCATCGTCCTTCTGAGAGAAGGAGATTCTCCCTCGGCGTGGAACAGCTGCAGACCAATTCAGACTGCAGTCTCCGCGATCTAGACTGGGAAGTTGCCTGTATTTCCTGTCTGGTTACTTAGCTATCTCACTATACTCGTCAGATCTTGGATCCGTTCTTCATTATCGTTGGATCTGGCCAGAACTGATCTTTTATTGTGTTGTGGTTGAATATTGTGTTGGATCTTGATAAATGTGTTGAGATATCTATTATTTCCATCGCAATCTCTATACGAATTCCTTGGAACCTTAACAACACCCTCTGTGGCCAAAGAGTGGAAGAATATACGAGGATGCAGCAGCCCTTTCTACACCAATGCCCATCGAGAAGGATACAAGAGGGATGTGGGTGGATTGGCACATCCTTCTCTATCCGAGATGTCTATGCGAGGCTCAACTGCAGACACATAGTGGAAGAACAGAGGACCATCGGTGGGTGTTTCATCATACAGAAACAAAAGGTCCCCCTTAGTCATTTGACGTGCTAGGGGTATTCATGTCATTTTCCCTTATATATATATTCATTCACCTTTAAATAAAGGAGTAATTTGTTGAGGGCAGCCGAGAAGTGTTTAAAGATGTTGGTTGGCTCTCCGGCGAAGTCCATCCCCTCATTATCTTTTCTCCGATGACATCCATTCTGCCTGCCTCTTGTCTTCTGGTAGGATCCCACTCGGGACGTATTGTCTCGAATTTAATTTGTTGAAAAAGGAGTTCCTGGGATGAAGAGGAGAATGTGAATGGTCGGGAAGAGGCTGAATAGAGTGGTAGGGATCGGCTGAGGACAAGCCACCTGAAGACGCGGTGAAGAGGAGAACAATCACGAGGGAGGGGGATCGGCGAGGAAGAGGAGAACCTCAGACGCAGAGGAGAGAAATACTTCTCTGGCTGCCCTCCTAAAGGGAGGGCTCACTATTTAAAGGGAAACATGCATAAGGGAAAAGACATGGTTACCCCTAAGAGGATGTTTGGGGCTTAGGGATTGTATCATCTTCTCCCTGCATTCCCGTCCTCTCCCTAATCAGAATTCCTGAGTTCTTATTAGTCGTTTAGTGTGATAAATTTTCTTTCTCAATGCACCTTTCAAGTTGATATAATATTATGATAGATCTGTCTTTGTTTTGCATTTTAGATGTGCCTCCTGTGGTTTATAATTTTGGTGCATATATTACTTTCTTATGCTTTTTCTTATACTTAGTGAGGTTCACGAAGAAGTAGTCATATCGTGCAACGCAATCCATCATGAAAGAAGAGTTCTGCTAAAGCAGGAAATCGGAAGAATGGTTCTGTTTTTTGCTGATCAGCCCAGCTTGTTAGCTCCAAATATTCAGGTGAACATAGCTCTTCTCTTATTTGAGACTACATGAATGTCAGTTACAGATGAATGCCGTGTGTTGCGTATATATTCTTTGTCTGTCCATTAGCTGTTTTTCTCGTTTCTCCTGATCCATTTATCTCTCTTTATCTATTCTATATGGGCCTAGCCCAATCAATGTTTCGCTTAGCGTGTCAAATACAGGTTGCTTGTGTAGAACTCTGTGGGGAGGGGATAATGTGCTGAAGTAGGAGAGAGAAGAGAGATCAAGAAGGGAGTAAAGAAGAGGCGATGAAGAAGGGCATATGTAGTCCTTGGGGTCAGGTAGATGGAGAGAAGTAAAGGAAACTCCATTGGCAGACAAATTACACAAGGTTTCTGAACCAAGAAATATGACAAATACATGATGTTGTAGTGTGCGGCTGGATAAAGAGGGTCTAAGGGAGCGTGGAGGTACCCTGGCATTGAGTTCTCTTTGCAGATGGCTCTAAAGGGATAGAACCAACAACAGTTGTCGTGGAAGTTGGAGGAGTTCCATTCAGATATCAAAAATGGCTGGCAATGCAGGCTATGGTCATATCCTTCGGCAGACTGTGGCATCATCTCAATGGGACTGGTCTCCAGGGATTCCATCGTAGTGATATTGGATGTGATAATGACTTAAGGATACCATCTGCCTAAGATAGTCTGGGTACAAGTCCCGGAGGGCATCTTCATGGTATTGCTTCCTCCAGCCGTGCCACAATCATCCCATAGACTTGGGTTAAAAGGAATAGGTGGCGTTGTGTTGATCTTATTGGCTTGGCCAGGGTGTTGCCTTGGTGAGATTCGCCAATATACTTGTAGGGCTGCAACAACAGCGTATTTTGGTCTGGAAGCAAATCCAGGAGGGGAAGAATCGTAGGTGGAATGACACCCTGTCAAGAGTTTGACAGTTGGATGATCTAGAGGATACATAAAGCCTAGCAGAAGAAGAGATGAGGGAAAGGCATGTGGACCACTTCAAGGTTGTCTCCAGT
Organism: Wolffia australiana; assembly: GCF_029677425.1. Classification (NCBI taxonomy): domain Eukaryota; kingdom Viridiplantae; phylum Streptophyta; class Magnoliopsida; order Alismatales; family Araceae; genus Wolffia; species Wolffia australiana. The sequence goes on along the minus strand of NC_135837.1, from coordinate 11,834,953 downwards.
CGTTGGGGCTGAAGCCAATGGAGATGGAGTGGTAGAGGGGCAACCTGAGCAGCAGACTGCTATAGTGAGGCCTTTCTCTGTGGATGAGGTGAGGGAGGCAGTCCAGGGGTAAAATAAAGAAGGGGCACCTGGTCTGGACAGATTTCCAGTAATCTGGTTAGGACAGAGGTCATGAATACGCTGGGCTGAATAAGTTCCAGATTGGCCACTATGGACTAGAGTGTATCAACTGCTGACATCTCTTCCTCCTGCCTAACTGCCAAGGAGCCGTCAGCGTTGGTGACTTTTGGCCTTTCTCACAATAAAACTCTATTTACCTCATCATCGCAAAGTCCTGGCCAAAAGGTTAAAGGGGATGATCTGAGATTTAATCTGGCCTTTTTAGTCAGCCTTCATTCCCAGCAAGCAGCTGGTGGAAGGCACAAGGGTTGCAGGTTGAATATTTGAAGCATAGAAGAGAAGTGGGACTGAGGACAACAGTAGACTTTGCAAAGGCATATGGTTCCCTTGATTGGAATTTTTATGGTCCTCTATGATGAACTGAGGTTTTCCCGCTGAATGCGTGTAATAGGCGCGACCATGTGTTACATCCCTCACAATTTTGTTCCTGGTGAACGGGCACTCAAAGGGGGTATGGATCCATACCCAATGGGGTTTCAGGCAGGGATGTCTGTTGGCACCTTTACTCTTTGTTCTTGCAGTGGATGCTTTGACTACATGTACCCTTAGAGCCCTTGCATGTGACATGTTGAGAGATTTTCAGATGACAAGTTATCCCACTGGCATTCTGCTGCTCAAGTATGCAGATGGCACTACATTCTTTATGGAAGGTTCTGTGAAGGAAGCTAGGAATCTCTACATTATTAGACCTATTTGTAGACTTGTCAGGCCTACAGATCAATTGAGACATGTCTGCATTTATTGAATTTGTGCTATCACTGGGGGAGGATGAATGGTGTGCTAGATCCCTAGGGGCACCTATAGGGTTAGTACCTACGTGCTATCTAGGTCTACATGCTATCATGCTTTCTGCATATTGGCATCCTGTGAAAGAGCAAGTGGAAAGGATTTTGGAGGGATGGTAGAGCAGAATTCACACGATGGGGGACTGCTTGGAGCTGCTGTGATTGGTTTCTTTCAGCAATCCCTTTTTTATACCTCTCAGTCTTTACGATGCCTACACGGTAGGAAAGCATCTGGAAAGCATGATGATGAGGTTACTTTTGGCGAAGTTCCAGATCTGGGAATCACAGGGGGATGTCCTTGGTCTCCTGAGATGCAGTGTGCAGACTCGAAAATGGGGTGGTGGTGGTGGTGGGGGTTCTCCATCTACAATCCTAGAATTTGGCACTGTTGACTAAATGGGTGGGCGGAATTATGCAGTCCGAGGACGGTCTAGTTTTGAACGTTTGAAGGACAGGTATCGCACAGAGCTGGATAAAGAGAGGCATGAAGCTCGAGTGCAATGGGAGTCCTTGTTTTGGCATGCATGAGGCAGATCTTCTCTTGTACTTGGGGATTTTATAGTGCCAAACTAGTTGATGGATTTGTTTTAAGGTTCTAGTCAGACAGTTGGTCAGATGAGGCATCTTACAGGTGGAGTTTCCATGATTTTTTGTCCTTGCATTGAATCCTCATGCCATGGTCAGAGAATGTTGGGATGGTGCATGGAAATCAATCTGGTAAGTGGCTTTATCTGATCAGATGATGACAGAATTGATGGACATGCAACTTGAGTTCATACATCTGTTAGTTTATTGACATATCTTCTTTTATATGGTTTGGCTATTCCGTGTAAGTGGCCCATGTGTTATAAGTAGCCCATGTGAATTATTCCCACATGTTAGTGGGCCACATATTAGTGACCCATTTAAGCTGCCATTTTTTCATCTGTGGTTCACGTGAAATAGGTTAAGTGGTTTATTTTTCCTTTCTTCTTTTGTCTCTTTCTTTTCGTCCAACCACAGCAGGACAGCTGACTGCGAATGAGGGGAGGGAGACCCAACTAACAACATGTTAGATCACTGTGCAAGATACAAGATGGCATGTAGTGGTGTGACGACATTTTCTTTTCGGTCAGGGATGCCGACATGAAGATCAGAGAGGAAATGTCAGAGGATCCAATAACCATACTGCATGTGGCATGCCGTGGAAGCATAAAGTTCCCATAAAGGTATGGATTTTTGGTTGGTTGTTGATGAGGCGGCAACTTGTGACACGAGCCCTCCAAAAACTAATGTTCCTGGATGCTTTGGCAAAAAGCATTATGTGCACTAAGGGCGAGGAAGCCTGTTCCCATGTCTTGTTTGGATGTCAGTTTGCTCAGGTGACATGGCCATCACATCAGACCCCAGGGGTGGATGTTACTTCTCAGAAGGCCTTCTGGTACTCTATCAAGCAAGGCTGATCCAGGAAAAGATGGAATGGGGAAGCCTTGTTGCGGTGCTATGGGTAATCTGGTTGCACCACGATAAGGTGGTATGTTAGGGAAAGATGGCTTTAATGGAGAACACTCTTCATTATGTCGAGTCTCTTGTGGCATACTGGTTCAGGAGGGGGTGAAGGAAGGAGGCTTTTTTCCCAATGTGTGTACTGATCATTCATCTAAATATAGTCAGTTTGATCGCGGCTCAGGTGATCTTCATTATTTTTTCCAAAGAAAAAGAAAATTCCATGAAAAACCCTACTTCCAATGACTTGGTATCATGATTATCCGGTCCAAACATAGATTATCTTGTATTTCTTCTAGAACTCCTGTGCAACAAATGGTACTTCGAGGGTTTCTTTTCCAAACAAAGAATTCCGATAGAACTTCGTGAACCATATGAAAGATCTTGGTTGATTCAAGTATCCACTAGCATCTGAGGATGAAGCTCAGCTGTTGTCCTTGAAAAGAAAAACTCGAATTTCTATATTCTAACTCAGAATGAGGACTTGCTATCTTCAGTTTCTTTGCTCAATTGTTTGACTTTGAAGGGTGCAAAATCATTATCTTGTCGTTTAAGACTCCATATCTTTATAAAAGTGTGGAACTAAGCACTCTTTAATATTTTCTAACTAGTGATCATCGTTAATTGTTGACTCCTTGTTCCATTATGAAGATCATCTCGTGGGATTTTTGAGGTTTTTAATGTTTACTGATTACCTTGCTGTCTGTTACAGATGGTCTTCTCAGCATTGGCTTTTGCACAGTCTGAAATCATTTGGTTCTTTCAACACCTTAGTGCATCGGCTTTAGGATCTAAAGGGACTAGGTTGATGCCTGCTGATATTGTAAGTTGGAAAACTTTTGGTTTATTTTGTTATTTATTTTCATAAAATATTTAAGAGATGGCTTGCAGGATGCTGCGGACCCAACCATAGGTTTTTTATTACATGGAATGGACAGGCTTTGCAGCTTAGTGCGTAAATATGTTTCGGGTGAGCTCTGCATTCATAGGCCAAGTTTTTATGTTGTTTGTCATGGCAGTCTAACTTTCTCTCCGCGCATTGTTTTGAGTAGATTCATGAATTATAGGGATACATGGTAATAGATCTATAAGTTGTTTTCACAAATGCTTCGTCTCAGTGTCATTTTATTGGACCTCACATTGGTCTATTATGATTATTTTCTCCGTATTTCTGTTTTTCTGCCTAGTGTATGAGATTGCCATTTGTAATTGATGAGAAATGTGAGGATGTTCATTTGTTATTCCATGTTTATCATGATATCGGAGCAATCAAGTTAGGATGGATGATCCTGATCTTCCTTGGGTTCCCTGATCACAGTTTCTCTTCTGCCTGGGTGGTATTTTCTCTTGTTCTTGCAATCAAGATTTTCGAACCTTATAATTGTGGATTGTTCTTCTTCGTTCACAACTACAATACCCATTATTTTCCCTTGTTCTCTTCTTTGTCATGGAGATTGTTAATTTCCTTGCCACAAGATTGCTTTTTTTCGCTTGCAATCATGATTGCAGAGCTCAGCCTCTCTGTGGTTTGTATCTTTTTAGTACTTATCTTCCTCTCAACACAATTCAATTTTTTTGTCTTGAGCTGGCAAAAATCAACTTCTTCATTGATGTCTTCTTTCGCTTGTGATCACTTTCCATTTCTGATAGGATCCTGTAACCAGGAGTACCTTCGTTACTTTACCCAGTCCAGGTTTTGGGGCCATTTCATGTCTAAGTTAATTTTACTAAGATGTAGCCCTCCCTTTAGGAAGAAACAAAAGAGTATTTTTTTTCGAAGAAAGGAACAAAAGAATGTTGAATTGAAGTTCAAGTCCCCATGTGGGTTAGTCTTCGTCTCTTCCCCTTTATCTCCCCTTTAACCCTCTGAGATCCCTTCCCCATGATGATCTTTTAGACCTCAATGAATCTTTACCTGACTAACACTTAGAGATCTCTATCTCATCTCTGATCAATACCTATATCATTCCCCTCTAATCTTCTCAGGAATAAATATCTTTAAATGATCAGAAATTCTGAGCCTTTTACCATTGCTTCAATTGCCACCACTTCCCATGAGATGGAAAAATCCCTCCTAATTAAGAGCTTAATGAAACCTGTCCTCCACGAGATCAAGTCATCTTATGACGATGCCAAAAGACATAACCATATTGACAATGATGAGCACACAGCTCCTGTGAAGCACCGCCACCATGCTGGCTGCCAATGCATCAGTTGTCGCCTCACTGTCCACCGCCACGCCTCATGTGGTTGATGTCTTTCCTGCTACACTGCCGCACATCCTGCTGCTTCTACATATGCACCACCCTGATCTACCGTTCCTTTTGCCACCCTCATGACCGCCTATACACCTGTGGTGCTACTAGCTACCTGTGGTACTATACACCTGTGGTGCTACTAGCTACCGTAGATGCCGCATTCTCCACTGAAAATTGCTTGACCTGGAAGTGCCGACATTGCAAATTGCTGCATCAGGGGGGCACCTCAGCTGCTGCACCAGCCCAAGGAGACACCATGAGGAGGGTGGGTGGTGGCAACCCTTCTCGTTGCTAACTGCAGCTCACAAGTGACTGATTTACTGTTGCGAAAGAGCTGGATTGGTATTTAAAAATTGATGTTTTGCTTAATGTTAGATTGATAGATTGAGAAAAAGATCAATGTTAAATCGAGCAGTGGTAGTGCAGGTCTGATTTGGTGCCTCTACACCACCCGGGAGCATCTCCCATTCCACTTGTCTTTCTCATCACGATTGTCCTATCTGCACTCCCATGTCTCTTTCTTCTTTGCCCCTTCCTGCCGATTAGGCCCCTAAGCGGTAACACTTTATTGCCTGCTGGTTGAGCAGTGGGGTTTACATTATTTATAGAGGACACCACACGCAGACTCCCTCTCTATCTTGAGAATGGTGATGTGCGCGGGGGGAAGTACAATTTCTTGATTCTTCGCGGGAGGATGTGGGGAAGGCGGAGGATTAAGGAAGTGGTCAGAGGTCGCCATGGAAGTTTATCAAGTGCTGATGAAGTTTGATGGGTGATTTCTATTAGCGATTTCGGCGGAGAACCGTCGATCCTGAAATGGATCGGATGGCTATGTTGAGGCAGCTTATTGGGCAGATTCAAGGGCTTTGTGAGCTTTATGGTTTCCCACCTCCTCAGCCATTGGTGGAGCCGCGCGGCGGCGAGAGATTGGGAATGGAGCTCTATCATGCTGCAAGAGATGCTTTACTTTTGTATAAGGCCATTATTCCAGTGAAGCTGGAAAAGCCTTTGGGTACAATAAGTCAAGCGGCTGTTATTGTTCACAACGATTGCCAGAGGGAGACACCACTTCAGAATGATTTACATGAGTTGTGGTTGTTGGGGGAGTTTATGTTACATGATATTTGTGAAGAAAGCAAGGAAGCCGGAAGCCGGAACGAGCCAGAGAACCTCAGAGCAGCACTCGACACAAGAAGACAAAGGGGAAAGTATCAGAACCAGCATGGTCTACCGGAGGAAGAAGACAATAATGAAGCATGATCGAGGAATGGCGAAGCTGATGAAGATTGCAATGAACAACAGGTCGAAGCTTAAAGCTGGGGGAAAGGAGAAGAGGAACACAAAGAACAAGGCTCCAATGTTGAGTTCAAGTTTGCATATACCAGATGTGGAGATACTCACAACCGGAATGGCAGACAAAAAGAATGAGTGAAACGAAGGAGAAGATAATCCCCTACTCAGCCAACAAGTAGAAGAGATTGCAGTGAAGGTGGGATTGCAACGGACCAAGGAAGGAGTAGGGGGAACCAAAGGTTTTTCATGAAGTGTATTTTATGGAATGTGGGGGTGTTCTGGGATAAAAGTAGACGAGGGGTAATAAGAAACCATCTGAAAGAATGTGGAGCCACAGTACTATACATGCAGGAAATGATGTTGGAAAGCTGTGAAGGTAGAGTGTGGAACACAGTGGGCCGAGGCTTTCTTTAGGGATTCTTGCTGGTCAATGCATCGGGATGCTCTCGTGGAGTGATAATAGCTTGGAACGATACAAAGTTTGATAAAGTAGAAACCTGGTCGGGACAAGCGACGGCAGCAGCCAAGCTAAAAAGGTGAAGTGATGATTTTGAGATGGTAATAATATCAGTGTATGGCCCGACAAATGCAGCAAGGAGGAGTGCTTTATGGGGGAAGTTAGTTGAGGTAGTTTCCAAATTCCAAGGATTGTCAATGTTGTTCGGGGTAGATTTCAATACAATGCTAGAGGCTGGGGACAGGCCACAAGACAGGGCAGGGCTAGATCTTGACTCAACAGATTTTTGGTCATTCATCTCTGACGCAGACCTGCAAGAAATGGGGCCAACGGACTGTGTGTACACGTGGAGGAGCATGCGGGAGGCAAGATTAAATCTATACAGGATAGGTTTGTATGCTCAGTCGAGATAGTGGAGAAGTTTTCTAATGCAGATGTGAAATCACTACCAAGGCTGTTATCAGATCATACTCCCATCGTGTGGGCGACCAACGAGGCTTTAAGGTGCTCCACATACTTCAAGATGGATAAATCGTAGTTCCATGAATAAAAGTTCATGGAGGAGATAGCGCAAGTATGGAGTGCACGACCAAGAGCAAGGTCACGCCCAGAAATTGAAAGGACTGCGACAATAGTTGATGGGGGGTATCGGAAACGAGTCTGGGATACTAGGAAGAAGAGGATGAATGATGCCCAAGACAAAGTAAAGCGACTGGATGGTCTAGAAGACAACAGAACCCTAGAGGGAGAATTTCAAGAGTGTAGAAGATGGCAGAGTGTGGTTGCAGAGGAAGACAAGAAATTAGAGATGGATTGGAGACAGCGCTCAAGACAATTATGACTACGGGTAGGGGACGCAAACACGAGATTCTTCCATCTGGTGGTAATTGTCAGGACACGCACAAATCAAATATTGAAGATAAAGGTGGGACAGAGGGAACATACTGGTACACAAGCTGTGGGACAAGCCATTGCAGACCATTTCAGATCCTTCTCTAGAAAGGGAAAACAGAGTAGATGGAAGTGGTGCGGCAAGGGGGCAAGGAGGGTGAGCCTTGAACATCAAGCGGAACAGATTTGACCATTTTCAGAAGAGGAGGTCAAGGCAGCAATTAAGGGGTTGAATGGGGAGGGCGCACCGGGTCCAGATGGCATCCCGGTATTCTTTTATAGCCAATGTTGAAATCTGGTCAGATCAGATGTGATGGCCACATTTGAGGAATTTAAAGAAGGACGAGGAAACATGGAGAAAACTGATAAATCTCATATGTTCCTCCTGCCGAAAGGTCAAGGGGCGGAAAAAATTGAAAACTTTAGACCCATTTCATTGTCGAATTCAATCTACTTGATTATAGCCAAGGTGCTAGCAAACAGGCTGAGAGCCAGAATTGGTGAACTGGTTGGACCCACTCAGTCAGCCTTTATTCCTGGCAGGCTACTGGTGGACTGTGCAGTGACAGCCGGGGAAATACTAGCCGCATAGAAGAGGAAGGGAACATGAGGGTTCATGTGGAAGGTCGATTTTGCCAAAGCGTACGACTCTTAAGACTGGGACTTCCTATGGGCCTCCATGAAAAGGAGGGGTTTTCCCAAGGAATGGATAGTATGGGTGAAGAGATGTATCACATCGCCCTCCTGCACAGTCCTGGTCAACAGACAATCGGAAGGCAACCGAATACAGCCTCAACAAGGAGTGAGACAAGGCTGCCCATTGGCACCGCTACTGTTTGTTTTGGCAATGGACGCACTAGCAGTTTTCAGTGAGCAAGCATGCACAAAGGGTCTCATGTGAGGCTATCAACTATCCAAGCAATCAGATACATTTCCCCTGCTACAATACGCTGATGACACCACCTTCATCGAAGGTTCAGTGAGGGAAGCTAGAAATTTATCCATACTAATTGACCTTTTTGCAGATTTCTCGGGACTTCAAATAAATAGGAGCAAATCAGCTTTTATGTGTAACGGGCTCTCACCAGAAGAGGAGGCACAGTGTGCGGAGATTCTAAGAACACCAATTGAGCGACTTCCAATGAGATATCGGGGCCTACCACTAACGAAGGGGAGGATGAAGAAAGCTGATTGACAACCAGTCATTGAGAAGGTGGAAAGACGACGAGAGGGATGGCAAGCAAAAGTGCTATCGAAAGGGGACGTTTGGTGCCGCTGAGGTCAGTCTTATCATCCATTCCGATTTTCTATCTCTCAGTACTCAAGATGCCTACAGGGAGTCAGGAAGCAAATAGAAGGCATGCTGAGGCGCTTTCTATGGAGAGGATCTGGGCCAGAACAAAAGGGGGGCCTTGCGATGATGGCATGGGATTAGGTATGTCGTCCCGTAAAGAGAGGCGATCTAGGGGCCCTACACATGCAGATAATGAACACGGCATTCCTAACCAAATGGGTGGAGAGAATTATGAATCCACGAGAGGATTTGGTCATCAATTTATTGCGTGGCATCTATGGTGGGGGACTGAATTGGGACAGAAAGGCAGATCCGTATCATGGAGCATCCCCGTTCTGGCAAGGGCTGAGGCAGGTTTTTCCAAGAGTACAAGGTTTTTTTTGTCCAAATTAGGCGATGGGACGACACTCCGATATTGGAGAGATGCATGGGCCACGGGGCAAATTTAATGAGATATTCCTCCGACTGTATGTGCTTGCCCAGAATCAAAATGCCCAGGTGCATAACTGCTGGGAGGAAGCGTGGAACCCGATCATACATAGGGCCTTATCCGACCAGCGTGTGTCTGAGTTCATGGATATGCAGCAATCCCTACTCCAGTTACGACCAGAGGATGGAGAAAAAGACAGGTGGGCGTGGACAAATGGCCCCTTCTCGGTCCGGAAGGCTTATACGATGGTCCTGAAGACAGGGCATTAGTCAGCGCATGCTGGTTCATATGGCGCCAAAACGTCCAATTGAAGGTAAGATTTTTTAGGTGGCTGCTAGCAAGGAAAAGATTAATGACAAGAGTCTTTCGTAAAAGGCTATACCCAGATACTTCGTCACAATGCGTGCTATATTTGAATGGGGAGGAAGATTGCAACCATCTTTTCTTTGAATGCTCCTTTGCTCGCACGGTTTGGGACAGCCAACCACTCTCAAGGATGAAGGTGACATCTGAATTGGCTTTTTGGGACTTTACACAGAATTGCGCGGGAAGAGGAAACAAGGACGGTGGCCGAGCACTAGCGGTGCTGTGGGCCATATGGTTACACAGAAATGAGGTGCTGTTCAGAGGAAGAAGGGCTTCTACAGATGGAGTGATACATGAAGCAGAATGAATTAAGGCAGCATGGTCCTTCCATGCGACAGGAAGGGAAGGGAGATATTGAAGATGATTGAAAGGAGGGTATAGGGCCTATAAGGTTCTAATGGGAAGTTCACTGATTTGTCCAGTGTTCATCCCTTGTTATAGTTCAAAAAAAAAATTATAGAGGACAGGGATCTTATCAGATTCATGCACTCTGATGCAGGATGGCTAGGGGAGACCGGGTAGGAAAGACTATCTAGTATAGGATGGGATAAATTAGACCACAATTCACACGATCGAATTCGACGATTTAAGTACCGAATTCGAAGATTTAAGTCCAGTGAAAATACTGATGGTGCAGCCCCTTTCCTCGTTCGAGGGCGGGAGTATTGTCTTACAACCACCACGGTGTAAACAAAGCAACAATTTCAATAAATTTGAACTTTCGATCGCTAGAAGATTCAAAGGACTAATCAACTAGTTGCTAGAAGTTTCAAAAGCCAAATCAGAGAATCCAACGGCAGTGGAAAAACAATCGAGGAACACTGGATGAAGAACACGAACACCAAAGAGGGTAAAGAGTACCTCAGCACTAGGGCAGTGTGTCGTGGCGATGCGGGAAATTCTAGTCGGGCGTCGGCGAGCAAGGGACGAGTATGAAGTAGACGGAGCGGGAAGGCAGTCGTGAGCACGCGCCTGGTACAGGATGGGTGGTTGGAGCATAGCAAGCACGGACAGACGATCGGTGGCTTACGGGACGGGGCAGACAGCCCTGCGCGCAGTAGGTGAGGGCAGTAGTCGTGCGCGTGTGGGTGCGAGCGACCGGTGGGGCGGGGCGGACAGCCCTGCGTGTGGCAGGGCAAGAGGGCAACCCTGCGCGCTGCAGGCGAGGGCAGCCACTGTGTGCACGCTGCGCGAGCAGCGGCTGTGCGCGCGCGGGTGCAAGCGGCTGGCAGGGCGGATAGCCCTGCGCGCAGTGGGATGCCGGCAGAAGGTCGACGTGCGCAAATGCGGGCGGTGGCCTGCTCGCGGCAGGCGCGGGCGGTTTGCCTGCACGCGTGGGCGTGGCGGATGGCCTGCACGCGGTGTGTGCTGGTGGAGGGCCGGCGCGTGTGGGCACGGGCGGGCGGCCTGCGCGCAGCGGCGCTGGTGGAAGGCCTGCGCGTGCAGGCTGTGGGCGAGCGGCTCTGCATGTGGAGAGTGGGGGTAGACGACCACGTGCACGACAGGTGCAGGAGATTGTTGACCTTCCTCGAAAGCAACGATGGCGGTAAGAGGCAGCGGCGACGGCTCGAGAGGGACGATGGCTAGGGCAAACTTCTTTTCAGAAGAAGAAACTTCAATTCCAAAAGAAATTCACCAAGTTTGTCTTACAACATTGGCCTATGTATAGGCCTTGGAGGAAAGAGAAAATAAAATAACCGTAAATTCAAAAAAAACTAATATTAAATGACGTTGGCGACGTGCCAACGTGCCAACGTGTCACGCCAACGGACGGTTCTGAAGTTGGCATTGGCGACGTGTCATGACGCGGGACGTCTCGTGAGAAGGTGGAGGCAGGTTCGGTACTGGTGCGTTGTCATGGTCGCCATCACACTCCTTTTGTGATTTTGAGAAATTTTCGCTCAGTAATTGAGAAAGCCACAATGGCTTCTCGTGGCACCACCTAATAGGATTTCCATACTGAAAAGAGCAGTATTCAATGACTGACTTCTAGTCATCTTAAAAACATATATGGTGTGATAGTTCTAACTACACTTATGTGAGTGCTGCAGTTGAACATTTTTAGAGGTCTACCATAGCCTTGAGATATCCCAAAAGTTGGTGTGCAGCCTGTCTCTGGGGCCACCAACGATCATGCATGCATTGACTGAGTGCATTAACCTCATTATTTGGTCTGCCATGGGAAAAATAGACTAAGTTTATTATGAGGCCTCGATAGGCTCCAAAGTGCACCAGTCCAGCTGCTGTAACTTAAGTCAGATTGTCTTACAGCTTTATATATGGGTTGAATGTTGAGAATGTCTCTCTCAGGCATCAATTCAGTGATATTTGGATTCCATGACGGAAGATGACTGAGGATAAATAGGCCACTTCATGGCTGTGCCAAAGAGGAGGTAAACATTTAAGACATAAATGCTATACATCGGCACAAAATATATGACGGTCATGACAACCACAGAATATGCCATATTTTCCATCTTTTCTTTGCCTTTTTTTCTGGTATTTTGAGTTTCTTAATTTATTTATTGGCTTGAATTTTTGGTTACTGTTCCTCCTAAAAATTCTGTCTCATGCTTAATTTTTTTCTTTCTCAAACAGCTATCAGAGGATATGCGCTGTCATTTTTGTCTTCTTGTGCTGGAAGAATGCGGTTCTTACTTGGTACTCCTGGAATGGTTGCTCTTGACCTTGATGCCCCATTGAAAGGTCTATTTCAGCAAGTTGTTCTCTGTCTTGATAATGTTCGGAAGCCTCAGGGAGATAACATCTCCTCGCTTGAATGTGACCTATCTGTAAGAAACAATTTCTTCTCTTAAAGTTTTTTATAATCTCGAGCAATTAAATTTGAAATAAACCAAATCTTCTTCTATATTTCAAAAAAACAAATAACTTTATTTATTTTAATATTTGATTTGTGTGGTTTTAATCATGGCCGTAATAGAAGAGAACACTGTTTGGCAGCCTTCCCGGTACCATAATTTAACTAGTTAGCCTGCTTCAGTCAGGGAGATATCATAACCAAGGACCACATGAAAGTCATTGTCGACTTGAAGACCGCACAAAATGATTCTTACCAAGCATTGTGTTTTACTGTTGTACCGTGTAGATAGTGAAGCCTGGATTGTCCTAATAGGTAGGGGATTCAATCGTGGTGTATTTATTAGGGCTTTCACCAGAGAAATGTAAATGTATTTTTGCCCTTGTTCTTCCTGCTCGTCTCTCCCTCTCTCCCGAAATTTTCTCCTATGGTGACGTATGTGGAGCTGCTTCAGTTCATGTATTGTTTTGTTCTGTTGGGAGCTCTCTCTTCCTCACTCGACATTCTTCATTCCATTAGTAAGATAATGAAATAAAGAGAGCGTCTGGAGCGAAACAACAGACGGACTAAGAGAACATCCTGTCATCATCAGATTCTAGAAAATATCTGCAACCGTCTCTACTGTCTTCTATCCGCCGTTGACCTATCAATTCTCTTATGTTTTTCAGCAGCCCTCCTGGATCTCTGGTACTCTCATCCTTTTTGGCATCTTGTGACACATTCAGGGATAGTTGTGACACCTTTTGGCATTCTCACAGCATTTTTAGGAATCTTTCTGGCACGTTGCTTCTTCTGGTGTTCCTCCGGTACTGCCTGCATTTCAACCTCCTTCACATCCTTAGAGCACTGTTTTCCTGGCAGGACTCTTCTTGCTTCTGCCAGATTTATCTCTAGGGCACGCAACTTCTCCAAATGAAGGTCCGACTTGCTATCCAGGCCCTTTGCCGGCATCTTCGCAGTTGCTGGCAGTTCCCCCTTAGGGCCTTTCATTGGATTGCCTGGATAGTGCAATGCACCTCTGGAAATTCTTTGTTGTTATGTGGAGAGTTGACCTCTCTATGTTAATACCTTTGTTCTGTTGTTTATTGTTGTATCACAACTGACAGAATTGTGTAGACACTCTTGGGCGAGAATGAGAGAATAGAGGAAGTAGAGAGAAAGAACAGAATTTAAGAGAAAAATGTTCAAGTTTTTTATTACTCAAGTAGGTATATATACAGGCCGTTGTTCATAACGGCTAGTAAAAAACTAGCCGTTATTGTCCCGATTTTAAAATCGGGTAGTGGGCCCCACCGAGCTTGGCCCAAGATATCCCTTTTATTTGACACTCCCCCTCAAGTGCAGGAATGTATACTAGTCATTCCAAGCTTGGACACCAGATATTGCATTTGTTTAACTGGTAAACCCTTTGTAAAGATGTCTGCACACTGCTCCTCTGAGTTGACGTGCTCTGTCCTGAGAATTCCTTGCTCCAGATGATCTTGTATATAAAATCTATCAATGTTCACGTGCTTCATTCGATCGTGATAAACTGGGTCATGAGCAATGCTGATGGCAGACTTGTTGTCGCAGCGTATGATAAGTGTTGTAGAATATGTAATCTTTAAGTCATCAAGTAGGTTTTTGATCCACATTGCTTCATCAATACCCTTTGACATTGCTCTGAACTCAGCTTCAGTACTTGACTTTGCAACCACACTCTGTTTTTTACTTCTCCATGTGACTAGGTTTCCCCCAAGGAATGTACAATATCCCGTAGTAGACCTGTAATCAAGACGAGAGCCAGCAAAGTCAGAATCAGTGTATGAAATAAGATCTAACTTACCTGTTTTCCTGTATGTGATGCCCAGCCCTGGTGTTCCCTTCAAGTACCTGAGAATTCTGTTAACAGCCTGAAAGTGAGAGTTTCTAGGTGAATGCATAAATTGACTAAGTATATTTACCGCATAGCATATGTCAGGTCGTGTATGTGAGAGATATAATAGTTTTCCCACAATGCTTTGATAAGAACTAATTTCGACCTTAGGGTCATCTTCACTAGTGGTTAATTTGTGATTAACTTCTATTGGAGTTTCGCTTATACGGCAGTTCATATGTTTGGTTTCATTCAGAATATCTAGAATATATTTCTGTTGTGTCATTATTATCCCTTTACTAGACCTTGCAAACTCTATGCCTAGGAAATACTTTAGAGGTCCTAATTGTTTAACCTGAAAGTGCTTGTTTAAACGTTTTTCAAGATTCTCTATTTCTATAAGATTGTTTCCAGTGACGATAATGTCATCTACATATACTAATAGAATTGTAATCATTCTATCATCTTGAAGCTTAAAAAACATAGTATGTTCCCCATTGCTTTGTCTATAGCCAAGGCTTTTCATTGCTTGGGCAAACTTTCCAAACCAGGTCCTGGGTGACTGTTTCAAACCATACAAGGCCTTGCGGAGTCGACATACTTTACCTTGACTTAGTTGATCCTCATATCCAGGGAGAATATCCATATAAATCTCTTCCTTTAGTTCTCCATTAAGAAAGGCATTTTTTATGTCATACTGATTTAGTGGCCAGTCTAGATTTACTGCTAATGAAATAAGAATCCTAATGGTATTAATCTTTGCAACTGGAGCAAAGGTTTCTTGATAGTCAATTCCATATGTTTGTGTATACCCTCTGGCTACCAAGCGTGCCTTATACCTATCTAGACTTCCATCAGATTTACATTTTATCGTATATACCCATCTGCAGCCCACTGATTTTTTGTCCTTTGGTCGATTAACTATCTCCCATGTATTATTCTGTAGTAGTGCCTTCATTTCCTCATCCATAGCTTCCTTCCATCTAATGTTCTTCATGGCTTCAACTGGGGATCTCGGTATTTGAATGTCTTGTATTGTAGTGAGAAATACTTTATATTCAGGTGAGACCTGTTTAAAATTTAAATAGTTTACCATGGAATATGGTACAGGTTTCACACAAGTTCGTTTTTCCTTCCTTAGGGCTATTGGCCAGTCTATCCCACGGTTATCAGTTTCAATTTCAGTAATGTTACCTTTTTCTCCCCCTTCACTCAAGTCCACAGGGTCTGTTGATTTTTCCTTCTTCTTCCTCTGATAGTATTTGGGGTATGGGGTCAATTTGTGTATCCCTTCCAGCTCTCTTGTTGTGACTCCTGTTTCATTTGTTTGATTCATATCCGTAGATTCGATCTCATTTGTCTCAGTAAGGGAATTGTCAAATTCCTGCTCTGGTAATCTAACTTCTACACGTACTTCTTGGTCAGTAACCATATTTGGTGTTGGTGTCTCTTTACTGGTGAGTAACTGAGTTACATCTTTATGAGCTTCAGTACCATGTGGCTTGTAGTAGAAGGATGTTTCATCAAATACTACATCTTTGGATACAATATACTTTCGAGTAATTGGATGATATAACTTGTATCCTTTTTGAGTAACAGAATATCCAATAAATACACACTTCAAACCTTTTGTAGATAGCTTATTCTGTTTATGCGTATGATTGTATACATAGGCAACACACCCAAAGATTTTAACAGGTAATCCTGTTTTTAGTCGCACATTAGGATAGTGCATTTCCACTAATTCAAGTGGGCTCTTAAAATCTAGAGTCCTTGAAGGAAGTCTATTCACTAAGTGGGTACCTGTCATGATTGCAAATCCCCATAAGTTTGCTGGGACATTTCCTTGCACTAGTAAAGTTCTTCCCCTGTCCACTATATCACCAATTTTCCTTTCAGCAACTCCATTTTGTTGTGGAGTATAAGGACATGAAGTCTCATGTCTTATACCTTCACTGGTAACAAATTCTAGTAATCCGTTGTTTAGGAAATCTTTGGCATTGTCTGTTCTAAGTCCTTGTACTGGATCACCAAATTGTCTCTTGATCAAGGCACATAACACCTTGATATTTTGAGTCACTTCGTGTTTGTGTTTCTGAAGAAACACCCAGGTATATCTACTATAGTCATCTACACAGACTAGGAAATACTTGAATCCTAGTATATCCTGTTGTGGAGAGGGTCCCCAAACATCGCAGTGAATTATTTGGAAAGGTTTAGTTGAGTAGGATTTACTTGGTGGATAGGTAGTACGTTTAAACTTTCCTAATTGACACGCTTCACATATCAAATTTTCCATCAAACAGTTTTTGAATAAATGCGGATACATTTGTTTTAAGAGGAAGAAAGATGGATGACCCATCCTTTGATGAATCGCCATAAGTGACTCCTTTGATGTAGCAGTAGCTACTGTTCTCGTTTGATCTCCTCCTAAGACTCCATGTTTTTTGGCATGGAAGGTAGTAGAGTCCTTGTTGGACCTTAGCTAGTCCAATCCTCCACCCGAGTTCCTTATGACACAAATAAGCATCCAGATTATCAAACAGAACAGTATACTCATTTATCTTAGCTAACTGTTGAACAGAGATTAAATTCACAAACAGTTTTGGAACATGTAAAACATTTTTTAAGTTTGCCAATTGGATGTATGGCCAAATTGCCTATTCCCACTACTGGAAGTAGTGTTCCATCAGCAGTTTGTACATGCTTCCCAGGAGCAAGTTTTTCATATGTCATGAAGGATTCCTTCCTAGATGACATATGGTCCGTAGCTCCTGAATCTAGGATCCAAGCAGTTGTTAGATCCTTAGTAAACAAAGCTATTTGTGTTAAAAAATCATTGTTACCCGTATTGGCCATTGAGGTGGAGCCGATGACAGAATCAGAGAGAATGATTGTCTTCAAATTTTGAATTTCCTCTATCACCTTCTGGAGGTCCTGCATTGAGGGAAGAGTACTACCAGAATTTTGTTCCTGCTGGGCTAGATGTGCTCTTGCAATGTGGGGAGGCTTGTCCTCTCTTTTTGCAGTAGTTACAGAATATATCCTCTTTGTTAGTTTTTTCTTGATCTCCCTTCTGCTGGGGCTGACCTTTTGCTATATAAGCTGTACCTTCAATGGCTCCTTTAACAGAATTCAAACGACTTTCTTCTTGCATCACCTTGGATTCAGCCTCGTCATACGAGGGTTCATCTTCTCGGTTGTAAAGCTGACTCCTGACAAGTTCGAATTCTGGTCTAAGACCATTAAGGAACTGACAGAGGCGATTAGTTGCCTCATGGGCTCTAGCCACTGGATCAGTAGAGGGTGGACGATAATGATCCAGCTCATTGTGAATGTCTCTCAGTTTATTGGAATAGGTAAGCACATCCATGTCTCCTTGCTTGAGAGTATATGACTGGACGATGAGAGTAATTATCTTCGTCTTGTCATGCTTCTTAGAATGATTTCTATGGACGGCTTTCCATAAAGTTTTAGAAGTCGCGTATGATGTGTACCTTGTGAGCTGCTCTGAAGAGAGAGAATCAAGCATCCAACCAAATACGAATTCCTCCTCCATGGTCCATCTCTGGAAGTCTGGATGATCTTCGTTTGGAGGATCTTCAGTCAAAAGGTGTAGAAGATTGCGAGGCTTCAAGGCAGCTTGGATTGTTCTTGACCACAGGAGGAGATTATGGCCATTGAATATATTGCACTTTGCAAGCACCGGAAGATGCGTCAGCCATTGATCCGGGACGATCAACTGGTGCCCAGATGATGTAGACGATACGGCCGGGGCCTGAATCTTCACTGACTCCTCAGTCATGGTGTAGACGCAGCGGAAGCAATTCTCTGGACGCTTTAGGTAGCCTCCCGTAGGATGCTCTTAAGCTCCAAAAAACAACAAATATCAAATGCAAGATCAGAGATCCTGCTCTGATACCATGACAGAATTGTGTAGACACTCTTGGGCGAGAATGAGAGAATAGAGGAAGTAGAGAGAAAGAACAGAATTTAAGAGAAAAATGTTCAAGTTTTTTATTACTCAAGTAGGTATATATACAGGCCGTTTAACGGCTAATTTACTGTTCATAACGGCTAGTAAAAAACTAGCAGTTAGTGTCCCGATTTTAAAATCGGGTAGTGGGCCCCACCGAGCTTGGCCCAAGATATCCCTTTTATTTGACAACAACCAAACTTTGAATGTGAAGTCCACTCATCAGCTTGAGGGGGAGTGTGTTAAGTAAGTTCTTTTGTTATTTTCCTTTCTGGGGTTCTATTCCTATGTCAGGGGTAAGAACTGAGTCTTAACTGAGATAAGTAATTCTCTTTTCCATCTCTCAGATTCTACGGCAGCAGGGTTCCTCTGACACGAACGCCATATGACTGGTCATGTTTTGATAATTTATTTTATGGCATATGATTTCCCAATCCTTAAACCCATCCTTAGCAGCGCGGGCTGAAACTATCTGAAGTACGGTCTATGGTCTACGATATACTTTTAGGAGTGACTCTCCCTCTTCCTTATCTACTTTCCTGGTAATGTCTGCTCTGCCTTAGCTTTTAAGGCGATGACCACTCTGCCATCAATCTCTTTTCCCTCTTGGGCCACTATCGCCTTCGTTATAAGTAGATTCTTATCATCCTACTGTACTCTTCTCTCCCCTTAATCGTCTTACCTTCTCAAAGGGCACTTTCTGAAGAATTTTCATAGTTACCACTGGGAGCTCTATATATAATGTGTAAGAAATAGAAAAACCGTGACGGGCAGAACTCGCAAACATTTTTTTCGTTTGGCTACAGAGAAACTTAAATCGAGGCTGTCCCTACCTTGCTGGCATTTATGCTGTGCCCTGGGTAAACCAATTATGAGGGTGGGACAGGTCAAAGGAATATTCTCCTTTAAGAAGAAGAGCAGAAAAAATTGTAACGCAAGAGATCTTACCATAGGTCCTTATGTTCCTCTAGAAAAAGGAAGATCACTCAAAATCGGTTATCAACCCAGTTAAATCTCGTGCTTGGTCCCTCCAAGAAGTACTTGAGGTCATATGTCATGAAGGAGGCAAGGGGCGCGTTATTAATCGTGGGCTCCTTGACTCGATAAATAAAAGGGAGGGGGAGAGTACTCCTTAAGAAACTTTGCACATATTATTCACAAAGTGATGGAATCAGCTGGATCTGTGGAGATCCTTCCTGACCAGCAAGGAGGGAGCAGGTCTGGCAATTTCTTCAGGCGCCAACCAAGCGGAACCAGTGACATCTTGCTGCATGATGATTTTAATCTCTTCTATCACTTTCTAACAATTCCATTTCCCCTCCCTGAGTTTTCAGGAGCCACGCTCTGTAAGTGTCTCACTAATCCATTCCTCCCCGTTCTGTTTCTTGTCCATTCATTTATTTTTACACATGAGAGTAAAGAGTTCAGTAGGGATAGAACACTCTACAAATGATCAGGCTTTATGTTCAATGCTGCCGCCAAAAAAACACATCACGACATCCATTTTTTCTTCTTGATGCTTAAGGTTAAGCTAGATTAGTTTACTGCTGATGCTCAAGTAACCACAATATGTCATATAATTTTAATTAGTTTATTATGTCATAATAAAATACAATTACAGGACTTATGAATTTGATTGGGCCTACCAAATATTATAAAGTTGAATAAGTTTCAGAATTGATTACGCAATATTCCAGTGACCGACACTCTTTACAACTATCTATGATGTTTTTTGTTTAAAACATATGTTTTTTCCTTTTTAAATATTTCGTGACTTAATTTGATTCACTGGTTTTTTAGGACTTACGAAGGCACTGGATATCGATATTAATGATTGTCACATCGTCTCGATCATCAATTAATATACGCCACTTAGAAAAAGCCACAGCCTCAACTGGAAAGGAGGGCCTACTGTCTGAAGGAAACTTTGCTTATAACTGGTCTAGGTTTGTGATCTCATAAGTTTTATACATTACTTAAATACAAATGCATAAAAAAATGTTTTGAGTAATATTTTGTTGGTTTGATGTTTTCTGGGTTTTCCTTCTTTTTACATGATGTTTCCATTAATTAAGTTTTCTTCATGGGGCTGGTATTTTAGCTTCTTTGGATTAGTTTGCCTTCATATGCTTCTGTTTACATCATATTAACATCATGTCCTTTTTTGCCAAGTTATTCCAGTAAATTGTATTAGGTTATTATGATAAAAAAACGTTTATGGTCTGGAATCGTTGGTATTTTGGTGTAGTGTTTGCCTGAACAATATCCAATATCGAACAACCAATATCCGATATCTGGATCAAATCAAGACGATTTCAGATACCAAATATTGAATATCCACCCAATACCGAATATTGGGACAGATATCAGATTTCGGTTTCCATAGTGAAATTTTTTATCTGGATATTGATATTGAAAATAAGAAACCATGGTCCCACATGGAATAAAAAACTATACAGGACCATTCGCTGGAATGGGATAAGTTATTTTTTTAATAGGATCCCAATGGGCTCGTAGGATCCACTGAAGATGCAATAGGTTTTTGTGATCGATTAGCTTCCAGTATGACCGAAGACTTTCTATCTGCATCCATAATAACTACACAATCTGGTTGTTGGTTCGACATAAAATTTATCTTCTTGTTTCTAGAACGAATTTTTTTTGACTTGAACAATTGGTCAAAAAACTCCCGATCCTCTAGTTATCCCGAAAAAAAGAATCGATTTAATTCAATGTTTGATTCAAAGGACTAAACCCCCCTCCTCCCCTGGCCACGAACTGGTTCTGATGCAATGGATGGCAGAGGGTCCGTAGTACCTGAAGCACTGCACTGGTCCAGTTGTGGGGAAGGGGTCTAGAAGTGCCTACTACTATACCACTTGTCTCTACACACTTACAGAGCTAACGTCTGTCCAGTATCTGGCATAAAGAACGTTGGGGGCTTTACTTCGTAAACTTATCCCCACCCAGGCTAGGCTAACAGAGGCTTACTTATTCAGGAGGGGAGAGTGGAGCCTCGATAAGCACTCTCTCAAGGTAGATCCTTGGCCCCTCTTCATTCTCTATTGGGGTCTCTTCTCTGCCCACATGGAAGCGAGGTTACGAAGTAAAGCACTCAGCTTGTTTTTTGAATTTTGTGAAGGGGATGGAAAAAGTGGAAAAAACGGACTCATGTTTCCCAGTCGAAAAGAACTCGACAAAGGTTCCGTGCAGTGGATAAGAGGGCGCGCAGCGGTTACGATTAAATTCACTGGTTTAAAAATTTTCAAAGTACTGTGTAGTAAAAAAGGTCCGTTCAATGCGTCAGGCAATTAATAAGGTCAGCCATACTAAGTTGGCTCATTTTGGGAATTTGGCTCATTTTGAGCCAGGACGGTAGAATTATAAACTATTTTAATGCCAAGTATTCAACTTGATTGAATATTAGTAAAATCCATTAACAACGATAAGTTCTAGTCACAGAACGAATAACTATCTCTAATTACTTGATTACACATATATTTGTTTCCTGTTGAAATGGTATATTAGTTCAATAATATTTCTACCTCTATGTCGAACATTGAAAAAACTGAGATCCAACATCGATATCCGATATCATCATCTAACTCCTGATACAAAGATGGATGCCAATATCAGGACGTATAACTGAAATAACCTTGTTCTGCAATTGATCTCTCTTGAGTCCATTTCCGCGGATGATAATAAACCTGTACTTAAAAAGAATGGAAAGAGATCTCTTGGTGATATGATTTAAGAGATCTCTTGGTGAGTTTCTTCATTCTTGGAGGAGAGGGACCTATGGCCCACACAAGGCATCAAGACACAAGTTGGTGTGGGAGACACACACAACACATCTCCATTGCATAGGGTGTCAACCAGGACTACTGGTGGAGTAATTGCCTAGTGGGAAGAACCCTGTTCTCAGCCTGTATAGCTTGCCAAATTGGTGGAACTCAGTTCCCCTAACACGGCTGGAGGAGTGGACCAGCACAGATGGAATATGAAGCTATTGGGGAACCAACCGCACTCATCATCCCATGGCCTTCCAGAAAAGAAGCCTTGCATAGGATCAAAGTTTTGGATGACATGGAGGATACTCGATTTCTGGAAGAAGATGAAGCCCATGAGCGAAGAAAATGGAGGGACGTGGTCGCCGAAGAAGTCAAGAAGCTGGAGATGGACTGGAGACAACGGTCTAGACAATTGTGGCTTAAGGCAGGGGATACAAACACAAGATTCTTCCATCTAGCTGCTAACAGGAGAAGAAGGATAAACAACATTCAAAAGCTGAAGGTGGGAGGCCAGGAACATTTCGGTCCAGAACTGGTGTGTTGTGCTGCTGCCGAACACTTCTGCTTGTTTTACAAAAAACGACGGGGTAACCATTGAGTGGGGTATGATAATGGTGCACGAATGTTGAACCCAGTTCACAAGGTAGATTTGATCCTCCCTTTCTCAGAAGAGGTCGTCAAGTAGGCAATTAACGGACTCAATGGCGAAGGGGTGCCAGGCCTAGATGGTTTGCCAGATTTCTTTTACAAAGATTTTTGGGATTTGGTGAGACCAAATGTAATGGCCACGCTTGAAGGATTTCGCCAAGGGGCGGGCAGTATGGAGAGAATCAACCAGGCATACCTTTTTCTCCTTCCAAAGATACAAGGCCCAGATAAAATTGAGGATAACAGACCAATCTCGCTATCCAACTCCATCTACCTAATTATTGCAAAGGTCTTGGCAAACAGGCTGAGAGTAGTGATCGGAGAGCTTGTCGGGGCCTCCCAATCAGTATTCATACCGGGCCGCTTACTAGTGGATAGCGCAGTCGCATCAGGAGAGATAGTAGCTTCATGGAAAATGCACGGGACCAAGGGGTTCATGTGGAAAATTGACTTCGCCAAAGCATACAACACACTAGATTGGCGTTTTCTTTGGGCATTTATGAAGAGACGAGCCTTCCCGAAGGAATGGATCACATGGGTAAAGAGATGCGCAACTTCACACTCATTCTCTGTGTTGGTGAAGGGGAGGCCTGAAGGAGGGCGCATACAACCGCAAAGGGTTGTAAGGCAAGGTTGCCCGCTTGCCCCCTTACTTTTCGTTCTAGCGGCAGATGCACTCGCCACTTGCACCAACCTAGCAAGCTCCCACAATCTCTTAAAGGGATATCAGACTGCAAGCCACCCCGAGGGTATTCTGCTACTGCAATACGCCTATGATACCATTTTTTTTATAGAAGGCTTGGTGGAGGAGGCAGAAACTTGTCCACTTTACTAGATCTATTTGTAGACTTCTCTGGCCTACAGATCAATTGGGTAAATCAGCTTTTGTGAGAAGCGGCCTCTCTCAGGAGGAGACGTCACAATGCGCAGAGGCACTTGGTACACCACTTGGAAGCCTACCTATGAGATACTTGGGCCTGCCACTGACCGCAGGAAGGATGACTAAGGTAGATTGGCAGCTGGTGGTAGAGAAGGTCGAGAGACGACTAGAATGCTGGCATGCCAGGGTGCTGTCTAGAGGAGGTTGACTAGTGCTAGTGAGGTCGGTCATGTTATCAATTCCCATCTTCCACCTCTCAGTGTTCAAGATGCCAGTAGGAATTGGTCAGAGGCTCGAAGGCCTGATGCGTCGTTTCCTGTGGAAAGGCTCTGGGCTTAACGAGGGTCAAGGGCTGGCGCTGGTGGCATGGGTTATCATCTGCAGACCTACTAAACAAGGAGGCCTGGGTGTTCTCCAAGTAAAACGCATGAACACAACACTACTAACAAAGTGGGTGACACGGCTTATGCACCCTTGGGAAGACCTAGCCATCCAAATTTTGGGCGACAGTTATGGTCGGAGTTAAATTGGGATGAGAAAACAACCCCAGGCATAGGAATGTCGCCTTTCTGGCAGAGCCTTAGACAGATGTTTCCCCAAGTTAAAGAATTTTTCACTGCCCGACTTGGCGATGGTTCCCTGTTTCGCTTCTGGAGAGACCCATGGTCTTTGGACGTCCCTGTGAAGGAGGCATTTCCTCAGTTCTATGCGCTGGCCAGATGCCCCGATGCCACAGTGGCAGAATGTTGTGACAACATATGGAATCCAACAGTAGAAGGTGCTCTCTCAGATGAAAGGGTGGCAGACTTCCTAGGCATGCAACAAGCTTTGTCTCAATGCCAGCCAAGACAAGGCGAACAAGACGGATGGATTTGGACAGACACTCCCTTTTCTGTTCGGAAGGCCTACATGAAGTTATGCCAAGGAACGGAGGATCAATCAACAATCCAGGCATGTTGGGCCATTTGGCACCTCATGATTCCATTAAAGGTTAAGATCATTGGTTGGCTCTTACTACGCAAGAGGCTGGTGACACATGTCTTCCGTCGGAGGATGTATCCTAATACCTTTGCAACGTGCACTCTATGCACAAATGGTGAGGAAAAATGCAACCATTTATTCTTTGAGTGCCCAGTCGCCCGTTCAATCTGGGCTACCCAAGTGCACTTGGCGCCAAATGTGACGTCAGAGGAGGTTTTTTGGGAGTTCATAAGGCAAGGGGGTCCTAGGAGGAGGGAAGAGGGAGGTCGAGTGTTGACAGTGCTCTGGGTGATATGGCTCCACCGAAATGAGGCAGTATTTAGGGGGGCAAGGTGTCCAAGGACGGACTAGCTCCGGAGGGCCTCGTGGCATCCTGGTTCGCTAGAGGGGTAATCAGTTAAGAGAGAGGTTGACCAGGTGGTGAGGAGAGTTTAACTATCTCCACATGTAACTCCTGTTGGTTACCGCTTTGTCTGGTTACCACCTTAAATCACTTTTCAAAAAAAAAAAATCATCCCATGGCCTAACCCAGATCCTAGAATCTGATACGAACCTTGATCTATGTTCGTATTTAAAGGTGGTTGGAGGACAAGGCGAGGTAGAAGTTCCCGGGGTAGGAGAGGTGAAACGGAAAAGATCGGGAGGAGGCCGAACAGATGGGGCAGGGATCGACCAGGGATGAGCTGCCTGATGACGCGGTGAAGGGTTGACGATCGCGGAGACGGGGATCGTCAAAGACTAGAAGAGAACAGAACGGCAAGGGTAGGGATCAGATTGGAGGGGAGCCAGCTGAAGATCCGGTGAGACGATAACAGGGATAGGGGATTGCTGGACGGTCAAGGGGATGGGACCGAGACAGAGAGGATCGAGATAGTGAGCCAAGAGGCCGATCTTACTTTAAGTCTTGATTCCTCTCCTCAAGGGAGGGCTACACGTATTTATAAGAAAAGGAAACAATCTACCCTAAACATGAAATGACTAAAATTCCCCTAGTGGGCTAAACTTCCTAAGATACCCTTTGGGGTTAGAGGATCGTATCAGAATCCCTAGGGAAGGTCGATCTGGCTACACCCCATTGCAATAGACAGACGGACAAGGGAAAGAGAAGTAGAAGATGAATCTCCATTCTAGACCCACTAATACAGGGACTTTAATGTAGGAGTTGGATCAATGCAATGACGTAAGCAACAGTTCCAACCTTCATTACTATGAGAGGGTTAGGTTTAAGGTGGTCCGAGGGGAACAGTTAAGGCTAAATTGGGAAGAGGTGAACTACCCCATCTCACCTTCCCACAAACTTGGGGTCCCAGCATATAGCAACAAATCATCAGGTTGGGTGGCAAAAGTGTCTCGCATTGAGGGACCCAATTGAGGGACAAAAACAAGCAGGGACAAAGACTAGGCGCCACACTGTTTCTGTTGCCTGTCTAGGGGTCGTTTCGCCCGGACTGCAAGAAACATCTAACGTGTAGTCATTGCAGGGGATTTGGACACTAACAATACTCCTGCCTAAGGGCTGGCCCCAGATTGGCCTGAGGGAAAAAGTTAAGGCAAATATTGCACCAACCAAGGGGAATCTGGATCCCTAGGACTTGGAGGGACAGGCTAAATTGGGGAGAGGTGAACTACCCCATCTCGCCTTCCCACAAACTGGGACAGGACAGGACAAAGAAACAAGAAAGGTGATCCCACGGGTCAAAGTGCAAAGACAGGACAAACAGACCCCATTAGAAGAAACTGAGATGGCGGACAGGTCAGACACACGCATACATTCACACCAGGATTGTCTACTGGGCAAAGTGGTGAAAGGCCCTTGGAACTTTAAAGATATCAAGAGCAGGCTACAGATGAATTTTCCGCAACTAGGAGAAGCAGAACTTTGGAGACTAGACACATGAGACCTCTTCTTTGGGGGGGTTGTCCATGGCAGCATGTGTATGTATATGGCTGGAGACAGCCAGTTGGCAAAACTGGATTAATCAGATGGCACCGGGTACTAGAGAGTGATGGGGCATTGTACAATGAGCCACAAACAGCCATCCGGGAGTTTTGCAGGATGCCAATGGGATCTTGGGTATGGGCTGTACTAGCCGCCTTAGTTAGACCGTTCGGCCAATGCCGCCATTTTATATCAACCGGGTTGGACTCCGGGGACCCAAATCTTGTAGTACTGGAGGTTGAGGTTGCAATGTGTTTCTCACCACTGACCTGGCTCCCACTATGATGACTGGAAGATACATGAATGGTGAGGGTGTCAGAATGCCATCCTCCATCGGCACCACCATCTGAGATGCAAGGAGAGGAGGCAAGGAGAGACCAGGGAAAGGCAATCGCTGTAGTCAAGACAAAGCATCGGAATGCCGGTTCATCATTGGAACAAGCCACCATCCTGTGATTTCTTGAAGCTCATCTCCCAATGGAGGGCCCAAGTGAAGTTCCCAACGGTCTGGGGGCCTCTTACAGTGAGGATTTCAATGAAACCCTGGCGTCTCAGACCTCTACGACAACACACTCACCTCTAGTCAAGAACACAGCTCGGATGGATATTGCACCACATGGCCAGCGGATGACATGAAAGACCACAGCTGCACAAGAGGAGAGGGTCGAACTAGAT
The DNA here is from genome assembly GCF_029677425.1 of Wolffia australiana. Lineage (NCBI taxonomy): Eukaryota > Viridiplantae > Streptophyta > Magnoliopsida > Alismatales > Araceae > Wolffia > Wolffia australiana. Next base: position 11,807,951 of record NC_135837.1, on the reverse strand, counting down.
GACAAACATCCTGCCGTAGGGACCGAAGGGGTGAGAGATAGAATAGAGGGGGGAAGCAAACTGGGAGCCCCAAGAAGAGTGTACATGGGGAGGCCGATCATGAAGCGACACACATTTGGAAAACTCATCGGATAGACAGAGACGGGGGTATGTGCAGGACAAATCAGGCACAAAGGTGTGGCTGGTAGCTGGGAAAGGAGGGAGCCCATGTTTTGTGGAGTCAGAAAGGAGAGGTCAAATATCAGAGCAAGGTGTAGACTGAGAGAAGCAGCCCACTATTATAGATAAAAACACGGAGGAGCAGAACAAGATGGGTAGGAAGGGGGCAGTGGTTAGACATGAAGATAAAACAAGTTCAGACCTGAGAGACTGATCGGAAAGGCAAGAAGCCCATTGACGAGATGGCGACAAAGATGGCCGCCAATATGACAGTGATCATGCATGGGGGCTAGACGACGAACGAAAGATATGGATTTCAATCCTCAGATCCAAGCAATAACAGATGGAACAGTATTCCAGCAGGAGCAGAGTTTGGAGGGGGCTGATATGGTCTGCTCATGAGATGCATCTCTTGGAATGTGCAAGCCTTCGAGACGAGGGGGGAAGGGATAGTGGAGAGATACCTATCCTAATGGGGAGAAAATGTGGTGTACTTGCAGGAGACTATGTTAGAATATTGCAAGGCGTGACATTGCAGAATTGCAGGCTTGAACTCCCTCAGCAGCTACGTGTTTGTGAATGCAGAAGGAAGGTCCAGTGGAGTGATGGTGGCCAGGAATGAGATCTTTTTCTCTAAAGAAGAGTGTTGGAAGGGAAAGTTTACATCATCGGTGCAATTTAAGAGACGAAGGGACGGCGTGCAGCTGGTGGTCATCTCAGTCTATGGGCTGGTGAACCTGGTTCTTAGGGCATCCCTTTGGGGAGAGCTGGCAGAGGTCGTTACTAAATTCCAAGGTTTTTCGTTGTTGTTCCGGGCCGACTTCAACGTAGCATTGGAGGCAGAAGATAGACCTAATATCGCCGGAGGAGGGTTGTCCTAAGAACTTACCAAAGATAGGCCTATTACTTCTACCTAGGATCTCCAGAAGATAGACCTAACAAATGGGACATTGGACATACAACTCTATCTCTGTTAGACTGCTTCTTATGCTCAGTGGAGCTCCTAGAGCCATTTCCACTAGCAGATGTGCGGTTGCTTCCTCAACCCCTATCAGACCACATCCCAATATATGACATTTCCAAGAGAGCATCCTGCATTCCGAATACTTTAAGATGGACATATCTTGGCTCTAGGACGAGGGTTTCAAGGAGATTGCAAGGTGATGGACAAATGGTCTGCAACATGGGTTGGCTATGGTAAATCTGTTCAGCAAACTCTGCGAAACCACTTCAAGGACTTCCGCAAACATATCTGGATGAAACAAAGTAATGGGAGATCCTAGGCCTTAACCCAAATCAAGATCTTGGATGACTTGTAGGATGTTAGAGTTCTATCACAAGAGGAAAGGGAGCGGCATAGTCATAGAGAGACTGTAGCAAACGAGGATAAGGTGGAGATAGATTAGGGGCAGAGGTCGAGACAATTGTGGCTGAAGGAGGATGATGCCAACACAAGATTATTTCATCTTAGGGCAAATAGGAGGTGCACCAACAAGATTTTGAGGGTGCAAGCCGGAAGTCAAGAGTATGTAGGAGCCCAAACAGTTGGTAGAGCGCTGACTGATCGTTTCAAGAGTTTCTCACGGCAAGGGGCTAGACATAAACTGAGTGCAGCACAACAAGGAGAACTCGGCTGTGTGCAATCATGCCAAAGTTCGAGCCACCATCAAGGGACTGATTGGAGGAGCCCCGGGGCCGAACGACCTCCTTAGTTTTATATTAGTGTCTTTTGGGACATGGTCAAGATAGAGGTAATGGCTTACTAGAGGAGTTTCGCCAAGGAAATTTTGGACTGGAAAGAATAAGCAGGGCTTACTTGGTGTTGCTCCCAAAATCTGAAGGAGCCACTAGAGTGGAAGACTTTCGACCTATAGTATTATCCAACTTCATATATCTTATCATAGCCAAGGTCTTGGCCAACCAGCTCAAGGAGGCGATCAATGGCTTGGTTAGTCCTCTCCAATCTGCATGAACTCCAAGAAGACAACTGGTTGATAGCGCAGTGGTCTCATCAGAAATCTTGATATCATGGAACATATCAAATTTAAAGGGTTCATGTAGAAGGTAGATTTTGCAAAACCATACAATTGCCTTGATTGGCACTTTCTATGGGCATCATTACAGATTCAAGGCTTTCCAGCAGAATGGATGGAATGGACTAAAAATGTATTACATCCTATTCTCTTTCAGTGTTGACGAAATGGTGTCTTAAAGGAGGGGTTGAATTCAGCAGCAAAGAGGGGTCAGACAAGGATGCCCTCTAGCACCACTACTTTTTGTCTTGGTCGTAGATGCCCTTGGCATAAGCACAACAAGGCTTTCTCCAATAGCTTGCTGAAGAGATTCTGGAACCTTAGTTTCCTGACGGGTGTCCCTTTACTGCAATATGCAAACGGCACCACTTTTTTCATGGAGGGTTCTGAAGAGGCGGCCAAGAACCTATCCATCCTGCTGTATCTAATCGGGGGTTGCTCTGAATTATTTATTAACCGCGCCAAGTCTGCCTTTGTTGGCTATGGCTTATTGCAAGAAGAGGAAGCTCTTTGTTCCAATGCCTTGGGGACAACTACTAGTATACTACCTTTGAAATACTTGGGCCTATAGCTGTCAGGGGGTCGTATTAAGACAACCAATTGGCTGTTGGTTCTGGAGAAGGTTGAGCGGAAGTTTGAGGGATGTCAAGGCAGAGTGCTGTCAAGTGGGAGACAATTGGTATTGTTTCGACTCATGCTTTCAGTGATACCCATTTTTACCTCTCAGTGTTGAAGTCACCAGTGGGGGTTGGCAAGCGCATGGAAAGTATGATGCGAAGGTTTCTATGGAAAAGCTCTGGGTCAAAAGAGGGATGGGGGATGGCCCTCGTATCGAGGGTTAAATAGTGTGCGGACCAATCCACTGGGGGGTCTGGGAGTATTGAAAATGTAAGGTTTGAACATAGATTTATTACCAAAGTGGGTAATCATGCTGATGGGACCGGATACAAATAAGATTACATGGATTCTGAAGGACATCTATGGATCCAGCTTGGACTGGGAGAGCCATGTGGCTATGGTCCATGGGTCCCCTGCTTTCTAGCAGGGAATGAGGCAAGTGTTTCCTTAAGTCCGATAATTCTTCAAAGCCAAGCTGGGGGATGACACATCATTCTGTTTTTGGCTAGATGCATGGTCATGTTTGGGCATACTCAAGTCATAATTCTCGCGCTTATTTGTCCTTACAGACCCCTCAGGCCACAGTTTGGGAATGCTGGGATGGCGCATGGATCCCAAACTGTGGTGACACTTTTTCCGACCAAAAAACATAAGAATATATGAGTATACAGCAGCTCTGATCCACCTCCGCCCACTGGAAGGGACACAGGAGGGTTGGGAGTGGTTAGGCACACTCTTCTCTGTTTGAGATGGTTATGCGAGGCTCTGTCGCAGACATGGTGGAAGAACCGAGGATCCTGCATGCGTGTCGCATCATATGGACACAAAAGCTCACCCTTAAGGTGAGATTTTTTTGTTGGCTGCTGCTTCGGCGAAGACTAGTGACAAAGCTCCTCAGGAAGAGCTGACTCCCAAACTCCGTGACGGAGTGTCCTGATATGATACGGGGCCGATGTTATGCTAAACGCCGGCCCGGTATGGAATCCAAGCCCTTCTATCAACACAATTAGGCTCAAACCGACGGGCCTCCTTCCTTATATATACAGGGAAGGAAGACTACAAGGACATGGAAAAATTTACATTGTGAGTTCCCTCTCTCTTTCCCTTCCTGAACTTCCTAACCCTCTTCCTCTGTTACCTCTCGTCCTAACCCTTCCTTCTTCTTGGCCTTCGCTGGTTTCTTCTCCTCAAGCATGAAAGCAACTCTTGTCCAAGGGATCGCTAGCAGCTGCGCGAAGGAAGTACAATCAGCCACTTCAGAGTTCGATCTACATCTCTCTCTCTCTCTCTCCGATCTCGACCTCTCACTCTACTGTTCCCGTGGAGTTCCTGGATTTGCATTAAATCTTGGTGACAGTTACGGTTCAAGAAATTTTCAAGGATTGTCTCAGAAATACAATTGTTCGAATTCCACAGATATGTTTCAAGAACGTATCATGTCCTTCATGTGCAAGCAGTGAAGAAGATTGTGGCCATCTATTCTTCGAGTGCTTGTTTGCCCAAGCTTTGTGGACTCATCAGCCAATCCTGGGAGTGGCTGTCTTTTAGTGGAGGCCTTTTAGGACTCCATACAATGCAGTCATAGTCTACCTGTACAATGCTGTGGGCATTATGGCTGCACATAAACAAAGTCATCTTAAATTAACAGGAAGGCTCCACAGATGCTGTTGTACAAGCAATGGCGTCTCTTACCCCTGCATAGTTTAACGGCTCATTGCAAAGGCAGGGAGCTGCTGTGTAGGCCATTTTGTGTACTTAATGTTCATATTTACTGGGAGGGTCACTGATTCTGTGTGATTTCTCCTATCTTTTTTCAAAAAAAACATTGAAGGAGATGTGCCATTAGAGGGGGAACACAACAGGAATTGAAGAAGGTAGAGGGGAGAGCACCTCCAGCCGTGAAACAGCCCAACAACTAAAAAAATTGACACCCCCATGGAAACCAGAAGGAGAGGGATGTTCTAGAATCGCTGGGCCCTGTTCGAGACAAGCCAAAAAGGGGGAAATCCAGGAGACAACTACGTGTATAAGAGGAAGAAACTGAGCATTAAGCTTGAGTGCGGGATTGTGGCGTGGGTGGTGGCCAGGAAAAGCGGTTGTTTGATGTTAGTGGCTGGGGGATGGACAAGAGGTAACTTAGTAGCAGACTATCAGTGACTTCCTCTCGGGCATTAGACATGGAGATCGTCACCTTGGATATGATAGAGATGGTGGGGGTGCTGAATGAGGGGGACAAAGACTCTCCAATTAGTCACCAAGTAAAGGAGATCGCTGCTGTGGTGGGACTGCGTCAGGTGCTGAACTGGGATGGGGGAACCAAGGTTCAATCATGAAGTGTGTCTCATGGAACGTTCAAGGCCTTCAAGATGAGCAGAGGAGAGAGATAATGGGAAGGGACTTAAGAGAATGGGGAGTTGCAGTGGTATGATTGCAGGATACTATGCTTGTAAGAGGCGAGACATGAGAGGGGAACACAGTGGGCCAAGGTTTCTTCAAAGAATTCCTTGCAGTAATGTGGTCCGATATTCAGGCTGAGTAATGGTAGCTTGGAACGATGCAGTGTTCTCTAAACTAGACACTTGGACCGGTCAATTGTCTGTAGTAGTCAAACTAAAGAGGAAAATCAAGATTTTGAGTTGGTAGTAGTCTCAGTGTATGGCTCAGCGAATGATGTCCACCTTCCAAGGATCTCCAATGTTGTTTCACGAGACTTTAATGTGACTCTAGAAGGAAGAGACATACCCGACAACAAAGGGAGGGAAAGGTCTAGACTCGAAAGACTTTTGGTCATTCATCTCCAATGCTGACTTCAAGAAATGGGGCCAGTGGACTGTATATACGTGGAGGAGCATGACAGGATGTGGTATGCTATCTAGATTGGGTAGGTTCTTGTGTTCAGTCGAGTTGGTTGAGCAATTCCTGTTTGCAGCTGTGAGTACATTGCCGCGACCATTATCGAACCAATCCCCAATTGTGTGGGCAACAAATGAGGTGGACAGGTGGATAAATGGATAGGCAATCCACTTCTTGGTTACCAGTAGCCAATTTCAAGGAGGTGGAGTGAATGTGGACTGCACAAATCTGATTCAGGTCTGACACAGACGCTTGCCATGAGAATAAAAGCTTTGAGAGAACACCTGATGGGGTATCAGAAGTTCAGGAAGACAAAAAGAGGAGGAAAATCGAAGCCTTATCTAGGGTAAAACAACTAGATGATTTGGACGGCAGTAGAACCCTAGATGAAGAAATGACACAAGAATGGCGAAGATATTGAGGGGTTATGACAGAAAAGTACATGAAATTGGAGATGGATCTGAGACAATTCTCAAGACAATTGTGGATGCTTGCAGGCGATGCTAATTTGAGATTTTTTTTCATCTTGCGGTGAATGGTAGGAGATCCACAAATAGATCCCGAGAATAGTGATATCAAACCAATAACCTGTTGGTGAACAGGTGGTGCAATGGTCTATTGCAGACCGCCTTCGCTCATTTTCCAAAAGGGGGAAAAGAAAGAAGTGAAATGGAGTGGTAGGGGATCAAGGATTGTGAGCCAAGAGTACTAAGCGGATCTGATCCGATCTTTCTCAAAGGAGGTCAAGTTGGCAATCAGGGGACTAAATAGTGAAGGGAACTAAGCAGATGGCCTTCCAGTTTTTGTTTGTTTGGGAGTTTTTAGGGGCTGGTTGGGTCTGGTCTAATGGGCACGTTTGAAGAATTTCGCCAAGGATAAGATATTATGGAGAGGATGAATAACTCACACCTCCTCCTGCCAAAATGCCTTGGAGCCGTTAGAATTGAGGACTACAGATCCATTTCATTGTCCAATTCAATCCACCTTATCTTTGCCAAGGTGTTTCCGAACAGGCTGAGGATGTGATTGGAAAGCTAGTTGGAACCTCATAATCAGCATTCACAACTGGGACGACTATTTGTGAACAGCGACGTAGTGGTGGGAGAAATATTAGCATCATGGCAAAGGAAAGATACTTGAGGGTTCATGGAGAAGGCCGATTTTGCCAAGGCATATGGGCCTGCCATTGAAGTGGAGGAGGATGACAAAAAGGCAACTGGTTATAGTGAAGATAGAATGGCAATTGGAGGGGTGGCACGCAAAGGTACTGTCAAGGGGAGGACGCTTGTTGTGATCGGTACTTTCAGCCATCCCCATCTTTCATTTTTTGGTATTCAAGATACCAGTGGGAATTGGGAAAACACTAGACAGCATTATGAGATGCTTCTTATAGAGACAATCAGAGCTGGAAGTAAGCCATGGGCTCACAATGGTATCATGGGGCTTTGTGTGTTGACCTATCAAATTGGTAGGATTGCGGGTCTTATTCTTACAAAGTATGAACAGAACACTGGTAACGAAGTGAGTGGAAAGGATTAGGAATCCCGGGGATGACCTCACCATTTAAATACTGTGTAACGACTATGATAGGGAATTGAATTGGGAGAGAAAAGCCTGGCCATTCCAAGGGTGCCCCCTTTTTGGCATGGACTCAGACAAATCTTCCCCGGGTATGGAACTTCATATCAGCCACGTTAGGCGATGACACAGTATTTCAGTACTAGTTGGATGCATGGTGGCCACAAGGCACATTGTGTAAAGTATTCCCTCGCATATACGCACTCACACAGAGCCCTAGTGCCAAGGTTTGAGACTGTTGGGATGGAGTGTAGAACCCCATGTTAGTTGCTGCCCTATCAGTCGAGAGGGTTGCAGAATTCTTGGACATGCAGCACTCCCAAGCACAGTTGAGCCTAAGGTGCACCAAACAAGATGGCCGGACATATGTTTTCAGGCCAAAAGCCGTACACGAGGATCCAAGAAGGGCAAGACGACCCAACAATCATCTAGGCGGGTAGTTTCATGTTGTGGCAAAAAGTCCCGATGAAGTCATGGATTTTTGCATGCCTCCTATGACGGAGAACACTAATCACCCAGGCCTTTTGCAAAAGTCTATACCTAAATACATTGCCGGCATGTGTGTTATGCTCAAGAGGGGAAGAAGACAACCAATACCTATTTTTTGAGTGCCCTTTTGCTCGCTCAATTTGGGCCTGCCAAGAGATATCAATGGTGGACGTGAATTTGGAAGAGGCTTTTTGGGGCTCAGTCCAGAGTTACAGGTGTAGAAGAAAGGAAGAAGGCGTGTGGGTATTGGATGCACTTTGGATAATATGGTGGCATGGAGGTGTTGTTCAGGGGAAGGACGGCTTCTACTGATGGGCTATCCATGAGTTTGAAGGACTGAGGGCGCCTTGGCTTCCTCGGGTTGTGGATGGAGAGAGGAGGGTTTGAACTTGTAAGGATAGACTGAAAATGGCGTGTACAGCTACAGGGAGGGTCACCAACTCGTTGGGCTATTGTCCCTTTTAATGTTTAAAATGAGGACGTATAACGGTATCAGATATCAGCACTGTAGCAATTGCTATCTCATATTTTCATCCGGCATGTGGTTATCAGTAAAGACAGATATCAGATATTTCATTTCCCCTATCTGGTTCAGCATTTGTCCTGATATCGTCATTTGATCTCGGCTCTGGATGGGCAAACACTATTTTGGTGCACACTAGTTTGGGTTTTTCTATAAACTCAAGTAATCATCTTCCACATGTTTTATTTTTGAAACATATTACCCCATGTTTTATTTATATCGAACATCCTTCATGTTCTGAATGAGAACAACTTATCTGTATCATTCTTTTTTGTGTTCCGTGGAATTCTCTAATATGTGAAGACTGCAACCCTTCTAGTCAACTTTAGGCATAATGGTTTCATGTGGGAAATTTGGTTCATCATCGTTTTGTGAATTTTCAATAACAATCCATGAAAAACTAATACACATATATTAAATTAGTTAGTATGTTTAACCCTTATCTGAAATAAAGTTCTTTCAAGGCCACTTATTTTGCTAGTTGGGTAGCTGATACAATCCTATCTACTAGACTGTGTTTGGCAGATGGAACCTGTAATGTTTCATCGATTTAATGTCTTGGACACCGGCATCCTTCCTTGAGTTGTTTAATTTATCTTCCTTCTAACTGGTATTGTGTCATTAGTGACAATGCCCATACAAGATAACTTATGTTGTCTGGATTACTCTGAGCTCATCAGTGAGTTACTCCTAATGGGTCTGTCACCTGTAACTGGTGTTTAAGGCAGTGATCACTGAGCTACGAATTTCAGATTCTTATCTTCAAACATTAACCTCCCACTGTTGCATACAGAGGAGCACTGCCCTTCCAATGTTTCACATAAAGGTTACCATTGGATTTGCTTGTTGTAAATGATTGGAATACAAGAAAACATCTTCTTCAGGCTTCTGGTTGAGTAACCCAACATGCCAATGGCCATTGAAATGTAATGTTGCTTTATCTCGTGCTTTAATATCAAGAGAAATTTTTAGGATATTGTGATACTTCAGAGCAGTAGTCATTTGCAAGTTTCTCAACATGATCGTTAAATTATTCATTTTGATTTGCTCTTGAGAATCGAATAAAGCAGTTTGGTGGAATACATGACAGGTGCGTTGATGAACTTGAATCCCAATTATTGAAGTATGGGAGCCTTGCAAAGCTGTATTTCTACAAAAATCATTTGACCCTGGTAAGCTTCTTTATTTCTCTTGCCCTTCAATTTGATAGCAACCTTATTCCTGTGTTTCCCCTTAGCAAAATGACTGACAAATAGTAAAATAGTTTATTATTGCTGAAAACCACAGAGGAGATATAGGGCCACTTTAATAATGGTGATTTAATGGGAAAATAATGGAGGATAAATCTCTTGACGTTATTTTGGCAGCATAGTTTTTTGCCTTGTTGATTTATTTCTTTCATGTACTCCTCCCCATTGGGCTCAAAAAAATTCTCTGAAGTAAATGAATATTTGTGATTGTTATCTCTTTAAGCTAAACAATGGATTATTTCGTCTCCCACCTCAATTAATGTAGCTCCGTTTCAGCTTAGTATGCTGACAAAAGTATCTTCACAAATTTTCAAAAAACAAAAGTATCTTCCCAAGGCCATAAAGTCTTTTAAATGATAGAATGAAGTTTTTTGATTTGGTTTGAAGGATTGGAAATTTAAGATTTGGCCATATTAAGGAACTTTCGAGGGTCAACACAGGGCCATTACAAAATGTCCAAATTTGGGCATTGAGAGACAGACAGCATGGCAGGAGAAGCCTGCCACTCTGGAAGCCAAAATTGGTTGAACATGAAAACACTAAAAGGGCTCAAGTTACATGGATCTCATCTTTTCTTTTTGTGCAGAATATTTCAAAGTTCCAATGACTTTTCTTTTACGCTGGAAACAAGTAGTAGTTCCTCAATAGGCCTGAATGTAGTGGACTTAGGGTTGTGGAGCCTACAGCTGATTGGGGTGGCGTTTACAATACTGTGCCAAAATTCATACCTAATGGGCAAATTTCCAATCATCCGCTGCCCCAAATTTACCCCGCCACGTGACTGTAGTGGGGCAAGGGCCCCTCGCAGGAGCCCTGACTGATGAACTTATTCTTTTAATTTGACACCTATAAATGAGTGTCTTAAGGGATTTGAACTGACATTCAGAATAAAGATAATGTACATGTTGTTATTGGAGTTACACGGGGTCGTAACAAATTGGTATCAGAGCTTGCCTTCCTGTGCACCATGGAGGAACGGGTCCAACACCTTGAGCAGCAAATGACGCGTGTCCTTCAATTCTTGGAGCAAGTTGCTAGTGTGGTGGTGCCAGCGACCGACGGGGCCAGTCATCATCCAGCCCTACACCGAAGCCCCTGCCGCTGCCCAAGGAACTGCCGCCGCCCAAGCCGCCACCTCCACCCTTGCCGATGTCGAACCAAGTCGAAAGGGTCGGGGAGGAGGTGGCCCTTCTTCTGGGTAACCCTACTGGGCTGGCGTCGGATCCCTCGGCTCACTACTCTGGGCCAGCCGTGCGCAGCCCACGGGTTCTTTCAATGATGACTAGGCGCGATTGGGCCCGGTGCAGACCTCAAACCGAAATTGTTGGGGAAGAGAAGAAGAAGATAATGACATAACTTGAACAGAGTACATGTAAGGGTATATGTACCCTAAGAGGGAGAGAGGATAATAGGGCTAATGGGCTTATAGAATAGGGCCCATTAGCCCATGAGGGATAGTCTATCACTAACAGAAATGGGCCCGGCCGAACCATTCGGTAGCGAACATTTCGCTCGCGCGTCGGATTCTGAAAGGTTGAGAGCCGACGACCACGACCAATGGGGGAGACGGCCTTCTCCTCCTGTGCGAGATCAGCCATACCGCATGGCCAGGGTCCGAGCGTGGACGGAAGGTCATGAAACACTTCCACAAAAACGAAGGGAATGTATGAACGACCCAGGTCGCCCAGGACGCGCCTGGCCATTCAGGAGCACGGCGAAGAGGGGCGGGTCGAAGGAAGGTGGTCCTTCCATGCCATTTCCGCTGAGAATGCTGCCGTGGGGACCCAGGGAGACCCGCAGGATCACCCCCGCTCTGAGAACCTTGCCCGAGCCTCCGCCTGCCGCTGGTGATGCCGTGTCATGACCGTCAATCCCTCGCGGGTAACACGGACTCCAAAGGCGAAGAAGAAGAAACCTATCCAGTACCAGTACGACGTCGGCAAGGCAACCAACCATCGCACCAATTCCCATGTTCCCACCGGGTTGCCGAGATTCCATCATTCTCGGGGGGGGGGGATCCAGAGCGCTGGCTTCGGCATGTGGAGCATTATTTCAGAGAATACCCCGCTCGTGATGCCGAATGACTTCGCGTGGTGTCATCATACATGGAGGGCAAGGCATAGGCTTGGTTTTGTTTCAAGGATGACCGTGCGGGTTTTGCCAGCTGGGACGACTTCAAGCGACAATTGTCACATCGTTTCGGCCTTCAACCCCGTGAGGCGTACCATCAATTATTCAAGCTACATCAGACGGGCTCGGTGGATGAAGTGGTCTCAACTTTCGTCGATTTGATGGGATACCTACCTGAGATATCAGAAGAGGCGGCCATGCTCGCCTTATGCTCCGCCTTGAAACCGTCCATCCAGGTGGAGATCGATCGGCAGGAACCTCGCTCCACCGAAGCACTAATCGATTGCGCATTCAAGGCGGGAAAGCTACTGAATCAGTTAGAGATGACGCAGGCAAGAAGGAGCAGTGGTGTTCAGCGTGGGGCGGCGGAGGCTTCCCGGAGTTCCCCGCGTCAAATACAACAGGGAGGGCACACGGAAGCAACATGCACCCGCGAGCACTTGCCAAATTCGTCTCACTGCGGAAGAAATTGCCACCCGAAGGGCACAAGGACTATGTTTCCAGTGTAATGAACGATTCACGCCGGGCCACACCTGTCATAAGACACTTAACGTCTCCATCGTGATGAATATGGCGGAGTCGACTGAAATTCAGTCAGACGAGGACAAGGAGGCCCAGGACGAGTCCAGTCCTGTACAGGACAGCCCACACGAGCTCAGAAAGCTCACTATTCAAGCCGTCACCGCCACGTCCACAAGGCACTTTCTTCAACTCAAGGGTCGTATTCATGATAGGGAGGTCATCATCCTCATCGACTCAGGGACGTCCGACAATTTCATCGACGACAGACTAGCCCACCAGCTGTGGCTGAAGAGGCGTCGCACGACCCCATACTGCGTGAGGTATGGTGACAGCAGGCAATCTCAAGGGACAGAGCTGTGCTCCGACGTGAAACTCCACATTCAAGCTTATTCAGCGACGGTTTCCTTTTACCCGGTCCGAGACTTATGTCTCGACGTTATCCTGGGGTTTGCCTGGCTCCGCACCCTAGGATGGGCGTCAACGCAGTGGGACCTGCTACTACTGCGATTCCAAGCGGATGGTGTTTGGCACACGTTGCGAGGAGACCCGACTGGAAACAATCCCTTCGGCAGCAAGGATCAAACAGGATCAATTCATAGGTATGGCATTATACAAATTTGCCATAACCTCATCAATGCTTGCGCAGGATGCGGCTCCCGGAACGGACATCGAGCTATACAAAATACAATTCCCAACTGTGTTCCAAGCACCAACATCCCTACCACCACATCGAGCATGTGATCATCAAATCATGCTGCTGGCCGGGGCCGGACCGGTCCATTGCCGTCCATAACATTTTTCCCACTTACAGAAGAATGAAATAGAAAGGCTGGTGGAAGAGCAGTTGAATGAAATAAGACCGTCCCGCAGTCCCTTCTCCAGTCCAGCCCTGCTCATGAAGAAGAAGACGGGGGGATGGCGGTTTTGCGTGGACTACCGGGCTCTCAACAGCGTTACAGTACCGGATCGATTCCCAATTCCCGTGGTGGACGAGCTGCTTGAGGAGCTCCATGGCACGACGATCTTCTCCAAACTCGATCTCAAATCGGGTTATCATCAAATTCGCATGAAGCCAGAAGATATCGAGAAGACGTCATTCAGTACTCATCAAGGGCATTATGAATAATTGATGATGTCTTTCGGTCTGTGCAATGCTCCCGCGACCTTCCAGGCCTTGATGAACGCGATATTCCAGCCATTCCTCCGTAAATTCGTTTCGGTTTTCTTCGATGACATCTTGATTTACGGCCGCAATCGGGATCAACACGAAGCACACCTATGAGCGGTGCTGCAACTGCTGACAGAGCACCATCTCTGCACCAACACCAAGAAATGCTCTTTCGGGCAGTCAAGGCTGGAATATCTGAGTCACTGGATTTCTGCTGAAGGAGTCGCCACAGACGCGGGGAAAATTGAAGCGATCCGCACGTGGCCAATCCCTCAAACTCTGCGGCAACTTCGCGGGTTCTTGGGGTTAGCAGGCTACTATCGAAGGTTCATCGAGAAGTACGCGTCCAAGGCATGGCCACTGACCCAATTATTAAAGAAGGGAAAATTTCAGTGGGGAGAAGAAGGGCAACGAGCGTTTGAGGAGCTGAAACAAGCCTTATAGGCGGCACCAGTACTTGGCCTTCCTGACTTCACCCAGCCATTTACAATCGACACAGATGCATCGGGGGTGGGCGTGGGCGTGGTGCTACTGCAAATGAAGAGGCCCATCGCATTCTTCAGCAAGACGCTTCCACCCACGATCCGTACTCGGTTGGCGTACGAGAGAGAACTGATTGCGGTCTCCTGGCAGCCAAAAAATGGCGGCACTACCTCATGTTCCATGCATTCATCATCCGCACAGATCAGAGAAGCCTCAAACACTTGCTCAAGCAGCGAGAAATCCAAGGTGAATATCATCACTTGCTTTCGAAACTGATGGGGTATCATTTTTCCATTCAGTACAAGGCAGGTAGCTCATCATCGAGAGGTGGAATTCGACGTAGGCGAGCTTGTATTTCTTCGACTGTAGCCCTACCTCATGCGTTGCTTGCACGCGTTCAGAATGAAAAACTAGGGCTTAGCGCATTGGAGCAGTGGTATATCATCTCGAACTGCCGGCCGATGCTCGCATCCACCCAGTATTTCATGTCTCTCAGCTCAAGCGAGCAGTGGGAGCAACGGACTAGATACAGTAGCTGCCACGAAGCCTTACTCCGGAACAAGAATGGCAAGTTACACCGTCGCACATTACAGCATTTCGGCCATCGGCAAAAGGACTCCAAGTCCTCACGCATTGGGCAGGCCTTCCGGATTTTGAAGCAATGTGGGAAGTCGCAGACCGTCTCCGCCAACAGTTCCCGACCTTTCAGCTTGGGGACAAGCTGATTGCTTTGGGAGGGAGTCCTGATGCGATCCAACATTGCATCTACGAGTGTTGGCCCAGGCCCACGTCGGGGGGCCCATTAGCGGAGTCTACTTAACCCTACCGGTGGAGGAAGAACGGCACTTTTGACTCTGGTAAGTGCCTACGCACCTCCCCAATTTGAAGGTCCCAATCGCTCCTATGCGAGGGCAGCTCACCAGGCCGAGCGAGACGTCGTCAACCCCGTCTGCTCGGAGGCGTCTTCAACCCCGCCGCATGTCCTCCCTATCCCTCTACCTCCCTATCTTTTGCTATCTTCCTCAGACACGAGAACAGTGGGACTAGTTAAGTTCTATTAATATTGGACTTGTAATTGGAGTTACACGGGGTCGTAACAGTCTCCTGGCGGAATGTCTCTCGCCCCACACACGCAACGCGCCCCCCGCGCGCAGCTGCACAGTACGCCCACACGTCCCCACACACAACCGCCACGCTGCACAGTACATCCTGCACACGTGCGGGGCGCTTGGGCCTCCCTCTCGGCGGCCTGTGCACCCGTCAAGTGTGGGCCTCCCTTGATCTGCCGCACTTGAGCGCCGACGGGCACGCACACCATAAGGGCGATGGCTTAAAATATAAGGGTCGGCGTCACCACCCGTAGTGCAAGTTGTAGTGTCGCATATTAGGACTCAGTCTCCACATCCTGAGTCCAGCACACGGACATGTCCCCACAGTCAGCACGCAGGTCTCTGTGCAGGAATGCTGCATATTTTGGGGTCTTACACCCGGGAATACCTCTCTCTCCATTTCTAATTCGTCCCTCAGTGAACGATTTTGGAGACTTGAAGTATCATTTCGTGTTGAACAATTGTGTTACAGTGACCAATGCTTATGATTTCGACCTGGGATCACATCAAAAGAAACTCGAATTAGAAATGGAGACCTAAACCTTGTTTTTAATTAATCTCAACAAAGGGAAAGGATTTTTTCTGTCACGAATTAAAACTCTGGTCATCCTAATTGCAAATAAATCCTGTTATGCTGTAAAACTCTCGTTCGGTATGGTGTATTCCCTTTTTTTTATGCTGGACTGTACTTTGTCATCCCAAAATATTGCATTTGTCCTTATTTTGCAATAGTAGTTCAGAAGCCATGTATTCTGCATTTTAAATATTGTTTCAACAATTAGGTCTTCAAGAATACAATGTTTGGGCCTGAAGGACATCCTCAGCATTGCGTTGCATGGCTTGGAGTAGCTGCTAATTTCGTGTGCTGTGCTTCTTCTACAGCACCCGAAGAGGTAGGATGGCAACTCATTTTTTGGGTATTCTTATTTTTAATTTGTAGCAATTAAATACAATTATATTTTTTTCAAATGACGAATAATTAAGGACTGCAGCCTTGTTATATGGTTCCTCATGGCCTTAGTTTTCTCTTTTTGAAGTTATGCTGACGTCATGTGTTGGATTGCTTAATCTGGACAGAAATACGAGATTTAGTTTTTAGCAAAAAAATTGGATATGTCCTTTGAACTTAGCCTAGACTCTATTTTTGACCCAAAATGACGAAAAAGAAAACCACTTTGGGACTATACATGAATTCTGTTAAAATAGCTATCTGTTCTTGCTTTAATTTCTATCTTAGATTGCTGGGTCTGTCAGATAACCCTTTCGTTTCTACTCTATAAAACCTAGTGTATCACTCTTGGGACCCTTGAGTCAGTGAAACATCTCTGTTTTCCTTGTAGACTTCTCTTTTCAAGCACCACGGTCCCTGACATTTCTCTTTGGTTCACATCAGCCTGATTTGAAACTTCTAGCTCTTAATTTTTACCATTGTTTCAAATTCATTGTTAATTTGAATAAGTGATTAGTGAAGGTTGAGGCACCGATTTAACTCTTCTTTGTTAAAAAAGCTGCTCAAAACTTCTATTGAGCATTTTACCCTTTAGTGCCACAGAAGAATTGAGGGCTCATAAGGAACAAGTCCCATGACAGAAATTGACTCCAGTACCATGTAATTTGAAATGGATTTCAATGATCAGAAAAGCCATCCGTGCATTCTGTATAAGTTAAAATTTTACATAAGTTGGGCCCAAGTATGTGGACCAACGTCCAAATAAGAAGTTATGGTGTTCATATAGTTGTCTGGCTTCACCCAAGTTACAAGTTTTCTGGCTTCAGGGCTTAAAACATTACTCCCTGTGTTAGTTGGGTGTGTTGTGTAAAATCATATCTATGTCTAACATGGCAGATAGATTGATGTAAAATGTGAGAATTTCAAGTCTAATTTTTGAGCTTCCGAGGCGAAGAGCTCCTCCCATTGCTCTGCCTCTTGATCTCTTCTCCAATCTCCATATTTCCAACAATTTTACTAGTATAAAATTACTAAAGCACATATGTTTTGGTAAGAACTCATTTGTAAAGATAAGAGGAAAATATAGCCTTGACTTCTAAAGTATCAAACAAACTTTGATTTATAGTCCACAACATGGCCGTTCAAGATGATTAGTTAATATTAATGTATCCTAGCCTGCTGGTTGATACGATCCCGATTTGGGATCATGTTCGATCTGCACTGTAACTTGATGTCCAAAATAGAAATGATGTCAATGATCTATAAACGTTCACAGAGGGATGAGAGAGAGACTCATCGGGTAGAGAGAGGAGAGATGGGAATGGAATCGGGTGGAAAAGGATCACAGATGAACAGTCACTGATCAGCAGGGGGACAACGTCAGGCCTGTGAGCACAGAGAGGGAATGTCACAACCGGAACGGGGTAAGGAATGGGTACTAGATGGACTCGCAAAAGATTATTCATCCTACCCCAACTCCAGGGAAGAAATGCTTAAGTATGAGCCGAAGCGGGCCGGGCCTGAATGTCCAAAATGGGCAGTTGTTGGTTCTTCGGGGCGTAGACACGCTGGCAGATCATATCAATACTCCCCCCCTATTTTAACCATCTTGTCCTGGAAGTCAGGAAAATTGGTTGCAGAGGGTAGTGGCGAGTTCCCACAAAGCTTTGGAAGCAGGTAGACCCTGCCAATTGGTGTGGACTCGGCAACCTGCTGGGGATGGCCAGAAAGGAGCCATCATTTATGGCGCAACCTGCCATACTTGGCTTTCCGTGAGCGCCAAAGTGGTTGGGGCTGTCCAGATGTGGGTTCAGCATGCTTGAGCTGGGCCCCATGGAAGGTTGGGTGCATGCGGGCGTCTGCCAGAAGAGAGCTTTTAGGTGACGAGACCAAGCCGTTGGGTGATGGGGTATGAGCCGAGGTAGTGAGCAGCAAGTTTCTCGAAGGGCTTCACAGTGAAAGTAGGCGATAGTGGCACAGCTTGAGTTAGATGGGATCACCGACTGCAAAGTCCATGGGGCAGTGATGCTTGTTGGCTTGGGTGCTTGTGGTGGCCTTTGTGTGGTTCAAATGCTGGTGGAGTAAATCAAGATGGGCACCGCAGTCACAAAGCATATTATCCATGGCATCCACCGGGGACAGGGCGGAGTCATAACGATGGATGGTGGATGGTATGTGCCCGTACACAGCTTCAAAATGAGTCATTTTGATGGCCGAATGATAAGAAGTATTATAACTTAGCTTCACCCAATGCAACCATTGACTCCAGCGCTTTGGTTGGTCGACTGCAAAACAATGAAGGTGGGCTTCTGTTATTATCCACTAAGCCCACTAGGGGCATTATCGTCTTTCTGCATTTCCCTTTAAATATGTAGCCTTTGTTGGAGGGTGGAACATGAGCTGTTAGTGTTATTTCCCTTCAGTAGTCTCTCCTCTCTCGACAACATCCACTCCGTCGAGTCCTGTTCCTCCAGCAACGTCCGCTTGGCCACTCTGCCTCTCTCGTTCCCCTTGGCGTCGTCCATTCCGCCAGGACCAACCTCATCCTCGATACGATCTTGTCCGGGATCCTATCAGCTTCCAAGCTGCGGTTGACCACCTCTGTTCGCCGGTCCGTCTCCCCGATCAGAGATGATGGTGCTTAGGGTCCCATGCGCCGATCAGTGTCTATGAATCAAGGAGCCTATCGATGGTTGGTTGGCAAACTCATCTATGCCATACATACTCAATCTGTTGAGGGCCATTTCACGCTTGCTCTTACAGCGTCTCATCTCCATGCTGCTTATCAGATTCTTCATCACCTCAAAGGCACGAAGGAATGTCGATTTTTTTAAATGTGGTTTCTTCTTTTGTTTAAGTTCTTTTAGAATGTGCTTATTGTGTTTTTTTTTACAATATGTAAATGCTGTGTCTTATGTCCCTTAATTTAGGTGAATAAAATTGGTAGGGACTCTGTCTCTTATGTCGAGTCACTCATTGAATCCATCATGGGTGGGCTGGAAGGGCTTATCAATATTCTTGACGCTGAAGGGGGATTTGGGTCTCTGGATTCTCAGGTCTTATGCTTTTTGTTACCTAGGCTTTAATTAGTGCACTTATTTATTTTACGCTGATGTCAGCTTTATTTGTCATGCTCCAGCTCTCACCAGAACAAGTGGGAATCCAAATAATGAATGAGACAAAAACGTCAATTTCATCCTCCAGATCTGGAAAGGGATTTTCTGGGTTTTTAGTGCCTGGACTGGAAAGCTACCCTGGAAATGGCAAGTCATTGAAAACGTAAGTCCAATGTCAAGAGTAAAATAAGAAATTTTGATCTTGATGCTTGTTTCAGAGGTTTCCAAGTCTAAGGCAGTGGCTATCTACGGCAGGTTGGAAGCGGCAATGCAGAGATTGACTGATCTATGTTCAGTATTAAATGATATGGAACCAGTGTGTGTTTTAAATCATGTTTTTGTCTTGCGGGAGGTGAGCATTTTGTTGTTTCAATGGTAGTTAATTCTGTTCCGTAAATTTCCATAATTTTAAAGGTGGGGGGTGGGTAATGTTTTTACGATTATACTTAAGTAAATTTTCCTGTTGGAATGACCGCTTGAGATTCTAGTTGAAATGTCGACTCCTATTTGTGATCAGGAAACACTATCGATTAATGTTTGAAAATTTTTTAGAATATATATTTGACTTTATGAATAATATGGAAAAACTTTTTCATTGAAACTTTGTCACTAGCCTGTTTACTTCCTATTGAAACGGAATTTTAATAAGTGGTTATTTTCCCCTTCATTGATATTATTCAGTCCCCTTTACCTTATTTGACCTGAATTTTAAGCATTTAATCATTATACTGATGTTCCTCGAGATCAATGTAACCTGTGAATTGTGCTACAGGGGTTCCTATTGCATTACCTCTTCGTATTTGTCTGAAATATCAATCTAAATCTGTTAAATGAGTCCAGCATTTTGGAAATTTCTTTTGCCTGATTACCCATTTCCTGAATACCGTATGAAATTTCTGGGTTTTGCCCTATGGTAAGATTTAGTCAGCTAAACCAATGATTATCATTCATACAAATTGTTTTCCTTTCTCTTCAGTATATGAGAGATTGCATCCTGGGGAACTTCAGGAAGAGATTTCATTCAATCTTGAAAAAGGATAATGGCTTACAACGTCCATCAGTCATAGAGTCTTTGCTACGAAGACACATCAGCATCATCCATCTTGCTGAGCAGCACATAAGTATGGACTTGACCACTGGAATTCGTGAAGCATTGCTCTCTGAGGCCTATTTGGGCCCAGTTCTTTTTCTGCAAACATTTGAGAAACCAACAGCCTCACAGGCAGTATCTGCAATAGAAATTGTTTCAAACTGGTACATAGATCAGATCGTCAAGGATGTATCTGGGGCTGATGTGGTCTTCTCTCCCCGTCATAATTGTTTCAAGAGCTCACAACGCACTGGGGGCAATTCAGCAGAAAATTTTACCAGCACAGAAGAACTCAAAGCCCTATTTCGGATCTTTGGCAGGTATGGATTCGATAAACTGGATCGGGCCATGAGAGAGCACATGGCGGCACTTCTTAATTGTATCGAGTCTACACTGCTGTCTAACTCGGAGGTGCTCGAGGCATTTGAAAAAGAGAGAAATTTGAGACAAATTGTGGAGTTGGAAAGTGTAGTGGGGTTCTTTATTCAGGCTGGTCGAACAATAGCCTTCCATCGAATTTTAGCAGAATCTGCTGGTGCTGTGTTTAGGGAGAATGCGCCTCTTATTGCTTCATTACTCTCTTCGTTGAAGGATAATCTGCCTGACGAGATACCCGATAAAGATCCAGCAAAAAGATTAAGGAACGTGGCAAAAGGTTGTGGGAATAGAGGAGAGCTGGATGCAGAATGGGTTACGTCGATCATGTTGGAGAGGGGATCATTTGATAATGGATCGTGGATTTTGCTTCCTCGCTTGTGTGCTTCCTTTGTGGTGTCCAGCATTTGGAACACGACACATTACGACGTGCATATTGGGGGATTTAACACCAACCTTCAGTGTTTGGCAAGGTGAATTTATTTACTTTTGTTTTCATACTCAGTTATTTTCTTTAAATGGTAGAGTTTTCTTGGTAAAGAATTGTAGTTTGAAAAATGTATCTATAAGTCAGTTGACATCAGATTAGTACTCAACTGACTGATGTGTACCTAGACATGCGCCAAACCGTGCGAGCGGATCGCGCTCGTGCGCATGTGCGAAGCGGTTGTGCGAATTTTCGCGCACGACTTTCGCACACCGCACCGCCCACCGCACAGGGGTCGGTGCGGTGCGAAAATTCCCCCCCCCCCTCTAGACTGCGCCCCCTCCGGCCGCCCCCCTGCCTCCCCCTCCGGCCGTCCCCGCCCCCCTTCCTCCCACCCCTGCCCTGCCGCGCCTCCTCCTCCCCACTGCCCCGTCGTCTCCCAACTTCGGCCCTCTTTCCTGCCCCCCCCGCCGTCCCGGCCCTCTTTCCGGCCCTCCCCGCCATCCCCACTGCCGCAACCCCTCGTCGCCGCCCGCCCTCCTCCCCGTCGTCCTCCACCTCCTGTCGTCTCCCGCCCCCTCCACCCCTGGCTGCCGCCCGTGCCACCACCACCATCCCCCTTCCCCGCCTTCTCCACCTCCCCCCGCGGCCCCCCGTCCAACCACCGCCGCGTTCGCCGGCACCGTCTTCTCCGGCGACGCCGTCTGGGCGACACGGCGGCGCCGCCCTGGCCCGTCGTCTGACGCTGCCGCCGCATCGTATTAATTATTAATTATTAATTATTAATTATATTAATAATTAAACATAGTAATTATACCACTTATACTTATTTTATTTTCCAAATCGTATATAAATTTTTTTTAAAAATCCTTTTAAATGTGCGAATTTAGTGTGTTGTGCGGTGCGCTTTTCCGCACAAAAGCGCACGGCACACCGCACAGGCCGTTTTGTGCGTGCGAAAATTCGCACACTCGGTGCAAATTTTCGCACCGCACCGCACGACCATCTCTATGTGTACCTCATTAGTCAATTTTTTGGCATGGTAAAGCTGAAAATCTATTGACTAGGTCTTGTAGGGCTCGTACTTGTTATGATTACTCGGTGATGAGAAAAAGTGACGTTTTCTTTTCAAACAAAAAAAATCGTGATGATGGTTGGCAGACCAGGAAGAACTTAATCATCTTCTTTTCTCTTACCTAATTATGTTATTACTAATGAAGTAATAATCTTCTTAGATGGTGATTTAGGGTATGGGGATAAGGATCTATCACATTGTACATTTGAGTGACGTTGTGGAAAATGTCGTCTTAAATGGTGATTTAGGTTAGAGGGATAAGAAATTAGGATTTTGATTTAGGGTTTTTGTTTATAGTTTTGGTTTCGGTTTAGGTTTCGGCTTTCTTGTGGTCTTTCCTCTAGTCCCTTCTGCTGCACAAACTGCATTAAGTTTCTGTTTATGCAGGTCAATCAGCGCCATCATTGCGGCCAGTGAGTTTGTACGATCAGAGAAGAGTGAGCTACTGAAACAGTCCCTGTCTAATGGACATGGAATCGAGATGCATCCTGGAATCCTCACCCGTTTGGTGGTTATAGAAAATATTAAATCTTCGATGCAAGTTTATGTCAAATACTCGGCCGGGCTCATCCTCACTTCTAGTGATGGCAACAGGTTCTTGCACATATGTTTCCTGTCTGTAATGGTTATTAGTCCAATATTCATGTGTCTTCTCCCAGTATTCCTGTATGATTCATCAGAAAAAATATACCCATCTATTAAACTATGGCATGGTATCTTGTATCATCTTTTGAATTTTGCTTTTTAGACTCTCTGAAAACTTATGTCAACCCTCCATATATATATATAAATATATCTCTCTCCTTCCCTTTTTCTTTTTGACGCTTTCACTTTTTCTCTCCCCACATCTCTCATGCTGTCTGTCTGTCTCCTCCTCTGACTATTGATCACTTTCTTCCACACTCTCTTGCTCTATCTCTCCCCTCTGTTTGTATGTCTCTCTCTCTTTCTCCTCCCTCTGGTTTTCATATTCTCTTTAGGGCTCTCCCACCTGTCTCTTTTTTCTCTCTGTCCCCCTCTTCTCTTTCTCTCTCAACTTCTCCAGTTCTCATTTTACCTTTTAACTTTTCTCTCGTTGAGTCTTCACCACTTTCATGCTCTCTTTCTGGCTCTCTTATTCAGTTTTGTATCTCGCTCTCTCAATCACTCTCTGTTTCTTTCTGTGATTCCATCAATTTACTTACTCTTTGATTACCTCTTTCACATGGCACATACACTCTTATTTATGCTTCCTCATCCATTTCACATGCAATCGTCGATATTCATCTTTTATTTCCTCCATCCTCCCTGTCTCTCTGCTGCATGATTACATGAACCTTCAATGAAAAAAATAAAACTTACCTTCACCTTGAACTGTGGAAAAATTAGATTTACCTTCATCGCAGCACGTCTCACCATTTTCTTATCTTTTAACTTTAATGTGCCATACCTCCCAAATTAATCACTAATAAAAATCTCACTCATTGATGCCTACATCTCTCTCTTCTCCTTCATGGCTGCACAATTTCACCTTATCTTCATAAAAATTTTACAACCTCCTACCACTGAAATTAGCTTGGGCTTTCTCCAGTCATGCATAAATGATAATTCTATGTTTTTACATTATGAACCAGTAGATTCTCATCTCTCTCTCTCTCTCTCTTGCAGATCTCATCTCGTCCCAAAACTTCAATTCCTGGATCATCTCTGCCGAATCTCCCCTTACCTCCCAAGAAGCACTTTGGAGCTACATGTCCCGTACACACTCTTACGATCCCTAACTGGGCAGCAGTATACAAAAAGCCCATCACTAGCGCCCCTCGACATCATGCCCCCGTCCCCGGGACAGTCTCCTCGCATTTCGCTGGCCCATTCATCACCAAGGCCAAGGCAGAGTCAGAGGGATCCTTCCCCTTCTGGGTCCCATGATCACAGTTCCCTACCCTTGCAAGGATTGAGAAGAGAGGCCACTATTTTGTACGATGTCGACGGGCAGCAAGCCCATGGCGCATCAAAGCAGGGAGGTGCTGGTAATGATGCTGCAGGCAGACGGGTGAAGTTTATCGACAATGGTGCAAATGTGGGCAGCAGTGGCGGCAGCGGCGGCAGCTGGGGTGGTAGAGGAGCCAGCCCATTGCCTCGGTTTGCTGTTGCAAGGTCTGGCCTTGGTCCTAGTAAGTAGAGTAGAGTAAGATTTCTTTTTGTCTCTTTATCTGTCCTTGGTGAAACCTGAAAGTGATTATGAATTTAATGTTTCAGTAAAGATTATGTGTGAGTAAAGAACCATCCTAGTAATAACATATTACGTACTTATACCGGTTTTCAGTATTCCTCTGGGTTTTCTGACAGTCCTGTGTGAAGTTCAAAACAGAAACAAAAGGTATTTTCTGTGGAGAGTACTCTGGGTGACGCTTTGCTCCAATCTAAAGTTTTTACGCAATGATGATTATTTATTTAATTGATAAAATAGTTAGCCACTGCGTCGATCTGTAGGGATCTTGGGCACACAGGTGTGCATGAATTGAATCTAAAACAACAATGGGTAGAAAAAATTCTCAAGTAATTGGTCCAAAGTATTAAAAAACAAGGGATAGTGACACACGGAATGATTCTTTTATCAAAGATTGAGAAATAATACATCGCGTCAAATGTATTCATGTTCTGGAGAACGACTTATTCCAATACAAAACTGTTTAAATGTTCATAAATTGAGAAAAGTTACAAAGATAGCTCACTAAATTGACATTCACTTAGAAAAAAAAGTATAGATTGAAAATTTTGGGTCTGGATCCATCCAATCATTGTACACTCGCATGACGATCTTTTGTGGTGTCTTCAATCAAAACTGGAAGCTGATATATTGACTAAATCATGGGAATTACACCATTTACTGTCCATCAAAGAACATAGTGATAGGGCGGGCAGTTTCTCTCATGGTGGACACATGGGATGGAGTGGATCCTCTGATGAATGGTGGTGCAATATCCTTTTTATTACTTTTTCAATAATATTTTGCACTAGATCCAACTCAACATGATGTATTTTATCAGAATAGAACTCCATAGTTTATTGCTAAAAATATTTAAAACTATGGAAGGCTAAAAAAACATCCTTGAAGCTTTCTGGCATAAAATTTACTTAAAAACACAGTGGATAATTCCAGTACCCATTACATACATACATTAATTATAATATATGAATTGAGTTAAGTTTAAAAAGTATCATTTACAAAAAAAAAATGGTATACCATCACACATATCAGCTTGAGTTATTTATATCCTGCTAAATATGCAGACGGTTCATCTTGTATTGATACGGTCTGCAAGCTCGTATCTGGGATAGGACGAGAAGGGATGTAGAAGACACCAGAATGGTCACTGGCGCAGGGGCAGAGAATACTGGATGGACCTTGGCATGACAAGAAGCAGGCGGAGTGGACGTCATCTAAGAGGAGGTACGACAAAGTGGACGTCGCCGAAGGGAAGATAGTTATGGGATAGACATCACCGATGAGCCAGACACATCTCTTGATACTTCTTGGCCGCCCCCCTAAAGGGATGGCTGTCCTTTTTAAAGGAATTACAGAAGATCCTAATGACTAGAATGCCCCTCTTGGGCTGAAAGATGAAAGAGACCTAGATAGGTCGGGGCTTGTATCAGTATACCATCACCCATATCAGCTTGAGTTAATTATGTCCTGCTAAAAAAGCCCACAATGCATCTTGGATTCTTGCATGAATCATGACGAATAAGAATTTAGGAATTTGAATCTTTCAGTACCTACGCCTCACTTTTTATTTCATATGTAAGAAATTTCTGAATCTAGATTTTTGGCTCCTGGATTATTATGAAGATCGGTGTGTCGTCTCAGTCTGCATTAAGCATCCCAACATGATCATGTTGTTCAAAAATGTACTTGATCAAAAAATTTCCCAAATAGTCATCCTGTATTTTTTTAGCGTATTATAATAGTTTCCAAAAAATTTCCGATTTCACAAACCTTAGCTTTAAGTCTTTGTGCTGTGGGAAGCGAACCAGTAGGTCTAATTTTTTATCATTAGTAGAAATCCTGTTTAATACAAGTTATCACTTGTGCTTATGTATAGAATGTTTTCAGTTATGTTGAATAAAATATTTTCCCAAATAAATGGTACATATTTACAACTAAATCTATGATAATTAATTTAATTTTTATAATGTTCATTTCATTCAGGTTCTCCATCATCTATTGATATTTTAAGCCCTCACAACTGTGGTCGTTGAACTCATGAAAGGGACCAGACATTTCCAGCAAGGCATGTACTCAATGGTAAAAAGTAATACACAGAATCAGAAGCATGATTTTAGTAAACACCTGATCTCCACTGTGTTTTTCAAGTATGGATTTTCGAAATTTCAAAATCTTGAGTAAATATTATTAATTCACTAGTAAATATTAATAAATATTAATATTAATAATGCATTATACTTAAAAATACAAATATAATGCATGGGCGTTTACATTTACAAGAAACACCAAATTAAAATATCGTATAATGGTTTTCAGAAGTTTCACAGTGGATCTTTCTTTATTATGTTTAATGAAATCATGCTTTTGATTCGTTAGGTTTAATACAAAGGAAAAAAACATATAATGTTATCCATTAGGTTTAAGTTATATTTTAGTAAAGTTCGGGATTACTTACTAAACATTTTTTGATATTTTTATAATTTAGTAATATATTTTTTGTGTAAGTTAAGTTAAATATCTGGATAACTAATATTCAGTAACTAACAATATTTTACGTTGGTTACTTATTATTCCTAAATTAATCTTCATCATCTTAGTGTGGTTATAAATGTTATAAATAATAGTGCCAAATGCTCATCAGAATATCAATTATAAATTTGACATTTTCACAATAAAATAATAGAGCGGTCCCAAAAAAAGCGGAAGAAATATTACATAAAACATTAGATTTAAATTTATGAAAATATTTCACAGATCAAAGTAGAACCAGATAAACATATAGCAGCAAATTTGAAATTTTGAAAGAAAAACATCAAATACATAAGGTATATTTATAATGTGTTTTTTCTCTACTGGTTGTCTTAAAAAATATTTTTATTGGCTTTATAAAATTTAATAGCTTTAGATTTCTTTTAACTTATTGTTTAACAGGATTGTCTTATGAAATTTAAATAGTTTACCAATCTTCCAAATTATGATTTCATCCAAAAAAACTTGATATAAGGTTTATGGCACTGATTTGAACTGATTTCATTTTGAATATTTGTTCTCATTATCAGTCTATGCTGGTCAACTGATTTCAAATATATTTATGATTAACATGTTATTAGATCTATGTTGAAAAATATTTTACTCATAATTTAAATTTTATATGTGTTAGGATGTAAAATTTCAAGTCACTTATTTGTCTTTGAATACAAAAATTTTTGAAAATTTGAGAACTTAATTGTGTTATTTTCGAAGTTATCCTAAAATGAATTAAAAAATCTTGAGAAAATTAATATAAAGGATGATTCTAAAAATAAGAAGTGGTATAAATGCAAAAAGAGACAAAAATATTCTGAAGAAAATCAATAGAAAATCAATAAGAATATTTGTTTTATAAATATAATCAACTTACACAAGTGATAATAATTTGGCTCTTGATTAAAAAAATCATTTAATACTACAAGTTGAAAAATGTGAGTGAATGTTGTAAGTAAGAACTAATGGCTTATAGATTGAAAAAGTCAGAGTTCATAGATTGATGTAAGTTGAAAAAGTAAGAACTAATGAATGTTGTAAGTTGAAAAAGTCAGAGTTCATAGATTGATTTGAATTATATATTCAAGTCCCATAATTACTCAAATAATTCCCATAGCTGGCACACAATATTTTAGAAATTTATCTGTGACCTTTTATAAAATCATTGAAAATTAGTATGATTTCTTGAAAAAGACTGGTTAACATTTAGGACTTCGAGGATTTCATGACTTCAAGGATTTTGATATGCATAAAAATTTCCAAGGTCTAAAGGTTCCATTACTTTTTGAATTGAGAAATTCATCAATAATGATGTTGGGTTTGTTCTAGAAAAAAATATAAATAAAATATATTAGTAAAATATTTATGATGGTCAATGAAATTTTACAACCACTAAGAGGTGAAATTTAACATTAGTATGTGCAATAAAACATATCAGATATATGATTATTCAAAATTATTACTTTTAAGAATCTTGATGCATGAAAACATCTTACCATTGAAAAAGACTCTAAATACACTCATCAACCAGATGTTCTGAAAGTATATGGATCATGTCTCATTACTCTCCATTTACTATCACATGGGTTAACATTTGGTTAATCCATTTTAAGATATCCTACTAGAAACGATGAATTCGATGCGAGTCAAAGTATATAAAGATTCATTACTGACATGACCCTTCATTTCTTGAATTTAATTGACGCTGGAGTTTATATAAAAATGAATTTCAATTTACTTTCATGGGCATACATGTTAAGTAGTTTTTACACGGCCAATAAGAATGCTCGTAGGCATTCGTAAATCAAATAATTTTCATTATGCACTTTGAATGTAGTTATTTATGTGAATATGTTTACTTATTATTTGAAGCTATAATAGCACATTAACTAATCAAGATTCAGGCCTTAAATGATAAAATTTATTAAGGTTTAATTTCTAAATAGATTGGTTAATTAATTATGTTATATAATTAAATATCATAATTTTAATCTCATAATATCTTCTGGTCATTGTATCAAATGAACTAGTATGAGATTATGTATTAATATTGGAAGTAGGGATCATCAGGCGTCATCCATCACGTCACACGTCACCGTGACGGATGACATGATGGTGAAGGTGACAGAATTAGGGGTCCGTGGCGGTGATGGTGACGGATGACGGATCGGTCGTGACGAGGACGTGAAGGTGACTTGGTGCCTTGGACGCGTGACGTGATGGAATGGACGTCACTAATGATGGCCGTGATGGATTTTTTAAAGTTAAAAATGGTACCTATGAAAATGAATAATTTTTAAGCTTTCCGATGGCCGAGATTTTGCCAAGTGGTGTCGCTATTTCGATTTCTTGGCATTTTGTACAGAACTCCCTGTTTTATTTTGCGTGCACAAACCGACCCTGCTTATAAATAATTGGAGATATGCCCCTCGATTCTCTGTCCCCAAATTTCCCTAATAAAGACCATAGGAAATTTTAAAAATACTACCTCTTAATTTTGAAATTACCGTAATCTCCTAATCTCCTGATAATTGTATCCATTTTCCATTAAAAACTTCATTTCTTCCACAAAAAATTCCAAAACAATTCAATTAATTTCCATAAAAATCATCAAAATTCAGTAACCCATCCCCACATGAAATTAATTTTTTAAAGTTGGGAGAACCCATAGTAAAGTATTAGGCCATGTACTAATATGAGATTATATTTGAGTTTATCTGGTTATTTTGGCAATTTTTTAAGGTATATATTTAAAATTTCGGATGTTGTATGTTTACATCAAAACATATGTTGGATTGCTAGTCAATGATTACCAGAATATGTATGAAATGGATTAAATATATATATCATAGGGCTATATTTTTTTGATTTATTAATTGATGTTACAATTAATGATCACTAGTTCAATAAATATGAACCACATCCTCAAGAGTAGGCCAATGGCCCAAGGGCTTTGCAGATTAAAAAAAGTGAGTTTCTACTATTCATGATTTTATAAAAATGTTTTATAATCATTGTCATCACAGAAAATTTAACGATATCTTTATATAAGTTCATGGTTGAGTAGTTTTTACTTTCCACTCTATGATTGATAACTAATAATATGTCTGAATTTGAACGAAAACATTTGGTTTTTGAGTTAGTGTTTTAAACATACATAAATTTGTAGAAAAATATCAGATTAGATACATCTAAACTGTAAAATAAAAAGGGGTTTTTGGTCTCATGACATATTCTTTATGCAATTTTGAAACCCCGTTTTCACTCTATAATGCTTGATTGATATGTTGTTGCCTTATCTTTTGTGGTAAGTTTCTGCTTTTGGAGTACATACATTATTTTCCCTAGTAACCTTGAACCTTTGTTACAATCTCATCGCCCAACCACAACTGTAGTGATTTGCCATTTCAGTTTCAGTGCATTTATGTTACCCTTCAATTCAATTGTCCATTGAATATCTAAAAACATTGAAAGACAAATTTTTGGAATGTTTGGAATGACAATGAAGCCCTATATTTTTGAACAACGTGCAAGCCAAGTTATTATCCACCATTATCTTCACTATACATGGAAGCCTGTTGGTCAACTCTTCAATTTGTTCTCCAACTAAGGTATTTGACGCACAGTCACCAATTATAAATATAAAATCAAAAAATAGATGATCTTGTTAAGTAAGAAATCCAATTACAATCAGATTTTTTGTGTTGGAAATATAAAATACATCAGAGATGACAATTACAGTTTTAGAGAATTAAACATGCATTTTGGTGTCCACCCAAACTCCCTCGTGTAGACTTCAAAAGATCTCATTGCCCTTCCATCTGTTTTGAGAAAACCACAACAGTGAATGAGATAATATGTGTCGAATAATCTTCCATATAAAAATCAATATTGGTGGGTAAAGAAATATTTTTGTTCACAATCGATTAAAAAATATAAGGTCACCTACTTGAGACCCATCGCTAATATATCCATTTACCTACATTCAAATGTTCATATAACAGATAACATAAAGTAGACATTGAATAAGTCTCCATGAAAGAAGCAATAAGAGACAATAAACATTCAATAAACAAGCTGAACCTTCTGAAGATATTGATGGATATTATGTGACTATCAAACCAATCACACCACCATGTTTATCTAAGTTCATTGAATAAAATATTTGCGTTCATTATTATTCGGTATGATGTTTATAATGAAGTGCATGAACACGTGCAATGAATTAGTGAATTATGATGAGATCAAAATACAGAGATCACTAGTCTTCAAACCTGTATTCTAAATATTCATATTCGATGGATCGACACGGACATGAATTATTTGAATAGAATAGCAATAGCTGATCCTACTTATACAATATGTATAGCTGATCCTATGGCTATTAGTGTGGCGACACTAAGGACAGATAGTGGGTGCTCTTTGGAGAAAGAGTTCACTGAATTGATCCGTACAAATCCCTGAATGGTATTACACCTAAACGTCAATCAGGTTGATTCAAATTACGGTTGTATAAGTGATCCACTGACATGAGACACCAAGGACATCTCGTGAGTGGAAGACTACATTTTGATTATGACTTACTAGCCTCTAATCATGGGATTCAAAAAAGTTATAGATCGGATGTAGTAAGAAGCTTAAGGAGATGATTGAGTGGTCAACACGGGATCATCCGCCCATGGTATAAGAGGAGATTGACCCAAGGAAGACAATGCAGAAATCCCTGGCCAGGGTAGTGAGGATATTGGAGAATGCGTTCTCCAATGATCCCCATTAGGCATCAGTACTAATCGAATGATGGATTAGGGTTTGACGATAAAACCATACCCTAAGTCATTTGAGAGTCTCGCACGGATGATGTATTATACATATATGATAACCGATGATGGTAAAGGTTCCATGAGAGAGCTCAAGACTACTCGATATCTTCTAGAGCACAAGGTGTAGCATGGCACCCCACGGGCTGGAAACTAAACCTATTGATTGGGTTAAATTGATCCTTATTTAATTAATCTATATGTTGGTATAGTTAATTAATAAGGTTAGAAAATAAATGTTATTGGGACACTAAAGTTATTAACTAGAATGATACATGGGCCTAGAGGGTCATATGCACAAGGTCATAAGGGCATTAGTGGATATATTTTACTTCGTAGGGTTTTTGGGAAAAACCTTAAGTAAAATATAAAGAGGGAAAGGGGTCTCATTTCACGCACCCATGCAAGCCAGATTTGGGAGTCCCTCCCTTTCTCCACTCTCTTCTCCAATCATCCAAGGAGAGTATCTTCATGGTGAGAAGATCTTCTAGATTTTCAAGAGTTGAAGAAGAAGACGTGGAGATCCAAGCGCCGAGTGATTGCGTGGATACTTCTAAAGGCCAGACGCGTGAATGGCTTCATAACAATATCGGAGCGGCAAGGTCAAGGGTAGAAGGAGTTCCCCAAAAGGTACATTTCATGTTTCATTTTAAAGATCGATTATGAATCGATCAACACGCCTCGGCATCCATGGAAACGTGTTTTCCATGGACAAACCGATGCACCAAACCCAACAGATATGATATGAACGGTGAACTGTAGGAGGGACGGAGAAAAAAAACTAAATTTCATTTGTCACCACTACCAAAATTAAAACAGCAGGCAATAGTGGTAGAAACAAGGTTAATTTTTTTAATATTTAAGTCTTCTTCTTCTATTTGTCCTCTTGGAGATCAGATCAGCCTACAAGGTTACGTGCTATCCACAAGCCGCAAGGAAGCAACAGAAACAAGATCTAATAAAGAAATTAAAGTAGGCCCAATATCGAAAAAAAAGGATTGGAAATGTTTCATTAACCTTGGTGATTAAACTTTATAATCGCAGTTAGTGATGGTGGACTCTTTCTTCACCTGTTCAGACATTTGTCCGTATAGCTACAAAGAAAATAAAAGTAAGTTATTTACCTGCTTGACTTTGATAAGTGTTTGTTGTGAAGTCACCAATGTGGCCCTTTTCCTTCCGATTGAACGACTTCACATCTACTCTGTACCAACCCTGTGCAAATATGTGAAAGAAACCATAAAATAATCTATTAAATAAACCAGGATAGAATCAAATGAAGCTAGGAAAACCCAGCAAGAAAACCCTCTTGCATGTGGCATGTTTTAATGATTGCCAAGAAAAAAAGGAGAGGAAAGTAAAGAACACTACCTCAATATCGATGAGAAAATCAGATCGAGAAATGTTCTACTTTGAAGTATCAAAACAAGGGGGATATGATCATCTTGAAAAACCGTAATCAATCCATACAGATGATAACAAATCAGAAAGGATCAACACAAAATGGAGACATGATTTATCTAAAAAAATCTGAAATGAAAGAATAGAACTCTACCTCAAAGTCGATTAGAAAATCCGATCAAGAATTTTCTACTTTGAAGCATCAAAATAAATTGGATACAACCAATTTGCGAATGTGAAATCATAAAGAAATTAACAAGTTAGAAAAGACCAGCATAAAATGGAGATACGATACATAAAAAAAACCGGAGAGGAAAATTTAGAACATTACCTCAAAATTGAAGAGAAAATCTGCTCAAGAATTTTCTACTTTGAAGCATTAAAATGGGATACGATCATCTTGCGAAAGTAAAATTGACTCATACAGAAATTAACAAATCAGAAAGGATCAGCATAAAACGGATACATAATACAACAAAAATAATCAGAAAAACTGTATACAACACTACCTGAACGTCGAATAGAAAATCCGATCAAGAAGTTTCTACTTTGGAGCATCAATGAGGTCGTCGGGATTGAGGTCTGATAACTTGCAAATTATAATGTTCAATTGATGTATATTACATTACATTTATGTGTTTTAATGGCCATATTTGCGTGTTATCATATATAAATGGATATAAATGACTTACACTTTGATTTTATTATTGATTCTAATTTTTCAATATTTTTTACATGGTATTTAACCTCATTGCATGGAAGAAACTTTTTTTTTACAGGGCCTAAAATACTTGGCTAAAGGTTGGTAAGAATTTTACTAATTTTTGGAATTTTTGCATATTTTTTATAATTTTCTAACCAATATTTAGCCAAGAAATGATTTTAAGAATTAAATGAATATATTTTATTATTTATTTAGTATTTTTAAATATGATGTTTATTAAATTTATGGCGTCCACGTCATCCGCCCAAAAATTTGGGCGAATGATTGAAAGCGCCATAATGAGCCAATCATTTTCAAAAGAAATACAGTTGGATACATTTTTATTCTTCTTACTTTTTCGTGTAATAAATGCACACAGAGAATCAATCTCTGCGTGCATTTATGACGTCTGATTATTCCTTGTACACTCAGTTGGGTAGCCGCGTGCATTGATTACATGTGGCCATCGACACATGTGTATTAATTAAAAAAAAGAAGGAAAAGCACTTTCTGCTGTCGTCAATTCGTCGTGTGCATTAAATGCACGCAGAAATCAACTCTGCGCGTTATTAATTCCAAAGAAAAAGTAGCATTTGTCTTTATATATTTTTTTAAAACAGGGCAACGTGGCATTTTCTGAACCATTCAAACGCAGCAATCATTTCGTGATGATTGCGACCTTTGGAAGCGCACAAAAATGTGGCAGTGCATGACCCAAGGGCGGAGAAAACAAGAAAAAAGCCTCGACAAATTACAAAATGCAATTTTTATCTACTTGGAGGAGAGATAAAATTAATCCAACACCTAGGATTAATCCCCAGTAAAATGACAATATCTTGAGATCTAGCCGTCTGATTGAGCTGAAATTTTGAGGGCATGTTTGTCTTTTCCCTCTATGATCAATACGATTGGATTTTTAAATAGAGGTCAGGAAGAAGGTGAAATTTACTTTTTGAAGCTCTCCGCAAGGATTTGGCCAGGAAGGACACAGGAGTTGCTTTGGAAGTCGACATATCTTGATTCGTCATTGACATTTGTAAGTTTCTAATTCGTTGTTCGAACTTCTTCTTGAAAGATTCTAAAACGCCATGGCATGGGAGACATGTACATGCCCCTGAAGTTGATTTGAAATGAAATTACTATTGCATTTTTATTTTGATTCAAGATCTGATTTTTAATATTTAGCTATACATTGATTTGGATCCATTCTGCATTTATAGATCTTTAGACAAGGGTCAAATTTCACTTTTTCCCTAAATTCTTCTATTTTCTACCTATCGGTTAGATCTCCTATTTTCTCTCCCTATATTTGAAATTGATTGTTTAGAAATTCAATTAAACATCTAAAATACTTAAATCAAAAATTTCATAAAAATAATCGTCCATCTTCAAGTTCAATTTGAAAACCCCCTTTCGTGCTTATTAATTCCCAATTTGAAATATATATATAAATTAACTTATAAAAATTATTTTGATTGGGAAATTGGTGATCCGAATTAATCTGAGATTATAATCAAAATTATCCTACCCAAGTGTCTTGACCGAAAATATTAAAATCAAAATTAAGTTTCTACTTAATTATTAACATAATTAAACATAATTAAGGTCTATTAAATGCAAAATTACTTCATTCTTGAATGAATTGATTTGAAATTGGATAAAAATTATTTCTTAGTGCCTCCTTGTGGTTCGACCCCTTGCTTGCTCTATATATATTATTTAGTGATTAAGGGTTGTTATAAATTTTATTGCATAAGGCTAAAAGCCCAAACAACGACGTAATTACACATCAATTTTAGGCTTATCAAGGTTGTCGAGAAGAACTCACCAGGAGCAACAGGAGCGACTGAGCGAGTGAGCAAGAGGGAACGGTTGAGAGCCATCACCGTAAGGAGCCAACGAGTGAACGAGAGAGAGCCGTCACCGACAGGAGCGAGAGAGAGGAGAAAGGTTTTCGAGGTAGAGTTGTTGGGAGGAGTCAGGCGACGACGGTCGTTGGGGAGACGAAGAGCATTGGGATGGGAAAATATATTTTTTTAGGTTGATTTTTTCACGTCACTGGTGACGGTGATGCCGTCCAGTGATGAGGACATGACGTGACGCAGACGTGACAGTTTTTTCTCAACATACAGGGACACATGAAGGGACGGTGACGTCATTTTTTGTCATCCGTTCTGTCACGTCCGGGGCATCACGTCCTGGACATGTCATTCCCTAATTGGAAGCTACAAAAAGATTTTAAATAATATTTCAAGGATCCAAGCAACTTGAGGTTTTGTCCCATGTCACATTTCAAATTCAGCTAAACTTCAATAAATTGGCCCTACTACCATTTTCAAGCAGCGGATCTTTTACTACGACACAGAAAACTCCAAAATAGATATTACTTTTGCTGCCCAAGTCTCTGTCTTAGAGAATGAGACATTATAATGTGACATTTTACAAGGTTCTTGGGTTGGGATGCTAATAATACAATGGAAATGAGATATAATTGCAATTTTCCTTGGAGGTATAATTGAAATGAGTCAAAGCTATAATTGAATTAGTGTATCTGCCTTATTTTTTCACAAGCCATGTAGCCGCTGGACTTTATATGTTGTATGTGACAGTGCATAGATTCGGCAGGCAGTCTAGATAAGATATTAACAGGTAGATACTTTGCCAACCCAACTCAAGACAATGTAGTATAATTGATTTCATACATTTATCTCCATATTCTTACAAGCTACTAATATCTTCTCTACAAAAAAAAAAATCTTTACTACAGTTTTCCTAAGTTGTGACACTTTTTTTTAACAATAAGGAAAACCACACTAAACCGGTGGCCTACCTGCTATCATTAATGGTAAATATTTTTTACAAAAAATAAACAATCAAACTCAAATAGGCTATCCTCTCCCTCCACCCCAGAAAGACATCAGTGCATCCACATCATGAGCGGCATTCTCCACCGAAGCCGCCCTCCCTTTAAACACTACCTCGTTTTGATGCAGACATATCGTCCAGAACACCGCAAGCAAGCGCCCCCATTCTAGTCGGCTTCTGTGTCTTCCATCTAAAACTGAAGCCCAAAAGGCCTCATCCGAGGAGATATCCACCCCCTGTAATTGCTGCGATCCCCGGACGCCCTATGCGAACTCATACGTGAAGAACAGGTGGGAGCAGTTTTCCTCCCCCTGTCGTACATAGGACAGTCAATGGGAGCTAAGTTATGACTCGTATTCTCAATCTTCACAGCATTCTGTTAAATGGGACTCGCCCATTGGCACACAGTTACATGCTCTAGCCGTTATCCTGACCGTTATCTTGATATTGGGCTTTTTGTGTTTCTTTGGCCCAATAACACTTGTATAAAACTTTGAACCCTAAATGGGTGGTGTAAGGTCGTTCTTGAGATATTGAGGGTTCTTTCTTCTTCCCTTAAGTTCCCCACTGCTCTTGTTCATTCTTCCTGGAGAATCCCTGCTCATGACACACTCTTCCCCAGCTTCATCATCTTAATTCCATTGTCTATGTTTTTTCCTCTTCCAGGTAGAGCCTACATAAAATTCTAGGTACACTCGCGATACTGTTTATAAATAATATCATGGAACAATTAAACAACCCATTCTATTCCCCACATTTCATTGCAGAGCAATAAATTTATGTTGTAGCCTGTTGCACAATTATTAAGAGAGGATAGAGAGAGAGAGAGTACTTAAGATGGCTCTTCGGATTCCAAAGCCTGTAATTTATATATACATCTCTATGCAAGATCAATCAACAGTAATTTCTAGCAGAGTAGTCAGCCTTGGTCTTCGGTACCGTCTCAAGAGCAGAGACGAGCAAACAACACTGACAGAGGAAAGTGCCATGCAAGCCCCCGCCAGCCACGGCGGCATCCGGAGGCCGGTGAAAGGGAAGAAGACGCCGGCGGCGACAGGAATGGCGACGACATTGTAGGCGAGGGCAAAGACGTAATTCCACCG
The DNA here is from genome assembly GCF_029677425.1 of Wolffia australiana. NCBI lineage: Eukaryota > Viridiplantae > Streptophyta > Magnoliopsida > Alismatales > Araceae > Wolffia > Wolffia australiana. The sequence goes on along the minus strand of NC_135837.1, from coordinate 11,770,383 downwards.
GATCCGGGAAAAGGTCTTCCTCGACAGGTCAACGGCCGTGATGACGTCTTCGAGGTTGCTCCTCATCAGCACAAAGTCAGCTGCTTCAATTGCCACGTCGGTTCCTGCTCCGATCGCCATGCCGACGTCGGCGGCCACCAGTGCCGGAGAGTCATTGATGCCGTCACCGACCATCGCCACCACCTGCCCTTCTTCCTGAAGGGCGCGGACGACCTCGGCTTTTCCTGCCGGGTCTACTTCTGCTCTCACATCCTCAATCCCCACCTGCATAAAGCCGACACACCCATCAAACAATAAAATCAGTGCAGTTTAGTCAGCTTAAATGGGTTTAAACCATGAACTGGGCTCCATTTTTCTTATATTTTACTAAATTTAGGATTGAATTAGGGACTGCCCCCTGTTAGGGTTCAAGGGTTGACCTCATCAAGGCGCTTTAAAAGGTAACTGTTTCCAAGGTTTTGATAAATTTAGAGATTGATCTATGAAATGGCTTTGATCCATCGCAAGGTCTCCATCCCTCAATTTCAGCCATAGATGGAAAGGAGGTTAGTTATTCCCCATCCTTGTTCACCTTCACTCATGATCATACGATGACTAAACCATCATCATCATTGTCACTCGTCTTCAGGTATGATGACGATGTTTTCTTGCCGTCAGCCTCTCATCACTCTCTCTCTGTTAACCTCAATCAAATGATTAGACGCAATGATGACACCATCGTCTTTATCATTATTCATTCTGCGGCCAGGATGACGATGACAACGATGAAATCGTCATTGTCACTCAAGCTAATGAAGATGCAGATGATAATGATAATGATGCGTGTTGGATTAATAATGATAGTTTAGTCATAAGGAAAATGGCTTCCAAACTAAAGTTCTGGATCGTCCCGGACGTGGACGCAGACAGGATGGGACGAATTTCGTCTTATCCTACATCCGAATTTTTATCAGGGACGAAGGACAGGACGGTTTTTCATCCACCGACAAAAAAACCATCCCGTCCAGTAATCTCGGGACGACTTTTCGTCCTGACCAGTCCTCCCGGGACGAATTTTCGTCCCGAAATTCGTCCCGGAGGAAAAAAAAATTATATATTTTTAATATATTATAATTGTCCTAGTGAGGCCACGTGGCAACATCTCAACCGTTGGATGTGAATCCGGCGGTTTTCCGTACAGATTCGTCCGTCCATAGTCCAGAGACCTCCGGACGGACAATTTTTTTGTCCCGTGGGACGAAAACCGACCCGTTCGGTGGTCCCTGGGACGAATTTTGTCCCAGAGTTCGTCTTTGCCCCCGGACGGAACGATTTTTTCATCCGGGGACGAAAAAACCGTCCCGTCCGCGTCCCGGATCTATATTCCAAACTTTGTTAAATTAAGCAGTGGAATAACCTCTTTAGCCACAGCCCTTGCAGTCCTCCAGTTGTCCCCAGTCACCATAACAGGGTTGATACCCATTTTCTTTAGGCCTTCAATGACAACAGCCGCTTCCCTCTTCAGAGGATCAGAAATTCCCAACAACCCGACGAGGGCACCATCATATGCCACGAGCACTCCAGTGTTGGAGCACTCTTCCACCTCAATTAATAAGTTTTCCGCCTCTGCCGGTATCGTGATGCGGCTTTCAGTTATAAGCCTTCGATTTCCGACCTGTTGAGACAAAAAAACTTATTACTCTTTTGGGTTCATTATTAAGAAAAAACGTGTTGATATTCTTGTCAGAAGTAAAATATTTTGTACCAGAACAGTCTTTCCGTTTATTGTGCACTTGATGCCTTTGCCAGGGCATGCTGAGAAGTCTTCAACCTGGAGAAGCCATTCACAACATTCATTTTTGGCAGCCTCATCCCCAAAACAATGGAAATGGCGCGTATAGTTGACCACTGCTTTCCCAAGTGGGTGCTCACTGCTTGCCTGATTAGAGAGAGAAATAAATGGAATTAGTTTACTGTTATGGCAGAATTTTGACGCCAGCAATTTGAAAAGAAAAAGAGAAGTACAGGACCATTATGTCATATCAGTAAGCAAGGGTAGGATCATTGTCTTGTAAGAGATCAGTAATTACACAAGAGAAGAGGAAAAATGTAATTCGTATAAAAATTGCATAAAGTAGTAGGATATCCGACATCGACATTTGCATAAATAAATCCGACATATTCATCCTCGTAACCTCTGAATTTTTTCATCGTCATCCATGCTTGATTAGGAAAAAGAAAAATGCCAAACATAAATTCAATAGGTATGACAATGTGAACGACGATAATGGTCATTGGAATCTGAATGGTGATGAAAATGATGACTAAATGACGATATGATTAAATACTCTATCCTAGATCGGGAACGAATGGATGACGATGACAATTAAGTATCTTGGAACCAGCTGAAAATTGATGATTCAACGTCAATGGATGGATGACAACAGCGGCTCCTGGAAAGCAGATGAGAATAATGGATCTTCAAAACCAGATTAGAATTCATCGTCTAAAAATGCCAAACCCAATTTGCAATTGAAAATATCAAAATACTCCCTACTTCTGCTTAATGAACATGAACAAATGCACCATGGTTCTTGCCTTGATTTCTTTTTAAAAAACAGTTATTGTCTGAATCAATACATTTTTAGACAAAAAATTAAAAAATGCATCGATCAGAACAATGGTTACCTCTGCAGAAGCAACCAAAGAAAGAAGGTCTCCCAAAGGCATTCCATTGAAAGCCTTCGCCATGGTTACAGAGGCTTTCCCCTGAGTTAGAGTACCTGTCTTGTCAAAAACAATAGACTGGATCTTCTGAGCTCTTTCCAGGGCATCTCCTCCTTTAATTAGAACACCATGGTTGGCGCCCACGCCAGTGGCCACCATGACTGCAGTCGGTGTAGCCAGCCCAAGAGCACAGGGGCATGCAATCACCACAACAGAGATGGCAAACATGAGAGAGAAAGCAAAACAATTGCTGTTTGTGGAAATCCAACCCAAAGGAAATGCGCCAAATGATCCACAGAGAAACCTGCAAAGAATTATAAACAAATTTGAGATGTAATATTTTTGGAGGACGATAAAGTGACAGAAATATAAGATTAAGGTTAAGATGGAGCAGTGAGACAGGTTCATTTAGAGAAATAGATAGATGATAGATAAAGAAAGTGATACAAAACGAGTAAAACGGGGAGAATAAATAAGAAATTTACCATCCAAGGAAAGTCAAGAGTGACAACATGACTACAGTCGGCACAAAGATGCTAGCTACCTGAAATTTGGAAAATAATAAGTCACAACTTTTATAGAATTAGGCACCATACAAAAACTAGCGATTCTCGTAAAATGGAAAATGCATCATTGAGACTTACAAAATCAGCAAATTGTTGAATAGGAGCTTTGGACATCTGAGCTGTCTCAACAAGCGCAATTATCTGGCTCAGAACAGTGCTGGAACCAACTTTAACAGCTCTCACGTGGATCACACCATGTAAATTTATCGTTCCACCAATCACAGGAGAAGATATTTCCTTCAGAACTGGTGATGACTCTCCAGTCACCATGCTTTCATCAACATAACTCGTCCCCCAAACAACCAATCCATCAACGGGTACTTTAGAGCCAGGAACAACTTTCAACACATCCCCGGGCTGAATCAGCAGAGCGTCTATCTCCCTTTCCTTAACAACCTCCCCCTCTGCTCCAAATACAAAGATAGTACTTTTTAAAACAAAAAAAAACAGATTTTTTTCAAGAATCTATAGACTTTCATCAGAAGATTTCTCCCAGGGAAATGAAATGGCAAAAATTGTATATTGACATGATTTTAGAGATTATAGGTTAATAAAGACGCTCCTTCTGTCCAAAGAAGAAAATATAATACTTCAGCAAAAGGACATAACAGTCATAATTCTGGCATTTGATGCCAGCTTACACCAGATTTTGAGACAGCTCATGTGGGATGCGGTGACCGAACAAGACAAGTCAATCTATTATATCTCTGGCCCAACCAACGCCTCCAGTTACGGGACAAAATAAGGCTCAAACGGTCTCCACTGTTCAATTGAAATCCCCCCCTCATATTGTTCTGTCAGGTCCTCCATGACACGTCCTGGAACACACTGCATCCCAAGCCACATCCGAGGGAGTGGGGCGGGACGGGAGACTAAGTAAGGGTATGTGACAGGACACTCAGTGTTACGTCCCATCCCTGTACTCTAGTTAACACATATCTAACCACCCTATCAGGATAATATATCATCTATGTGATTCGAATTCAAAGGTTTACTCATGAGAGATAGAAACAAAGATACATAATATTAAAGAGGAAAGAGGACTTTAGTTATGTTGTTTAGCTTTATCAGTAAATGAAAAAATCCGGTAACAGTGAGTACCTGCTTTCCCACTAAGAAGAAGGGCAGTGGCTGGAGCAAGTTCTATTAACTTCTTGATAGCATTCGACGTCTTGCCTTTGGCAACAGACTCAAGATACTTACCCATCAGTACAAAGGTGATGAGCATTGCACTTGTCTCAAAGTATGTTGGTAACCAAAACCCAGTAATCGCGACTTCCAGGAGGGCATAAATCGAATAAAAGTATGATGCTGAGGTTCCTAGGGCAATTAAGACATCCATGTTTGTAGAACCATTTCGAAGGGCTCTGTAAGCTGCCTTGTAGAACCTCTTTCCAACAACAAACTGAACAATACTTGAAAAAAACAACTTCAGCAAGTCGGCCAATGGAAAAGGCCCACAATGCATGCTCTTTGCTGAAGTACGAGGACAGAGGATCCTTATGATGAAGATAGGAACCTGAAGAATGGATAAAAATAAAATGTTCAACAACTGACAAAAAAGACAGCATGAATTCATCCTTACGCAATAAAGAGCTCACTTACACTGAGAAAAAGGCTGGAAATGAAAAGTCTGCACATTTTTGAAGCTTCTTGCTCATCATTTGAAGTTTTTTGGAAGAATGGACTTCGGACTTGAGCTTGAAGCCTCCCTCTACTTTCTTTCTCAATGAAGTCCACTATAGATCTCAAATGAAGGACTTGAGTATCAAATATAACCTCTACTTCTCTACTCTTGCCATTAACAGTAAACTGATTAATGCCTTTCAGATGCATAAGGATGCCTTCCAGCAGATGAACATCGAGCTCATTATACAGTCCGTTGACCAAAAAGACAGTTGTATTATGCTCAGAACTCTGAAGAAACTCTGCATCAAAACCAGCATCTTCGATTGCCAGAACGATGTCCTCCTTGGTTATGTGAGAGGGATCGTACTCCACCTCACCCAAGGAAGTAGCAAGAGCAACCACTGCTCGTGTGACACCTGGCAACTTCTTCAATATACCTTCAACAGAACTTACACAGGCAGTGCAGGTCATTCCACTGATTCTGAACTGGCCGGTCAAAGTTTTCTCCAGCTTGATCTGTGATTTTTCCGGTTCCAAGATGACTTCTGCATCAAACCCTGCGTCCTCAATTGCATTCTTTATCTCTTCAACCTGAACAAAATGTAGGTGTTACCTCATAGAGTTTCTTATTTCAATGATTAATCATTTTTGCGCTAATTCCACACAAATAATAAAAGACAACATTTCCAGTATGACTTCTACGTCATGCGTATTCAATCTCTTCAACACAGACAAGATGTCACCGTCGGCTCATGGACTTTCGTATTTCTTACCCCACAAATTATGAAAGAAAATTTTCAGATATGATTTCTCCATCCAGCATCTTCAGCTGCAGTTTTATTTCTTCAACCAAATCAAGAAGTTCTCGTAGGCTCATAGGCTTTCTTACTTCAGCAGTTAATCCATTTTCAGCTAAACTCGCATGAATTGTGAATAATAATGATGCCAAGATGACTTCTACATAAAATCATGCGTCCTCAATTGCATTCTTTATCTTTTCAACCTAACCAAGATATCATCTTTAGTCCATGCACTTTCTTATTTCTCACGGACTTTCTTATTTCTTATCCCACACAAAAAACGAAAAAAAATTTACAAATATGATTTATCCATCCTGCGTCCTCAATTGCAAATTTATTTCTTCAACCTAGTTCACATGTCCTTGTCGCCTCATAAACTTTATTATTTCAGCAGTTAATCCATTTACCGCAAACCCCTCATGAATTACGGAAAAAAATAATGACAAGATAAGTTCTACATAAAATCACGCGTCCTCAATTGCATTCTTTATCTCTTCAACCTAACCAAGTTATCATCTTTAGCCCATGTACTTTATTATTCAGCAGTTAATACATTTTCCACTAATCCCATACGAATTAAGAAAAAGAATAATGTCAAAATGACTTTTACAAAGAATCACGCGTCCTCAATCGCATTCTTTATCTCTTCAACCTAACAAAGATATCATCTTTAGATCAAATATTTTCTTATTTCAGCAGTTAATCCATTCTCAGCTAACCCCACACGAATCAAGAAAAAAATAATAATGCCAAAATGACTTCTACATAAAATCACGCGTCCTGCATTGCATTCTTTATCTCTTCAACCTAACCCAGATGCCGTGGTGGGCTCAAAGACTTTCTTATTTCAGAAGCTAATCCATTTTCAGCTAAGAAAAATAATAATGCCAAAATGAATTCCACATAAAATCACGCGTCCTCAATTGCATTCGTTAACTGTTCCACCAAACCATGATCTCGCCGTCGTCTCAGAGCCTTTCTTATTTCAGCAATTAATCCTTTTACGGTAAATCCAACACAAATTACGGAGAAAAAAATACAAAATTCTCAAACCAAAGCCTAATAATCAAAGGAAAAAAACAAACCGTTACGAGATCAGGATCGAAGACAACGCGCGCGACGTTCTGCAAGAGGGAGACAGCCGCCGAGGACACCCCTGGAACCGCGGCGAGCGCCGCCTCAACGGAATTCGAGCAAGCGGAGCACGTCATCCCCGTCACCTTAACCTGCAGACTCCTCACCTGACCTCGTCCCCGATCCTCCTCCGTCATCCGCCCTGCCTCTTCCCCGTCGTAATCATCGAGAAGCCGCACATCTTCCGCCGCCTCGCCTTCCTCCTCCGCCAATAGCCGCCTGGAAACCGCCACCAGCTCCAAATCCCTCCCCTCCCCCGCCATTGAAGACCTCGAGAAATCCACGAAGCTCGTCAATGGCGGGCTTCTCCCCTTCCTCTATTTATACCCCTCTCTCTCAACTTCTGGAGGAAGAAGACGATGTCAAATACCCGATCCCTCCCTCTCTTTTTGTTTAATTCCATTGCTTACCCTATACTTTGTTTAATTATAATAAAGTGTATTATGATCTGGACCATCCATTCAGCGAAGATTGTCATCCTGGCCGTTCATTGTGGGATTTATTTTAAAGGGCGGGGGGGGGGTCCACCGGTTTATCGGTGCGGATGCGATGGACTGGGGAAGGAGGTCAACGGGGTATCGTACTCCGCGAGTGAGGTTACCGCGGAGATATTGGACTGAGTAAGAGTTGGGGGGCGTTCTCTTATGAGGGAATGTTGGAGAGGAGAGGATTGGATGGCTCAGATTGGATGGGAGCGGGGATTGGACGGCTCAGATTGGATGGGAGTGGGAATTGGACGGCTGGGATGAGATGGAATGGTGACCGGTGTGGCCTGGGAGGGGAGTACAAGAAGTATGTTGTGTAGTACAAAGGGGCATGTCCTAATGGCATTCAATTGTGGAGTCCTCGTCATGATGAACTATCTCTCTCTCTCTCTCTCTCATGATAGCTCTCTCTTTACCCTCCCTTTCATCTCTTTCCCCCTCTCTTTCTCATGGTAACTCTCTCTCATCTCTCTCTCTCCCTTCTCTCTGTCTCATGATAGCTCTCTCATCTCCCTCTCCACTCTCTCATGATAACTCTCTCTACCCTCCCTCTCATCTCTCTCCTCTCTCTCATGATAACTCTCTCTACCCTCCCTCTCATCTCTCTCCTCTCTCTCTTTCTCATGATAAGTCTCTCTCTACCCTCCCTCATGATATCTCTATCTCTACCCCTCCCCTCACTCTCTCTCATGATAACTCTATCTCTACCATCCTCATCGTCTCTCTCTCCTTTTTTCTGTCTCTCTGTGGGTTCGATCTTCCCTCTTTCATCTCTCTCTATCTCTTCCCTTTCTAAGGTTCGCTCTTTTGGACCGGGGACCAGTCAGACAAAGCTCGGACCCTCGGTCTCCCATTTGATGATGGATTGGTAGGTCTGGATCTGGTGAGGGTCAAACCAGACCAGTACAAAATTTTGGTCAAGCCTCCACCTCTTTTTTGTCATTCTCTGATAGGCCCCAAGATCGTGCTCGATCAGGGACGGCGTCGAAGTCCACGTCGTCGCCAGCGACACCCGCCGGCTCGAGCACCGCTAGAACGGCACGCCAAGGCAAAGGCATAAACACGCCCATGCTTGCTTCTTTTCTTTCTTTTTTTCAAAAAAAAAATCTTGGGCGCTGCCGCCGAAGGCTGCTATCGCGTCCCGCGGTCCTGCTAGAGGCCGCCACCACGACCCGCGGCTCCGCCGTAGACCGCCTCCACGTCCCGCAGTTCCACTTGAGGCCGCCGCCACGTCCTGCAGCTCCACCAAAGGCCGCCACAGCCGCATCACACAGTCCCGCCGGTGGCCGTCGCCGCATCCCGGGGTCCCACTGGAGGCCACCGTCATGTCCGCGGCCTGGCCGGAGGCTGCCGCCGCGTTGCGCGGCCTGCCTAGAGACCACTGCCGCGTTCGGCAGCTCTGCCGGAGACTGCCGCCACCGCGTCCTGCGGCCCCGCTGGAGGCCGCTGCCACATGCCCCCGCTCCGCCAGAGGCTGCCGCCACAGTGTTTGCGCCTCCGTCGGAGGCCACAGCCGCAACGTCCACGCCTTCACTGGAGACTGCCGCCTCGACCTGCGCCGCTGCTAGAAGCCGCCACTGCGCCGAGGGCTGCCTCGCCGTCCACGCCGTCGCTGCTCGCGCTGCTGCCGGCCCCACCGTCGTCGTCGCCGTTGTCGCCGCCGCCGCCCGCACTCCGCAACCCTACCCTTCCCACTCCGCTTCTGCATCACCGCTCCTGAGCCGCGCAACGCCGCCAGTCGAGTGATGTCGTGCCACCTCTAGCACAGCTCCACAGACCCCCCCCACGCGGTATCTCTGCATTGACAAATGTGCGACTCCGGGACGACGTTGCCAAGAGGTACCTCGACGTTGCCAAGACGTTGTCGTATACCTGTCGACACCACTCCACCGCGCTCGGGTTAGGGTAGGTGAGAGGTACTCAGACATGAGAGTGTCCAACGAGTGTCTTCCCTAGGTACGGGCCGAGCCCGTCAGTTACGTAAGAGCACCAATGGATTTAATCCGTTCAGTGTCGTAGATTCCTTCGTCACTCCGACGAGAGTCAGGAGGTCACCGTCACTGCCATCGTTCGCCTGCTCCGAGGCACAGAGTCCGGTGAACCCCACGAGTTGTGGCCTGCACGAACCGTTACCTAGGGTTTTCATCGCATCACACAGTCACATCTCTGTAGGTCCACACCAACGGACGACGTCCACATATCTCCCCGGTATTCGAGCATCGCCTCGATACCCCTCGGGGCGACGTCCCCGACGTTGTCCTGCATCATTCTCTCTTTTTCTCATCTTCTTTACTTCATTTCTTCTTTTATTTTTTCCTTCATCTTCTTGTCATTCTTCCTTTCTTCTTCTCCTTTTCTTATCTTCTTCATTTTACTTATCTTCTCTTCTTGGTTTATTCTTCGCTTCTTATTTTATTCTTCTTTTCTTCTCCTCTTTTTCTTTCATTAATCTTTTCATCTTCCTTTCTTATTCTTATCTTTTTATTTTCTTCTTCGCTTCTTCTTCTTTTATTAATTTTTCCATCTTCCTTTCTTATTCTTCTATTTTTCTTCTCTTCTTCTTGTTTCATTAATCTTCTCATCTTGCTTTTCTATTATTCTCTTTTTCTTTTCTTCTTCTCTTATTCTTTTATTAACATTTTTATCTTCCTTTCTTATTCTTTTGTCCTCTCTTCTTATTCTTTTAATCTTGATTTCTTCTTCTTTTGTTCTTCGCTTTTTCTTTTCATATATTCTTATTCTTTTCATCTTGCTTTCTTATTTTCATCTTTTTCTCTTCTTCTTCTCATCTTCCTCTCTTCTTCTTTTCATCTTCCTCTCTTCTTCTCTTCTTATTATTTTCATATTCATTTCTTCTTATTTTCATCTACATTTATTCTTCTCTTCTTCTCGTCTTCTTCTTTTCATCTTCATTTCTTCTTCTTTTGATCTACATTTCTTCTTCTCTTCTTCTTTTCTTCTTCTTCTCTTCTTATTCTCTTCCTCTTATTTTCATCTTCATTTCTTCTTTTTTTACTCTTCTTTTTTTTGTTTTCTTCATATTTTCTTGTTATTCTCTTCTTTTATTTTTGTTTTCTTCTTCCTTTCTTGTTCTTTCCTTCTTGGTCCATGTCTATTTTTCTACTTTTGTGGTTTGACGTTGACATTGAATAGTCAACATAGATGGACTGGGACTGGACTTGAACCAAACTTTAGACAATATTTAGGTCCTTGCTAAAAACTGAGACTTTCAAGACCCTACTCTCTCTCTCTTTTCCTCCCTCCTCTCTCTCCCCTCCTGCTCTCATCTCTCTCCCCTCTCTCTCTGCCGTCTTTCCCTGTCTCTCTTCCATCTGTTCCCCCTTCTTCCCACTCTTTTGCTCCGTCTTTCCCTGTCTCTCTTCCATCTGTCCCCCCCTCTTCCCGCTATTTTGATCCCTCTCTCCCCTCCTCTCTCTATCTCTCTCATTGTCATGTTGGCCTATGATTTAGAATCAAGGTTTTGAATTTTATTTTTTAGTGAAAATGAGGAAATCCAAGAATTCATTCATTGTTGGCTTATTTCCACATAGCCTCTACAATTGAATGTACTTTGATTCCAGATATATTAAAATAATTACGACCCACGATTGGACACCACACTAGAAATATGTGCAAACATGCATTACATGTACATGACCAAAAACATATTAAAAAAAATTAAATTTCTTACTTTTAGTGTGTTTTCTGTTTGATTATTATGTATTTTGTATACATAATAATTTGGATAATACATATGTATCATATTTAGCATGGCCCTACAGAACTCAACTTGAACATAGAAGATCAAGTGATAATACCATCTCATCATTTACAGTCACATTAATCATCACATGAAAAGTTAGACAATGAAACTTTTATCATGAACTTTAAAAAAGGTCATGAATTGAACATTACACTGAGGAAAGATTATGTAAAGCTGAGGTCATTTTTTCCCTAATTCTCTCTCTGGCTCTTTCACATGAACACGCACTCTCTCTATTTCATTCACTAGCTCTGTATCTCTTTTTGTCCCTCTGGATTTTGGACTCCCTCTCATTCTCTAGCTCTCTCTCTCTCTTTCTATCTTGATCGCTCTCATCTATCCTCTTCCCTTCCTCCCTCCTCCCTCTCTCTCTCCCTATTTATCTCTCTCTATCTCCCTCTTGGTCTTATTGTCGAGTCAGCAACTCGGAGAAGTCAGCCACTGCCTGGAACAATGGGATCCAATTGAAAGATTAGTAAGTAAGAAATAAGCATGTACCCTATGCTCGTTAAGAGAGCTAGCAGCCAGGATTCATTCTAAGATTAAATATAGTGTGGATGAAATACAGAGGATGGGGATTCAAACTAGATAGGAAAACATATAGATGTCCAAGATTTAACTTAGATGCAACTGCTATAAGATGTTACAATGGCTGAGTAAAATATATAAACTTTCCTCTGTTTATTTCTCATATGTTAGTATAGGTACGAACATAGATGTAGAGGAATGGTTTTTTATAAACATAATGATCTTCTAATTACATTCATCTCCATTTATGTCTCTCTTTCTCCACTCTCCTCCTCCTCCTCTTCTTCATCTTCTTCTTCCTGAGTTTGGTCTCCTTCCTAAAGATCTCTGTTGCTCTTTCTGTCTCTAGCTCTCTCTCTCTCTCTCTCTCTCTCTCTCTCTCTCTCTATCTCTTTCTCTCTTTCTCTCTCTTTCTCTCTCTATCTCTCAATATCTGTCTCTTCCCCTATCACTCTCTTCCCGTCTCTAATTATTTCTCCTTCCCGCTCACTCTATCCCTCTATCTACCTCTCTCTTTCACACTCCCTCTCTTGATCTCTCTTGCTCTCTCTCACTCTCTTCCCCTCTCTAATTATATATTCTTCCCTCTGACTCACTCTCCTACATCTATCTCTTTCACTCTCCCTCTCTCTATCTCTCTCTCACTCTCTCCCTCTCTTAATCTCTATCTTCCTCTCTCATTCTCTCCCCCTATGCCCTTTTTAACCTTTTCTGCTTACTTCTTAGTCTCTTCCTCTGTCTACTTCTATATCTTTACCTATACCTGTCTCCCTCTCTCAATCATCCTCTTTATCTCTTTCCATCTCAAACTCTCCCTCTCTTATCCATCCTATTTCTCTCATCTCACTCTCTCCCCTCTCTATCTTTATATCTCTCCCTCTTGCTCTCTCATTTCTAACTCTCTCTTTCCATTTCTACTCTCTCCCCCCCCACTAGTTCTTCGTATGTTCATCTCAGTCTATGCCCCTTCTAATTCTATCTTTCTCCATCACTGTCTCTACCTCTCTAACTCTATTACTTTCCCTCTCACTCTCTCCAAATCTCTACCTCTCTCTAGTTCCCATTTACTCTCTCCCTCTCACTCTGTATTTATAACTCATTTATCTTATTTCCTTATAGTCCATTGTAATTTTTTGTTATCCTGGTGGAGAAATGTAATCCACTTAGAATATAGATAAAGTATAGTGAAATCCATTGAGATTTGAATATTATGTTTCTAAGATTCATGAAATACATTTCATAAGACATTAATACTCATAATGGAAATTCATGATAATATTTTTTTGACTTGTTGTTTTGGTTCGATGGAAAAAATATCAGGTTTATCTTTTAATTTTTTAATTTATCCCTTAACATTCTTTTAACATGATGACTTTGACTTTCTAACCTTTCGCTATGACACTTTAACCTGACCATACAAGAGTTGACCTAACCACTCCTTGATGGGAACAACACCAGTCCAAAATTCAGCTAAATACCTAAAAAAAATTAAACCCAAAGAAGAATGGCCCCCCACATGTTTCTAAAGAAAATAAAAGATAATGCCTATTAGTCAAGTTTCAAAAGCACTAAAGATAATTCTAAGTGTGCTCTCTTATAATCTCAATTTTAGGGGTTTTAATTTGTCGTTGGTAATTGAGATTATTCAAAAATATATTTAACCGTACTTAAGAATATTTAGTTAGTGATGAGTACGGATCGTCTCCACAGGGAACGATGATCAGGCAATTAATTTCTCATGATAGTGATGATCAACGTGAAAAGAGATGAAAACGACAGAGTGTATGAGCTAGTGATATTGAGTAAAAGGATGTAAGTTATATGTTAATTTAACTTAGAGAAAAAGAGTAAGTGAATGTAAAGGACACAGAGATGGGTGAGTGTGTGAACGATGGTGGTGGTTGAATGTAGAAGGGTGTGATGGAGTGGATAGAGACGGGGTATGAGGATATAAGGAAGTAAAATGTGAGTGAAAAGATTGTGATAAAATCTAATTACGCTAACTATGATGTGGGGAAAAGAAACAACGTAAGGCAAAGACACTTACCTTAGATCCTTACATTCCGCCAGGATCACGGTGATTTAAAAGTGTCGGTAAGCTCCCCCTCATCTCTAATGCGTCTCCCCACACACACAGGGCACCAGGAACACACTTGATGGATCTCAAAACTCATTATCTTTCAATCAGCCCACACAAGTAAGAAGTAAGTTCAAGATGAATTTCACAGTGATTTATTCGTCTATTTATGGATGGAAAGAGAAGGGGAAGACGAAGCAATGCTGAAAATTTCAGCTCAATTGGAGTAGTAGAACAAAATTTATGGCCATTTGAAGTTGAGCCAATCCAAGCCATTTATTTTCTTCTCTCCATGTCAGCGTCCTCATTTTCTGTTTTTGTTGAACAGTCAAATCGCTTGAGATTTTATGCCTTTTCATATTCCACGCTTGTGCTTTTCGGAGTTGCCACCTGTACCTGAAAAAGGACAAAAAGAAAGATTCTTTGTGAGGCTGATGTGGCAGTGCGTCAACATGCGTCACGCTGCCTTTTTTCCTTTTTTATTCATCAACGGGGGATATGAGCGTGTCACGTGTACGTGTGCAGTCCAAGTGTACACGTGGCACCCTACCGTGCGGCCACGTCACCCATCGTTAGGAGAAAAAGAAAAGGAAAAAAAAACAAAAAGTTGATTTTGTCATTTTCTGCTTCTGCGTACGCGCACATTTATTGCTAAAAATGCCTTCTTTTTTTAGTCGTCCGTGTCATCATGCACAGAAAATAAAAATCCGAAGTGACAATCATAAGTGCAATCATCGCTTCGTGAATCATAAAGCGATGATTGCATGGCTAATGATTGGCTGATACCAATCATCAGCAATCGCTATAATTTGTCGTTTTCAAAAGAATCGAACGGCGACACATGGCGGCGCGAAGTAAAGGGCTAAAAACATATTAAAAATTCATATTAATAATATAAAAGCCCAAAAATACATATAAATATATATTTCAACTTAGAAAAAATCACATATTTCCAAATTTAATGTCTAACAATTCCAGAAAAATCATATTCTATCTAAAAAATTATATTCTTTTATAATCTATTGTCAGAAAATTCTCAAAAAATACTTAAAAAATTTAGAAAATTCATAAAATCATTCTAAAAGTAGATTTAGTCATTCTAAGCTTGATAACATGCAAATATGAGTGATTTAATGCAAATAGACATGTAAATATGATCATATTAAAGTATTAAATATCCATGTTATCACTCTCTCAAAGGAGGGGCATCACATGTAGCCCAAAAGCTCTTTTTTTTCAAGCCCATTAACATGTGATGAGTCCAAGTGGAAAATCATATAGAAGCTAACAAGATAAGTAAAACATTACCTGGAAACCCACAATATACTCTAACAGGTTCTACTTCTACTAAAATATGTATTGTAACTCTGTTAAATGGTTTTTGAGGTGGAGATGTTTTGTTTCTTCTTAGCAGAGAGTTGTTGAGCCTCACAATATCTTCTGAAAAATTATATAGGTCCCAAATATTTAGAATATCTCTGATCTAACCTGTGTAGTTTTTGATATTTTGTTTTGTCTTGTTTGTCTCATTTTCAAAAATTTAAATGTATTTTAAGGGGTACTATTATTATGGACCCTATATCATCTATGTAAGGTCTCATTTTAACCTGGAAGACACAATTTAAAGTATTCCTTTTTTAGAGAGACATGTTCTCCTTTATATCATTATCCTTTTTAGAGAGTGCTCTAGTACTTGTAGACTCAATCACAAACCTGTTTAGAGAGTCAAGTGTTGTAGATGCTATCTCTTTGGATTCAGGACTAAGCTACATCAAGTATTGCAAGGCTTATGGACTAAAACCGTACCACTATAATGTTCCTTAACTAAGGTTGTGTCATATTAATAAATAAATATAAACTATAATAATGTGAAATTAAAATTAGACTTTTGAATCATCATTTAACTCTAAAGTCTAGAACCATGGTATGGGCATTTTAGATTAATAAATGGGGTAAGTTTTGGAATTCTGATGCATTTTAGGATTCATGGGTAGCAGTATCAGCCAGATTGGAGTGTAAGCAGCCTGATACATAAATGGGAAATCCATGAATAACACTAACCCTTCCCCTAGAATACTGGTAGCTTGAGGTGTAAAAGACGTGAGTATATTAGAAACAAGGTCAATGTCATAGTTATAGAAAAACAAATTGAATTGCTATCCACACATTCAAGAAAAATTATAAATTTTAAAAATAAACCATAAAAACATTTCTATAACCAAAAATTCAGTACTAGTTTTTAAATTACATGTTAATAAACCAGAATTTGGGCTAAATAAGTCGATTAAGAATCTGATTTATGCAACATTATTTATACATTTTTGCTTACATAGAATAGGGAAGGTAAAGATCAAATCAATAACGATCACACACTGAGAGAGTAAATTGCATTTCAGATATCTTTTAAAAATAATCATTTTAGGTGATTTATATTTTTGTGGAATAAGATTTAATGTTAAAGAAAACCTTCATCCCCAATTTGTGGGCCCTAGCGCTCCGCTGGGCGGGTAGTATACTGAAAAACCTGTAACTTTTGATATAGGAGGAATGTTTAACATTTGATGCATTGGAAAGTTTGAAGTCTAGGTTATCCAATGGAATATTTATCTAGAAAAAAGTTGAGAAAATTCAAGTTAAACATTCAGGAGATCACACGAACCTTATCACTTCCCCCAAGGGCCAAGTGGTGCTCTTCTCTAGTAATCTTGATCACCCTTGAACTCTCTCCCACACTATTATAGAAAAATAATGAAACAAAGAAATATTGTGTACTAGGCCTCCAACAACAACTTGGTAGCATAAATATAATATGAGATACGAAGAGAGGTGAGAAGAGAATAAACAGTAAGGGTCCTAAGCTTCCCAGCCATTGGGTTCGATTCTAGGAATTTGGAAGGCTCATATTTCTAAATTTCCAGCTTACAGCCATGTTCCACCCTACTCAGGTTTTAAAAAAGGCCTTTCAAATTAAAATTGTGGTTAGTTCCACTATTCTTGCCTTTATTTGACCTGGTCTTTAAGGAGATTTGAATGGGCTTCTTTTCGGCTTCTTGTGTATTGGGCCTCTTCTTATTATCTACTAGATGGCTTAGTTTTCCCATTTCCTTCCATTTGTATCCCAAATCCACCATTATATTTACAAGTCCTTTTTTTTCAAATAAAACTCAAAGAAGATGTTAGAAATCCACTTGGCTCTAACGAGTGAAGTGGGCTTAGTCTAAAAAATCAATAATATGTATAGAAATAAAGCGTAGGAAAATAATCATAAGTTTCTCATTTTATCCGTAAAAGATGAATTTAAAAATATGTGGTAAAAAATATAAAAGCATGATTTAATTGATCAAAATTTTATCACATGTATAAAGCTTATAGCATTAAAATTTTCATTTTATGCTATTATTCTTGCGAATAAGTATATTTCTGTTATTTAGAAGTAATATAGAAAAGATATGATTCAATGAATTTAAATGAGGAAATATGAAATGCCTGACTTAGGTTCTCTAAATGAAGGGTTATGAGGAAGTTAAGGGTCTCTCCTCTTCAAATACTCAATATTACATAATGAAATAGGTGTATGGTATCGCTCGTTCAATAAAATTTGACATATTTCTGAATCAGTATTACAATATCTGGACACTCAACTATTTATCAGAGAGGAATGTGTATAGTAAATAAACACAATCTAACCCAAAATTTATGCGTTCTCTTCATAATGGGGAAAAATGTATCATACTACACTCATGTACACTTAAATTTGTGTGTCACATTCCCATCAATTTTTCATTTTAGAATTTTGATTTGACTAAAATTTTCAAGACTCATTCGATGCCTTAAAAATAAATCACATCATTCTGTAGAAAATAGGGAAATGAATGATACAATATTTTTGGAGATTTTAAATGAAGGAAATTTAAAAAATCTTTCCAATATAAAATACTTGTATACAGGAAAATTTTACAAAAATAAATCATAAAATTATCAACTTATCGTTAAATGATGAATAATGCTAGTGCAAAACTAAAAATATGTCGTAAAAATGAAGTATAAAAGCATAATTTATTGATCTAATTTGATGTTTTCAGAGAGATAGTGTGGCCTTTATGATAGTGTTCACAAAATTGATTCCTATGTATCGTTAGATGATTATATACCACATGTTAACATATTTGATTCAATTGAGATTTGTGTAAGTGATCCTTATACCTAAGATACGAGAGATATCTTTTGGACGCACAATGATATGTTGCTTTCAATATTTCATCCTGATGACAACACTATAAATGCACAAAGATAATTATGCAAAAAGTGCACATGGATAATTATGCAGTCAAGAAGGAACTGTGTGCCTTTGGGATACCAATGAAATTCTGATAACAATGCAGTCAATGATGATACAATGAAATGCTTTAACGAATTATTAGAAATATTAGAAAATGAGTTCTCCTATAATTTCCTACCACATCAAACCTAACTAGGTTGAACTATAAGATTTTGACAGTTGACCATACCCTCAGAGATCATGGGAGTTTTAGACAGATTTAGATGATGTGTGCACAGAAACTGATGACAAAAAGGCTTCATGAAAGAGTTGGAACTCCTTCGTACCTTTTTTTGCATTCGCTTTAGCTTAGCACCTATTTTTAACAACTTGATCTATCATTTGAGTTAATTTGATCCAAGTTTAATATATGTATATAATTTTATTACAAATGATTCATTACTTTAGCTTACAAATAATTATAGAGTTACTACTAAATTGATGCATGGGCCTAGAGGATCCCACACATAAGAAGAATACACTAAAGATATATGGGTATTTCTTTGTAAATTCATCCTGGGTGCCTCCGTTTCTCCTCTCCTTTGGTGGCCCAACCTTGACATGACTAAAACATTGAGGAGATGATCTCAGAAGGATGATAATGATTTTCAAGAAAAAGATAAGAGGATTCAGTGTGCCAAAAGAGGGAGTATCTCTTGAGTCTGGACATTTCTGTGGCTTGCGACGACTTGTTCAAAGAATAAATGATAGCAGATTTGACTCCAGCAAGGTGATTTGATCATCATCTATTATTATTATTTTTAAGGTCCATTTTTCTTTTTTTCATGTAGTAATATGATTGAATTATTGATCATGTAAAAGAACCTTACATGAATTTGCCACTGGGGTTAAGAGTTTGCCCCATTATTATTCCCAATGTCATCGTAGCCCATCCTAGCATAAATCACTGAGCCTCCGATAATGAAAATTGTCTAAAACAATTGGGACTTAGATGTTGGCCACATCATACCCATATTGTCTGCCTTGAGGGATGTGAGACCAGATGTCATACATGATTATATTCCAGAGGCACTTGGGGAACAAAACTGTGTGGTTCCCAAAGAAGGCAATCCCTTAGATGGCATGGCCTAGAAACATCATCTAGGGTTGCATCATCATGCCACTAGACACCATCACCAATGCACCCTAAACCAGGGGTAAAAATCAAATTAGTTTTATGCTATCCTCGATTTCCACTATGTTCTTTTTTCACCGAACACTTTGGTAAATTTTTAGGATTATTTCGAGATCTAGATATTTGGCAAAATTGGATGTGCCAATTTTGATGAAACATAGAGCATCTGGAACCCCTGTCCCTTCTCTCAGAACTCTGAAAATGGCAGGCCTTTTTTGGCTAAATTTTGATGAAAATATCTTTTTCCATTGACTAATTCAACCTAATAATGATTGTTACTCTATATCCTATTTACCCACAGACAAACAAAAGCTTCTTAGGGCTCCACTTCATAGTGATTTTCCTTGAACCTTTGCCACATAAAAACCTGTAACTCTTATTATCTTAATGAGGTCATATTGCCTTAGTCAGCAACAACAAACGCTGATTTTTTTGTGTTCTTGTCGTATGGATATTTGTTTGATATCTTTCACATGTTTGTCTATGTAAATTCATAAAATAAAGTCTACCTTCATTTCTAAAACCATTATTTATTCCTAATATGGCAAGCACATTATCAAACCATTTGCAAGTGTGTTTATGTTTAATATCATTGTTCATTTTTGTGTGTGTTTGTTTGTGTTTGTTTTCATGTTTGCGAGCAAATGAGCACGGACTTCCATTTCCTAACGAGTTGATAGACTTTAATGAAACCGGAGTAAGTGAATTTAGGTGATGTCAATGACATATATAAATATCATTTTAAACTCTGGTAACATGGGTTTTAGATTTTGTATGAGATAATGAGACGAGACATAGCAGAACATTGTAGCACTTTTTACATAATGGTGTATTCTGATTGTTAATACTATCTCTGGACAAGAAATCTGAGAAAAAATTTAAAGCTATTGAGATGTTAAGATGTTATTTGGATTCTTGCATTCTATGATTTTGTAGCAATGATAGAATTTTAACTGCCATCTAATGGGCTTGACATAATCTCAATATAGTTATGAAATCCATGGTGGTACTTAAGACTTATTCTCAAAGATCCATTATTGAGTAGGTAACTATTTGCATAGAATCAAGAATATAATCTAGCTACATTTCATGGAAGGAAATGATACATTCCATGAGGAAAAAAACAAATCATGCATAAAACTAGGCTCTTTTGGCGATCAAATCATAATATGCTGCATGAAAAAATTTTTAAAAAATTGAAGTACTACGTTCTATTGGAAATCAAATCATAATAGACCTTTAGGAAACAAATTAGTGGACATACAGTTCCTGTCACATATTTTTAAAAATCTTTATTATTTCTCCTAGAGTGTTTATGTAAAATCTTAAATATTATTTGTTGATAATGAAGAATACATGACAGCTTTATTTGCAGATGGAGAATTTGATTGATTTTTATAATATAATTGGATTGGAGCATATTTTAAAATTATCACTCCGCATAGAATTGAAGTGCCAATAAATGTAGAGAATGGAAATGTAAAAATATGATGTCAGGAGAAATAAAGTAATCCATAAACTTTGATGATGATGCATGAGGCCATGAGAAACTTACTATTTTCCCTCATCCAAATGGGTATCATTTGGATGAGATAAGTAATGTCAAAACTTCCATCACTTAAATTCATTGAATCGATTCTTTAAACAAAATATTTGCAGGGTACTTAGTGAAATTAATGTCAATTGAATGTCAACAATGAATTTCCTCCTCCAAACATGATTTTCTAATACTAAAGGCTAGCAATATTTTGCAAGCAAGAAAAACTTTGGCCTCCTTTACAGTAGAAGTTATATTCAGCAAGAATATATGCAACTAATATTCAGTATCATAGAAACCTTGGAGGGTGCCTGGGCAGGTCTAACATGCTAAAATTGCAAAAACAAGAAACAAGTTGATAACTGAAAGACTTGATTCAGATTTTGACATGATTCCAGAATACATTGCAGATTTTGATGTCATTTTCAACCCGAAAGAGATGTGTTTGATCATAGTATCGATTCAATCTACATGATTCAACATGAAAACTAGTTGGAAGGCAACCTCAAATATACGTCAGTTACTTTGACAAAAAGAAGATTATTGTCAATCTTCCCAGTCAATGCAGTTTGGAAGATACATAAATGTTTTCAATGAGCTCACTAAGCCTGGAGTGGTCTTGAGCGAAACCACTATGCTATTATCTTCCTATGTTGGTTTCTACTTTTTGTGTCACAATGTATTCGAAGAAAGAGGACCGAAAGCTCTTCCTGGCATCCAAGAAAAAGCTAAAGGTCACCCTTCAGCTTTCTCTTGGATTGACGAGCTTCATGCAGGTTTATGCTCTTAGTACGGCTACACCACGTATGGCATGACATTATGCGGTGCTGACCTCGCCTGGAGAGACCTCGCCTTGTCACCAGCTGCGCGAGGGCAACCACACAGTGGATGCCCTTGCCATCCACGTAGAATGCACACAAACTCTTTCCTCTCTTTTCCTCAGGCAGCTCGTGGATGCGATCGCGTTGAGCGTCTTGGCTTGTCGGCTCTTCGTACGCGTTGCACACTATCAAAGGAGGGCCCGCGAGACTGGCATATTGTATTGAGCGCTGGAGGTGGGAGAGCTCGCCCTCTTGCCTGATAGGCCTACATGCCGTGCACCACAAAGTTGACATTTATGGACGGCAGGAGGGATTGCGTACACTCCATGCATTGCCACAGTGAGGGCTCCAGCACTCTAATAACGAAGAGCAACTTTCTTTTGGCTACTTATGGGTACCACTCATGTATTTTTTTCTTTTCTGCACTAAGGGTGGGGGCGAGTAGGGTCCGTGTGTGATTGGGACATGTACGCTCGATCTACCCCAATAAATGTTGTTGAACACTACATTTAATAAATAAAATCTCCTTGGTTGGCTCCAGGGCATGGCTAGACTGTTCTACGGGCACAACTATAGGGGTTGATTGTACTCGGCACTGTGTTTTTTTGTCAAAAACTAAAGCTTTCTCTTGGAAACTTGAAAGTTAACTACCTAATTATAATCCCTCAACAAAAAGTAGGGGAAGAGCTCCAGTACTTGGAGAAGTGGAAGAAGCTTCAATTGGTTTTAAAACAAGGGATGAGCGGCCTACAAACATAGTTAAGGGTTGATGGTCACAGGGACAAGGATCGTCAAATACTAGAAGAGAATTGATCAGCATGGGGTAGGGATCAGACTGGAGAGGAGCTGGCTGAAGATCTGGTGATGCAATTGAAGGGGTAGGGGATTGATGGACGATCGAGGGACAAGGTAGAGATAGTGAGTGAAGTAACCAATCTTACATTGATTCTTGACTGCTATACTAAAAGGAGGGTGCAAGTATTTATAGAAAAAGACCTGAGATATCAAATGACTAAAATATCGAAGATACTCATGGGGGTACATGATCATATCAGATAACATTTTATTTTTATTTTCAAAAGTATTTGATTTTTTTTAACAATAAAGAAGACCACCCAAAACTGGTGGCCTACCTGCTATCATTAATAGTAAAGATTTTGTGCAAACAATATACAATCAAACTCAAAAAGGCTATCCTCTCCCTCCACCCCAAAAAGACATCAGCGCCTCCACATCATGAGCGACATTTCCACCGAAGCTGCCCTCCCTTTAAACACTGTCTCATTTCGATGCAGCCATATCGTCTAGAGCACCGCGAGTAAGCTCCCCCAATCCAATCGACTTCTATGTCTCCCTTCTAAAACTGAAATCCAAAAGGCCTTGACCGAGGAGATATCCACCCTCGGTAAATGTTGCGATGCCCAGGCGCCCTACGCGAACTAACACGCGAACAGATGGGAGCAATTTTCCTCACCCCTATCACACATAGGACAGTCGATGAGAGTTGTAGGGGCCCATCTCCGCCGATAGACCCTTGTGACCAGCCTTCGTCACCTCAGCAACCAACATAAGAGCCGCACTTTACGGGGGATTTGCACGTCATCAACATGTGGCAGGTCTTACTGGTTGTCTCATTGTCTCAAGTTGTCCCTTGGATTTTCAGATATGAATCTTTCATCAAGAAAGACGGCCCCCACCATATCCAACCATCGTGGGAATCAACTACCGATCTGAATGGTAGGAGTGTCACTTGTAGCCCAACAACTCCTCAAACCGTGGCTCCTATAAAGCTTTTGGTAGCACAAGGACCCAAGCTTCATCCCAACATTCCCAGACCGTGGCTTCGTGATTCTTCGCTAAAACAAATAGCCTTGGGAACCTTAATTCATGGAGCCGTGATTGGATCAGTTGTTAGTCCAAAAATGAAATGTTTCCCCATCTCCTAATTTGAGCTCAAAGAACTTACGAATGCGAGCTATGGCTTAACACGAACCGCCCAAGAAGGGGGACTCTCCTCTGACTCTAGCCCAACATCTCTCCCAATCTATCTCGGAGCTATACCTGTCTCTCAGGACGTTGAAAACCAGCCCTCCGCTAAAGTCGCAATCATTTCCACCCACTTGGTCAAAAGTGTCAAATTCATTGATTCCAAATGAAGAATCCCCTGCCCTCCCTACTTTACTGGTCTGCATAGAATCTCCCATGCTACAAGCGACAACCCCTTTCGTTCTTCTTCTCCATTGCCTCCCCAGAAGAATCGTCTCATTGGCCCCTCCAGTCGATTTACCACTTCCGCTGGTATTTTAAATACAGATAAGTAGAATATCGGGATAGCAGAAAGCACCAAACGTAGAAGCACCAGCCTTCCCCCTTTCTAAAGTACTTTGTTTTGCCATTGCTCCAGCCCTCGTTCTACTTTTTCAACCACCAATTGCCATTCAACAACTAGAATATGCCGCCTTGTCAACAGGAGACCCAAATAACACATTGGGAGCAATCCTCGAGGTGTGCCTAAAGCTCTAGCACATTGTGTCTCTTCCTCTAAGGTACCTCCGAAGCCCACGAAAGCGTACTTACCTCAATTGAGTTGCAGCCTTGAGAAGTCCGCAAATAGATCAAGTAATGTTGATAGAACACGAGCTTTTATTATCGAGACTTCAATGAAAAACGTGGTGTCATCCGCATACTGCAAAGAGGGACGCCCTCAATGTAGCCCACCATCTGAAAGGCCTTGAATAGATCTTGTTTGCAGGCTTTGAGTGTGCTGGTGGCCAGGGTGTCCGTCACCAGTAGAAATAGCAGTGGTGCTAACGGACAGCCTTTATGGACTCCCCTTTAGGGCAGATCCATCCCTCGACTATTGACCAATATCAAGAATGAATGAGACGTGACATATCGTTTCACCCATGTCATCCACTCATCGGGTAACCTGCATTTGCGCATATCAGACCATAAGAATCTCTAGTTGAGGGAGTGATATGCTTTAGCGGAGTCGACTTGCCGAATGAAACCCTTACTCTTGTTCGTCTTCTATGCGGATACGATGTCCCCTGCCACCACTGCATTGTCCACCAACTGCCTACCCAAGATGAAAGCTGATTGAAATGGTCCGATTAGGTCCCTAATTGCCACCCATAGCCGGTTCAACGGCACCATGGCGGTGATAAGATATATGAAATTTGAAGTGCAATGTGACTAAAGTTCCCCATGTTGATGGCACCAGAGCGCTTGGGTAGCAGAAATAAGTATGATCGGTTTAATCTCTCCAAGCCATAGTTACCACGCCGAAACTCTTCAAGTGTACTCATCATCTCTGATCCGACCAAACCTCCCGGAATTCGCTGTAAAAGAATACTAGAAATCCATTGGGGCTCGGTGCACCTTCTTCATTTAAGACTTTGATTTCCTTCCTCACTTCTTCCACGAGGAATGGCTTCTCCAGCTCATCTTGTTGGACTTGCATTAACTTAGATGCACTTCTACCACTCCATCTTCACTGGTTCCGACCCCTTTTTAGTTACTTCTCTGAAATGGTTTTCTAACGCTTCTCTAATCACTTGTGTCCCGATAACTTCTTGCGCCCCCACTTTCAACTGAAGTATTTGATTTGAGCGTTGTCTTCCATTTGCCGTTAAATGAAAAAAATCGAGTATTGGCGTCCCCATCCTTGAGTCATAGATGGCGAGATCGCTATCTCCAATCAAGCTCTAGCTTCTTGTCTTCTTCTTCCACTATCCCTCTGCAGTTTTTTCTCCGTGTGCTCAATATCAGTTAGGCGCCGTATATCTTCTAGGGCATCCGTCTACTGAACTCGTGTCAAGGCCTCATCTCTGCGGCAGTGTCAATCTTTTCAGATCTTTTTCTTGAATTTTATTAGATGCAGGCGCAAGTCTACGAGTTTGGTGGCCAATTGCACCGTGGCTGTGCCCTGGCTGGGTTGAGATGACCACCATGACATCACCTCTTCTCTGAACCCTTTCTCCACAACCACAATCTATCCATCTTGAAGTATATGGGTCTGTTTTGGCCGACATTATTCTGCCATATAACTGGGGTGTGATCCAACGAGGTCTAGGGACTTCGACCATACAAAATCCTAATACAGTAACTCTGAAATTTTCTGGAAAAAATACAATTTATATGCAAGAACACAATCCAAATTTTTTATCAGGATTAAGGGAAAATATAAGAGTGAACATCCTACCCTCTCCATCAATGAATTGAAATGCAAGTTCAAGCATGCATGCCAAACTGCATTCGATCTGAATAAATTATGATAGCATGCTAGTTCAGATGATTTCAACATGATCTAAGAGCTAAGAATGCAAAGTTGAAGGCTAAAAGCATGTTGCCATTGGGTCTTAAACAAGAATAACAATAACACATAGAAGAGTCTGTGCCAAGTGTCCCTACTTGGAGATTCCCAATTGTCCCTACTTGCTGGTTGCTGCATCGATGCCAAGTGTTGAAACCCAGTGATTAAGCTGCTCAGTAACGCAGGAAGAACCTGTTGACCCATACGAGCAAAACTTTGACACAGCATTGTTGACCCCCACAAACTCATACACGTCCTCCTCAAAAATTGGGTCAACAGCCTTGAGCTCATCTAAGTTTAGATCAGAGAGTTGGCAGCCCTTTGTGAGGCAGAAGGCAACTGATCTTCCAACAATGTCATGGGAGGTTCTGAATGGCACACCCTGCAAGAAAATGGACGCCAATGAAAAGTATGAGGGGAAAGATATCTGTATAGACTCTCATGTTTTATTTGTTAGTTTTTCTTTCATTTGGACATTGGAAAATAAATAGAAAGACGATATTTAATATAAAAATTAAGCATCGGAATTTGGAAATTGAGTTTGAATGCTTCCACTGTCAACCCAATGGCTAGGGTTTTTCCAGGAAAAACAAAGTCTTACCATTGGTTTTCGAGTAGTCTGTGTAAATACAGATTACAAAGTCTTGGGCTGGGTCTATAATAAATTGTTGATTCTATTCTTAAAGGGATTTCCTTATGGGTACGTGTACAAATATGAAAATAAAAGTGTTTACAGAAATACTACATCACTCACCAGGGACGATGAATTTTTTTTGTCTAACATGAAGTATAACACAATTTATCGACCACTTCTCAGGTAATAATCAATGGCTGTAGCCAAACAGGGCCACAAAAAATGTATCACTTTATTTGTGATATAAATGTGATATTTGGGAGTACTTTGTCATATCTTCTTTTTTGCAGTGAAGATGAAGGCAGTAGATGATGCTCTATCACTTTATCTAATGGACACTACAAGTTGAATATTTATAAGGTTCTAAATGTAAGCAAAAATAGCAGAAACTAATCAGACTTTTTTCTATAAATAAAAAGAGGACAGCAAGACACTTGCCTTGTTAACAAGATAATCAGCTAAGGTTGTGGCATCCAAATGTCCGGCTGGAAGAGCCCTCTGAATTCTCGCCAGATTAAATTTAATGTTCATGGCAAATTCAGCAGTAACTTCGAGCATCCCCATGATAGTCTTGACACTATCAAAAAGAGGCTCTTTATCTTCCTGATCCAACAAAGAAGAAACATACAAACAAGAAACACCAAAATCATGACCACCTCAGAAATTATTTAAATATTAAAGTTCAGCCAATGTTGAGGGCCATTAACCTGAAGATCACGATTGTAAGCCTGGGGGAGACCCTTGCAGAGGACCAAGAGTGTGACTAGGTCACCAACAACCCTTGCAGATTTACCACGAACGAGTTCCATCGGATCGGGGTTCTTCTTCTGCGGCATAATTGAGCTTCCAGTGGAGACAGAGTCACTTGGTACAAGGAAACCGAATTCTTCTGATGCCCACAGGACCCACTCCTCGCCAAGCCGAGAAAGATGAATGGCGGTGATGGAGTTGGCCGATAGAAACTCCAAAACAAAATCACGGTCTGAAACGGCGTCGATGCTGCAGTATCACAAATATGGACGCAGTCTAATTAGAAAAAGGTCTAATTGTCCAAAACTGAATAAGTTAAAGATTTGCATGCAGGTCGAGATTAATTGCAGTTATGGTAAAATATTAAACAAGCACACCTGTTCCGCATTGGTGCAGTAAATCCAAGGGCTTCTGAAGTCATAAAACGGTCAATAGGAAGACCAGTTCCAGCCAAGGCACAGGCACCCAAAGGGCTGAAATTCAAACGGCTTCTACAATCTTCGAATCGAC
This sequence comes from Wolffia australiana, assembly GCF_029677425.1. Classification (NCBI taxonomy): domain Eukaryota; kingdom Viridiplantae; phylum Streptophyta; class Magnoliopsida; order Alismatales; family Araceae; genus Wolffia; species Wolffia australiana. The sequence goes on along the minus strand of NC_135837.1, from coordinate 11,742,675 downwards.
CTGCATCCCGTTCAAGCTACAGTAACCTTTAAGAATCAGTCGAACATGATAAATTAAACAAGCCAAAGTAAACTAATGAACACTTGACAAACTTTTTTTTTCACGTTGAATATTTGAAGATGTCGCGAAACTGAAAATGTAAATGATAAATTTTTTTTAGCATAGTCGTGTAAAAGATAACTTTAATGTGGTGTCAGAGAGATATCACACAACCGCAAATATTACCTATAACCGAATGAAATACACTATCCCGTTCAATCATTTCAAGCATCCCGTTCAACAGCAAATATCCCGTTCAAGCATAGGGTACCGATAGGAAGAGTTGAAATCAATGACGAGTAATATCCACAAACGAGAAAAAAGGTATGTTAGCATCCGCAACCTCAGTCAGCAGTACTTCCACCATTTTGTCTTTAGGGCAGTTTCCTTTTAAATACACTATCACTCAAATGATAATTGCTTAAGAGTCTTTGATAAACTGGGTTATTTATATAACCCTGTAGATTCAAGAAATTTTATGGCAACTGGAATCGGACCCCTATATATTGAATAATATTCAGAAAAGGAAGCCTTACTTGTTCGACATATGAAAGAAGGAGATGCTGTAGAAGTACTGGCTGCGCCCTTTGAAGATGGGTGTATCCAGGAACTATCACCCCATCGTTCTTCAAAGCTAACAAAACCAGGGCTACCTGAAACCGTACAACATAGAAAAAAGCATATATAAATGTGAATCAGAAGAATATCAGCCCATCGATCCCAAAAAACGAAGCAAACGAAATCACAAAAATGTTTAGACAGTTTTTCTATAATTTCAAGATTGATTTTAAAATGAAAACATTTTTCGTCCGAACTTTTTATCTCCATTTTTTACGATGTTTTCTTACAAACCTAGCAAAAATTGAAGACGGCTCCCACCAACCCACATTCCCACCAAAATGGTTAGCTTTAGAGTGGTTCATTACAGGAGACCAGCCTAAATATTGACACGGTCTTCCATGTAAAGTATGAACAAGATTTGTTCAAATTATGACCCTTAAGTAACAAAGACTTGTCATTTTAGCCCTTAAGAGCATGATGAAAATACGAATGTTTGACTCCAATAAACCTTTCACCATTCCTGAATAGCTCAATCATGTATGAAGAGACCATCAAATATTTGATCGTGCTAAAATGATAGATGTATATGAACGAGATATCAAGCAACAAGAAGAAAGAATGAAGGAAGATGAATAATCGACGGTTTGAATCCATTAAAAATTGAACAAGGAATCATAAATAGTGTCTGACGTGGATTTGTCTCTGAATGAAAAGTCTATGACGCAGATGATGATGATTCATCTCTAAAGTGAATCGTCATCACCATTATATTTTGCCCATGCCCAAATATGGATGATGATAGTGAGATTTGTGGATAAAGATGACAATGACAAAATCATCATCATCCGCCAACCATCTTTCAGCATCATTGACAAAGATAATGTTTCGTCATCATCGTCATCTGGTTTCTAAAGTTCATCATCGTCATCATCCTGATCATCCAAGTGTCCATGAAAAACAAAGATGAAAATGACAAAATTTACGGATGAAGATGACGATGATGAATTCGAATCGTCCTTGTCATTGCCGTCCATTGGTCGATGATGATATTTGGGCAGGAGGATGATGATGAAAAATTCATCATCAACCATCAACCTTAGTTTTGGCATCAGCAGTGAATATATATAGAAGAGACTGATACTTCATCATGCGTTTCCTAGCTCTGTCAAAGTCATCATCCTCATCATCCAACCGTCTAAGACAAATGACCATTACAGTGAAAAATATGTAGATTTTTTTTAATTAAAAAAATCTCCATTATTATGGAGATAATTATCATAAATACCTGGCATTATTATACCAAATAGAAGCACGCATCAAGTAAGAAAAAAATAAATGAATAAAAGTTCGAACCTGGAGCCGTTTAATTTGAACCAGAATTCCATCAATAGCATCTCTAGACCAAAGCCGAAGATCAGTCACAACTTGATCATTCCTGCTTCTGGCCGTATGCAACTTCTTAGCAGGTTCACCAATCATATCTATCAATGCTGCTTCAATGTTCATATGTACATCCTCCCGATCTGTTCTCCAGACGAATTCTCCAGCCTCGATTCTCTTCTCTATCACATCAAGCCCACTTAATATACTGTCCCTGTCAGTGCAACTTATCAATCCCTGCATCACAAAAGCTCAACAGTTCATACTAGAGTAAGTAAAAAACAATGAGCGCACTTTAAAATTTGAAACATTTGCTAACCAATCGTATCCCCTAGTATTAGAAATACTATTACAATCAGAATTCATATTTGTTGTAGACCTATATAGAAATCCAATATTTTTCAACAAAAAACCGACGGAAGGAAGCGTCGAAAGCCCGTAAACTACATTCAAATAAAATATGTCGAAAGACAAGAGAACAAGAACAAAAATTTGATATAATTGATGGGTATTTCAAATCTCAATGGCTTCTTTCAAATCAAATCCCACAGGGATGGAATGTTGTAGACGAAGAAGATAGAAATCTAAGAGTCTTCAGTGGGAACGACACAAGGAGCTAAAGATAAATTTTCGAACGACAACAAGCTCGTAAATCACCACAAAAAAGGGCTATTTTACGACTCAGAAACAGGGAATGCAAGATCACACAACAAGATCATCATACAATCGATGAAAAATGATTCAAAAACTCACCTTTGCTGCAAGCATCGAGGCATGAGCTCGACTGCCACTGATGTCGTGCTTGTAGAGCGCCTTATCGAAGGAGATGGACTCGCTGAACCTCTCAACGGCGTCAGTGACGCTCTCTTCGAACCGTCCGCCCCACAATTTGTCCTCTTTCGAAGAACCCTTCTCTTGAGACACAACCACGGGCGACGCCATCGCTATTCCGTCGCTGTTGCGGTTCACAGCAAACAAGGAACAACGCCGACGGCGATATAGCGGAATTCGCCGGCGAGGATCAAAAACTGAGATTTGGGTCTCGAATTTCGAGGAATTTGGCGTCGGGAAGGAGGAAATAACTGGAATTCCGGGCTTCGAGAGGGTTTTCATCTTCCGGAAGCGCGGATCAAAGAACAGGGAGAAAATCCGAGGTTTTTGAACATCTGGGGTTTTGAGCCTGCATGCTTGCCTTCTTGGACGGATGATGAACCGTCATCCGTTCCGTTCTAATTCGTCATCCCGCGGAGTCTGGGTTTATGGACGGATGACTGAACGAATTGTCTCTCCACATCAGTCATTCATCACACATTATGATCCCCCATCCCGATACCGGTCTCAGATTGCGTTATCGTGATGGATGCTGTACCGGATACTGGGAATCAAATTTCCAACATCCATTTTTTTGATATTCAGATATCGGATGTTGATGTTGCTACAGTACCGATATCTGATGACGATATCGGATGTCGATGTTGCTACAGTACCGATATCTGATGACGATATCGGATGTTGATGTTGCTACAGTACCGATATCTGCAGACGACATCGGATGTTGATGTTGCTACAGTACCGATATCTGATGATGATATCGGATGTCGATGTTGCTACAGTACCGATATCAGATGACGATATCGGATGTCGATGTTGCTACAGTACCGATATCCGATATCATGATCCGTCTCGATGTCGTCATCCACCTCCGTCTCAGGAGAAGGATGACGGTATCGGATATCGATGTTGGATATTGAAGTTGGATATCCAACATCTATAACCTAAGTTTCGATTCAAATTGTTGTTGTTCTTCTTCTATTCTTCTGCTTCGTTTTATTCTTCTTCAGCAGTTCGGCTTCTTCTACTTCTTCTTCTATTCTTCTGCTTCGTTTTCTTCTTCTTCTGCAGTTAGGCTTCTTCTACTTCTTATATTCTTTTGCTTCGTTTTCTTCTTCTTCGGTAGTTCGGCTTCTTCTACTTCTCCTCCTCCTCCTTCCTCTAATTCTCTCTTCTTCTTCTTCTTCTTCTTCTTCTTCTTCTTCTTCTTCTTCTGCTTCTGCTTCTCCCTCTTCTTCCTCCTCTTTATCTTTGCTGTGTTCTTTATGATTTCTTTTTTTGTCTTCTCTTTCTGTTTAGTCGCTTTATCAGTCTTTGTCTCTTAGATTACTCTTCCATTTTTTGAGTTAGGTTTTTTATATACTGTCAATATTGTCTTGTTCTTGTTCTTCTTTCTTTTCTTCTGCTCTTCTACTTCCTTTTCTTTCTCTCTTCTTCTTCCTCTAATTATCTTCTTCTTATCTATTTATCTTCCTCTTCTCCTTCTTCTCTTCTTTTGCTACATCATCTTCTTCTTATATTCTTGTTCTTCTCCCCTCTTCTTATCTTCTTATTCTTTTCCTCTTCTTCTTCTCTTCGTTTTCTCCATCTTTTTATTCTCTTCTTCTTCGTTTGATTTATCTTCTTATTCTCTTCTTCTTCTTCATTTGCTTCATCTCCTTCTTCTCTTCTTCTTCTTCTTCTTCTTCTTCTTCTCTTCTCCTCCTTTTTCTTCTTCGCTTCTCCTCCTTGCTTTTATTCTTCTCTTCTCCTGCTTTTTCTTCTTCATCTTCTCTTCTCCTCATTATTTTTCCTCTTCTCTCCTCCTTCTTTTCCTTCTTCTCCTCTCCTCCTTTTTTTTTCTTCTTCATCTTCTCTTCTCCTTCTTTTCCCTCTTCTCTTCTTCTCCTTTTTCTTCTTCTCTTCTCCTATTTCTTTTTCCTCTTCTCTACTACTCCTTTTCCTCTTCTCTTCTCCTCCTTTTTCCTCTTCTCTTCTTCTCCTTTTTTTCTTCTCTTCTCCTCCTTTTTCCTCTTCTCTCCTCCTCTTCCTTTTTCCTATGCTCCTCTACTCCTTATTCTTCTTCTCTTCTCCTCCTCCTTTTTCCTCTTCTCTCCTCCTCTTCCTTTTTCCTATGCTCCTCTACTCCTTTTTCTTCTTCATGTTCTCCTCTCTTCTGCATCTTCTCTTCTCCTCCTTATCTTTATTCTTCGCTTCTCCTCCTTTTTCTTCTTCATCTTCTCTTCTCCTTCTTCTTTTCCCTCATCTCTTCTCCTCCTTTTTAATCTTTTTTCTTTTATCTTCTCCTCCTTTTTCCTCTTCTCTTCTCTTCTCCTTCTTTTTCCGCTGCTTCTCTACTCCTTCTTTACTATGCATGCTTATTGTGCCGTGAGAAGAACCAGCACAGTAAGAAGAAAGTGATCAAGCGGCAAGCTGACAAGAGCACAAATTTATTTTGAAGGCATTTCAAATCTTGACATCCTGCTCATCATGCGGAGCTAAAGGGCATGGTCGACAAGCAGCTTCCACTTATAACCGGTGCTATGGATGACCAACCACATGGAGGGGCAATCCAATGAGGACGTCTAAAAGGGCATACCCCTAATGAGACGAAAGATGTCATTGTGTGTTTCATATGCTTAACGGATTCCCCATGGAGCATCGTTCAAAATGTCACATTCAAAGAGCTGTGACACTATGCGACACAATTGGACTTGGACTTGGACTCCCCAAGTGCAAAGGTAATAAATCAGTGGACAATCCAAATGCATGGCCACATGAAGGAAGCCTTAAAGAAGATATGGGATAGCGTCGACCGAGTGTCTCTCACTATAGACGCATGGATTGTGAAGAATGGTACCGGTCTTCTAGACATCACCGTTCATTGAGTGGACGAGAAGTGGATGTATCAGGAGCGAGTACTTGCCATCTGAGAGATCCTAGAAAAGCACGACGGGGACACCATGGTGTCCATTGTTCTCCAGGTCCTGGAAGAAATTTGCTTGTGATCAAATGTCATCATTCAGAAACAAACTTCTCTTTTAAGTTAAACATCTGATTTTATACATAACATGCACTTATGCAGGTTTACATTGTGACTACTGATAACACATCCGCTAATAAGAGGATGTTATCATTGATTGCAAAGAAGATAAAGAGTGTTAACCTGATGTTTAACACCAAGCTACACATCCCATGTGCCGCACACATATTTAATTGTCATCCAAGAGACAATAAAAAGTTTTGGCATTCCTTCAGATCAAGAAGTAGAGCCCAACGAAGGCGATGTGGGCAGGACCACTGATCAGTTTGATAGCGATGAGGACAACTTGCATGGAGATATATTCTTTGCGGTTGAAGACAATGATGGAGCACGTCGTATTTTATATTTGGGTGAAGCAGTAACCAAGGTGCGTACACTAGTGCGTGGCGTTTGAAGCTCTACTCAGCAGCGTGAGGAGCACACGAAAGCGTGTGAAGACGACCTTGATGTTGAAGATAATAGCATGGTCATGTTGGATTGTCCACCCGCTGGGACAACACAAATGCTATGTTATATGCTGCTGTGAAGAAACATGATGTTATTGATGAAGTGTTAAAGAATTTTAGCAAAAAAAGGAAGTTGACAAAGATGTCGAAGGATGAGTGGGAGTTGGTGAAAGAATTTTGTCGCATTCTTGGGCGGTTCTCTATATCTACTAATCATGTTTTCCGGATAGAGACACTAGCCATATGTGATTTGTTGTTTATCATCGACAGTCTTCTACGACATATGGAGGAGGTAGTCCAAAAAATTGAGGACGGAACCTTACTCTCTTGTGTACAGCGGTTTCATGAAGGAGATCGCTGCAACATGGTACAAGCATGCAAGGTGATGCAACACAAGTTAACGCAGTATGCAGAACTCTTGTGGACGAATGAAGAAATCACTATAGTGGCATTAATGGAATCATTCCACAAAGGGTCCATGCCCTGCGAGGGTGTCAAAGAGTCAACCATCGCCTATGTACGATCTCTCTTGCCACATGACTTGTAAACACATGCAATGGCTGGTCCCGTTGAAACGGATCACCCAAAGGTAGAGAGTTGGACTCTTGGCTATAGAGCACTACGTGAAAAGTCCAAGGTACACCAGCGTCAGCGAGGTCAGCCTTAGACAAATTCATCCAATATCTGACAGAGGTCGTGCCTGATGAGGGAGTCTTCACACCACTATCTTGGTGGGCCAACATAGGGGCAAAATGCTTCCTTTTACTTGCCTCAACTACAAGAGAATTATTGTTCGTTTGTGCAACAAGCGCTTCTGCTGAATGTATGTTCTCTGCAGTAGACATGGTCGTTCTATTCGCTTTGTGCGAATTTGTGTGATTTGTGCGTTCTGTTTGGATTTCCGAACAGAAAAAAAATGAAAATGAACAGAACTTCGCACAGACCCCTGAGCGGTTTGCATTGTGCGAATTGTGCGATTTTTTTTTGTTTTTTTTAAAAATTTATCTACCTCTTCGGCTCTTCCTCTCCACTGGTCTCCAAAACGTCGCTCTCCCATCCCTTCTCGATTTTTAGGTCTTCTTCTATCTTCAGCTCCCTTCCTCTTTTCGACACTCTCCCAGCCCTCCTTGGCCCCTGCTTGGCTACTCGCCTTCTCCCTCCGTCCATCGTCGCCATCATTCTCCTCGTCTCCCTTCTCGATCTCTCTCTCCTTTCCTCGTCGACCGTCGCTCTCCCAGTCCCCCACCGCGCTTGTTGTTCCGATTGTCGGCTCACCATCTGCGAGGTACGCACTCTCCCATTCTCTCCCTCTCCCTCTTCTTCTCTCTTTCACTGTCTCTTCCTCTCGCTCTCCTTCTCCCTATTCTTCTCCATTTTTCCATCTCTCACATTCCCTCTTCCTCTCGCTCTCGTCCCTCCCCCTCTCCCTAATCTTCTTTCTTCTCATCGACGTCCACTCACTCTCTCCCTCTCCCTATCCCTCTTCCTCTCCAATGCTCTGTCTCCCCCTCTCTCAATCACTCTATCTCTCCCTCTCCCTCTTCCTCTCCAATGCTCTGTCTCCCCCTCTCTCAATCACTCTATCTCTCCCTCTTCCCCTCCCTTTCAATTTCTATGTCTCTCCCTCTCCCTCTTCCTCTTCCTCTCCAATGCTCTTTCTCCCCCTCTCTCATTCACTCTATTTATCCCTCTCCCTCTCCATTGCTATGTCTCTCCATCTCACGGTTCTCTCCTTCTCCAATTCTCTGTCCCCCCCTCTCAATCACTATTCCTCCCACTCTTCCCCCTCCCTTTCAATTTCTATGTCTTTCCCTCTCCCTCTTCCTCTTCCTCTCCAATGCTCTTTCTCCCCCTCTCGCAATGTCTCTTCCTCTCCCTCTCCCTCTCCCTCCCCCTCTTCCTATTCTTCTTTCTTCACACACATCCTCTCCCTCTCCCTCTCCCTCTCCCTCTCCCTTGTTTTCTCCACATTCTCACTCTCGCTGTATGGTTTGCGTTGGCGCCTGACAGACTCACTGTTCTAGCGCGGATTCAGCTGAGGATCTTAGGGAGCATTTCTGAAGTCCTCCATAATTTGGGTTGCTTAGTTCTTGGTAAGTGTTCCTTCTTGAATTTGACTTTGTTTCGTGCTGATTTGCCTATGTTTTTCCAAATAATTTCCTCTGCTCTAATTTTGTGGTTGTATTGATCATCGCTTTATAAGACACGTTAATCTGAAAAGGATAATCTGTCACAAAAGACGCTGAAAGTAAGTTTTTTGTTCTTGATTTTACTTTTGTGTTGTCTTGAAGTCATTCAATACTGATGTCTTTGTCTTACTGCGAAGGAAGGGTTGGTGAACGCTTGACTAAAATTTCAAAACCACTGTATTTATGTTTGACCCACAAAATAATGATCTCTTGGATAAACCAACGTATTTGTCCTGTATTGCATAAAATTGGATCAGATAATGTCTTCCAAAATTTTCTGCTACTTTCTCTCTATCTTTCTCTCCCAATTGATTTATCTACCTTTCTCGTCATTTAGGATGAACTTGTAATTTAAGATGCCTAGAACACATCGATCGCATACCTTTGCTTCATCCAAGAGCTCTGCATCGACAGAGGGGAGTGTTGGCCACGGCCAAAAGAAGAGGAAGAGAAAGAACGAATGCGCTGCACGGATACACTTGACAGAGGTGGCGCCTAAGGTTTTCACATGCAATTTATGTACGACTCATACTTGGGGTCGTGTAGTGATAGTAGAGCAGAACAAGTATAGCTGCAGTACGGTCCTATGGCGACATTTGCTAAATGTGCACCGTAAAGAGTATAACGAATTGAAGGTTCAAGAAGGGAGCTCTTCCAACCAACCGCTAGTGGCAAACATCTTTGACCAACCAAGTACAGAAAAATTGTACTTCACCGGTCGCACATCAGAGACGACAAAAGAGGAGCTCGTACGCTTCATTTGTCAGTCAGCCGCACCATGGAACATTGTATGTAAGAAATACTTCATACAACTATTGCGATACATCGCACAAGAGGAGATTTCGATTCCATCGACAAGGGCTGTGAAGGAAAAAGCTTTCAAGTTTTACACTGAGTTGAAGATTGGTATTCGCGACTGACTGGAGGGTGTCTAAAAAGTGGCCATTACTCTAGATTGTTGGACTTTTGCCAATCGAATCTCATTTATAGGACTCACAGTTCATTGGATTGATACAGAATGGAAAATGTGTGAATGTGTCCTCGCTATACAGTAGTTGGAGGGCTCGTATAGTGGGGAGTGCTTGAGCGAGATTTTGTTGGAGGTTCTCGCCGATTTTAAGTTGAGCGCAAAGGTCTGCGCGGTGGCGAGGGACAATGCGTCGAATAATTCAACAATGATGGTGACATTAGGACGAGAGTTGCGCTCAGTGAACCCCGTTTTACTGCAACAAGACATGTGTTGTGTATTACGCATGTGATCAACTTAGTCATGTAGGCCAGACTGAAGGCGCTCGATGTCGTCGACGATGGGCCCGAGGCAACCTTCATTGATGAAGTAGACCTCACAAACATTGACAACGTCTTCGATGCGGAGGAGTTGGATCCGCCTACAATTTCCTTAGGGGATGTTGTTCGGCGCCTGATAGAGGTGGTTGTCGCTATACAAGGATTGTCGAAAAAAGAGGCAAAATGTTTTTCCTACTACCGACAGTTAAATATGTCAAACACGAGGAGGATCTCGATAGATTGCCCTACAAGGTGGAGCTCAACTTTCAAAATGCTCTGTGGGTGCATTGAGAAGAAATTAGTCATCGATATGATGATGTCAAACGTTCTTCGGAAGCGTTCTTTACTTGACGCAGAATGGGACCTCATTGAAAAATTTGTCGACTTACTCAAACCACTCCAGCACGGTACCTTTGCCGCTATTCGGAGCAAGTCACCGACGTCAAATGAGGGTATAGTCATTATTAAGGGTCGGATGAGGCACCTTGAGCGTATTAGAGTGGAGTTACGAACTCCTCCATGCTTTCTGTTGGACACGCTATGTTCGCTAGGCAAAGGAACGCCTTATCCAATGTATGTTTCGCTATGCGGGCGTAGTTAGAGAAATATGTATCCTTATTGACACGAAATGACGCTTTCACTATTGCCTCTCTACTCAACCCATCCATGAAGCTTCGCTTGATTGATCCACATGCGAAGAATGATGTTCTCTCTATTGTTTGCAATATCATGGAGTCCCATTCAGTATCGAGGAATGTTGGGAGTCGATCAACCGAACGATCTTCTCCATCAACGACGAGTGATTTCATACAAATAGAGCTAGAAGAACTACTAGATCCCTCTGAACTACCACAAAGAGTTGATCCTATTGAGGAGCTTGATGTATATGCAACAACCCCCCCAGCTTTCGGCACAGAGGTGTTGCATTGGTGGAAGACGACAGCTAGCATGAAATTTGCATTTTTCATATTCTTACTCTCTTGCTTTCCTGATTGCATATCTGATTAATTTTACCCCCATAACATGTCAGATTTCTTACCCCACGTTAGCGTTGGTTGCGAAGGAATTCCTAGTTGTGCAAGCGACAAGTGCGACGTGTGAGCGTCTATTCTCAGAAGGTCGCCGTGTAATCAACTACATGCGATCGCGGCTCACAGTAGACAGCATAAAAGTCCTAATAATGTTGAAGTCATGGTACAGCAACGATGACTTGGGAGCAGATGAGGACGAAGACAGTGATGAAGATGATGGGCCATTTGACATTCGTGTCGACGCACCCTAGAACTGCAACGTGAGTGTTTCTAACTCAGGAAATTCCCTCTATCAGAAAGTCTGCCATGAATCTCATCTATGTACGTCAATGAATTGATTATTATTGATGTTCTAGCTGAGAATGTTCCTCGACAGTTATTGCTGTTCCAACTGAGAATGTTCATATATCCTCATTTATTTATCTTTTAAATGCTCCTCGACTGTTATGTTTGTCTGTTAAGGTGTGGTCCGCTCTCTTTTAGTCTCCCCATTGGTTTCAAGCACAATTCTTTCTGAACATTTTTTAGTGACATCTATTGTCATCATTCATCACATACATATTATGACATCTCCCACAAAATGCAGGTACATCCACAGCCACGCAGAGGCAATGGGGGGGCGCAAGAGACAGCAATAAGTGTGCACGCCAGAGGAGTGTGCGACTTCATCAACGACGAGTGCAAAAGCAACCCCAAGACCCGACTGTTATTGTCATCAGCTCGGACTCCGAATCAGACAATGATGACACCATTACATGCACAAACAATACAGATGGAGGCAACACACAGCAATTTTGCCCCCTTTAGGGAATTTTTATTGGGATAAGTACCAAGCGCATCTGTATATTAATTCTTGCTATCCCGTCAAAAGACTTCAGCCCTACGACACATGGAGGAGAAGTCGTAAGTAGTCAATGGGATGACAGCATATTTTGGGAGCATTACAATTTCACTCTAGCAATGATTGATGCCGTCCAAAAAACCGTCAGCCGTATCGCCTCCCAACTCCTTCGATGATTATGAAACTAGTTTGGCAAAACATCTTTTATGTTTCCTAAATGCACTTTCTCTTTTCCGTCTATAAATGTTTGTGGTAAGATTTGCACAACATTGAATTGTTGGGTATCTATGACTGTTTACGTACTAATTGCTCTTTGGAATGGACTCATTATTTTGTCATTTTAACTTCTACTCAGTAATACCAAGTCTAAATGTGAACAACTTTAAGCTCAAAAATTAAAAATTAAAAATGCCAACTTTAATTTTGTCAATTAAACAATTGGTAAATCTGCAGGCACCAGAGTTCTACAGATAGTACTTTTTTTGCACGACCCACTCCCAATTTTTTTTAAAAATTATATTATCTCTTACTTAAAAAGCTGTAATACCTTTAATACTAAAACTTCATTTTTTTCTCAAAATTTTAATAAAAATCTCACTTCGCCCTACTCATCTCCTACAATTTGCCAAAATCCTAGTCCCCTATTTCATCATGATAACAAACACACACCCTAATAAACTATCCTTTTAAATTATTATCCCCCTCTTTTATATATTAGTATAATATAAAATAACTTAGAATATTTTTAATTTTTTATAATTTGCTAAGTACATAGAAATTTTTTCCCAACACTGTGAAATTTAATGCAATTTACGAGCAATATATACAATTTTTCACTTTATGTGCGAATTTTGTTCGGATGTGCGAATTTGTTCGGATTGTGCAAATTTGTTCAATTTGTGCGAATTTTTTTGGTTTGTCCGAATAGTTTGGATTGTGCAAATTTGTGTGAATTTGTGCGAATTTGTGCAAATTGGGAGAATTTGTGCGAATTGTGCGAATTGTTCGAACATCTGTTCTAATTTTTTCACATAAAAAGAACAGCACAACAAACAGAACCCTGTGCGGTTGGTTTGTGCGAATTTTTTGTTCGTTTTGAACGAACAGAACAGAACGACCACGTCTACTCTGCGGGGCACGCCATTGTCACGTACAAGGGAGCACGTTTATCACCAATAAGCATTGAAACACTCATCACTGTGAAGTATTTACTGTGTGCGCACAATAAGCGATGGTACAATGATTCGAGCTGGATTCGGATGGTGAAGATGGCTAAGATGGGGTAATTGCATCATGTCGAGGTACACATCCCTTACATCGCCGCCAGTACAATGCATATTTTACTTAATAATCATGTTTTATTTGTTGTCTTTGACTATGTAGGTGATGACCAAGTAAGTAAAAACCGTTGATGGAGGCATGGAGAAAAGAAATACTACGATGGAGTGCATATCTTGAGGGTGAAAGATTACAGAAGAAGCTTCTTTTGTTGCAAGATTATTTTCTCAACCTTCTTAACATTATATTTTAGTGAATATAAAGTTAAACAGTGAATATTATTATCTTGGATTTTTCCAGCATGAAATTTGGCCTCAGAAGTATAGAAATTTTTCAAAATTTAGAATTATACATAGTGTTCATAATATAATAAAAACTTCACATAGTTTATGAAAATTATGATACAAACACTACATGTTAATAATGAAAGATGGAAATAATAACAGCTAATGAGTAATGTTCCTAAACTTTTTAACATGATGTTCTATGTTTTACCCCCACTATTATTATATATTATTACCAGATTAATTTAACATATGACCTACTCAATCCCTAAATCATTATCTTTTGTTCTACTAATAACCCCACCAAATGAGTAATGCTCCTCAAATGTATAACATAATGTCCCAAGTTTTACAGCCTCTACAATTATATGTTAGTTTCAAATTAAATTGACATATGAGATACTCAATCTCTAAATCATAATATTCATGTTATACTACTAAAAGCAGCTAATGAGTAATGCTTCTAAAATTTGTAACATAATATCCTAAGTTTTACAACCTCTATAATTATATATTAGTTTCAAATTAAATTAACATATGAGATACTCACTCTCTAAATCATAATGTTCATGTTAAACTACTAATAACAGCTAATGAGTAATGCCCCTACAATTTATAAGATAACGTCCTAAGTTTTACAACCTCTGTAATTATATATTAGTTTCAAGTTAAATTGACATATGAGATACTCAATCTCTAAATCATAATATATTTAATTAAACTAATTAGCACTTTTCATCCATTTAAAGATTTTAAAATAAGGCCATCATCATATATGTATACGTTTATCATTATTCTGATTGAATTCTGGTTTAACTAAATTTTTTTTTTTAATTTATGAATTTTATGGAATTCATTGGAGCCTGGAATAACTATATTTTGAAAGAAATTGCAGTTCTCAAAATCAAAATTTAACATTATTCTATAATTTTCTTAAATTTTTAGGGAATTTTTTTGTGTGTAAAAGATGACGTCTAAACTAGAAACAGGATATAATTAAAATGCAAATAGGCTTTTACAATAACTTCTAAAGTCGGAGGGACATTTTTTAACTTTTCCTTAAAAATATGTCCCTAAAAATAACTCTAGGTCACACGTTGCAGGAGTAAAAATCCAGTAAGATTATTTTCAGAGGCCTATCAAATTAATTTGGATTTCCTTATAGTTTTCCCTAGGGAAATTTGGAGGAGAGATAAGCAGAGGAGCATTTCTCCAATTATTTTGCGGGCTGCATTCATTTGGGCGCGCAACTTAAAACAGGGACTTCTGTGCCGAATGACTGGACAAAATATATACTTTTCATAATTTTAGTATTTCTTCCATATGGGATTACAGGAGTCTGGACATAATTTTAGTATCCGATACCCGTCTCGTCCTTAACCATTCGATATCCATATTTGATATCCGTTTTCACCTATCGGACAGATACCGTCTGACATCCAATATCAGACATCGTCCCATTTTTTTCCGGATATCGAATATCGAATGTCCGATACCAGATATCGGACGAACAATCCCTACATCACATATGACAGATGACTGATGAAGAAAATGACGGAACGGTTGACGAGGATGACTGAGGACGTTCAATATGATGGCAAAGTGAACGAGTGCATGATGAAAAAAAGTAAGATATAAATTGCCTTTGTAGGAGGAGAAGATGGGGACAACGATTGTTGATGATGATTGTGGATGACGGGGACAATGACTGTGGATGACAGGGGAGACGAATATTAATGACAGTAACGAGGTTGAGACAATGACAGGAGGATGACTGATGATGTTGGGGACGATTACCATAGAAGTTGGGGAAGATGAACAATAACAATGTGGATGATGACCTAGGAAGACGAAGACAATGATGACAAGGAAATAGACCAACAACAGTGGAAAACGCGGATAATAACATCAACAATGGGGACAACGACCGATGACAACCAGGATGATGACCAACTACAACGTGGATGTTGAGAACAATGAAGGGGATGATGATGGGGCGATGACCGACGACAGCGGGACAACCACTGCCAATGACATGGAGGATGGTTGTCTACAATGTAGGACAACAATTGTAAACAACTAGGATGACAACCATCGAGAACGGGGGTGATTACTGTTGAGGACAGAGATGAAGACCATGGAAGATGACACGGATGAAGACCATCATGAACAGAGCAGAAAGAAGTTGGAGACAATAAGTGCCTCTCTTGAGTACACTCTCTTCATCTCTCTCTCTCTCTATCTCTCTCTCTCTACCTCTCTCTCGCTTGCTCACTCTCTACCTCTCTCTCAATCACTCGCTCTCCCTCCCTCTGACTCGCTCTCTCTCTATATATACCTCTCTCTCTCTTGCTCACTCTTTACCTCCCTCTCAATCACTCGCTCTCCCTCTCTCTGACTCGTGTGTGCTCTTCTCACATACTCTCTTTCTCTTACCACCTCTCTCTCTACCTCTCTCTCATTCTTGCAGGTACTCCCTGCTCTCTCTGTCTTGCAGGCACTCTTTTTGTTCTCTCTCAGAAACATTTTTTTCACTTTCTCTCTCTCATTCTCTATCTCTGTCTCGCAGGCGTTTTTTGTTCTCTCCTACAAACTCTCTTGCTCTCTCTCACTCTTTCTTTATCTCTCTCTGTTTCTCTCTCGCAATCTTTCTTTATCTTTCTCTCTATTGCTATTTCCATTTTCTCTCTCTAGATAACTCAACACTTGCACTTTTTTGTTAAGGAAGGAGTCAGCGAAGCAAACTCGGCGATCGTGAAGGATGAAGCTGGAGGAGTCCGCGAAGCAAACTCGGAGACCGTTAGGACTTAAATAAGATTAGATAGTAAAATGAAATATTATACTCGTTAGAGGATAGCCGTTAGGATTAAATATAAGTTCCAAGATAGATTAGGATTCAAATAGACGGCCAGGATTAAACATAAGATAGTTATAAGGGCTAGGATTAAAACAGAGAGATATCCGTTGTAAGAGAGGACCACGGTAACCGATCGACGGTCACGATCGGTGGACCCTTCGAATTATAACGGACTGGATTGAACCTTGAGGTAGACGTTATAACAAGGAGTACACCGCACCAATCGACGGTCACGATTGGTGCACCCAGCTTGTTATAACGGATCTGATTAAATATACATTTAAACTGATATATCCGTTGTAAACAGTTACAACGGATACATCCTTCAACGGACACTTTCTTTTATCAAACTATCTATACGTACTATAAATACTCAACCAATGTCATCCTTTAATTTTTGAGGGGAATAATCACGATCTTCTACTACTTCTACTTCTCCTTCTTCTCTTCTCTTCTTCTCTTCCATCCTCTATTCTACTCGCCTCAGAGATTCGAGTTCTTAACATTTTTCACTTTCTCTCTTCCACTCTTTCTCTTTTTTATCTTTAGCTCTCCCTCTCTCGCGCGCTCTCTTTCTAAGTCTCTATCGCTTTATGTTTTTGTCTCTCTCTCTCTCTTTCTTTCTTTCTTTCTCCTTTGTCTTTCTAGCTGATGTAAAACAAGGCGAGGGTGTCGTCAAATTGAATTATATCACGGAAATGGACGAACATAATGATGTAAATGATTGACCTGTTGGCAGCGGCACTAGTTCATAGTGTATATATCAAGAGCCCAGTGGGAGTTGCTTCCTCTTGTCTGCTGGGGCTGACCGTGCTCACAGATTCAATCCTGATGGGAAATGCTTCGTCTTGTCGCCGGCGATGAGGTCGTTCGATTAGAGGAGAATCTTCGTGGTCCAAGAACAGACCACAATGAGATCAACAGGGCACGGAAGTAGGGATCCACGACACCGCCAATTGTGTAGATGCAGACGTTGAAGACCCCCCCCCCCAGCCGATTCCAAATAGAGTAGAAATCCCAAGCAAGAGAATCTGGTGGCAGCGGTTCAATAAGTATGAAGCTAATCGCAGAATCTCGGAAAGGTACCAATAACTAAATGGCTGGAGAATGGGTAGATCAGCATCAGAGGAGACCCCAATCTCATGCAAGAGCACTCGGGCCGAGGAGGACCCTGGAGTTGCACTGAAAGAGAGTCCACAGTCAAGTATTTTGATCCAGATTCCCAGATTGATCCTAGGTGTGGCCAACGAAGATCCTAGGCGATGATGAAGAGCAATCGCCGCCCAAAGTTGAAAATTTGCGATCATATAGCAGCACAACACCCACAACAATCTAATCCAAGAGGCGTACGACGTTGATTTTTCAATCGTCTGCGGCGCGGCTGCAAGAGTCAATGGAAAACGAAGGCAATTTCACTACTAGAGAGTAGCCTCAACGGTTTACAACAGTTACCCATCATTGTTGGAGGGGAGATTTTCCAAAAGCGAGTGATACATCGGTCGATGGTGATGAACAAGTCTCCAATACAGGGTGAATGCCGTTCTTAGCGATAGAAAGATGATGGCCGCAAGATCCTCTTCGGAGGACTTGGTTCACAAGACAGGAGTATCAACGATCGCCAAACTCATGAATTCCTTCTTCAACCGGACTTTCTTTCTTCTTCACCAAACGGGCAGATTGGTGAAATTCTGGCGTAGATTCTTCCTCTTCTCCAGCGGCCTTTTGATGGTAGTCGTCTGTCTTCAAACAGATCCGGGTGGGACCCACCACATAAAAGGAAAAAAAGAAAACACAACAAAACAAAGTTTGATTTTTTCAAATGACCATAGGTTTTTACCCGTTAAGGCATACCCCCTTTTATATAGGTGGGTGCCTTAATGTGTCATTAGGGGAAAGGTCCAAGTGAGAGACCTTCCCCTACTGGGCGAATTAAAAAACAATTACATCAAAATAAACAAGGTCTAAACAGGTCGACCCTTTAAAAGTCATTACTCATAAAGAAATGCGTGAAATAAGCTGCGTAATTTACCCGATCAATCGTCAAGCTGTGTACTTGAAGGTGGGGTCCTACATGTCAGCTCGGGCGTCATATTGCGATTGATAGCGGGCTTGAATAGGAGCTTCTCGATGGTCCTCCATCACTAGCACTCTCAATCATTTTATCTCTCTGGCTAAAACGACAATCACACTCTATTTTCACTTTCTCACTCTCTGTGAACTCTCTCTCTATATCTCTCTCTTTCACTGATGCAGCCTTAGTACTGGAACGATGTAGGAACAGGACTTGAATCCACAAGCCTTTGTCTACTTGAAGGAGCCAAGTCCTGAATCCACAAAACTAGCTTCTCCAACCCTTGAGTCCACAAGGGGTTGTGCTTGAATCCACAAACACTAAAGCACTCTCTAGAAAAGAGAACACTCAAAGGGGAGAAACAAGAGTTTCAAAAAGACAATAGACTTCAATAATACATGGGGGCCTTATATAGGCCACAACAAGTGCAAGGTCATCCATAATGACTGTACCCTTGAAAGGACAACTCAAAACATTGAGAAAAACAACTCTAACAAGCTAAAATATAGGATAAGCAGCCTGATAAGCCTGATCAGAGATATCCTACGGATTCTGGGGATAATTGTGTGGCTCAAGAAGATCTTTATGGGACAAAACAGAAGACATGCAGCTCTTACAAGTTATAATAGAGATTCTGGTAGAAGAAGAATCTGTCAGAGGATTCTATCAGATATGAATTTGTCAGAAGATCCTATCAGAGAAAATCTTGTCAGATAATCCTGTCAAAGAATCCTTTCAGAGAAAATCCTATCAAAGAGATTTAAGGGGCTCTAGGTAATTTTCTGCAGATCATGTTAGTTCTAGAAGAATCTCCTTCTTGGGCCACAAGTTGCTGATGGGCTTCATAAAATGGACTTCCGGGCTACATCATTCACTTTAGCTCTCTCTCTCCCTCTCTCCCTCTTCCCTCTCTATGCATATTTAGTATATTCTGTCATACATCTTTCTGCCATCAATTCTGTTTTTCATGATGAACAGATGATAGAATGAGACTGATGATGGAGTGGTGATGATAGAAAAACATGGAAAAATGACAAAACAGACCAAATGAAATGGTGTTGACGGATGAATGTTTCCATCCATAGATAGCTTAAGCTATCTTAGCAACTTCTTTTATCATTTCTGTTATAATGTATTCGGGTGATGTTTTTATCCCTTGATCATTGTGTGGCTGATAGACCCAAAATATGGCATGCAATCATACACATTTTAAAGTCATTTTGGGGTAATTTTTTGTGTATTATCTCAATCGTACACAGATTTTTATTTCATGCGCTAAATAGAGTAAGAGATAAAACAATGCATTCAATGTCATTTTTACATATTTTGAAAGCCCAAGTATTTCTTAGTAAAAATATATTTAAAACATTGTTAATATTAATGAGATTAATGCTCCCTATAGTATGCTAATCTATGATTTTCAAGGAAGAAATCAAAGTTTAAGAAATAAATGAAAGAGACAGTAATTGAAGAAGAAAGAAAGAAAAATAACAAAAAATTAACAATAAAAACTTCTGTTTATTGGGTCAGCTAGTTGCCAAGCCAGGTGTAGCAGCGCCATAGCCGGCCATAGGGGTGGGAATGTAGGGCGCTAAAGCCAGCCCATAGCCAGCAAGGGGCAACACCCAGCACAGACCAGCAACCACCAAAGAGGACCCCCATAAATGCCCAACATAAGGCCCATAGAGACCTAGGCAGAAGTTCAAACATAGAGAGGTAAGTCATTTTAATTAGATATAAAATATATGTCAAAGCTTTTATAGTGTTTCGTGTTTCTTATATTTGCATTGTGCTTGATCGATAGGTAACCAAGCTATCGTGGCCTGTTGGGCCGCAATCTTATCAAATTTTGAAATAAAACCATGACCAGGCTTTGAGCCGAACCGGCCCAAAGTCTGTGTCATTTCAAGCGTATTTTAGATAGGTGAATATGATCTAATATGTCCAATCTTCATAAACATTATCAGACTGTGAGATCTATCCCATCTTATTTAATTTGTTTAAATTCTTATTCAAGCCTTCCTATTGGCTGCCGCGAGTGACGAGGATCACTCGACCCCTTGGCAAACCAATCAGAAGAAAGGGTGGTGATGAAGCAACTGACAGGGCATGCTGAAGGGGATGCTGATGGGGATGCTTATGTGGACAAGGCCAGTGCACCAAATTAATCTGGGTTCACAGCTGTGATTTAATTGCACCCTGTCAGATGGAGATAAAGAGGATCGGACGGCCAAGGGCAGTTCTGTACATTCTTGCCCTTGGCCATCGATGCCGCTGCTGGACGACGGTTTTTGGCCGACGGGGGGGACTGCAGGGCCATCCGACGGCCGGGGAGTTCCCTCCCTGGCTGTTAAAGAGGCCCGAAGACCCCTAATTCGAGCATCCTTTTATTGAGACTCAGGAGGAGCGGAGGACCCATCCAGCGGCGGCGAGAGCAGGAGGGGCGTGACCCCTTCTGACCGTTCTTGGATCTCCGGATGGGCAGAAGAAAGTCTAAAGCACCCTGTATTCACGCCAGGATGGAGGAGACGAGAAAAGGAGACTGCACACTGGAGCTAGGCGGCGGGGATCGGTGGCGCCACTCTTGTTTGTAGAATCAGGGAAATTCACGTTCTTTTATTAGTTTCTTCGGTTGAGATCTATGTTTTCATTTATCCTTGATGGAGCTTTGGTTGAATGCTTGATTTCATTCACACGTAGAGATTGATGGAGCTTCCTCATGTTTTCTTCACTGCTGCTTCTGTGAGGCATTTTAATGAGCACCTTGTACGCATTTGAGGATTTTATCAATTTATATAAGTTCTATTTAATCAAGATTATAAAAATCTAAACATATTTACTTACTCCTATCTCAACCTCCTAGAAGCATTCTATCAAACATTTCTCGGATGTTGATGGAATTACCTCTATTTCTCCTATTTTCACTTTACAAATCATATAAAAAATATAATATATATATATATATATCCTATTTCGATATCCTTTTGGGCATTTTGTCGAACATCTCAAGGGCGTTCGACAGAACTGCCCCATAATCCCCTATTTTCTACTATAAAAAATATATGAAAAAATAACAAGCACATAAAAATATATAAACCTCTCTCTTATCCTGACCCTCTTTTGGGCATTTGGTCAAACACCTCCAAGGTGTTCAACTAAATCACCCCTTTTACATCCAAATTTTTTTATCTAATTTACATAGATATATTAATTCTATAATAAATATTATAACTATATAAGGTACTCTCTAAAACTATAGGAAATTTGAAAAATATATATTTACTCGCTCATTGCCTCTAGTAATCCCTTTTATCCTCTTCTAATCTCTCTATACCTATCTAACCACTTCCTTATTTATATTATAATTAGATAATTACTTATTCTCTCCCTAGCTATCTTAATCTTAAATTCTTAGCATAGATAAGTACTTCTCTAGCTTAGTTATCTACACTTAATTCAATAATCTTTCCCAATCTATATAATTTCTAATTTCATTCTTATTCTTCTTTACTCTTATTAAGTAACTCCTTACTTCTCACATCTTTTTACTTAAGATCCTTATTCTTAACTATCTAATTAAATCTTACAATATATTATTATTACACCTATTTCCTATCTTCTATAAATAATACCTTACTATTATATCTATTTTATATCAGTTTTATAAACTTATTTACTTCCTATATTAATAGCATCCTTCACTTTAATGTCTACTATCGTACTTCTTTAGTATTCCTAGTATCTATAAAATTATAAATAATTAATACTATTCTCCAACTTACTAGTAATTTATCCTCCTCTACATTCATTATCATCCTCAGTATTTTTACTATTTTTCTACCTTAACTACTCAAAAATTAAATACATCTCTAAAAGCCAGTCCCTGTGGAGATGACTGACGGAGGCCAATTGCGTAACTATTTTTAATTGTCGTTGTAATGTTAATTTGCCTACAATCAAATAAATTTGATAAAATATAGAAACTTACTCAAATGTATAGAATGAGTAAGGTTGTTTCCATAGGGACTGGCCTTTATGTATATATTCAATAAATGAGTTGTCAGTTAAGATAGAATAATAATACGAAAGATAGTGAATATACGAAGAATTGAGTAATTAATAATGGGTAAGTATAGGAAATATTAGTTTAATAAGATAGCTAGAGAAAAGAGAATATCAGATATCATATGTATATATTCTTTATAGGTACTCAGAATAATAAAGAATGAAGAGGTTATATATTATATTTAAGGAGGATAAAAAATATAGTTAGTGAAATGATAGATAAGATTTTAATGAGAATAAGTAGTTTAATAAGAGTAAATTAGAAGAAGAAGAAGAAGAAGTTAGATAGAAAAGGAAAGACTTAGTAATTATCTAATTATAATATGATTAATTAGCTAAATAGATACATTAAGAGAGAATGAAAGTGTTAGAGTAGTATTTATATATACTACGAAGATAGGTAAAGTGAGAGTATTAAGTAATTATTTAACTATAATATACTAGGTATAAGTGTAGAGAAATATTAGTGCAAGAAGATGCAGTAAGAGAAATTGGGAAGTATTTATATAACTATAAGATAGATTTTAATTATAGAATACTACTTATATAGCTAAGAGATTTGTTATAGGATTAATATAATTATTTATAAGTTTTATATGATTTTTATATTTTTTATAGTTGATTTAATGAAATAATGGGTCTATTTAGTCGAACACCGAGAGGTGTTCGACCAAATGCCTGATAGGAGGTCGAAAACAAATAGATGTATAGTTCACTTATTTATATTATGATTTTTATAAGTATTTTATATAGATTTTGTAGAGAAAATAAAAAATAAAAGGTATTTTTGTCGAATGCCCGCGAGATGTTCAACAGAATGCCCAACAGAGATCGGGTAAGAGGTAAGTACTTATAATTTTCAAAATTTTATAAGGTTGAGATAATATAACTTAGGTAAATTGACCAAATAGTCATCGAACACATGAGGTGTTCGATGAATGCATTGAACAAATAGTCATTGAAATCGCTGGAATTTCTTTTGGATATATGGATTGAATCACTGTTTAAACTAATAGAAGTAGAATGGACGATAAAATCCTACTGAATTTCAACAAGAGTGACAAAAAAACTCACTTATCTGTCCTGATTTGAAAACGAGAGTGGCGGCGCAGATCGCTGCCGCCTAGCTTCAGTATGCGGTTTCCCTCCGTTCTTCTCCTCCGTCCTGGCACAAATATGAGCTTCTCCAGACCCTCTAGCTAGCCTACCTGAGTCTTCCACAGCCGCCTGCACTGTCACGACACTGCAGTCTGCCTCTGACTCCGAGAGGGATCCCCGCTGCCGGTGAAGGCTTAATGGTTAAAAGATGGTGAATTGGGGGCATTTGGACCCCTTTTAACGGCTTGGGAGGGATCCCTTAGGCCGTCCGATGGAGGGGTTCGGCCCTGGGGATCCTCCAGGGTTGTTGGATCGTCCAATGGTCTCCCGTCGCCGGCCGAAAACGGCCTCCGGCCGTCAGCAACCAAAATGACTTTAAAATATGTATAGTTACATGACATATTTTGGTTCTATCAATGATCTCGCTCTCACTATATGTCCGAGTGAGTTAACATCTTTTATCAATTTTTTTTTATTTTAGGCAAATTAAATTGCAACTACATTAAAAAATTAATGCACAATTTTCCTTCATCATTGACTCGCAAAAAACTTGATCCCAAAGGGATCTAAAGTATTTTTGTCCAGAAAAAATTATCCTTCATCTTGAAAATTCTTCGTCAAAGTGATGTTCCCTTTGATGACAATTGTACACACTTTACAATTTCTTAAACCTTGTTGGAAACCTCAGATTCTGTGATACCAAAGTGTCAGCTTTTTTCATCCTTTTGCACCATCATTACTTCCTTCACTACTAGGTTTTGGCCTTTTTACCCTTTCATTTACGAATCAATAGTAGGTACTAGGATTCATTCGCAAAGGGCTATACCTCTTCCTGCACTTGGTCTTTTGTCCATCAATTTCCATGACACTAGTCATAATGGTTCATGTCCATCCAAAACTCTCCGTCTCCCAATATGACCTCCATTGTGACCTATAGAAAACTGATTATATCATCAAATTTCCTCCTCATATCATGCCCTCTTGACCACCATGGTTACCATTATAAGCCCAAATAGTGTGGACAGGGAAATGAACACTCTAGAGTGGTCACATGCCAGGTTTAGGGAAATCAAAGATATTGAAAATAATTTTAATTGGGACAATTCTTCAGTTTCCCTTGGTCAACATATTGTGGGAGGTAGAGGATCTGTAATATGAAGTATGTCATGTGTTCTTCGAGGGAAAAGATGAAGATAGTTTGAATTTGAATTTTGATTAGGTCTTGTGTCTGTTTATGGATGGGACCTACTGTTGGGTTCTAGGGGCCTTGACTTGGATGAATAAATCTAAAACGACGCGCAGCGGAAGTCTTTTGCAAATCGAACGGCATCGACAAAAACCATTAAAACAAAATAACTTTGCACGAATCTCATTCGTGATTTCTTTGATCCCGGAGCGAGACGAGTCGAGCTGCTCAAGTGTGCAGCCTCTAGATGTATCCACGCGGTCTTTGGCGCGTCGGATCTCCTCCTTCTCGTAGACGAGCCCCATTCTATCTCCGTCGGCGTCGTTACGTCGTCCCGATCACATCAGGGATGGAGAGGGGGTGTGGGGAGAATGGAGAAGAAGGGGAAAGGCCCCTGGACAATTCTGGCCTGGGTGAATTTCGTTCAAGGCCTTCCCCTATTTATACTAAGTGGGTATTTTTCATAAAAACCCCCAAAACTTAAGTATATCTTCCAACGTCCAAAAGGCCATTTGCGTGTGACCCTCTAGGCCCATGTATCAGTCTAGTTAATGACTCCAGCGGCCCAATAACCTTTATTGGCCTTCCAAATTAATTAATTGTATCATCATATAGATTAATTAATGCGGATCGATTTAACCCAATCGATAGGTCGAGACTCCGACACGTGGGGTGCCAAGCTACGCCTCGTGTCCTAGAAGATACAAAGGAGTGTGTATCGACTCACTCATGGAACCTGTTCGTCATCGGTTACCGTGTATGTAACCGATCCACTTGACGCTCCTTGGACAACTTAGGGTATGGTCAACTGTCAAACCCTAATCGGTCATCTGAGTTAGTAATGCATTCGGAAATCATCGGAGAACTCTTCTCCGATATTTCACTGCCTTAGCCAAAGTACGACCGTCCGTCCACAAGACGTCTTTGGTGCCTCATATCTATGGACCACTTGCACAACCGTGACGTGAATCAACCCGATTAAGAGTTCGGTATAATACAATCCAGGGATTCATATAGATCAATTCAATGAACTCTTTCCACTAAAGATCACCCATTATCTATCTGTTGTGTCTCCACACTAATGGCTAAGGGACTGGCCATACTCATCATATGAGTGAGGCTAGATAGTGCTATTCTATCTGGATACTTTGATATCCATCTCGCATATCCTTCAAATTGGAATGTTTAGAACACATGCTTAAAGACTAGTGATCTCTGTATTACGATCTCATCATAATTCACTTAGTCCGATCATGTATTCATGAACTTCATTATAAGCTTCACAGGTGCACTATAATGAATATTTTCTATTAATGAACACGCAATGAGATGTGGAATGTGTGATTGGCTTGCCGGCCACATATATTTCCATCACCTACAACATGTTAATATCAAGAATCACTTCCTGAAAAGGGATAACATGAGAA
The DNA here is from genome assembly GCF_029677425.1 of Wolffia australiana. NCBI lineage: Eukaryota > Viridiplantae > Streptophyta > Magnoliopsida > Alismatales > Araceae > Wolffia > Wolffia australiana. Next base: position 11,716,782 of record NC_135837.1, on the reverse strand, counting down.
AATACTCCCCTGCATCTATCTTTGTGTACCAATACATACTATTGATATTCTCCTAGACCTTGGAAAGTTGATGTCTCAACTCCTTGACACACTTATTGAAGCCAAGCATTGTTTGAAAAATGTTACAGGTGGAGAGTCTGTTGATCAGGCATCATATCAAAAGTTGACTGAGAAACTCATATCTTACTCATACTCGTCTTGACATTGTCAACATGATCAATCGTATGCGCCAGTTCATGCATGCTCTTAAGATGACTAATCTACAAGCTGGTAATTGTGTTCTCTCTACTACACCAAAGGGGCAATGGGCATGGTTTTCTCTACAAACAGGATGTTCTTCACTTGGAAGTCTGTGTGGATGTGAAATATGCTGGCTCTCATTGTGGATCATCAACAAAGTATGGACTTCTTTGAGGTACCTTGATCAAGGTGCATCAAGAAATAACCCATAGTCGATGTAACATGGAGATAAAATTGTCCTTTGATCCGAGGTCAGTGTGACTATTTGGATCCCCTAGACATCTGAACTTAACCTCTACTGTACCAGACCAGTTTCATACTTTTCTGACAACTAATCTGGTGGCATAGAACATGAAACAGTTTAACATGACCGCCCTAAGCATAATGAGGTTGGTTGGCACTTCACTAAGGAGAAGCTTGAGACGGGTGACTTGACATCAGCTTGAAAAGTTCTCGTCCACATACATCAAGTTCTATTTTTTCTCTTTTAGTTTACTCTCTCTTACCCTTACTCATCTTGTATAAATACTACATCTTGGGACCATATTAGTTAGACACATCCTTTTTCTCTCCTCTCTCGACCTTCCACGGCTTCTCCACCAGTTTTCCATCTTCATCCACCCCTAACATTCAATTTTACAAACTGATATATGAGTAAACACACTCTTATGCATCTCAAAAGGCCCTGATACTATTGGAATTTCAACACAGCACCATTATCTGTGATTAAGCCCTGGGGCTATGAATAGATTTGTCCATAATCCCAGAACAAAAGGGTATTGTTAGATTTTAATAGGGCACATAAAAAATCATGAAAACCTGTTTTATGGTGAAAATTAATAGTCTCAATGTGCCCATAAAACCCAGAAATCCTTGAGCATCATGATGAAGAGCAACAATGGGCCTGCCCTTATTTTGATGTCAGAAGGACAAGACAGACACTTCCAGATGAAATGAGACTGAGGAAAAAAGGCTCATGATCACCAGTTAACGCATAGCACCTGAATATCCCCCAGTTTACAGTAAGATAATGATGGGAAAATTACGAAACCCACCAATCCAATTTCATGATTCCTCTTCTGCACAGAAATTTGGGCTGAACCTCAGAAGAGTAATCTGTCCTGATAGAGTTCCAGAGCCTGGATCACCTTCTCTATGAATAATTTCCGGTGCCATCGGTACCTACCAACCATCATAGAAGTAAATGGTCATGTATGCGTCAAAAGCTATATATCAACGAATTATGTTGAGACATTTATATTTTTTTTTAAGAAAAACGTATTCTTACTTGATAGAAGCTTCAAGGGTTCGTCTCATTTGGGGGTTAGAATCTGCCATAAAGACGAAGAAAAAACAACACAAAATTAAGAAAAAACTTCAATTCCTTCAAAAAAACGAAATATACTTCAAACTTCATTTTAAAATATGCTCCACAGTCAAGGTACCAAGTATTTGTTTGTCTTGGTCAGACGTCGTAGGAAACTCTGCTAACAACTGGTGACACTCCTCCTGCAACTCCCTTGCAGCATTTCTCTCAGCGCTTGGGATTGGGGGAGAGTCACCTTCAGACCAAGAAGGCAACGCTCTAGCGGCCGCTATGACCGCACCATCAACAAAATCTTCACCGTCGGAGGATAAATTTTCTAAAATAGCCGGTGAGAAGAAAATGACTTTATTCAGTTCCAGCACTTCATAAGCCCACTTGAAAAAAAATAGATTCATAAATATAAGTAGAAGTAAGCCTTACTGTTGTGATAGTATTCTTCTGACAAACCAGATATGTTGAAGACAGAGAGGAAGGAGTCCAGGTGAACCTTAGCAGCGCCAGAAAAGATAATGCTATCCCATGGATTCTGCCCATTTAAAAAAAAAAAATTAAGGATTTTGCCCTGCAGAAAAAATATTAAATTCAACAAACAAAACTAGAACAAAGGAATAAAAAATGAGGACAGAACTGGTACTGTGAAGACAAATCAAAATGGTGGACTCGCCTCCAAATTTCTATAAGAGAAGATGCAAGTTATTTATCAATGAGTGAAGAAGGAGAGGGGGGGAGGGGAATTGGAGAGAGAGGGAGCGGGAGAGGACTTGGAGGGAGAAGAGAAAGAGAGAGAAAGAGAGTAAATAGATAGAAAAAAGAAGAAAGGAGATAGATTGAGACATAGAGAGAGAACGAGGAAGAGAAAAGGAGAGTGAGTGAAATCGAGAAAAGGGACAATTGTGAAGATTGATTTGGATACAGAACTATATTAAGGCCACCAACCGAATCAGCAAGGTTGAGATTCGATTTGAGATGTACATTTTTAAATTCCAGGTTTCGTTTTTTAATCTCACCCCTCAAAGAATAAGCCCTTATAACTTCAATTCGTAAAAGTAAGTTGTCTACTTTCTTTCATAAGGAAAAAACAACATATCGTAAGACCAGTACCAAAGATGATGAAAACCCATATCTCTCCATGAAGACATCATTCTTCTTCCCACTCATGTAGCCTATCGTCATCTGCAAGAAGTCCGAATTATCATTAACTGTAGAAGAATGCAACATTATTTATCAGAATAGAATACCGAAAGAGTTGCCGAACTGAAGACAACTATTAATTTGAGCCAAAGAAAGGCTTTCAGAGAAGACATTCCCGAATTTGGAAGTCAGAATAATCAAAGATTCTAACCAATAGCCCCACACTCATCCATGTTCTAGACCTTGGCATTTTGCATCGTGCTGATGAGATATTGCCGACAAGGTTAGATGTAATCCTCAACCTGATATTTTCATCATTTGGTTTAAGTATCGTTCTTAAAAAGAAAAAAAGGGTCCCTTCAAATGCTTGTAGGACTCCCCTAAAGAGGGCAGTCAAGAAGATTGGTAGAATTTGGCTGGGAGATTGATATGCTCCCCATCATACCTAGGGTTAGTTTCGTCATAATAGCTCATTAGGGGCATTGCGGTCATGTGGCCTATATGTATTTACTTCAAATAAGGGAGCCCTCCCTCTGGGAGAGCAGCCAATAGGTATCATAAAGTTGAAGCCCCATGTCACTCCTCACATCAATGTCTAAGTCCCATCTCCCACTCTATAATCCCCATCCCTCGTGCTCTTCTCCGTTTCAAAGCGTCATCAGGCAGTTCGTCCACGGTCGATCCCTGCCTCCTCCGTTTAAATTCTGTTCTGACCATTCCGTCTTAGTCTCCACCACCAGGAACCTCTACCCTTCTCCTCTATTAATCTTCCCCTATACAAATCTAGATCAAAGATTGTATCAGAGATCCTCTCGAGGGGATCAGGTGCTGATCCCGGTATGTAGACATTTCTATCTTTGACTCTTCCCTTTGAGGATTTGTTCCTTGATTGAAGCATACTCGGGATTCTATCATAATGAATCACAACAAGCAGTTTGCACTGGCTTTTCTCGCCAAGAAAATACCACTAAGAGTATGACGAGTTCCTAAAAAATGTATGCTAGTCAGTTTTTGCTGATGATGCAGACCACATGCTGTGCAAGACATCCAATTACACAGTATAAATGTCAATATTGTTTTTTGAAGAAATATACATGCCAATATTTTTTGCATGTTCTAAAGATATAATCTTTGACTTTGTAACTTGTGCAACAGTGACACTATTACATGATGCGTATCTAACCTAGATGAGTGGAGAGATGATTAAAACAACCAAAAATGCAGAAAAAAGTCATTTTTACCTTTTGAACCAATAGCATAGAAAGCATTATACTTTCATAACTTCATAAATAGAAGATAAGACAGTTAGAAAAGAAAAAAAAATAGAAATAGTTTGTTCAAGCCCTAAGCTACCTGATATCAGCCTACAAATCGTCTATGAGTGTCACTGTTTCCTTTTTTGTTTCAACTGAGGCTTTTCTACGAATGAGCACAAGTTCTTTGACCGACACATAAAAAGCTTAAGGAGGACTTCGGCACAATGAAAAAAATAACCGCCAAGAAATCGTTTACAAAAAGCGTGATTATATGAAATAGTTGACGATCCCCAACTCATTGTTGGCTCTGGCCCTTTCCAAATGTTTTTTTGTTCGCTGTTAATGTATGTACACCACAGGGAACAAGGTTATAAGTGATGAAAGAGGGTTACGCGATATAGGTGGTCTGCCACCTGAGGTTTATTAATATGTACCCTCATTGATATGTAATCAGCAACTTAAAAATACCATATAAGAACTTTGTTTTACTAAAGCAGTGGGCCCATCACTAGAGCCCATAATGTATACTTTTACAATGTGGGTTTTCTCCCACTCTCGTCCATGAGTCTTTTTGAGGTATTGTACTGACAGGGTTTCTGACAGGTGGAGGCGTCCCTGGGGTCAAAAACCCTGATTGTCACAGGGATCCTTGTTCCCTTTTTGTCATGGCCCTCTGCACCTATCCTTTTAAGTCACTCGTTCACACATGAGAATAAGTCACTTATGTGAGAACGTTCAGAGGAAGATTCTATTGTTTTTTGTTTCTGAAACCCAAACTCCTCTTGCGACGCCCCTGCATGGAGGCAGCTCAACTGTTCTTCATCTATGAGAGGTATTTTCGTCATTTGCCTTTAGTGTAATTCCCTATAATTACTTGTAGCCCTCCCTTAAGGAGTCAAGATCTTACTGAACTGGCATTAGATCCAACCTTGACTTTTGGGACGGGATGGGATGCTCTTTGTGTCTCATTCTGTCCTGTCCCGGCAACACAAACACACGGCTGGAACTGATACACCAGACCACAGCTCATCCCGCATCCCATCCCATGGCCCAGGATAGAAAGGACGGTACATGACTTGTGTTAGCCATCTCTTCCATGTGAAAATATTATAACATTTCGCTATATATATGGCTCCCACCTACCTAAATATGAGTTATGGGAGAATACAATAGTTTACTAAAATCTAAATTACTAGGCCACCCGAGGTGCGTTCCTGCATCCCGTCTGCCAACATGGAACTCAGGACAGGATACATGCACTACTAGACGGGGACTTGAATCCCAGGGAGCAGTCCATGTCCTGTTCACTATCTTCGAACGCTGGTCTGGACATGGGTCGTCCCGAACAAACATTAAATCATGGCTTTTACCTTCTCAGATTATAAATGAACTTGTAAACGGAACTTAGGATAGCAAAAAATCAGAATAATGGTCACCTCATCTCCCTTCCTGATTCTTTGGCCAGCATTGATAAGCACCTCAACCATACGATCTTTGAAACGCCAGTGGAGAAAGCAGTTAGGCTGAAAGGAGTGGTTCAACATATCTACAGAACGATTAGGTTAGGTTAGACAGAAGGAGAGTGAAGAACTCCGAGCAATATAACAGTAATGAACCACGCAGATTTAGTAAAGGCAAGATAAGTTAGAAGTTAAATTAGGAGGAAATGGTATTAGCAGACCAGGGAATTTGCATATGACACTGACAAAGACTGACCTCAAGCCAATCTATGACGATAGATTTGAAAACTCCGATTTTGCTATCTGATTTCATGAAATTAACAATCGGATTTGGAAATTAACACATATTCAAAACAAGGACAAAACTTCTAAATCAGACATTTCACCCACCAGAAATCAGCGTGTCCAGATAATTTTAATGAGTACAGGAAAAAAATAAGAAGCTAAAAATTCAATGACACAAATTATAAAATCTTCAAGTGGTGATAAATAGCTTATTGTAATAATTTCAGTCTAGTTATCTTTCAAGCACATCAAAATACCATCAAAATCCTTGCTTATTTCATCAAAATCCCCTCTGCGTCCCAAGAATGGTTCATGCCATTAAATGTTAATAGAGATACATTTCTTTCATGTCTCTAAATCAATGATATTAAGCAAAGATTAGAGGAAAGAACCACAAAGAAAAACAAAACGATACAGATGGTAGCACAGCAGTACAGCAATTAAGAACAAGAAAATCATATATCTTGCACAAAGATGTTACCTGCATATGGGACAAGCATGTTGGCATCTTGGACAAGTGCGCCGAGCCTGATTTTCATGTTTAATGAACGAGTCTGGACAACGCTGAGAGCCCACATGAATCTTTCAGATTCTTGGGCAAGTCGCCTGATCTTTAAAGGAGCTGCCGAATGCTGGTCGAATGAATAATGAGACAAAAGCACCAAAGGTGAAGGAAATTATAATGAGGAACTTCGTTGACTTCTCACCCAATGCCGTTCCCAAAATTCAATTCCTCTACGCTGCAGTGCTCTGATCCTGGATGCCAGATTTTCATCTTGCAATTCCGACAGCTCATCCTACATACAGAGCGAATTGTATCAATGGGCAATGATGATGGAAGAATTATCAAATGTAATTATTATAATTTTCATGAATTCTTTAAGGTCAAAATAAGACGGATTGTCGACCTCAAGTAAGGATAACTCTTATGTTAGTTCCAGAAAACAAAAATTATGAATGTATAGGGCATAAGATAAGACAAGGCTAACATTATATCCTAAGAGCAATGATCCGTTACTCAGACTATACAAACAAGGAGATGAAATAAGCAAATTGTTCAAATAATTGGGCTAGCTGAATCTGCATGGAAACTTGCAGGTACCAAATTCCATCAATAAACAGTAAACTTGGAAGAAAAGTCAATGAATGCCCTCCCCCTTCACCCCCTTCTAATCTAGTATGCCACAAGAGACTCGACTTAATGAAGAACATTCTTCATTGAGGCTGTCTTCCCCTTAAACACCACCTCATTGCCATGCAACCAGATGGAGAGCCCCCGACTCTCCCCAACCACCTGGTTCACAGCTCTGCACACTATGTCCAACGAGAGTACAGACATCCCTTTGTTATTCCACGATCTGGATACTCTCCAAAAAAACTCCTAATCAAGCCTTCCAAACACTTTCCCACCCCACATGGGCAACTTAAAGGCCAAGAGGTAGACAATTAATACAGTTGAAAGAAATCAATCACAGCAGCACCAAGCAACCGCCTTTTGATAATACTTTGTTTTGCCAGTCTCCTTTCTACCTTCTTTATTAATGGCTACCAATCTGTAATTGAGAGTCGTCCCCCCGTCAACGGTACACATAGATGGTGCATAGGAACTGAACTGAAGGGGGTCCCTAGGGCCCTAGAGCCTTGTGCTTTCTCCTCCAGTGAGGACTTGTCTCGATTGATCTATACGCTCGACACGTTTGCAAATAGGTCTAATAATGTGGAGAGATTCCTATGGTCCTCCACAGAGCCTTCCACAAAGAATGTAGTCTCATCCACATATTGGAGAAGCAGAATACCCGAAGGTAGCTCACTATCTGGAAAGCCCACAACAGGTCATGTGTGCCGCCTTTAAGGGTATGTAGCCAAAGCGTCTGCTGCTAGGACGAACAATAATAGTGCCAATGGACATCCCTACCTGACTCTTGTAACAGATGGATCTATTCCCCCTCCAGAGCCCCATTCATTAGGATCAAAAAAAGAATGGGATACAACACATTGCCACACACATGCCACTCATTCAGGGGAAAGACTCTCTAACTCATAGAGAACCATAGAAAAACCCAATTGATGAAATCTTATGCTTTTGCAAAATCAATTGTCCACATGAAGCCTCTGGTCCACTTCTCTTCCATGCCGCAAGTATTTTGCCTGCCACTAATCTGCGTCTACTAGCTGCTCGCCAGGAATGAACGCCAACTAAAAAGGCCTGATTAATTCTCCAATCACGCTCCTTAACCTGTCGGCTAAGACCTTTGTGATGATGGGATAAATGGAATATGATAGTGAGATAGGTCAAAAATCTCCAATGCGGATGGCCCCTTAGAACTTTGAAGAGATATTAGCAGTTGATATGCCCTAGTCCATAGTCACCATTCCTGAACTTCATCAAAGTATCCATGTCCTCTGTCCCCACCAGCTCCCAAAACTCATTGAAGAAGAATAGTTAAAATTCGTCATTCTGTCCACAGAGAAAAGCCTCCCTAGTGCGGTCTGCTGCTCTTTTGTCACCCAGGTTGCCCCTTTGCCACTTCATTGCTTCAGGATCCCCCTGGAGATGGCCATGAAGTGGTCCACTAAGGGACCACCCACTACTTGTGCCCTAGCATACTTCTGATTCTCCACCTGTACCTTCAATACTAGATTTGATCTTTTTCCTCCATTTGCAACCAGATGAAAAGACCGTGTTTGCATTGATGTCTTTCAGTCACAACCAGATGTGGTAATGACTAAAGGATACTAGGTGCAAGAGATGGCTTTGTTCAAGGCCCAGAAGGCACTTACAGGGTATGGCCACAGCTACTGCTTCCTTCACCAGCGCCACAGTCATCTCAGAGACTTACTCTTCCCTGCCGGGACAGGAGGGAAGAACTACTAGAGACCTTTCCTACATAGGGGGAAGCAACTGCCTTGGATCCATCTATATCGAGACACCTAATCCATTGAGGGTCGAGTGGAAGGGGGTTGCCAACACAAGCGTCACTGGCATTCATCATCAATCCGCAAACAGTGGGCCTTGAAAGATAGTATGATTTTTTTTTGAAACATATAAGGGACGATCACCTGACGAATTGGTGACCTTCCCAGAATAGTCATAAAAGGCCCATCTCAGCCAATCCAAAAACAGGATCAAACCCTCTTCCAACCATCACCTGATAAAACCTTGCTGCCTTGAGTCCTTCCAACTCATGTATAGACCCATCAGTAGAAGCCGCCCTGCCCCTAAATAACACCTTGTTTTGGTGCAACCAGATGATCCACAGTGCCAGCAATATCCAACCGCCTTCTTCTTTCCTTGTACACCCACAGTTCTGGATTGAGACCTAGAATACCTATTCAGAAGTCACATTCACCCTTGATATCCTATGGTTGGCCCAAATTGTGCATGCTAAAGGGTACTCGAAAAAAAGGTGTTAGCAATCTTCTTCCCCTCTTGAGCATAACAGACATTCCAACGATGTAACTGGGTATATCCTTTTAATAAATGCTTGTGTCATTGGTCTTCTCCATACTAGCAGCAATCAGTGGGACTTTTTGCTGCGATATGAATCTACATGGCCCGATGATTGTTGGGTCCTCTCGCCCCTCTTGGATCATCTCATATGCCCGCTGGACTGAAAAAGGATTGTTTACCCATATCCAGCCATCTTGTTCCTCGCCTATCAGACTTAACTGGACCAGGGACTGCCGCATGTCCAGGAATTCAACAACCCACTCGTCCGATAGGGCACCAGGCAAGATGGTGTTCCATGCTCCATCCCCAAAGTCCCAAACCTGGGCACTGGGGCTCCGTGTGAGCACATATAAGAGAGGGAATGCCTTGCGCAAGATGGTTGTTCAGGACCAATAAAGAGCCAGAGATGCACAAAGTAAGATTGTCGCTGAGAGAAGCGAGATATAGAGATAAAATGCGAGATAGCAAGAGTGAGAGAATGCGAGATTGAGAGAGAATGAGAAATAGAACGAGTGAGAGAACGTGCGAAAGTGAGAAAATGCTACATAGAGAGAGAGAGTTAGAGAGAGTGAGAATGAGAGAGAAAGAATACTGGATAGACAGAGAGAGTGAGAAAAAGGCAGAAAGCCAGATGGATATATATAGAGCGAGATATTGAGAGAACAAATGGGAAGTTGACAGAATAAACCTTGCTGGAAGAGGAAAATGCTGATGAAATGAACTTTCCCTCACAAAAATATCAAGTGACTCTTCTCAACACTCCAAGAGGTTGGGATACAAGTATCTAAAGGGAAACATAAGGGAAATTATTAAAATGACCCGATATAAGATGGGGTTCATATCATATCGTCATCTCTCCATGATACTGACTGATTTTAAGTTCACGAGAAAATAGGTACAGGTTTATAACTTCAGGGAACAGACGCATATTTTCTAAACACAGGTTGAAATGAAAGAAAGACCAGGCATTTAAATGAAAGCACAAGTAAATATAAAAGATCATAATGACAAAACTAATGCTGGACACCAAGGAATAAGAATAAACAAACATGAGAGTTGACTAATAAACTTAGATTTTGTGGTTTCAGAGGAACTGTTTGAGAAATTTGAGAGGTATTGCTTCTGTGAAATGTTACTTTATCAAAAGGACATGATTAATGGAGCCTATATAAATCACTGCATTAGCGGAACATAGTTATTTCTTTATTTTTTGCTATCGCTTTTCATTTCCTGCAATCTGAAATTCGATTTCTTTAGCATTAATGACCCAGTGATTTATGGTGGACGGTGAAGTCATTAAAAAACACTCACTAAACAAAGATTACCCAACCTAAACAAGAGTGAGTAAAACCTTCCGTTAGAATATATTAATAGAGTTTCTATTAGATTTAATCAAACCTTTGAGGCAAGAAGCATGCTGGTGCATTCATCCGGACTAGGTAAGAAGTCTCCATAGAGCTGCCAAAAATTACCCTCCAAATCAAGAGCAAACAGAAAAAGGCAGGCCAACCTTAGATCCCAGTCTGTCTGCAGAAGCACAAAACAACTGAATGAGAATGGAGCAAAAAATACCAATGGTTAAGACAAAATGTTTATGTTAAATAAAAAAACGAGGGAAGAAGATACCAGTGAAGAGAGTGGAAAAGAACCTAATGTCTGTCTTATTTTATTCTGACAGATAGGTCCACTTTTTATTTGTGTCAAGAAAACCTTGTACCTAGGCTTTTCCCGTCTCCAACAATGACACCGATAAGATTAAAAAACACAAAAATGCCAAGGCTAGAAATGAGATTATCTAACTCTCTATTTGGGCTCCTGATCAGCGATCAGACTCTCTTTCTTGGATTCTTGATGGTGCGGCTAATTGGATTTTGGAGTGGCACTAGTTAGGCGCACGTGTGAGCTTTGTAGTTCCTTGAGAGTGATCACGAGTCTGAGAACAACCAGGAGCACAATTTTAATATTTTTTTGTTTGTTTCTGCTTTTGCTGTTTTCTGATTTACATAGCTGATGTCAACGACATCAATTGTGTGATCGAGAACCTTATTGTCAACTTGTTATCGTTTTGAGCAAATTTATACTCGATACCATCGTCTTGCATGATAGGGTTATCTTTTATCGATATTGATATCATATCGTCCTCATTTTTACAGTTGTCAGATAATGTAGATAACAATAATGGATCGGGTATTAACCTTTTGGTCAGGTGATTGACAAACCCTAGAGAATTTGGAGGAGAAGAAGGGTCGATGGAGGTTGAGAAATGAGAGAATAGATTGACATAAGAAAGTAAGTGGCTTACATTAGGGTATTTATACCCTATGAGAGAGAGGAAATAAGAGCTCCTAAAGGGCTTATAGAATAGGGCCCAAGAGGAGGATAAGCACTTAACTAACACCCCCCCGCAAGCGAAGTATGGATGTCGTCCATATTGAGCTTGGATACAGCACGTTGAAGCAGCGGCCGGGACAGTCCCTTGGTGAGGACATCCGCTGCCTGGTCAGCAGAGGAGACGTATTCGAGGTCGAAGAGGCCCTCGTCCATACGTTCCTTGAAGAAATAGCGGTTGCGCTCCATGTGCTTGATGCGCCCTTGCTGTCCGGGGTTCTTGGCCAAGGCGATAGTGGATTTGTTGTCACAGAAGAAGTGGATTGGTCCCACATACTTCACGTGAAGATCGGCGAGGATGTTGTGGATCCACTGTCCTCGGCTGCCCCATCAGCAAGAGCACAAATTCGCCTCGGCACTGGAGCGACACCTTGTCCTGCTTGCTACTTTTCCAGCTGACGAGGCTGCCAAGAACGAACGTGCAGTACCCCGTGGTAGACCGACAATCCACAATGGAGCCAGCAAAATCGGCATCGGTGTACACCTTCACCGTCTTGTCCGAGCTATGAGGGAAGAGGAGTCCCTTGCCCGGGCAGCCCTTGAGATACGAAAGTACCCAGTGGGCGGCTTGACTGTGGATCTCCCTCGGTGAGTGCATGAACTGACTGAGCAGGTTGACCGCGAATGCAATGTCGGGCCGAGTGTGAGTCAGGTAGAGGAGTTTGCCCACCAACTGCTGATAGCGGTGAGCATTCGTCAAAGGAGAGTCCTCGCCCTTGCCCAACTTGACGTTGGGGTCGATAGGAGTGCTCACTGGCGCACACCCGGTCATTCCTGTCAAAGTCAGCAAGTCGACGGCGTATTTCTGCTGTGAAACAAAGAGGCCCCGTGAGGAGTACGCCACCTCAAGGCCGAGGATATATCGGAGAAGGCCAAGGGCCTTGATCTCAAATTCCTTGGCCAGGGCGGTGCTAAGACGAACGGCTTCAGCAGCATCTGATCCCGTGATGAGGATGTCGTCGACATACACAGCAAGGATGGAGATCCCGGTCGGACGGTGGCGGAAGAACAAAGTGGCATCTCCGTTGCTCTGAGTGTACCCTTCGGCTTTCAGAACAGCGGAGAACCGGCCGAACCACATGCGCGGAGACTGCTTTAGTCCATAAAGGGACTTCCGCAGTCGGCAGACGTGGCCAGGGGGGCCGAGAGAGTAACCCGGCGGCTGCTGCATGTACACCTCCTCCGTCAAGTCGCCATGCAAGAAGGCGTTCTTGACGTCGAACTGTCGGATAGCCCACCGGAAGTGAGCCGCGAGGGCCAGGAGGAGGCGAACGGTCTCCATCTTCGCCACAGGTGAGAACGTCTCGAAGTAGTCCACTCCGTAAGACTGGGTGAACCCGCGAGCCACAAGTCGAGACTTGTAGCGCTCAAGGGTGCCATCCGCATGATGCTTCTTGGTGTGGACCCACTTGCAATCCACCGCCCGCTTGCCAAGAGGGAGGGGGACGATGTTCCAAGTGCGGTTTCGGAGTAGAGACTGCATCTCCTCGTCCATCGCCGCTTTCCAATGAGGAGAAGCGATAGCATCGGCTAAGCGGCGAGGGATGGGATCCGACTCGATGCGAGCAAGAAACAGCCGGTAGGGAGTACTCAGCCGGTCGAAGGAAAGAAAATGCGAAAGAGGATAACGGGGCGTCTGAGTGCACTGACGAACCCCTTTCCGGAGGGCAATGGGCCATCCCAACTGGTCGTCATCGTCGAGAGAGGTTGAGGATGGCTCGGCCAATGGAAGATGAGCGGAAGCAGTGGGGGAGGGGGAGTCCTCGGGGGGAGGACGAGAAACCTCCACGGGAGAATCAGATGACGGAGCAGGGGAAGAAGACTCGTCATGGAAGGGAAGGAAAGGGTCATCAAGGGGAGGAGGCGCAACGGGAAGCGAGGAGGATGACTCGAGAGGGGACTGATCGGAGGAAGGAGGAAGAGGAGGAGCATGCCGGATGGCGGGAAGCAAAGATGGGGAGGACAGCACGTCCAAAGGCCCCTCGGGGGTCACCGACGGAGAAGAATCAAAGGGAGAGGGATCATGGAAGGAGGAAGAAGATGCGGGAGCGGTGGGCTCCAAGAGAGGAACGGGCCCCAAGTGGGGAGCCGAGGGAGCCTCATCCAACGGGAGGCGGGATGAGGAAGAGTGGTCCCCAAAATAGGGTTCATGCTCGGCAAAGGTGACATTTGCCGAGATGAAGTATCGCCGAGACGGCGGATGGTAGCACCGATACCCCTTCTGAAGAGAGGAGTACCCAACGAAGACGCACCGAACAGCACGAGCGTCAAGCTTTGTCCGGCCCGGAGACGTGTCGTGGACATATGCCGTGCAGCCGAATATCCGTGGCAAGAGACCCGTCCGCAGGCACGTGTCGGGGAAGGCCGCGCTCATCCGGTCCAGGGGGGTAGAGAACGCCAACAGCTGGGTGGGAATGCGATTGACGAGATGGGTGCTCGTCAGGACGGCATCGCCCCAATACGGCCACGGGGCCTTGGCGTCGATAAGGAGCGTCCGGGCCGTCGAGGTGACATAGCCGATGCGACGTTCGGCTAGTCCGTTCTGCTCCGGGGTGGCAGGGCATGAAGATTCGTGGAGGATCCCCCGGTCGGCGAAGAAGGCGTCGAGGTCGTTGTTGAAGAAGTCGCGGGCATTATCCGAGCGAAACCGCTGGATACCCCGACCAAACTGCGTCGCCACCATCGCACAAAAATGATGGACATTCTGCGCAACTTCCGACTTCGCGGTGAGGAGGTAGACCCACGTATAGCGAGTTGCCTCGTCCACAAGTAGAAGGAAGTACCGATGACCTTTCAAGCTAGGTTTCGGGGCAGGTCCCCACACGTCGCTATGCACCCGGAACAGCGGGACAGATGTGTGAGCCGAGGACGGAGTGAAGGAAGAACGGCGATGCTTCGCCAACTGACAAGCGTCACACACCAAGGTCTTAAGGTCCAAGCCAGAACATAATTCAGGGGAAAGACGGTGAAGAGTCGCAAAAGGCGGGTGGCCCAGCCGCTGGTGCGTCATCAGGAGTCGTCCCCACCGCTGCTCGGCCCCCGTCCGAAGTGTCCGATGCGCCACCAATCATTCTCCACCACCTTCTTGTGTGCGAGAGCATAATCGGAGATCGACAGAGAGCCCTGTTTCAGGTTGGAAGCTTGAGCAGCGAGGGCGTAGATGCGCCACCAATCATTCTCCCGCCCGCAAAATTTCGTGGCTTGGTCCCAAAACCCTTTGACCATTTTCTGATGGGGAAAGCGGTCGCGGAAATCGGGGGCCAATGTGAACGTGGACAGCCACCCAAGAATGAACTGCTCCTCGGCGTCCCAAGCCGCATAGTGAGGGTGATCGGCGGTCAAGGGATGCTCGGTGTAGTGCTTGTACAGTTGACGGGATTTGAGGGTGGTCTCGATGAAGCGAGACCACTGCAGAAGATTCGGGCCGCGGAGAAGAGTTGATTCCGAGACCAGAGGCAACGGATGAGTGATCTTGTAGGAGAGCGGCTTCTCCGCAAAGTCGGTCTCTGTGTAAGGCATGGTCTCTGTGTCGGTCTCTGCGCGGCTGACTGCACGGCTGGCTGCGCGACTGGCTGTGCGGCTGGCTGCGCGGCTGGCTGTGCGGCTGGCTGTGCGGCTGGCTGTGCGGCTGGCTGTGCGGCTGGCTGCACGGCTGGCTGTGCGGCTGGCTGTGCTGACTGGCTGCTGCTGGCTGCGGCTGGCTGTGCGGCGGCTGCGCTGCGGGCTGCGCGGCTGGCTGCGCGCTGAGCGGGCTGCGCGGCTGGCTGCGCGGCTGAGCGGGCTGCGCGGCTGAGCGGGCTGCGCGGCTGAGCGGGCTGCGCGGCGGCTTGCTGCTGTGCGGCTGGCTGGTCGCGGCGGCTTGCTGCTGCGCGCGGCTTGCTGCTGCGCGCTTGCTGCTGCGCGCTTGCTGCTGCGCGGCTGGCTGCTGCTGCTGGCTGGCTGCTGCGCTGGCTGGCTGTGGCGGCTGGCTGCGCGGCTGGCTGCTGCGCGGCTGTGCTGGCTGCTGAGCGGGCTGCGCGGCGGCTTGCTGCTGTGCGGCTGGCTGGTCGCGCGGCGGCTGGCTGCTGCGCTGCTGGCTGGTCGCGCGACGGCTGGCTGTGCGCGGCGGCTGGTCGCGCGGCTGGCTGGTCGCGCAGTTTGCTGCTGCGCGGCTGTGCTGGCTGCGAGGAGGGAGGGAGGGTGAGATCAAGGGGATCTCAAACCCTAAAGGGTGATGTCAAACCCTAGAGAGGAGAGGGAAGATCAGGAGCCCTAGAGCTCTGATACCATGACAAACCCTAGAGAGTTTGGAGGAGAAGAAGGGTCGATGGAGGTTGAGAAATGAGAGAATAGATTGACATAAGAAAGTAAGTGGCTTACATTAGGGTATTTATACCCTATGAGAGAGAGGAAATAAGAGCTCCTAAAGGGCTTATAGAATAGGGCCCAAGAGGAGGATAAGCACTTAACTAACAGTGATCGTCCCTTTTATTTTACAAAAATGAAAGGGGCAGAACGACCAAACACCAAATATTAGTTGATAGCAAAAAAACTGCCTTCAAGATTACAGGAAGTTATGTTTATGGCCACAAGTTGAAAAAGAGAAATATTACCAACCTCATTTAATTGAGAATTAATTTTAATATATATTTTAACGTTGACAGGGAAGGAACAGATATTTACCTCCACAATAATGGCTAATAACCATCATTATCAAATAAAAAATGTGGTCTAAAGGAATAACGAGAGATTTTGAACAATTGTAGAACGGTTGTAAGGATTGACAGAAAGTCGTTTATGATTAATGCTATACTCAGACAAAAATCCCGCTGCAATGAAAGAGACATTTCAGAGGAAAATCATGGAAACTGAGGCACTACAAACCCTCTGATAAGTATTTCAGCAAGGCATACAGAAGAAAACAAGTCCAGAGGGAAGCGCTGCAGCACACGATTTTAAAAAAAATTCACGCCTATAAATAAGACCGCAGGGGGAGGAGGCAGTTACGAGAAGTTTTTTTCCTCAAGAAATTCCCAAATTGTGGGAGCAGGAGCTGGAGCAGTCAGAAGGGACATTCCTGACAGCCAGGAGGGGAGATCCTGACCAGATCTCCATCGTTCTTTCTTTCTTTCTCTATCTTCTTGTTCTATTCCGATCAACTATCTTTCATTTGAATCTATAACGAGCTGCTGGATTCGTTGTTATAGTTGATGCTATAACACCCTCATTCAGGTCTGTGATGGAAACCCTAGATGTACAGATAGAACACATTGAATCCAATGCAAAACATAAATTAAAAAATACGAATTTTGGAGTTCTATCTTCAATAATGCATGATATGTTGATAAAAACAGTACTTAAACAAACTTTAAATTATGTTAGCTCGGCAATTCAAGAGGCATCCCACTTAGCAAAGCTAAAAATTTCTGGCTTTTCCTTTTTGAGATAACGGCTTCGACAACAAATCTTGCAGAAATTAGAGCATTATCAAAGTCAAGTTTTTCAAAAATTCTCCAAAGTTTCTGCAAAGGGTTCCATGCCAAACTTCAACATCCACATCCAAAGATCTTCTTGAATTACTTTTGAAATGCGCACATACTGAGGGCCAAACAAGAGTAAGGGTATCATATGGAAGGTTGACTTTGCTAGAGCATATGACTCGCTCGACTGAAGATTCCTATGGTCTGTGGGAGATTCTATGCAGACCAATAAAGCAGGGAGGGCTGGGGATCCTTCATCTGGAATCAATGAATTTGGCACTATTGACCAAGTGGGTGGAAATGATTGCGACTTCAGCGGAGGGGCTGATTTTCAATGTCCTGAGAGACAGGTATAGCTCCGAGATAGATTGGGAGAGACGCTGGGCTAGAGTCAGAGGAGAGTCCCCCTTTTGGAGCGGTCTGCATCAAGCCATACCTCGCATTCATGAGTTCTTTGAGCCTAGATTGGGAGATGGGGCAACATTTCGTTTTTGGACTGACAACTGGTCCAATCACGGCTCCATGAATTTGAGGTTCCCAAGGCTATTTGCTCTAGCAAGGAATTCAGAGGCCACGGTCAGGGAATGTTGGAATGAGGCTTGGGTCCCTATGCGGATAGTAGCTTTATCAGAGCCATGGTTTGAGGTGTTGTTGGGGCTACAAGTGACACTTCTACCATTCAGACTGGTAGTTGATTCCCACGATGGTTGGATGTGGCGGGGGCCGTCTTTCTCGGTGAAAGATGCATATCTGAAAATCCGAGGGACAGCTCGGGACGACGAGACAACCAGTAAGGCCTACCACATGTTGATGACATGCAAAGTCCCCCTTAAAGTGCGGCTCTTCAGTTGGTTGCTGAGGCGACGAAGGCTGGTCGCAAGGGTCTATCGGCAGAGATGGGCCCCTGCGGCTCCCATTGACTGTCCTATGTGAGACAGGGATGAGGAAAATTGCTCCCATCTGTTCGTCACGTGTCAGTTCGCGCAGGGCGTCTGGGCATCGCAGCATTTACCAGGGATGGATATCTGATAAGTTCTATTCCCGGAAATACCAAAGAAGGAGGAAGCAGAGATCTGGTCAACAGGCCGTTGACCGAGACTAGTAAACAAGGAGGGGAGGGACCCCTCTACTCTATAAATAAAGACCCGTACGGGTGGGGGTCAGGTATGTCTTTTCTAATTCTTGAAGAAGAACCCGATTCGTTCAAATCGGGAAGGGCCAAGAAGTGGGCGGGACATCTCGTCAACTGCTTGGAAGGAGGAGCTTGCCATCGAGGGGAGCCGCCTGGAGGAAGATCTCGTCCGACGGAGCTGGAGCCATCTTGATCGAAGAGGAGGAGCTCCTGAGAGGAGACGTCTCGTCGTGAGAGGGGGAGCGCCACCGAAGGAGAGAGTTTCACCGTATCTTGCAATATCCAAACAATCTTGATATATTGGAATATTCGACGATCTTATCGAGCTGCGCATTTCATCCTATTGGAATCGCATTGAGCATGTTCTATCAATATCTCCTCGGACGAGGCCTTTTGGACTTCAGTTTTAGACGGGAGACACAGAAGTCGACTGGATTGGGGGCGCTTGCTCGCGGTGCTCTGGAAGATATGGCTGCATCGAAACGAGATAGTGTTTAACAGGAGGGCGGCTTCGGTGGAGAATGCCGCTCATGATGTGGAGGCGCTGATGTCTTTTTGGGGTGGAGGAAGAGGATATCCTATTTGAGTTTGATTGTATATTGTTTGTACAAAATCTTTACCATTAATGATAGCAGGTAGGCCACCGGTTTCGGTTTGGTCTTTCCTTATTGTTCAAAAAAAAAAAAAACAACTTCACAATATTAGAGTAACAATTTAGAGGTAATTGGAAAAAACATGATTATAACCAAGTACTTTGATGAGGAAAACTTGTCAGGACCATTCTTTGATGACTTCATCAAAGAATGACCCGTGGATAAAGGTTCTACGGGTCAATCATTCAATGCGTCTGAAAAACTTAAACATTATCTGATTCCTATGAAATAAGCTTATGATTTGGGTACAAGATTGACATCACAAATGACAAGAGGTATTTTACATAAAGCACAAACTTGCCTCTGGATTCGTTGAATTGATGATGTCAAATATAGGATGCCCCACAGGCACAATATCAGGGAAAAACATCCAAGGAACCTGCTGGCTGATCGTAAGCATCAACTCCAGAGGGATTTCCATTATTATCTGGAAAAAATTCATCAATCACAACAATGACGGATAAATTAAGCATTGACAGACGAATTTTAAACTAAGTTCTGAAATCAAGATTTCAAATTAACGACTTATAATACTACCTACAGACGGTATGAAGATAATTGATGTCTGATTGTTATAGATTCATTTAAGATAGTCTTGCAGTTGAATCTAGGGTTCACTGTCACTGAGATGATGAGTAAGTCTTCATTCAAGATGATGATGATGAGCTCATCATCGTCATCATTTTTTAAACACTTTTTTCCGGTTTTTCTCTTTCAGATGATGAGTCTTATTGTCCTTGTCATTCTTCTGTGGATACGAAGAATGATCTACGATCCCGCCTTGATCGATGATCGGAACTAATAGATCTTGCCCAATGATTGATCAAACTTTTTATCATTGCCAATCAGATCTGATCCATCGCCTAACTCGAGTTGCTTTCTTTAACTTTACTCTTTCAAAGGATGAGACAAAATTGTCCTTGTGATTTGTTTGCTTCTAGGACAATGATGATGACCCCACCCCAGTCGACAATTCGATGGAACAAGGTGATCCGATCATTGTATGGGTTTCTTCGTCGGATTAGTTTGACCCAGATCATATCGACCTGGTCCAACAATCGATGCAACCGTTTAGATCATACCTGATCCAATCCTAACCCGTGTCACTTTCTTTAATTTCAGTCTTTCAGATGATGAGTCTCATCGTCATCGTCATTCGTCAATGCCTAGGAAGACGATAAAGATGATAATTTCTCTAGTAGAAGACTGATTTTTCCTCATCTTATGCAGATGACAAACTCCTTATCATTCTCGAACCTCACTTGAATCATCAAAAAAATTCAACTCACTCTAGCTCTACGAAGGGGCTCAACATCCCTTGAAGCGTACACTCCGAACCCATCTGGGCCTTCCTTGAATTCAACCCCATAAGCCCTGACACTCCGAACATACCCAATCTTGTAAAAATCAGGATCCGCGGGCTCCAACTGCAGAATAAAATTAAGAAATGTCAACAAAACAAAGTGACTAAATTAGATTAAAATTAACCCCCATACAATCTGATGAAGAACCAAGCAAGAAAATGAGACAATTGGAACTGATTTTCATCACCTCGGAGGTCGATTCCTCCACTTGCGGAGGATCGAAGAGCCTGTACGGAGGAGGGCTGATCGAAGCTCTAGCAGATAATGAAGTTCTCCCTTTGTTTTCCCTTTTACGCGAAGGATTTATCCAGTTTTTACCAGGCTTGAGAGGCGACAAAGAATCGACGTTTGCAAATCCCCGCAACTGATTAATGTAAAGAACACACGAAAGAGGTCAGAGAAGCAGACCCACTCCGGAAATCCCCCGGGAGAGAAATGGATTTTCGATTATAAGGGAGGAAGCAAAGAACAAAGAAGAAAAAACCCACCACGGTATGCAATCCCATGAACAGATTGAAGAAAACAACGCATGAGAGAGATCAATGAAGCGAACCCACTTCGGACTCCCACAGAAAAGAAATGGGTTTTCGATGATAAGGGAGAAAACATTGAACAAAGAAGAAGAATTCCGCACCTTACTGCCATTGATGAGTGTGTGACGAAGATCATATTGTAGTGGAAGAGAAGAAACCATGGCGATGAAGTGATGGGTCTTCCCGATTCACGCATCCATGCTCACGAACAGCTCTTCAAAGCTTCAGAGAGTGGATTCGGCGCAATGCCAGAGAAAACCCACCTGCGTTCTTTGCTGGGTCAGGGCTTTAGCGGGGTTTTCCGAGGAGAGGAAGAAAACATTATCTTCTAGTGAAGAAGACGGAGAGAAAACCCAGTTGAAAATAGGAGCTCAGCCCACGAATGGATGGGATTTCTTTGACACTTCCACCTTACTCAGAAAATAACGTCTGATCTTCACTGAGATTTTTTTTTTTTCTCATAACATTTTCAGAACAATACCAGACCTCACAAAGTGTTGTTAAGATGCTCGGCTCAAAAGATTAAGGAAGCTATCCAAGATCTCAGATTAGACTCAGATCATGTTAAGAACTCAGAATTGGGGAGAATTGGGGATGGGTTTTTACCCCAGAAGTTTGTCAACAAGACTCCACCTGGCGAAAGAAGTTTGAATAAAAATGTCAAACTTTTTTGATAATTTTTTTGAATTTTTTTCAACAGAAACATTATTTCTAAATTTCATAAAAAACAATACATTTATTATTACGCCATTTGTTGCAAGATTGAAGAAGTTACAGGGAATCAAAGGAGAACACCGAGAAATCATGAATAAAAGAGAACAAAATTTTGCAGAACAATTTTTTGGAGACTCGGTCAATTATTCATTATGAAATTAGTTCCTGCTTACTCTTACAGTTCTCTTGAATTCATGGATATTGTATTCAGCAATGTTAGTACAGCATTTTGAATGTTACAAGCAAGTGGAGGAACAATCTAGAAGCCCTCTAGTGAGATCTCAAATGAGGAATCTTGATCTCTACACGTCTTTACATTTCATATATTGAACCATTTCATATATACTATAATAAAATAATATATTTTATTTTAAAAGATATTTTACCATTGCTTCTCATTGAATATCCTTCTATATAGGAGAAAGCAACTATGTATATGCTAGTGTTTGCATTATATCAATATATTCACTTTTCAGTGTATCATGTTGGGTTCTAGAGCTGTGATTGACATGAAACCCTTATTGATTTAAGTAGTGGAAATTTTAATGAAATCATAACAAATCCTAAAACCAGATCATCAGATCACCTTTGCATGGATCAGATCTGTGATTTTTTAGTTCCTCAAAAGAGGTATTGATATGCGTAATAGAAGTCTAGACATATACACAGTGTAAGAACACTCCACGGAGTGATAGAAGTAGAAGTCGAGATAGAACGAGAATGGGGATAGATGAAAAAGAGAGAGGACGAGAAGAATGTGATGGAGCCTGCCAGCTTGATCCCCTTGAGACATCTTCAACGCCGTCCTTCTCGTCATCGACGGCCCGCCGGTTAGCGTTCCGCCCGATCGGCACGCCAAGGCGCCAAAGAAGACACCCGGCTTTGAACATCCCGGGTGAAATATCGCTCGTATCTTTATCGCGTTTGGTTTCTTTCGTCCTCTTTGTTTAGTCGCGTTTGTGTTTTTTGAACTCGTTTGAGTCATTTTCGTCGAGTCGTGATGTGTTCGTCGTTGTGTCCATCATTTGTGTGTGTGTTTTAATTTTACCTTGTAAGAGGGTCCTTAGTTATTTTGGGTACCTCCCCTACCCCTTTTTATGTTCTTATTTTGTTTATTTGCTTCAACTACTCATGCTATGGATGTGGGAGCATCAACTCCGCTCCTTTGGGCTTTTGAGGAGCGGGAGAAATTGTTGGAATTCTATGAAAGAGTCCCGGGAGCCAGGATGCATGCCAGTTTCATACGACCTGGTGGAGTGGCACAAGATCTGCCTCTTGGCTAATGTCGAGATATTGATTCCTCCACACAAAAATTTGCTTCTCGTATCGATGAATTAGAAGAGATGTCAACCGGCAACCGTATCTGGAAACAATGATTAGTGGATATTGGTACTGTAACTGCACAGCAAGCAAAGGATTGGGGATTCAGTGGTGTAATGTTAAGAGGTCGTGCGACATGAAGACATTGATAGCAATATGGGGGAAGTTCCCATCAGGCAACAACGGTTCTGCCTGACCCTACTCAAGCATGCATATGTTGTCAGTAAAGATTTTGTGTGAAGCCTTGGAGACTTCTGGGCTAGGGTAAGCTGAGGGGGGACAGCGTAAGTGAGCGAATGTGTGTAAGCCCAGGCAAACATGACTATTCATGGTGGGACGGGTTCCTTCGAATAGTGTTGGTCCTACGGACCGTGAACGGATTCGCCTCTGGCCTCTGGGCCCATTTTATAAGGGCCCCCCCTTATGGACTTCCCTAGGACCCACTTCCCCCCCTTTATAAGGGAAGAGTGGCGCCCTAGGAGAGGTTAGACCAGGCATTATCGAGTAAGTTTGTTGTTGTTTTTGCTTGGGTTAATGTCCCAAACTTTTTCAAAAATCTGAGATATATCCCAAAATTTTTTTTTGGCACGGTATGTCTCAAACTCTCTAAGTGGACTCCGACATATCCCGGTTATGACGTGGAATCCACCGTGGCTTCCAGGTGGATTCCCGGCCAGATTTTGACCTGGGCGGAATCCACCTGGGAGCCACGGTGGATTCTACGTCATAACTGGGATAGAGAGAGAGAAAGACGTTCTATTAACCCGACCGAATCGAATCGCCCGGGAGAGAGAGGAGGCACAGAACCGAGACATAGACAGAGAGAGAGAGGGGAAGGGGGAGAGAGAAAGAGAGTGAGAGGGGGGGGAGAGAGAGAAAGGGCATCGGATTGTACGTGCTGTTTGGGGTGAAATCCTTGGCAGTTTACTTTCCAGAACGAAGCATGGGCTGCTGGAGGTAGTGGCGTTTTGTTAAGAACCAATTACGGAGGGCGGACATGGAGCCGTGACAAAGCTGCAGACAGTATCGCTGCAAATCTTTACTTTGTAAAGTATGTGACCATTCTTACTGCAGAATATTTACCTTCATCATTTATACAAGTGGTTACCAAGCCGAGGTTTTTCAAAAGATGCGTGACATTTTATCATCATCATTTTCCTCTCGTCATCATTATTATTTTCCACTCATCATCCCCATTGATGTTGTTCCAATTTTCCTCGTTATGGTGGGCATTGTCCACTTCCCACTTATGGGAGGAGCCTTGTTGAAATTGCAAATAAGTATCACAGATGGATACTTCTGCCCTTTTATCACTTGTCTCAGTTAGTGTTGGCTGAAAACGACTTATTCAGCATCATCATCCCCAAATTTCGTCATCCATTTTTGGTAGAAGATGAGCGTCATTGTGCATGATGATGATGACGAGATTATTCATACATATGACGATGAAGACGGTTCATGATCAATCATCCTCATTATCCTGAACAAATCCAAACTCTAAACTCTGTCCTAGATATGGATTTTTTCTTCTTTCTGCTAGTAGTGGAAACCATCACCATGGACTTGATTTCTTTCTCGGCCATGTTGGCATGGTTTGGATTTTCGTCCAGTCTTCAGAAAGATGTGATGATGAACTATTTATGAATTGGAGAATTTTTTCCCAATGCGCATTATTTTTGGAATTAATGGGAGATTAAAAACTTTCTTTGGCTGCGGGTTTGTCAATGACAACCAAGGATTTGTTCTTGGAAATGATGGCGTCTTACTTCGATATCTTGGATGACTTTGTAGATTGGGCTGGTCATGTGTGCAGAGTTTTTTTATCTACTAAAGGTGTACGTATATCATTTCATTTACATTTAAGATTACCAATATATTTCTATCCTAAGTGGGGGAATGCTGAATGACCCAACACATGAGCCCAGACCATTTTACAAGTTAATGTTATTTGGTGGCGGGAACCTTTTCTTGGGGATCGGGAGCATATCCCTCTCCCTCTCTGAGTATTGCCTTGGTTTCTTCTTACATCATCTCTCTCTCTTGCTACCACAATGATGTAAGACATTTCTCATATAAAACTTCTCAGAAGGACATTATCTTGTGAAATTGTTATATATTTGTTTCTTGGCCAATAGAATGACCGGAGGTTGGAATTAAGTTCCATTGTTTTTCTCACTGAGATTGTTTCCCCTTTTTATATCTAAACAAATCTTACCTAATTGTTTCCACTCTATCTATGATGATTCCTATTTCCCCTCAATATCTAGATGCACTTCTCAATAAAGTAGCTATTAGACCAAAGTACTAAGATACTAAGAACATAAATTCTTACAATGTAAATTTTCGATATTGCTATTAGTTCTCCATATCTGGTGATCGATGTTGGCATTGTCCTCTTTGGATATTTGACATTTGTTAATTTGATACAATATCAGTTTGGTACAATATCAGTCAGTGATTTATATAGATCATTTTTTTAACCTTTTTTTCCCATAGAGCTTCAACAATTTGTCCTTAGTGTCACCCCAATAAAAAGTACAAGATCAGCCCTACTCGTCATATAAGTGAAATATATAGTGTTATTCTATTATGATATTTTGATATCCTTATTAAGTATTATTCGAATACAAATATTTAGAGTACACGGTCAAAGAATATTGATCACAATATTATGATCTCACCATACTTTACATGTGATAAACCAGAATTTGGGTTAAACAGGTTGTTTTAAGGCTCTGATTTGTGCAACAATATTTATAATTTTTTTCTTACTTAGCATAGGGTAAGTAAGAGTAAAATCCACAAGGAGTAGGTAATGAGAGAGTAAATTGAACTTAAAATGTACTTTAAAATAATTATTTTAAGTGATTTTATATTTTTATGGATGTTAAAGTATTTTCTAAAAAGTAAAACCAATGAAATGAATGGAAACTAGTCAAAACTATTTTAATTAAATGAAATACACAGTTCGTTTGTTTTTTATAAGTTCTAATAATTAAATATGATTGTTTTAGGAATTTTTTGAGAATTGTCAGGGCAAGAAATAAGATTTAAAGTTAAAGAAAATATTTGGCCACAATTTGTGGGTGGCGGCGCTCCTCCTAGGGGGTAGTAGAGTAAAAAAGTTGTAACTTTTGCTACATGAAGAATTTTTCAGTGCTATTTGATGCATTGGAAAGCTTGAAGTCTAGGCAATCCATTGGAATATTTGAATAAAACATTTAGGAGATCACATGAGCCTTGTTTTCACCTCCACCAAAGGCCAAGTGGTGTTGTTTCTCCAAGAATATTGATCACCCTTAAACTCTTTCTCCCCCACTCTTGTAGAACAATAATGGATCAAATAAATATGATCCACTAGATGATGGAAATATATGTGGCCGGCAAGCCAATCACACATTCCACATCTCATTCCATGTTCATTAATATAAAATATTCATTATAGTGCACATGTGAAGCTTATAATGAAGTCCATGAATACATGATCGGACTAAGTGAATTATGATGAGATCGTAATACAGAGATCACTAGTCTTTAAGCATGTGTTATAAACATTCCAATTTAAAGGATATGCGAGATGGATATCAAAGTATCCAGATAGAATAGCACTATCTAGCCTCACTCATATGATGAGTATGGCCAGTCCCTTAGCCATTAGTGTGGAGACACAACAGATAGATAATGGGTGATCTTTAGTGGAAAGAGTTCATTGAATTGATCTATATGAATCCCTGGATTGTATTATACCGAACTCTTAATCGGGTTGATTCACGTCACGGTTGTGCAAGTGGTCCATAGATATGAGGCACCAAAGACGTCTTGTGGACGGACGGTTGTAATTTGACTATGGCCAACAAGTCTCTAATCATGGGATTCTAAACTATTTTAGTTCGGGTGCATCAAGAAGTTCATGAAGACGATTGAGTGGTCAAGATGGGATCATCCACCCTTGGTATAAGAGGTTATAGTTCAAGGAAGATGATGCGATGACGTCCTTGGCCAAGGTAATGAAATATCGAAGAAGAGTTCTTCGATGATTTCCGAAGGCATCAATACTAACTCGGATGACCAATTTGGGTTTGACAGATAACCATACCCTAAGTCATCCAAGGAGTGTTAAGTGGATGAGGGATTATACATACATGGTAACCGATGACGAACAGGTTCCATGAGTGAGTCGATACACACTCCTTTGTATCTTCTAGGACACGAGGTGTAGCTTGGCACCCCACGTGTCGGAGTCTCGACCTATCGATTGGGTTAAATCGATCCGCATTAATTAATCTATATGATGATATAATTAATTAATTTGGAAGGCCAATAAAGGTTATTGGGCCGCTGGAGTCATTAACTAGACTGATACATGGGCCTAGAGGGTCACACGCAAATGGCCTTTTGGACGTTGGAAGATATACTTAAGTTTTGGGGGTTTTTATGAAAAATACTCACTTAGTATAAATAGGGGAAGGCCCTGAACAAAATTCACCAAGGCCTTCCCCTTCTTCTCCCGATGTGATCGTGATGACGTAATGACAACGACGGAGAAAGAACGGGGCTCGTCAACGAGAAGGAGGAGATTCGACGTGCCGAGGATCGCGTGGATACATCTAGAGGCTGCACACTTGAGCAGCTCGACTCGACTCACTCTGGGATCCAAGAAATCACGGATGCAATCTGTGCAAAGGTACTTTGATTCAATGTTTTTATGATGCCATTGTAATTCCATTACGTGTCTTCCACTGCGTGGAATCTTCTTCTTCATCCAGATCTAGGCATTTCAAGCCCATTACTAGGCCTCCAACAACAAGTTGGGAGCAGAAATCCAAGATGAGATACAAACAAAGGGGAGAAGAGAATA
The DNA here is from genome assembly GCF_029677425.1 of Wolffia australiana. Classification (NCBI taxonomy): domain Eukaryota; kingdom Viridiplantae; phylum Streptophyta; class Magnoliopsida; order Alismatales; family Araceae; genus Wolffia; species Wolffia australiana. The sequence goes on along the minus strand of NC_135837.1, from coordinate 11,689,211 downwards.
AAATATTCGATAACTGGTTTTCCAACACCCCAATAATACTCTCCCAGCCATTGGATTTAACTCTAGGGGTTTGGAGGGCTAGGATTTCTTGATTGCCATCATGGACCTATGCTCTCTCCTTCCCATATTTGGAAACAGGCCTTTCAAATTCAAACTATGGGTTAGTTCCACAATTCTTGCCTTTAGTTGGCCCAATCCAGAAGGAGGTTTGAATGGGCTTCTAGAGTGAGTTTCTTGTGCATTGGACCTCTTTCTTATTATCTATTAGATGGCTTAAGTTTCTATTTTCCTTCTATTTGTATCTCAAATCTACCATTTTATTTACCTAATTGCTGTTTTTGAAATAAAACTCCATGAAGATTTGAGAAATCCACTTTACCCTAAGGAGTCAAGTGGGGTTAGTCTCAAAAGTCAATAAAATATGTAAATAGAGAGCTTGGGAAAATAAAGCATAAATTTCTCATTTTATCCTTAAATGGTGAATAACGCTAGTGCAAATCTAAAAATGTGTGGTAAAAAAGGAGTATGAAAGTATAATTTTATTTATCGAATTTCATGTAATAAAAATGGTCATTAGATGTTATCATGGATTTCATTATAAGCATCACATGTGCATTATAATGATTATATAATATCAATGATCATTGAACAAAATATGTAAAGTGTGATTGGCTTTTTGTAGCCGCATATATTTCCATCAATAACTGGTTTTACATAGTTTTTTCAAGGTGAAATATAAAATATTCGAAATCATTCGCAATCAACACAACAAATAATGTACTTTCCTTCTACTAATTGTGTGATTCGAAATGCACATATATCCACAAAGTCCAAACTGGCTATTTTTTAAGGTAAAACCTATTAAGGATTAGGGCTAACTAGATCTCCTACACCCCTAGCAGATTTGGTGGTGACAAAAGGCAAACTCTTTCTCTTGCAAATAAGCTCCCATTCTTGTGATGCCACTCCCCTTCTTCATATGACCGCAGCTTTCCTTGGTCATAATCTCTCTAATAAGAATATATAGAGCCTTGGATGATATAAAAACATGGAGAATGAAGAGTTAAGTCAGAAGAAAACAACTGAAAATTCAAGTTGGAATTTTCTTACCCGTAAATGAAAATAACCTCATAAGGCATGGATAAATAATTATAGAAATATATCAACTCAATATTCTATAAATATCTCAAAGAATCTGAAGCTGATAAAAATGTTGTAGAAGCTTCCATGTCAATGCTTGATGCCTTCAGCTTTATCTTTTAGTTATTCCTTTGATCTTCCTCGAAATGCTAAAGAGAATTCAAGTATTTTATTAAATTATTAATGAATGACTAAATTTATAAATGTTTAAATCGAATGTGCAAGGATCAGATCTGGAATTTCTTACTTGAATGAAAGTTTTCAAGCCTTTCAAATATTTTCATCTAGATGGACTCACAAGATCTTTAGATTTTTGGATAGCCTGGTCATTCCTCAAGCTGTGCTTCTAGAACTCTGACTTCGTTTTCCATTTGGTCTTCCTAAAAGAAACTCTTGGAATAGCAAAATAAGATAGGGAAGGATACACAATAATGTCTGAAATGGGTATAAAAAATAGCCTCTATTTATTCTCTCTAAGAAATTTCACACAAGTTAAAAAAAATTTTAAGTCCCCTCCCTAGAAAAATATCTTTTAAAATCCCAAAAAAAATTCGTATGTGTGATCCTCTAAGCCCCTGTGTCAGTCTAGTTCATAACTATAATTACAAAATAACATTCATTGTCTATTTTTTTCATTAAAAATGTCTATATATATATATATTCATAAATCATATACTGATTTAATTTAAAAAATATGTTGAGTTTCATCAAACCCTCATTTGAAACAAATGAGGGTTTGATGATCAACCATACCTTAACTCATTCAAAAGTCTCCCACAAACAGTGTATCATACATGTATGTTAAATCATGATGGTGAAGGTTCCATGAAAGTAGACACTTATTTAAATGTTTGAGATTATGTTAATTAATCAATGTGTAGGTATATTTAATTAACAAGGTTGGCCAATAAAAGCTATTTGGCCATTATATTTTGTGGACTACAATAACAAATTGGCCTAGAGGGTGAAATATAAGGTTTTTGAAAATAGCTGAATATAATCTAATTTTTGGGACTCCTCTAAATTTTTTTGAGAGACTATCAATAGTGGCAGGCTCCATTTATTACGGTGCCGATCCAAGATACACTTGGGTGCCCTCCCCTTTGATCTCTTGATCTCTAAGATTGTGTCCTATGATACTAGAGACTAATAATTTTCTCTTTGATTTCATGAAGCATTGTTTAAGGGATTGGTAAGGAGAGCCACCATTATTAAGATCATATTGATTTATTTAAAGGTTAAAAAAAATGAACGTCAAAACTAGACTTGTCCAAGGACTCTAAGGATAACATAATCTGTTCTACCCAATATGCAGTGATCATCTGATGATTTGTTTTATTACATCATGAATTGATATTAAAAAAATTGTTTCGTTTGACTTAATTTGTTTTTGAGTTTTAGCCTAGCTTAGAAAACCCAATACTCTCAGGAAAGAGGAAGAAATGGATATGAAGTTCAAAAAATTGATATGTGAGGTTCACTAATCATATTATGTATGTAAATACTCTATTTTCCCTCTCTCGCCATTTTATAAACCTGTTCAAGTAGAGGCTACCCAGAATGAGAAGGGATTCTGTAGGATCTAGGTTGATACATCTGATTGGAGATATTTTCACTAGAAGATTTCTTGATCCTTTACTTACATTACTGATTCAAGAAAGTGCTTGGACTAAAAAAAGATGTAAACCCAATGTAAACATAATAGATCCAAAAATTCATCAATTTAAATTTCCAATAGACTATTTACTCTGAATTATTTCCATCTTTATTTTGTTCTAAATTCACAACATTCAAACCCTAATCCATGCCATCTCCTCTCCTTTATTCATATTTTGTTTCTAATAAATTTGTGCTAAATTCCAAACACCTGATTTTTAATTTTTCTCATATTATGGTATCCTTTTCCATTGGATGTATGAAAAATTATTTTTTGAAATAAAACAAAATTTTCTGTCATCATCAAAAATAAATCCAATATCAACCACATTGAAAAACAGGATTCAAGAGAGCCCTGTGCTGCTGGCTGGCTACTACTATAATACATTTAGAGTGATATAAAGACAGAGTAAGAGAATATCTGTACGTGTATGAATTACAAAATTCCCTTGTCTTATTTCCCTATTTTCATATTTATCACGTGCTCCTCTTTTATGATTGGTTGGGGGATCCATGAATTTTATTTATTTCTCCGATTTAGGAGGTAGTTATAGGGCCCACTAAAGGGGTACAATATGTGATCCATACCTCTCTAGTTACTCCTTTAAAGCCCAAAAGTAAGAATAATCCATTCTACCCTAGCAACCCAAAGGAATGGCTTTAAAAATAATATGAAATCTACCAGCCTCTTTATAATCATCACTATTAGTTTTGGTAAATTTCTTCACTCCTGGAACTTTAAAGTCTTTGTCACTTGTAAAACTATTTGAGAAATAAGTGAAGCATGGTGAGTAAAAATGCCAAAAATATACACAGATTGATACTCTTATGAAATTCAGAGGTATTTGAAATAATGTATTCAATTTCATGGAACTTGGGAATTTGTATCATGTTATTACAATCTAGGCAGCTGTCGTTAACCGCCTACACCATACACATGGCCACTCCCAGCATCAACCCACTGAACATCCATAATGACATGGGCACCATGACATCGAAAAAATCATGCTTTTGATGCATGAATCCCAACACCACAAACACCTAAATCTGGAGTGTGGAAAGTCTGTGCCTGAAAAGGTATAATATATAATTGTAGTTATTCAATTACCACATAACTTTTTCTAAAAACAAAACTATTGAATTTCCTTTAACTTTTCTAAATTCACTTTTATTTTTAAATAAAAAATATAATAAAATCCTTATATTTCTTATTTTATTTGAATTATTATACTCAATTCAAACATTGATAAAGTATGAAATCAAATTCTTACAACTCTTTTAATCGTCTCCCATATTGATTGTGTATACATTAACATACTGTTAGATGTCTAAATCGATCAATAATATGGAGAACTAAAATTAATTAAAAAAATTATTTGATCACAAAAAATCATTTTTTTATTAATCAAAGTTCATTTTTAATTCGGTGTTTCAAAAATGTGTAAAACTTTATCACATAAAAATTAATTTCTTGAAAAAAGTTGAATTTAATAAACTTGGACATGTTTATTTACATGTTATTTTTCACTTTTAATCATTGAGATTATTTAATTCCTAAAGATATTTTGAATCAGAGGAAAAACTAAATGAGCTACACTCTAACCATACTTCAGTTTTCATTTTTTGGAATATAAACTTTTATTTATTTTGATGGAATTAATAGTTAATTTTTGAAAAAATTAATCTTGAATATGAAATTGATTTTCAAATTAGAGTCTATGGAGAGAAAAAATGATTAAGTGACAGATAGATGTAGTTCACTCAACTCGTAGGTTTATGAAGAATGCATCATTATAACAGTGATTCTAATAAATAAATTCCAACATCAAGACCTTCCTTATTGAATATTTAATTATTATCAAGAAAAATAGTAATATATAAATATAAATCCAAGTTCACCTTCATTACTAATTCCCATTACCTATCCAGTTAATCTTAAAAACATGGATGTTCACAAGCTAATGACGAATTATGTAATTTCATCAAAATACACAAATATATAAATATTCAGATTAAATTTTTTCAGTGATAAACCTTGATGTATCTCTTAGTTTCATGCATTTAATTACTATGACATTAGTTTATAACTAATTCACTATATATTTGGTTACATTGCAGTGAGTTTGTAGTTGTGTGCATCTCAATATCTTTGAAAATAAAATTTGCCCAGATTTTGATTAATCAAACTCTATTGATTCAGCAAGGAATTGTGGGAAGGGAAAACCAGTTAAAAAGTACAAATCATGATTGTTAGAAAAATTTTGGCATGAAATAGTGGTGTCCTATTTCCTTTAGTAATAATCTGGGATCAACTCAATGAAAGCCATAAATTCTACATCAGGGTGTTAGTGAGGATCAGCTTCTTCAGTTACTCCATGATGGTATCAATATGGCAAAGATGGATGTACTGTCCCATGTGCCTGTCTATCAAGGTGACTTTCAACAAAGATATGGAAAGTCTCAGGCCCTGATTACATTAAACCCCAAATCATTCACGAAAACAGACAATTATGTCCTTGTAGCCATGTATAATGACAAAGAAATAGATACAAAACTATGAAAATAAATTTTAAAATGGAATGTCACAATCATTAAAAGAGTGCATTAAGAAAACCCACAGGAATTTCAATGAGGTGTTTACTAATACAAAAAATGTTTCATGTAAATCCCTAATCATGGAGTAAAAAATAACCGATATTATAAAATATTAAGTAATTACTAAAGGTATGTAACCTATTAGAAACCCAAAACATGACTAATATAATGCATATAAATCAAGTGTGATTCACTAATAGAGTAAAATACTAATGAACCATATAAATCAAGTGTGATACATATTCGTGATTAAAAATCATTAAACTTTATATTCCTGAGTGTTTTTGTATGTAGAGGAAAAATAGAGAGAGGAAGAGGGAAGGAGGGAGGACAGAGAAAGAGGGATGGAGAGAGAGAGGTATAGTGAAAGATATACTGAGAGAGAGAGAGAGAGCGAGGGTCTCATACACATTCAGGTTGTCAGGATATAGATAAATCTATAATGAGGTTATAAGAAGAAGAGTCAGATAAATGTTGGAAAGCCACATATAGATAAGTTACCATAGACAGTGACTGGGAGAAAGAGGGAGAGAGAGAAGTGAATGACTACAGAGATAGAATCATATTTGGCCACAAGGTGATCGATGTAGCCTACATCGATGGGTAATGCCTCATTTCTTTGATGTAATATAATTCAAATCTTAATATGATTTGAATTATAGATTATGTTATTGCCATAAGTTGAGGTGAAGACGCAAACTCAAATCTTAAATGCAATAAAATTTGTGTCACTGTTGTGAGCACAATGTAGACAGAGCTATTAATAGAGCTCAAAAGATGGATTGACAATGACAAGCTCAATCAACTTGTCAGCCGGAGTTGCATAGACCAGGGGCCAACAATCCTGGTTGAGCTTGACTGGGACCTTCAGTTGGGTCAAGCGTGGGGCCCAGAGTCCTGGCTGGGTTTGACCTGGACCTTCAGTCAGGTAAACCTAACTTAAAGAGACATAAAGATCTGAACCATAGGAAACAGGTTAACTAACATCCAACAGATAGCAGCCACATACCCTTGCCTGACTTATCTAGAGAAAAATAAGCCATCCAACAGAAGTTAAGATTAACTGTCAATCAATCACAACGAGACACATACCCCCTCCTATTATTTGAATTAGCCAGTATAATTCAAAAGGGTCTCTCCATTTTATCCAATAAATATGAGCCTTCTCAGTTATTTCGTCTCTCTTCCTCTCGCTATCTACTTTCTCTCCACCACTCTTCAATCGACAACTCCATTTCTTTCAAGAGCAAATTCATAACCTACGTTATTGACAGGTGAGAGACGCAAGAAATCTTTAGAATGAGTCCGCAGGTTCTCTGTTGTCACTCACGTCAAGCGACATGAAGAATTCGTGTTAGAGAGATAAGGAAGAGAGAGAAATTACATAGAGAGAGAAAAAAGAAGAAAACAGACGTGCCTTTATTAATACGTAGTCTCTGAAACTACTAGTAAGAAACAGATTGGTGATGCTCCCATCGTGTAGGATTCGTAGCATTCAGTCAGATAAAGGGAGGCTACTCTCAGTTGTGTCTTGTATTTCTGTGTTTTCCCCAGAGATAGACAGAGACAGAGTGAGAGAGAGAGAGAGAGAGATAAAGGGAGGCTACTCTCAGTTGTGTCTTGTATTTCTGTGTTTTCCCCAGAGATACACAGAGACAGAGTGAGAGAGAGAGAGAGAGAGAGAGAGAGAGAATGGACATGCAGAGGAGACGCGCAGTAGAAGAAGGTAACGGGCTTTACAGCAAGCCAGTCTCCCCACTAGCGAGGATCTTCCTCCGCCAGCCGAAGCTCGACCTGGTCATCAATTCCTTCATCACTTTTCAGAACCCAGTCGACGTTGCAGCAGTGAAGGCAGCCATGACAACCTCACTCCGCAACTGCCCTCTCCTGCGTTCTATCCCGGTAAGAACGACAAAAACGAACTCCCACGCAAACTATCTATCTTATTTATCACCGTCACATTACCCAGAACAACAATTCTCAGGTCACAAAGCGCTGTGGGCGGCTACGCTGGAACGAACTGCCGAATATCAACGTAAACGATCATATAATCATACTGCCGGAAGAGCAAGAACATAGACTAGAAGATTATCAAGACGACGAGAGCTACGTCAATTCTTACGTTGCGGGCATCGCAACTTGGCCGGAGATGAGAAGAGATAAGCCGCTGTGGGAAGTACATGTTCTTCCTCGCCGGCGGCGATCTCTCGTTCTGAGAGTTCACCATTCTCTCGGAGACTGTGTCTCCCTCTTGGCTCTTTTCCTGGCGAGCTGCGACTCAGCCGACGACGTGGACATCGTCGATTCCTGCCGCGTGGTGAAGAAGCAGGGAGCGAAGCATGCGCTCGTGAAGCCTTCGTTAGGGCTCTGCATGCGTATCAGAGATGCGTGGCGCATGCTACGTATCGTTTTGTTTGCGGCAAGAAGCGGAATTTATAGAATAGAGGATAAGACGATAATCGCAGGGGGGGTTGGCGTCGAGCGCATGCCGAGGAAGCTGGCGACTCTAACCTTGACCATGGATGACATGATCGCAGTGAAGAACAAACTCGGCGCCGTAAGATTTTCCTGCTCCTGATTTTTGTTTTTCTAGCGGGGATTTTTGGTTTTGTGTGATTCTGGGTTCAACGTTTGGTTGCTTGGACTGTTGTTTGACAGAAAATAAATGATGTTTTTATGGGGATCACGGCGTATGGGCTGGTGAAATATCTGAAACTGAAGTCTACTGAAGGCACGATTCCGCAATTACGTTTCTGTTTTGGATCTCGCAATCGTGCGTCAAATCTAGTTGATATTAATTTTACCTCGTCTTTTTTTCTCTGCAGAGATGGTAAAAGATCCGGTCATCACAGTGGTGAACGCAGTCAATTTAAGGGAACAGGGGACAATGGTCAGACATTAACGTTTCCACATTGGTATTATATTTATACGGAAGAAAAGCCAGTGAAGTCCTCATTTATTTCGTCACTTTGTAATCATATATGTATTACGCTGAGTGATTCCATCGTTTGGTAATGCAGAACGTTTCTGGGATATCAGACTTTAAACCTACTGTTAGTGGATTTGGTAATCGGCCTTTTATGTTTAGGAAAACAGTGAAGATGAAATTTTCAGTGGGTTTAGGAGGAGTGGTGAAATGGGTTTCAGAATTTGTCAGATCTTTTGCCCAAAAACGAGTTTGAATTTTTTATACGTCACTTGAACTGATGTCTTATATTGTCATCATGGTTTTGATTTCCCTTGAAAGTTTTAATTTATTGGCATATGACGAGTGGGACACTGATGGAGCGTTCATCAGGAACTACTAAAATCCATCAGAGGAGGGGAAAATATCAAATGGGGAAACAAGGCGTTAGGAGTGTGCATGCCTGTCCGGCTAGTCAGGAAGACTACTGACCCACTTCAATATGTGAGAGATGTTAGATCAACATTCAACAAGAAGAAGTCGTCGAATGACGCTCTCAACTCTTACAGGCTGCTCTTCGGTTCCTGTTATTTTGTGGAGAAGGTACCCATTAATCGACTACTTAGCGTCATAATAATTTCCTAATTATACATGCATTACCCATCATTTTCGTGCACAGCTTCAAGCGTTACACTATTATAAGGGCTGTTGTCACACAAGCTTATTACTTTCAAACATCAGAGGACCCACGAGCCTCCTGGCACTTCATGGCAATCTAGTGACAAAGATTGGAGTTACGACTAGCAGTTTGCCTACGGTGGGTGTGTAGATGCTTCATCAAATATTAAGAATGATGATTCAGGATACTTCATAATTCTTGCAGGCTCTCGAAATACATATGATATCATACAACGGGAAGGCGTTTCTACAGTTCCTAGTTGCTTCAGAAATTATACCTGATCCCGAGCTGCTGTGCTCCTTGGTCAGTGAGGCGCTTCGTGAAATGAAGGTAAGGATACTATACTCAAAATTCCTACGAAAAAAATATGTTATATGGAACCGGAGCCTATACTATACTTTGAGGTTTCATTCTTCTCGTAACTTATTTTTAGAATGGTTTGTTTGGACTTTTTGTGGTGTTTCCGCTCTACGTTAAGCATAGATTTACATTTCAATTTGTGCGGTAAATCTTTTATCTATTTAAGTCTCAGATTTGCCCTTTTCTTCACTCCATCAGTAATGTCTGTTTTTCGAATATTAAACAATATATTGACTTTACGACTTAAAAGAACCAAAGCACTCTCATCGGAATTTCAACGTCAATATTTCGACCATATATATATATATAGAGATGATGAGTCTATTTATTCTCTTAAATAATGATTATATCCAGATAATCTTCAATTCAAACGATAAACAGCGCCATATGTTACGAAAGGAATGATTACTACCAGCTTTTAAATGTAATGCGGTAGGCGAACTGGAGTTATCTCTTCGAAACTTGTTCTTACTTCTACCGTATGCGATTTTACGATATTCAGATTAACTATTTTTCACATTTTTGGGCTACAGGTTGCCGCACTGGGGGCAGTAGCAATAGAGTGAGCATCAACTGAGATCCTGACGATAAAAGGCTTGAGGTGTATTTTAAATCTACTAAGCTCGTTGTCTAATATATACATGATTGTGGACTAATTACAAAATGTTGATGAAGGGCGAAGTAAACTAAAAGGCTTGAGGACTCTATTTTTTTCCCCTTAGTTTATCCATTCCTCCATCCTCTCATCTCTTTTCATGATTTTCCACAGTAGTCTGTGAAGTTATTGAAGAAAACATAAGGATCTATTGCGTTTTTTTCTTAAGCATGAACCAATAAAATGATAGAACACAAGAACTGGATCGTATATTTAAGAATATATTCATGACGTTAAGATAAAATACCTGAGTCCATTGAAATTTGATCTTGAGGGGTCACGTTTTGAGCGAAGCAATCACACTATCATTGACCTTAATAATATCTCTCAAAGAAAACCACAATTATGACTCAAGGACTGATCCCTATTTATAAGCAAGAGAAGATCTCTGACGTCTGTCTTGAATTAAATTGAAGATCGAGTCAGCCAATACACAAATTAATTAATCACCACAATTAATAGAATATTTTACTTTTAAACTTGTCTTAATGGATCACTTTATATAGGGATTAAATGAAAGTCGCACTTTGATCACAAATACGTAACCTGGTATTGTAGACTGTTACTTAACGAGCTCGGATTTGTTGCTCTCGTTAAAGACATTTTGACCAATCTCGTAAACTATAGAACCAAAGTGGATCTAGTCACATTAAATAATAATTTGGCCCAAGCAATGATCACGTATAGTGTTTCAAAAATTGACTTATAGTAAGTTTGGTGTGAGGTATGGAAATTACATCAAAAGTAATTTCAACATGTCAATTTCTGAAGTTCACTAAATTCTAAATGGAGATCAGTTGAAACTTCTTAAGAATGATGATAACCTTAAAGTTAAACTTGAATGTAAGGAAAACATTTACATCTATTTATGAAGGAGCATTTATACACAAACTCCCTGTCAAATTACATATCACCATAAGGCATTCAATCCCATATGATAATTATGTTCATGGAAAGCCTTTGAAGTAGTGACGTAGGACGACTAAGGAAAAGGTGACTGAGGGGATGGACGGATGGATGATGACGGGTAAAAGGTAATAGATGGGTTTGTAGGGAGGGATAAAACAGCCACAGAAATACACGCGGTCGGATTCGGACTTTAAAATCGATGAAAAACTGGTGGTGCAGCTCCGACCCTCGTTGAGGGCGGGAGTACTGTCTTCACCCACCGCGACGATGCCTAAGCACCGAAATCAATATCTGAATTCTCGTCACGAAGAAACACTCGAAAGAGAGAGAGGAAGAGGGAAATCCAAACCAAATCTAATTCTGACGGCGCTGGAAACTTCTCGAGAAAATACTGGACGGAGAACACTTTTGACACCAAAGGGTTCAGGCGTACCTCGGCACCGTAGTGCGTGAAGAGGCTGGGGGAATCCGGGCGTTGAGCGGCCCACTGGACGAAGGAGTCTGGGCGTTCCGGGCGTTGAACGGCCCTGGTAGTGAGTTGATGTCGTGGTCGCAGAGTCTGGCGTAGGCGAATACCCGCGCGCATGAAGCGCGCGTAGGGTGCGCGCGCGGAGTGCGCGGAGTGCGTGGAGCGCACCCGGAGCGCGCGCGGCTCGAAGCGTGGACGTCGTCGACAACGAACCGTTGGACGACCTCGACAACGTTGGTGGCTGGCGTGCGGCGTGGCGGGCGGCCGCGTACGCAGCGCGACAGGCAATCGGCGGGCTGCCGCGTGCTCAGCACGGCAGGCGATCGGCGCGCGGTGTGTGCGGTCGGTCGCGTGCGTGGCGCGGGCAGGCGATCGGCGCACGGCGCGTGCGGGCGGCCACGTGCGTGGCGCGGGCAGGCGGTCGGCGCGCGGCGCATGCGCGGCGCGGGCAGAGGGTCGGCGCACCGCGGGTGCGGGCGGCCGCGTGCACGGCGCGGACAGATGGTCGGTGCACCGCGTGTGCGGGCGGTTGCGTGGCTGGGGGAAGAGAGAGAGAGAGAGAGAGAGAGAGAGAGTGGGAGGGGAAGAGGTGGAAGGCTGGCGACGCAATGTGGCGGCAGCGGCGACGGCTAGGGTTAAGAGGGATAGGGGAGGCTGGGCAGTCCTCCAAGAAGAGGGTCTAGAGGGTCACACGCACAACGTCATAAGGGAACTGGTGGATATATTTTACTTCGTAGGGTTCTTGAGAAAAACCTTTAGTGAAATATAAAGAGGGAAATGGGTCTCATTTTAAGCACACATGCAAGCTTGATTTGAGAGCCCCCTCCTTTCTTCGTTCTCTACTTCAACCAAGGAGAAAGTCTCCAAGGAGAGTTGAACAAGAAGAGGTGGATATCCAAGTGCCGAGTGATCACGTAGATACTTCTAGAGGTCGGATGCATGAATTGCTTCAGAACAATCTCGGAGTGGCAAAGTCAAGGGTGGAACGAGTTCCCAAAAAGGTACTTTAAATGTTTTGTTTTAAAGATCAATTTTGAATCGATCGACACACTTCTGCATCCATGGAACGTGTTTTCCATGGATGAACCAAGGCATCAAACCCAACAATACAATCGTGACATGAATCAACCTGATTGACATTTAGGTATAACATCATTCAGGGATTCATATGGGTCAATTCAGTGAACTCTTTTTCCAAAGAGCACCCAGTATTTGTCCTTAGTGTCGCCACACTCATAGCCACATGATCAGTTATACTTATCGTATAAGTAAGATCAGTTAGTGCGATTTTATCCGGATAATTTGATGTCCATCTCGACTATCCATCGAATAGAAATATTTAGAATATTTGTTTAAAGACTAGTGATCACTGTATTTTATGATATTATTGTACTTCATTATAATCATGACACTAGAATAATAATGAATATAATATTTTATTCATGAACTTAAATAAACATGGTGGTGTGATTGGCTTGATGGCCACATAATACCCATCACAATTTTCAAAGTAAAAGTCTCATTTGAGTTTGTTCTTGAGTGTCGTGAGTGAGGGATTAGAGAATAAATGTCTGATCAAGAGTCATGAAGTCAAATCATTACTTTTCACGTTGGGCATGTGATGACAAGGTTAGTGTAATCTTCTTATTTTTAAAAATATGTATGCTTCCTTTTTACTAGGCTATCATCGTCGAGGAGATCCTAGATTTTTACAATCCCTCTTGCCACCACCGAATTTGTCGCTCTCCATTTTGTATTTGAGCCCGTATTTGTAGGTTCCAAAAATGGTGGATCCACATCACTAACCCTCGTGCCACAACTTATACGATAAGTCAGTGTCAATTTTCAGTCATCTTCTCTGATCCATTCCCACCACAGCTATCAATTATCCTCTAGGGCTGAAAAATGATGGTATAAGGTATTTAATTAGAATGAATGATTGTTACTCGCTAGAAAATTCACATAAATTTGTAAAATTATTCCATACAATTAGAATAAATTAGGTTAAATATACTTAAGATTTTGTCAACTTCGAATCATTAATTTGAACAAATTTTGAGTAGTTTGCTTTAACTAGAGGAGATTTAATTCCTAATATATATATATATATATAATAAAGTATAAATTAAACTTAAAATTGACTTATTCAACACTTCATTCTCTTGAATTCGACCCTTAATCTGTGCTCTTAATGAAAATTAGAAATATTTTTGCATATTCATCAAATAGTCGTGTTAGTTTTTTTTACTATGTCATCTACTACATCAAACATATCAAATGTACTAGTCTGAATATATACTTTTTAAATGAATCAAAGTAAAATTTTGTGAAAATTATTAGATACTTTGTGAAGTAAAATGATAAATTGAGAGAAATAACTTTTGAATGAGTAGTGGGAAGTAACCTTTTGTTATGGTATCCATAATGGATGACAAAACATGTTGACAAATATATTTGCATGCCTTCATCTATATTTGTTTTTTTCTTGAAAAAGGGGAGGGATAGTCATTCAACATGTGGGTGGAAAATATTATGAATCCCCATGCTGACCTCACCATCCAAGTGTTGTGGGGTATCTATGGAAGGGGACTGAATTGGGAAAGGCGAGTAACTCCTTTTAGAGGGACATCAACCTTTTGCCAAAGTCTCTAACAAATATTTTCTTGGGTACGTGTTATTGTCACCCATGCTAGGCAATTGACAGGTATTTCAGTACTACTTAGATGCATGGCCATCATGAGGAACTATGAGTGAGGCATTTTTTTTATTTTATGCCGTTGCATGGAGTCCCAATGCCATGATAGGGGATTGTTGGGATGGAGTAACCCAATTCTAAGTGCCTTGTCTGACCAAAAGTCTACATAACTTCTTAACATTAAACAATAATTAGTACAAATGAGGCCCTAGTATAAAGATTAATGGAATTATTTGTTGCAAGCAACCCAATTGTACATTCCATATCTCATTACATGTTCATTGATACAATACATTCATTATACTACATGTGTGATACGTAATGAAGTCCATGAATACATGATCAGACTTAGTGAATTATGATGAGATTAAAATATGGAGATCACTAGTTTTTAAGCATTTGTTCAAAATATTCCCATTCGAAGGATACTCGAGAAGGACATTGGAGTATCTAAAAAGAATAGCACTATCAACCCACACTCATACGATGAATATAATTGGTCCCATAGCCCTTAGTTTGAAGACATTAAGGATAGATAGTAGGTGCTATTTAGTTGAAAGAGTTCCCTGATTCGATATGTATGAATCCATGAATGTTATTATACCAAACTGTCAACTTGGTTGCTTCAAGTAACGGTTGTGTAGGTGGTCCGTAAACCTGAGACACTAATGTCGGATATCGTCAAGGACGTCGTCTGGTCGGCACCAAGTATGATGGCTCGGTATCGATAATAGGTAGTGATATCTAACGTCGACGATGTCATCGTCCGACGAATAAACCCTAACGGGTTGATGTGACTACGACGTAATGAACGAATGTCCTACGTGTCGTACATGTAGACTCTGACTCGAGGGAGGCGCCGAGCTCCAAGCTTGGACGGGGTTGTTGGGTGACGATGACGGTGGCCTCTCGAACCTTGTCAGAGCAATGAAGGCGTCTACGACCGAACGAACTCAATCTGTAGGGCTCGCACTTAACGAATGGTCTCGTCCGTACCGGTAAGACACTCAAGTATGTTGTAGTTTCTATCAAAACCTCTCTCACCTACCTAGCCTGAGTGCGGTGGAGTCAAGACAAAGATTTACTACAAGGGATAAATAAACAAGCAACGAGAGAGAACGGCGTACCTCGTGGTGCAAAATTCGTCGACGGTCGGCAGAGGTCGAAGCGGGTGGGACGGAGAGGCGCCGTAGAGTGGATGGCGGCTCGACGAGCGACTAATGATGCAGGAGCTATAGGTAAAGGTCGGAGAAACTGGGAAGAGAGAGAGGGCAAGGAGTGACCAAGATGGCGGTGGTTGATCAGTAGCTGCGTTCAGTCAGGTTAGCAGGCGTGTTCAGCAGGAAGGCACGGCAGATCCTGATAACGGAAGCAATCACAGTGCGCAGAACCCGGTGGGGGATTGGGGCTTCGCAGGCAACGGTTGCTCGAACTCACGGTGTGCAATCCAATGAATAGGTAGAATGCGTGAGTCGGTAGCTTGATGGTCGCCCATTGTGGCCAATGCGGGCTTGCACGGCGAGAAGAACAACCGATGCGGGGTGGTGTCTGGGAGCGTCATTGGCGCCTCGTAGGTCCTTGAGAAGGGATACCGTGGAGATGCAATCCTTGGCAGTTCAGCCACTTGACCCTCTCACAAGTCCACGAGCCATTTGACCACAATTACCGGCAATTGCGGAGCGTGTGGTCGTGCAATTTCAGGGCAGCAGGTATCGTTGACTTCTCGATGGAAGTCAGAGTCGTTCGGTCAACTCAAACCCGGTCAAAGAGTTCCCCACAGTTCTGTTCTATTATGGTCGCAAATTGAGTGGGCTCACCAGTCCACTAATGCAATGCAAGTGTCTGGCGTCCATCGGGGGATATGATCCATGCGGCGATGGAAGGGGGGGAAGCCAGGAAGTCTCACGTTCCTCCCATTAGTGTGTGGTGAAAGAGGGTCACCAGAGAAATAAAAGGAGTTCGCAGCCAAGTGGAATCCCATGCAGGGAGTCCGTCGTGGGAGCCTGGCCATTGGGGCATCTGTGTATTTCTGGCAGCGAACTGATTCGTCCCGAGGGGGGGGGGGGGGGAAGGGGGAAGCCTTCACGTTGAATTAGCCAAGGGTTGATGTTCTGGGGTGGCTTCTTCATTTCTCTTTCTTCTCCATGCCTTCTTCTCCTTCCTCAACTTCCCCTTCCACTGTATTCTTCTCTTGAGTGAGGAAGTGAGACCAGAAAAAAAACAAAATGCATCTTACTTGTTCTTCCTCACCTGAGGAGGCTAGGGTGCCCCCCACTTCCCTTATAATGGGGAAGAGGTCATTGGGCCCCGCAACCTTAGTGGGTTGACAAAAGAAAAAGGGGTCCATTTGGGGCCCATATATAGTGGGTCCCCCCTATTGCAATTAGAGGGAAATTAAAACATAAATGAAAAAACGACAAAGGGAAGTGTGGAGGGGTAGCCCAAATTGCTAAGGACCCCCCTCCCAAAGGTCGACAAAGACACACGACGTCGACGGGACGTGTCGTCATGTGACGAAAACAGACACCAAAGATGTCTTGTGAACGTACAGTTGTACTTAGACTATGACCTACAAGTCTCTAATCACAAGATTTTAAAGGATCTTTGTGCGGGTGCATCAAGATGTTCACGAAGATGATTGAGTGATCAATGTGGGATTGTCCACCCTCAGTATAAGAGGAGATAGCTCAAGTAAGACGTGCAATGAAGTACTTGGCAAAGGTAGTGAAGTATTGGAGAAGAAATCTGTGATTATTTTTTAATGCATCGACACTAACTTAGAAGACCAATTAGGGTTTGACAGTTGACCATACCCTAAGTCATCTGAAGAGTGTCAAGCGGATGAGGGATTGTATCTACACTTTAATTGATGACGAACATGTTCCATGAGTGATTCGATACACACTCCTTTGTATTATCTGTAGCATCAGGTGTATCTTGGCACCTTAGGGGTTGCAGACTCTAGAGGGATCCCGTAGATACTTCTAGAGGTTTACACATGAGCAGATCTACACAACTTTTTAAGGATTGAGGAAATCCAAGGTGATTTGTTTTTGTGTTTTGTTGATGATGTTATGATTCTGTTCAAGTCTTTGGCTAGATGGAATCATGAAGTCCATCCAGATCAAGGTCTCTAGATTCCAAGTGTATCTTCACCCATTTCCTTATTCTTCTTATTTATTATATTTTATTTTATTATGTTTATCGTCTCTCTGTTTGAAACTCACACCTTTCATCCTTTCTAAAATTATAATATGTAGGTTTTAACATTTTGTCTTCTTGATTACCGTTAATTCTGTTGGGTTCTTAGAGTTTGATTGAGTGTTTGAAAACATATTGTGTAGTGGAAGATGAATAATCAATTAAAAAATTATGTATTAAATGTAGATGAACTTATCACGTTGTGTGGAACTAATTCCACTGTTGGCTCTCTCTATGGAAAAGTTTCTTAAAGTTGTTCATGTGTCCAGCCTCTTGATGTATCTCATTTTCTTCTTCTATATTATATGTATAGACTCTTTTATCCGCCAATGTACACGAGATGTATGTGTGTGACCCTCTAGGATGTATCAGTCTAGTTAATAACTTGATATCTGGAAAACATTTATTCTTTTCAATGTTGTTAAGTAACTATATTTGGATTTGGATTAAGTAATCAAGGATCAATCTAACCTAACAGATAGGTTAAATTTCCAACCTATGAGGCACCAAGCTACAACTTGTGCTCTATAAGATATTTATTATTAAATAAACTATATCAATAAACTATTACAATCATCAACCACTGTATATGTGTATCCTTTGTCTGTCCTAGACTCTAAAATAAGTTTGGCCATTGTTTACCAACAAACCCTGATTTGTCATTCGAGTTGGTATTGATGTGTGATGGAGATCATTGGATAATGTCTTCTCCAATATCTCCCTTACCTTGGCCAAGCATTTAATGTATCTTCTTGCTCAAGCCAAACTCCACATTTACGAAGGGCAGACGATCCCATCTTGTCGACTCCATCATCTTTGTGTAATTATTTCTACATACATGCTATGACTCTTTTGATTCTTGTGACTGGGGACTCATAAATCATGGTCAAAATATATTTGTCCATCCACAATATATTTTTGAGTCTTGTCATAATATAACTTAGATGACCGAGACATGAATTAGTCTGGTTGACTTTTAAGTATAATATTACTCATGGATTCTTACGTACCAATTCAACGAGCTCTTTTCCGAATGAGCACTCACTGTCTATCCTTAGTAGCATCAATCACACTTATTGTGCAAGTAAGATCAAATAGTGCAACTTTTTCAAGATAATTTGATCTCTCTTGAATATGCATTGAATAAGAATATTTATTAAAGTTTTTTTATAAATGAAGTCATCATAATTCACTAAGTCATTACACATATTCGGTGACTTCATTTTAAACATCACTAAATTATAATAATGAATGAATATTTATTTTAATGAACTTAAAAAGACATGGGAGTATTATTGAGATGACAAGTAAATAATATATGTCCAATTCATTGTGAATATCATGGATTTTTCTCATAAGTACCCCCTTTTATTTCTTACCCTTCATCATGTTGTGAATCATTTATATTTCAAATCATTATATATCCCTCTTATTTTTCCCATATATTCCATTAGCCTTTTATTTTCTGATATATTATCTCAGTTCTTCCATAGAATCTCTATCATCTCATGTTCATATTTCTACTTCACTATTTCCATCTTCAAAATTATATTCCACATACTCTTCTCTTAGACTTAAGTGTATGTTAACTAATCCTAATTAGCATTATTTGGTGCATTCCTTACCAGATCTGTAATTTTTATTTTAGTAACATTTTAGGATCCTTATTCATATAATGTTTCTACTTTATTTTGTTTCATGCATCTACCTTTTCAAATATAATCGAAGTCTATATTACAAAATTTTGAATATATCGCGAATCTCTTGAGAAAACCATATTTTAATAGTAGTTCTACTAAGGGCAAATACTACGAAAGAGCATGAACTTTCGTTTTTGTCAGCCGGACAGCATGAACTTTCATGCTTGTCTAAAAAATAGCAAGAACCAATAAGAAGACGCCAAGTGGCGTCTTCTTTTTCCCCCCAGCGGCAGTCAACTCATGACGTGGCTTCCACCGTGGCAGCCAGGTGGACTCCACGGTGGCATCCATGTCTCCGGCCGCCGCCAACGCCCCCCGTCTCCGTTTGCCGACGCCGCCCGTCCCCGGCCACCGCCGCCGCGCGTCTCTGGCCGCCGACGTCGCCGTATCCGGCCGCCGGAAGAAGAAGAAGAAGAAGAAGGTGACGACGTTGCGGCGGAGGGGCATTTTGTCGAAGAGGGCGCGGGCGAAGTCGAGGTCGCCGCGGGCGAGGAGGCCGGAGATAAGGGTGGTCCAGGAGACGACGTTTCGGCGGGGCATTCTGGCGAACAGGAGGTGGGCGTCGATGGCGTCGCCGGGGTGGCAGCGGAGGTAGAGGTGCAAGAGGGCGTTCTGGAGGAAGACGTCATGGGCGAGGCCGGACTTGAGGGCGAGGGCGTGGAGCTGCAGGCTGAGGCGGAGGTCGCGGGCGGAGGAGCAGGCCTTGACGGCAAAGGGGAGGGTGAAGCGGTCGGGGGGGACGCCAGCGAGGGCCATGACGAGGAAGAAGGAGCGGAGGGCGTCGGCGGGGCAGCCGGCGAGGGTGAGGGCGCGGAGCATGAGGTTCCAGGCGAGGGGGGGAGGGGGGAAGGGGAGCTCGGAGAAGGCGGAGGCGGCGGGGCGGAGGAGGGCGGCGGCGAGCGGCGGAGGAGGGCGGAGAGGACGGCGGCGTCGGCGGCGGCCGGAGACGTGGATGCCACCGTGGAGTCCACCTGGCTGCCATGGTGGAAGCCACGTCATGAGTTGACTGCCGCTGGGGGGAAAAAAAAAAAGAAGACGCCACTTGGCGTCTTCTTATTGGTTCTTGCTATTTTTTAGACAAGCATGAAAGTTCATGCTGCCCGGCTGACAAAAACGAAAGTTCATGCTCTTTCGTAGTATTTGCCCTTCAACTAAGATAAAAGTTTTTGGTATTTTTGTTGAAATTTTTTAAAAAATTCAAGTCCTTAAGCAATTTTTTGACCATATTATTTGAACTACATAAATGGTGCTTCCATAAATTTTTAGCAATCTGATATCCTTGATAAAAGTAAGTGAATAATCGAAATCCTTCTCAAATTCTACTTTTATAAAATATTTTTACTACTGATAAAATTAAAAAATATGTACTTATGATATTCCCATGGCTCCAGCTTGTTGATATCATTTTAATTATAGTAGTAAATCTGATAAATCAATATTTAATCTAATGTAAAATTTTCTATAATTTTCATTTATTCATATTATAATTAATTCTCTTGGTTTAATCGCTGGAGTTTTCACATTAATATTATTAAAATTTATTTTTGGAAGATTTACTACTGACTATTTTAATAAACATTAGCTAGACCTGACTGGCAAAATACCCAGCTACAACATTTAATCAATAAAATCAGAGATCAGGATGATGTATAATAAAAAAAACTTTTAAATTTGAATGCTGGGTTTTCTACATTTAAGATACGAAATTATATCATGCCATAGAAAATATTGGCAGTATATATTCATGCCTAAATACGAAAAACATTTGATTTTTTTCTCCTCTTTGTTGAGAAGAGAAGATACTAAACAAAATTATTTCAATAACTGCAAGTTGAATAAATTTAATCGATAATTTATATTGTCTCCACCACTTTGTTCATGGTATAGACTGTGAGGGCTGTCTTCTCCCTCAAAAAGACTCATAAAAGTGCTCCATAGTAAAATTTTCATTTAAGGATATTTTGACTCAAGATTTCTCTATGGTAACATGGCATAAAACTGTGTGATGTCCCTATATTTTACCTGGAATTCACTGTCTCAAATTACAGGATTTTATTGTTATGCCTCAACTTGAACAAGCATAGAATTTAACTTTTTATATGATAATTCTGCCTAAATAGTTTCCCATGCTGAGATGTCATCCACATCATATCTCATGTAATTAATAAGCAATGTAACTACAAATATTTGTCCCAAGTATTGAAATAATTTGTGATGTTGTGTCAGTGTTTGGACGTTGTATTCACTCATTTGGTAAAGTATGTATCCTAATTTTTCCGGGAAACTTTGCCATTTTTACATATTATCCAAGCATAATGAATCAAAAAAATTATTGGTTAAGATGAGACGTCTGATGTTGTCATAGACTAACCTTTATACATCTTTCTTTAGCATTGAAACATTAATTTGATTAGGCGGCGGGTGTGAAATTATAAGTTAGCCAATTTTATGGCAGTGTTATAACTATTTTTCCTGGTGTTATAGAATGATCAATAGACATGAATGAACACAACTAATTGATTGACGAAATTTAAATGACCTGATGAGTTTTGCCTCAATAAGCCAGAATGCATGACTTGACGAGAGGGGTTGGTATGACTGATAGGATACACAAATAAAAGAGTCCTTGAAGAACTGTTCATGCTAGAACTATAGATACTACACCACAGAGAAATGAGAGTATGTCCTCTTCAATCTTATAAATATAAACTGCCTCATAAAGCCTTCCAAACCTAAGAAAGAGATGATCCCAAACAAATTCATGCAAGATGATCACTATAAAAGGTCACATCTCAATCAATTCATCCTTTTTTGTTGATAGCCAAACCAGGACTTTTAAACGATACAGTCTTGGACAGGCTGATTGGGCCTTCAACCTGATACTTCAAGTAAAATATAACTAGTAGACTATGATAATGCACAAGATAGAACATGAATCATCTTTCCTTCTTATGAGTCATCTATCATTCTTATTCTTCAACATTAACTGGCAATGTTCTCACCATTGCACAAATTGCCATGTTTAGCTTCAAATCTGATTTTATTTGAAGTTACATGCAGGTTAATTAAAAAAAGGCAGAAATAGTGCAAGTATTTGGTTTTTGAGAATTGGTGATCTCATTTTTAAAAATTTTGATAGTGGAATCTCCCACTCCATCATCCCAAATATTTACTCACTAAGTTTTACCAGAGAAAAAATATTTGCATCCATGTAAACAAGTTATACCAAGGTTTGAGGTGGAATTACAAGTTTTACACGATACTTGGGTATTGGACAAAAATACCAACAAGCTTTTTGTCCTTTCTTGTTCCCCACTTTCTGACTCCCGTACATTAGTCAACTCAAACTCCCGAGCAACGTGGCATCATCCGATTTAATCTGGAACCAACGCCACGTGTCATCACCTTATTGCTCAATGGGGTCGTCGCTGCCGGACACGAGCCTGTTGACTGGCACGTGATCACAGCAGGTCCGTACAGGAGGGACATGAAGGTAAAAAGTAAAGAGAGAAAGGGTAAAAAGGTCCTTGCCAACGCGCGAGTCACGTGATAAAGACGGCGTCCTTGTCAGAAGAGCGCCGACTCGCCGCCATTCGCGCCGCCACGTCATTCAAAGGGCCGCAGGCCACGTCACAGGGGCAAAAGTGTAAGAAAAATTAGTGTTAGGGAGTAGGATGCAATTTGAAGATAAGTATGCATTCCATCGAGGAAGTTACAAAATTGCCCTCCTCTATCGGCCGGCTTGCAGTGTACAGATCGCCGGCCGACGAGGGGTACCGATGGAAATGCCCGCGTCGGTGCCCTCCCTTGCCTACTGGGGAGAGGCTAGTGAGAGAAAGTACGTGACTGAAGGGAAAGTGAGAGGAGAGAGAAAGAGAAGAGATAAACAAGTGAATAGATATAGAGAGAGGAGGGATCTAGTGAGGGGATGGATAGAGAGAGAAGATGTGGAGAGAAGAGGAGAGAGAACAAGAGAAGGAATAGAGATAGAAGAGGTGGGGAGATAAAGCAAGTGAAGAGATAGAGGGAAGAGGGGAGAGACAGAGCAAGTGAAGGCATACAGAGAGAACGAGGGAAGGGATTGAGAGAGCAGTGGGAGAGAGACAACAAATGAAGGAATAGAGAGTGAGAGAGAGAGCGAGAGAAAGAACAGTAGGAGAGAGAGAGAGAACAAGGGAAGAGACATAGAGAGAGAAGATGAGAGAGATAGAACATGGGAAGGGATAGAGAGAGAGAGAGAACAGTGGAAGTGGGAGAGAGAACAGGAGTGAGAGAGAGAGAACAAGGGAAGGGCGAGAAAAGAGGATAGAGAGAAAACAGGAGTGAGAGAGAGAACAAGGGAAGGGCTACAGAGAAAAGAGCTACAGAGAAAAGAGGATAGAGAGAGAACAGGAGTGAGAGAGAGAGAACAGGAGTGAGAGAGAGAGAACAAGGGAAGGGTTACAGAGAAAAGAGGATAGAGAGAGAACAGGAGTGAGAGAGAGAACAAGGGAAGGGTTACAGAGAAAAGAGGATAGAGAGAGAACAATAGAGGGGAGAACAAGAGAACAAGAGGAGAGAGGCAAAAAGAAACAGAACAATAGAGAACAAGAGGAGAAAGAGCGAGAACAGGAGGGGAGGCAGAACAAGTAAAGGGATAGAAAGAAACAGAACAAGAGAGAAGAGCTAGAGAGAGAAGACGAGAGAGAGAGAGAGAACAGAACAAGAGAGAAGAGCTAGAGAGAGAAGAGGAGAGACAGACAGAACAAGAGAGAAGAGCTAGAGAGAGAAGAGGAGAGAGACAGACAGACAGAACAAGAGAGAGAAAAAGAGAGAGAGAGAGAGAGAGAGAGAGACAGAACAAGAGAGAGAAAGGGAGAGAGAGAGAGAGAAAGGGAGAGAGAGAGATGTAGAGAGATTACTAGGAGAGAGGGGATCTATGGGGGGCGCCCTTCCTGCGGCTGCCTAGAGAGAGAACGATGTGGGGGAGAAAGGCGGCCCCGCCCTTCTTCTTCAGTCCCCCGCACTCCGCCGAGCCGGCACAGCTCAGCCGAGCCGCGCCCGCGCCCCGGCGCCGGAGCGGCCCCTCCAAGATTGAATCGGGCGTGTGCTGGCTCTCGTCCTCCGCGAGATCCGAGCCGTCCATCCGCAGGCTCTCGAAGTGAGAGAAAGCCTCCTCTCTCTCCTCCAACCGGCACAGCACCCCCGACAGATCCCTCCCCCGCACCACCACCCTCTCCACCTGAACTTAGAGAGAGAAAACGTTGTTTGCATGGTCTTTCATTAGAGAGATTACACAAAACTCTAGTTTTTAGAAAGAGAACCCCGATGGGTTTCTAGAGAGAGAGAGACAAGAGAGGGATAGACACGTTGCATGAGGTTTTAGAGAGAGAGACAAGAGAGGGATAGAGAGTTTGCTTGAGTTTTTAGAAAGAGAGACAAGAGAGAGGTTGCATAGACTTGTATTGAGAGGAACAAAGATAACGAGATTGCATGAGTTTTTTGGGAGAAAGATAGAGAGGTTGCATTGGCTTCTGGTGAGAGAAAGAAAGATACAGAGGTTGCATTGGCTTCTGGTGAGAGAAAGAAAGATAGAGAGGTTGCATTGGCTTCTGGAGAGAGAAACAGGAGAAAGATAGAGAGGTTGCATGAGGTTTTAGGGAGAGAGAGAGAGAGAAACAGGAGAAAGAGAGGTTGCATGAGGTTTTAGAGAGAGAAACAAAACAGAGGTTGCATAGGCTTCTAGTTAGAGAAACAAAGATAGAGAGGTTGCATGAGATTTTAGAGAAAGAAACAAGAAACGAAAGATAGAAAGGTTGCATGAGTTTTTAGAGAGAGAAAGAGAGAGGTTGCATAGGCTTCTGGTGAGAGAAACAAAGATAGAGAGGTTGCATCAGTTTGTAGGGAGAGAGAAACAGGAGAAAGATAGAGAAGTTGAATGAGTAGAGAGAGAGAGAGAAAAAAAAAAGGAGAAAGACAGGTTGCATGAGTTTATAGGGAAAGAGAAACAAGAGAAAAATAGAGAGGTTGCATGAGGTTTTAGAGAGAGAAAAAGACACATCGGCCGAAATCGCCAACACAGATAATATCAGAGAGAGAGAGAGTTCGCATCGATTTTCCTTGCTCATTATCTACGTGTTTTAGAGAGATAAAAAAGATTGCATGAATTTTTAGAGAGAAATAAAGAGTCTAAAGATTGTATATATCGACCGACATCGCCAACCCAGAAAATAATATTAGAGAGAGAAAGAGAGTTTGCATGGATTGTCCTTCCTATATGCGTGCTTTAGAGAGATTAAAAAACTTAAAACTGGGAGAGATTGCATGGGTTTCTAGGGAGAGAAACAAGAGATAGAGAGAGGAATAAGGAGTCGCAGAATATTTCGAGATACATCCACCGACACGGCCAACCAAAAAAATTATATTAGAGAGAGAAAGAGAACTGACAAGGGTGGAAGAGAGGAGAAGAGAAGCACTGCATTTGGAAGGATATGACAGAGAGATAACTAGAGAGAGAGATGAGACTGAAAGCATAGGAGTGGAGGGGAGAGAAGCAGGGAGGTTAGAATAATAAGAGAGAGAAAGTAGATGTGAGAGAGGAGTAATAGTTTGACCAGAGAAGAGATTCAGCCAGCTTTTGTTTATTACCTCGAGAGATGAGAGAGGAGAGAGAAACATGTGCTCGTCTGGGTAACATGAGAGAGAAAGAGAGAGAGGCATGTGCTTGCCTGAGCGGGGTCTGTGAGCAGATTTCTCTCTCTGGATGAGAGAAGAGAGTGGCAGACAGAAAGACAGTAAAGATAGAGATAGAAATAGAGAGAGAGAGCAGGAAAGATGTGAGCAGGAGAGTTTCTCTCTCCTTGCGTAAGAAGACAGAGGTAGACCGACAGAGATAGTACAAAGAGAAGAGAGAGAGAGAGATGAAGAGTTAGAGAGAGAGAACATCGGGCCCAACTATGCATTTATGAACAGAAAGGCAGATAGATAATATTTCATCTAAGTAGATGAAAAAGAGTAAGTGTACTGGAAAGAGAATGAAAAAATAAACAAGTATTAGACGGGTTCTCTCTCTGTGTCAGACAGAAACCCAACAGTTTATAAGTTTAGAGAGAGAAAGAGAGAAAAACAACTTTATCTCTCTGGGTATAGTGAACAGAGAGAGAGAAATATCAGTAGAGAGTAGAAAGAGAAGAGTTTTGAAGTTTAGAGAGAGAAAGAGAGGGCAATAACTTTTATCTCTCTGAGTGTAAGTTGAAAGAGAGACAGAAAGAAGGATGGAAACCTTGGAGGGGAGAAAAACTTCAGTAGAGAACAGAAGACGAGTTTAGAAGTTTAGAGAGAGAAAGCGAGGAAACCAACCTTGATCTCCATGGGTACATTAAGAAGAGAGAGATGGAAAACTGGAAGTGAAAAATATCAGTAGTGAGCAGAAGACGAGTTTAGAGAGAGAAAGCGAGGGAAACAGCTTTATCTCTCTGGGTATGTCAAGAAGAGAGAGTGTGATATCAGAAGAGAGTGGGAAGACAACAGACTAGAAGTTTAGAGAGAGAAAGGGAGGTAAACGAGGGAGACAGAGAGAGAGGAGATATCAGTAGAGAGTGGGAAGACAACAGACTAGAAGTTTAGAGAGAGAAAGCGAGGGAAACAGCTTTATCTCTCTGGGTAAATCAAGAAGAGAGAAAGAGAGAGAGAGAGAGATATCAGTAGAGAGTGGGAAGATAAGAGACTTGAAGTTTAGATAGAGAAAGGGAGGGAAATAACTTTATCTATCTGGGTACTCAGAAGAGAAATCAAAGTATGATAGAGGTGTAGCAACCAGATAGAGAGAGAGAGATTTGGAGAGATGGGAGTAGCTAGAGAGAGAGACAGACAGACAGACAGAGATTCAAACCTTGCAAGAGAGAGAGAGCATAAGTGAAAGGAGAGCAGTGAAAGTATGATAGAGATAGAGAGAGAGAGATGCAAACCTTGCAAGAGAGAGAGCAGAAGTGGAAAGGCTCTTGGAGAATCCTGTCACAGGTCAGGCAGACATTGCCAGAGCCCTTGAAAGGCCTGGACTGGGGCCGCTGCTTCAAGAACACCACCTTGGCGCTGTTAATGGTGTAGGGCTGCCACCCAACCACCGAAAACCCACCAAGAATAACATCAGTTCCACGAACCCGGACGCCCAAAAGGACCACATAAATGATCCCCCAAACCTTATATTTAATTAATCCACTCAATAAAGTTCTTCCTCGTTATATCACCTGCACGAAGGAGCAGTCTATCAGCTTCTCCAGGTCGTCCAGCCTCACCACGTCGTGATAAACGTACCTCCTCACCTGTCAAATCATATCCCATGTCGTCATCCCTCTGTGCCTTAATCTTTACATCGTTATCTATCACGATATCTCTCTCTCTCTAAACAGCATATAAGACTTTTATGCATAAAAATTCTATCACCATCTCTCTCTCTAACCAACATCATATAAGACTTTTATGCATCAAAATCTATCGCTATCTCTCTCTAAACAACACCATATATGACTTTTATGCATTAAAAATCTATCACCATCTCTCTCTCTCTAAACAACATCATATTAGGCTTTTATGCATAAAAAATCTTTCACCATCGCTCTCTCTCTAAACAACATCATAGAAGACTTTTAATGCATAAAAAATCTATCACCATCTCTCTCTCAAAACAACATCATATAAGACTTTTATGCATTATCAAGATGGCCAACAGTTACTCTATATCGCTCTCTCTCTATCTATTTATCCATCCATATATATCTCTCTATCTACTTCTCTATCTACATATATCTACCTCTATCTATGTATCTTTCTATATATATATATATATATATCTAACTATCCATTTATCTATCTATCTCTCTATATATTTCTCTACCTATTTATAAATATATACTACATATATCTCTATAAATCTATGCTTCTGCATATCTGTCTATCTTATCTCAATCCTACAAAATCTCTTCAGTTTCTATTTATCTATCTAGCTATCTAGTTGTCTGTCGTACAATGTTCCTCGTTTCTCTCTCTACCCATCTAGTATCTATCTTTCCATGTATCAGTATCACTGTATATCGCTGTCATGTCTCCCTCTGGGGAACAGGTCCATAGCACAAGTTTTTACACTGCCAATTACCCCAGCTCCCCGCTTGACAGAAGTAAAACCAAGTTCAAGTTCGACTGCAAAACTAGAACTTTCTCTCTCTAGATCTCTCTTTCTCGCTCTATGGGCATGGTTATCTCTGCTAGTGCAAGAGGGGAGTGGGTGGCCAGCACTTCGCATGCGGGGAATATGTCTGGAGGGGCCTTTACAAAATTAAAAAAAGGAAAGGAGAGAAGTGCCATTATTACCCACGGATAGGAGCCCCTACCTCCCCGCATGGAGACAAACCCCTTTCTCTCTCTATCTCTATCTCTCTCTCTCTCACTTTCATTGGAAGCAGAAAGATCTAAGTTTCTCCTCCATTTGGAAAAAAGTCTTCTTGGCTAGAATTGCCCTTTTTATGGCGGTTCAAAGTTATGCGATGGCTCTTTCTCTCTCTACCCCATCCAAAGGGAGAAGAGCCTCATCTTGACGAGAATTGGAAGCTGGTTTGTTTCTAATCTCTCTCTCTCCCATATCAGACATGGGTAGAGAGAGAGATGGAGAATTGGAAGTTTAGACACTGATTTGTGACCTAGAGAGAGGTTAGATAGAATAGGGTGGGCAAGACCTTGGAATTGTTCAAAGCAAGAGCAATTCAAAACAGAGAAAGAAAGAGACGGAATTTGAAAGTTCTGTTGAGAGATGAGAGGAGAGAGAAGAGAGTGCAACTGGAACTGCTTTGAGCAATTCTGGTCATAAGTTAAAAGATATGAGTAGAGAGAGAATGAACTATATGTGTAGATAGGGACTGCACAAAGTATGCGCAATTCAAGGCCCTGGTAAAAAATGAGTAGAGAGAGAGAGAGAGAGTTGAGCAAAGTTAGAGAGAGGTCTAGGAGAGAAGGAGATGGTGGGAGAGGTGGGCTGAGGTGGAGAGAGAGAAGGCACTACGCATAACTTGAGACTGCCCAAAACATGAGCAGTTCATGCTAAAATATGGATAGAGAGAGAGATGACTAGAGAGAGAAGGGAGTATGCATAACTGGGGACGCCCAAAACATGAGCAATTCCGAGCAGTGCTAAAATATGGGTAGAGAGAGATGTCTAGAGAGAGAAGGGAGCATGCTTAACTTGGGACTACCCAAAACATGAGCAAAATTCAGAGCAACGCTAAAACATGACTAGAGAGAGAAAGGAGTATGCATAACTTGGGACTGCCCAAAACATGAGCAATTCATAGCAACGCTAAAATATGGGTAGAGAGAGAGAGAAGGGAGTACGCATAACTTGGGCCTGCCCAAAACATGAGCAAGTCATAGCAACGCTAAAAAATGGGTAGAGAGAGAGAGAGAGATGACTAGAGAGAGAAGGGAGTATGCATAACCGGGAACTGCCCAAAACATGTGCAATTCATAGCAATGTTAAAATATGGGTAGAGAGAGAGAGAGAAGGGAGTATGCATAACTTGGGTCTGCCCAAACCATGAGCAATTCAGAGTAATGCTAAAACACGGGTAGAGAGAGAAAGGAAAAGGCACAAACTTTGGACTACCCAAGACATGCGCAATTGAGAGCATAGCTTAAGAATGAGTGTAGAGAGAGAAGTAGAGAGAGAAGATGTAGAGAGAGAAGAGGGTGTACCTGGAGAAGAGGGTGAGAGAGGTGGGCAGGGGTGGAAGCGCAGTGTGGGCAGATGCTACGGCAGCAGCCAAGGCAGAAGAT
Organism: Wolffia australiana; assembly: GCF_029677425.1. NCBI lineage: Eukaryota > Viridiplantae > Streptophyta > Magnoliopsida > Alismatales > Araceae > Wolffia > Wolffia australiana. The sequence continues at coordinate 11,659,447 of NC_135837.1, read as the reverse complement.
GTTCTTCTCGTTCTTCTTGCGGTGTTCATGGAGAGAGCAGCCGGAGAAGAATCCCTCCTCCAACAAGAGCCCCCCCAGCCATGCCGGCATACCCATGACTTACTCTCTGTACACCCCACTCCAATTCGACCAGTCCGCGGCGAAAATTACACCAAATCTCTCTCTAGCCACGATTCGGCGTCTCTTTCGTCTCTTTCTCTCTCTACCCAGCAGCAGATTTTATGGACGAACCTTATCGACTCTTCCCTCCCTATTTATAGAACAAGGCCTTCTCTTCTTCTCTTCCATCCTACGTTAGCTCTCTCTCTCTAGAGAGAGAAAGTAAAATAGAGAGTAGAGAGAGAGGGGGGATTGAGTTGCCGCCTCTTGGGAGAGAATCAAAGAAAGATTTCACGCAATTCCCGGATGGGCTGCGCAGTTAATGCGCGGGACCTCTAAACCGATCATCCCTATTAAGAGAGAGAGAGGGGTAGAGAGAGAAGTAGAGAGAGAGAGAGACTACATTAGAGTGAGAATGAGCGAAGCACAGAGATGGAGAGCGTTCAACTCTGCCCGTCTGCTGTTACTGCTGCTGCAGCCAACCGCGAGGAACAATAAGACAGCCGACCCCTACCCACCAATCCTACTACCGTAATCTCTCTCTCTTTCAACCTGTCCTTCTCTCTCTAGCTCTCTCTACCTCTTTCCCTCTTGTTCTCTCTCTAGCTCTCTCTAGCTCTCTCTACCTCTTTCCCTCTTGTTCTCTCTCTAGCTCTCTCTATCTCTGTATCTAGTTCTCTCTCTAGCTCTCTCGATCTCTGTCTCTAGTTATCTCTCTTCCTCTCTCTCTAGCGATGTGTCTATCTCTCTACCTCTCTCTCTAGCGATGTGTCTATCTCTCTACCTCTCTCTCCATTGATGTATCTCTCTCTCAAGTTCGGTCTCTCTGTCTCTAGTTCTATCTCTATGTCTATTTCTCTTTAGTTCTATCTCTCAGTATCTCTGTCAGTCTCTCTCTAGTTCTCCCACTATCAATGTCTGTTTCTTTCTCTAGTTCTCTCACTATCTATATCTCTCTCTCTCTCTGAAGTTCTCTCACCATCCATGTCTATCTCTCTCTCAAGTTCTCTTTCAAGCTGTTTGTCTCTCTGTCTCTAGTTCTATCTCTATCTATGTCTATCTCTCTCTAAGTTCTCTCACTATCTACGTCTATCTCTCACTAGTTCTCTCACTATTTATGTCTATCTCTCTTATGTTCTCTCACTATCTAATTATCTATATCCATCTCGCACTTAAATTCTCTCAGTATCTATATCTATCTCTCTCAAGCTCTCTCACTATCAATATCTATGTCTCTATCAAATTCTCTCAATATCTATATCTATCTCTCTCTCATGTTCCCTCACTATCTATGTCTATCTAGTTCTCTCACTATCTATGTCTATCTCTCTCTCTAGTTCTCTCACTATCTATGTCTATCTCTCTCTATAGTTCTCTCACTATCTATGTCTATCTCTCTCTCTAGTTCTCTAACTATCTATTTCTATCTCTATAGTTCTATCACTATCTATGTCTATCTCCCTCTCAAGTTCTCTCACTATCTACATCTATCTCTCACTAGTTCTCTCACTATCTATGTCTATCTCTCTCTAGTTCTCTCACTATCTATGTCTATCTCTCTCTAGTTCTCTCACTCTCTATTTCTTTCTCTCTCTAGCTCTCTTTTCTCTTTCTCTCTCTAGTTATCTCATTCTCTCTCTACTCGGTGAATTCCTTGTTTTTATGGCTTAAAGACTCGGTCTTTATTTTTTACCTCTTCTCGGGCGCAGCACCCGCCCGGCGAGGATCGCTCTTACCCGGCAGACAAAATAACCCTACTTTTAGCATAATTTACCCTTTTGCCACTAAAGAGATCAGTCCGAACGAACTTTGACTGTGGGAACTGTGCGCAAACCCACGTGTTCTCTTCTGCGATGTTCGTACGATCCTGAAAAACCACCTCATTAATTCAACAATTACAGAATTACCTTCTTCTATTTCACTTATGCCCTTCTTGAAAACGCCCTGCCATATTTAGTATTGCTTTTCTGCCCTCCTTGAGACTAGCTCCACATGATTGAGAGAAAGCCCTGAAGTTGTAGAAATTTTGTTTTACCCTTTGCACGTTTTAAAAAACCTTTTTTTATTTTAGATATGCCCTCAATAGACTGGCTCCACATGATTGAGAGAAAGCCCTGAAGTTGTAGCAATTGTTTTGTTGCCCTCCTTGAGACAATCTCCACTTGATCCAGAGAAAGCCCTGAAGTTATAAAAATTGGGTTTTTGACCTTTCAACGAGTTCTTTTCCCTCAATTTGTTCTAGTTTAGAATTTAGGAGGCACGAGTAAGACAGCAACATCAATAATTGAGGGCACCTGAGGGGTTTCCTGGTAAAGTTTTCCCCCAATTTGGAACTTAGTGTACTGTAAATTGATGGTTAAAAAAACTAGTGGAATGGAATGTATTTGATTATTGGGTAGCCTCAGGGAAATTTTATTATAAAATTCTTGCATGGGTGGACTCCATTTGACAAGGTTTTTGTACTTATGCTGACGGTAGATCTGACATTTTTTGTGCAATATCCAAATAGTGAAATGAAATGCCATGTTAGAAATTACATTAGTATTTATGTTGTCTGAAAACATTTTTCAGATACATTACATCATTACTCGTCTGATAATAGTTTATTATATGTATTGGCACGTGCCGTAGAATGATCTTTCATAGGTAAGAATAATGGAAACCTTATGGTAAAGTAAGTTATTATCTAGATATTTGTCTAATTACAAAATATGAACACTGTGGATCTATCAGTATAAGTTTCTAGAATAACAGATATTAGGAAGATAGAGCCCGTTGTTTTTTACATAATAATTTTTATTTCATCAAAAATATGGGTTTGTTTTTCTCGTTGTAATCCTATTGAATTCTTTCTGTAACTTTCAATCCCTTGTAGAGAATGATTTTTAAATCTCAAAATTTTCGTTCTTTTAAAATTAGTAAGTATAAGATAACCAAAATAGTAAATATGAAATACTACTAACAAATTATCCCACAATACATTGGCACTTTCACATTGACGTCAAATAACACTGAATGGGAAGTTTTAGTCAAAACATTTTGATTGCATAGGATATTCCATCTATGCCATTGAATTGCATTTTCGAAAATAAAACAAATAACATTGAAATTTATCGTATACTACATATGTATATAACTAATATCATTCAGCTTATTTTCGAGGGAATTGCAAATTTAAATGTAATTAAAACAAAAAGTGTTTACCTAAAGCGAGAGTCTATTCATCTACTTGGATTTGTATCCAAAATGAATACACGTTCATGTCAGATTTACATACTTTGGAACGTGATGGATTTATAATCACCTTTTTTTCGATTCGTGAAATAAAATCAACTCCAAACAATCGTCATTTTTTAGAGTCATTTTATTTTATTATGGGAGTTATCTTATTGTTATGGTCATGTAAGATACTACTGTAATCATGTTGTTTCTGTAATTTTATATTACGTTTGACATTTAAAATTTTCAATTCCCAAGGATGTATTAAAATTAATATTTCATTTATAATTATATTAAAATAAACACATCGTATTATTTTCAAAATATTGGACAAAAATTTGTAAATATTGCACCTTTTGGATTCCCAGCAACACTATTGATGATATCGTATCTTAACTCATACATATTTTTAATCCTATTTATCTCGGTCACAGATATGCCTTCAAGCTAGAGGATGGCAAAATATATAATATAGCCACCAAGGACAAAAAGTTAGCCTGATGCTTCACTTGTTCCTAAAAATGAGTGATTATTCATTGACGAGAAATTTGAGAGTAATGGAGAAATAAAATATCAAATATTTTAAATTTTTATCCACCAATGCCTTCTGTATGTTTTTTGAAATGATCGTATAAGTGAAAAATATTCATATCATTAATTATTTACATCAAAATTTTCATTTTAATCAATTTCATTATTTGTTGGATTGACTTTTTCAGAACATTTCCTCCTATACAATTTAAATATTCTAAAATAAAATTCTTAGTGGATAATTTGTGTGTTGATAGTTCTTATATTCTCATTACATATAATCAATTAGCATCAAATAAAAAATCCATTATATTTTTATTTTTTACACAAATCCTTATTTTTTAAAGATCGTCTAAATTCATTTTTCAAAAAACTGAGTTTATTTCTGTTGCAAATATCCTGTAGTGCGTTTGATCTCCTAAAAATCCATCACGAATACAGGCACGTTAGTTTGGTTGGAGAACTAGAACCTATCAATACATGGGACCCTATGTTAGCTCCATTCTATTTTCTATAATATCAAACTATATTTTCTATCAGCTGAAAATGGAAAAATGACTAGATGAACCAAAAAAAAAAAAATTTCCAAGAAGAATGTAAGTTTTCGATGAACAGAAATCATTTCAAATCCTGTATAAACGTCATCATGAATTTGGTAAACTGTGCCTTATGAAACTCCAAGAGGTACATTTGCATCTGGCATGTTTGAAGACATGATTCATGTAGATCTATAAATATATAACTTCACAATAAATTTTGCTATCACGTAGGCTTATAATTCAAACAAAATCTATCAGTAAGTGAGCCTTTGACTTAAAAAACAAGGTGTGATGTTTTTTGATTTGAAAAAAAGCCTTTATTTTAGATACAATAACTTTAAGACTGACATGAAATTATTGTTGTTGTTTTTTTGAGTATCAAAGAATAAACTGCACTGTCAGAAAACCATGATTTTGTGACTTCATCTAAATACAATGTCTTATATAATACTAACATTATTAGAATATTTTTGTCAATTTTTTCACTTCACAAGTTTACTTTGTCAACTAGTTATAGACTTTCGAAAATAATTTCAAGTAATAAGGTAAAAATAATCTAGTTCATTAAATGTGTCCTCATCTCTATGAAGGTATGGAAAATTTGAAATTCATGTGTTTTCGTGTGATGATAGTTGAGTTATTATAATGAATATCTAATAATCTTATTAGAGTTGTTAATATTTTCTATCAAACACCAGTATCATGTGACACGATAGGCAATGGGAATAATGAAGAGTGAGTTTTTCTCAGATAATTTAAAGTTCAAGAAAATTAAATTATATTTATTAAAAATACTAGTTTTACATAAATTTCATTCCAGCATTTAATAAGCTACCTGGAGTAGCTGTTCGCTTATATTGTATACCTTATTCCTTGGAGGACTTGTAAAAGCATCTTTGGTGAATAATGACATGGAAATTTTTACAACTATTTAACATTTATAAAATTAATAAAAGGATTTATTTATATTTATATTTTAGGAAATCAAAATTATCTACTTCTTCGTTCATATGTCACTACTTTTGAAGCTAGATCCCAGTTTTAAAATTTGATCTAATACAGTGTGATATGAAACAAAACAGAAGGGATGACTTTGGTAATATTTTTTACTGGCATTGGCCATTGGTCACATCATATTGAAATAATAATTAAGTTTATTATTGAGATCCAAAAAAATCTCATCATACTAAACATGATTTCGTGCATGTTAATGCATTGAAACATATTCACGTTAACTCATTGAAGAAACTTGGACAAAGCAAATGACATAGAAAACGTTGAGAAATGGAAAAAATATGTTAATAGCTAAGGAAAGCAACTTGCAATACCTATTTAACAAACTGAATTATATTGTGTAAAAAACATTATCCACTTATGTACAATAGATTGTGAGGTTTTGTTAACTATCCTAAGACATCAAGAAATTATGTCACATAATAATTTATGTAACGATTTTTTTTTCTTAATTCAAATATTAAATAAAACTATATATTTTTTGGGGTTAACTCAACTCTAAGTTTATTTTGTCACATTTTTGGAGAAATTCCAATTTTGAGGAATCTTAACATCAAAAAGGAAAGATGTTATTGTTAGTCAGAGTACCATGAATCTTTGTCAAGATAAATTCTATGGAATTAATGGTCTTTCAAATTGAATTTTAAACTAGCTACAAGAACCAGGTAGTCATGTGAGATAAATAATAATTAATATTTATTATTGAAGAAAATATTGATACCTACTATTAAACTTTAAAGATGAATTAAAATATTCCTACTGCTAAGGAAATCAATAATAATAAGTCCTGGAGATTTTATTAAAATTTACAGAATGACATCAGTACTTGTATTTGCTTATGAAAAAAATTTCTACAAGAGTTGGGATGTCTGCATTATTACGAAAGTCTGAAAATAACTAAACATAACTGAAATGATGTTTCCATGACGGATAAAATAATACAAAGTACTATAAGCCTATGTAACAGTACGAGTATATTTTTAATAGAGATTTCAAATATTTACAACAATTTATTTGTTTAAAATCAATAATATTTTGATTTTGATGACACCGTTTTATTGTTGCCGGTTCTAAATTTCCTAAGTGAACAGTGAATCAAGCTCTTATGCTTGAACATAGCTGATTCAATTTATAATGGTGAGCTGATGAGGCATCGCTTTTCTATATCCCCAAACCTCTCCAGTTATAAATAATAAAATATTATACGTCTTTACATGATGCAGACTTTTCATACTGCGATAAGAGAACGCGTCACAATCCATTTTAAATGTAATATCAGAGGTATACAAAACAAACTTGGCGTCAGAGCACAGAATTATAGAATAAGATATTACCAAAATCTTTGGGAAAGTCTTAAAGCTTGGACCTCACAAAATTAATCTCCTCGGATTTTCTGAGTCTGATAATAGACATAGCCCACGAGATTGAGTTTTCTTGAGTGGTAAATAACACCTAATTGACATGAATATTCATATTAAATTCTAAGATGTGACAAGAAATCGCTGTCATCTGTGAGAGGATCCTAAACTTAGGGTTCCATTTTCTCATATTAAATCTTACCTCAATAAAGACGAGATAGAATGAACTTGACGTTCAGAAAGGTGTACGATTTTGATGGGAAAATGCCGGCTGTAAATTTCTGAGGCTTTATTTTAACTCTAGCACGCTTTCACCAAGTCCAGACAAGAGTAATCACGGGTAGCTGTGAACTCTCATAACTTATTTAAAGATTTCTTCAATCTGAATGGAATTCACATGCCGAACTCTTTTATTATTTAAATATCATGGGTCACATATGATTTGGCGGATGGGAAAAATATCATACAAGTTTATCATGTAATTATTTTATGAATGTTCGAGTTTATGGCACTAATGCAGTATAATTCAAGCTCTTCTGTGAAATCTTCAAGGTGCTCAGTGGTGTCCTTTCTCTTTACATGTCACGTGGAGTATGGCCCTCTAGAGATCGCACAAAAGGCAGGATTTCATCGAGAAGATGTCTTAAATGTTTCTTATTTTATTTTTGCGGCCTATCACTCATCGTTTCCAATAAAAAAAAAACTATCTTTCCATCATCAGACCCAAGACCCACAAATAAATAGCTCGCACTTATTGTGGTTCCAAGCTTGGAAAGAACACCCACTCTCTCACAGGTCATTAAATTCTCAGAAAACTCCTGCAGTAAAAACCAGAAAGATGCCGACTTCATCCAGAAAAAAAAAGTCTATCTCCCAGTACGTAATAACAAACCATGACCAAACTCCCATCTTTTCTTAGGATCTGATATTGGTCAAACAAGTGGTCAGCAAGACTTGAAAGGGTTTGAGAAGGGTCCCTTGGAGTTCTACCCAAGTTAAGTTTTTCAAGGATATAGAAACCCTAGTCACCAGATACGGCCAAGAAGAAAGGTGGGCAGATATATTTCAGTCAGCTGTTATTAGGTCAGATATAATAATGCCAATGAGACTTTTATTGTCTTGGCTTCATTTCTCTTTCACTTGCAGAGAAGGGGTGCGGCAAGGCTTGCCTAGTTCCTAGCTCTCAGTTGTCTCAACCAGTCAAGTTCTCTTCTTTGACTGATGCCCCACTTGCCCATGTGATCTCTGCTCTCTAAAATTATTGCCAACTTAATTCCACTTGTCACAGTCATAGCGTGGCAGGCTGCACTGAAGTGGAAATCTGTCTAAAGAGTTTGCTGGAAAGAGAGAAGCCCAATCAATCACTTGACATTTCAAATGATTGATATCAGTTTCCGGGTCGAGTAGAGAAAATTATTTGAACCGCTCACGTCTTCCAACTATTCACCTGCTTAACAATACCACCCAATGAATTAATAGAGATGAATTATTGAAGAACGCAGAGGAGAAGCTGATTTTACCATGCCCAATTCATTATTTTCAGTAAAATGTCTCTGTGATTTTAGTAATTCTGGTTCAGATTTTTGTCGGAGTTTTTGCTCATCTTGGACTTATTTATGATGGTGTAAACTATTGAAAAAAGCAATTGTTTTGGTGTAAAATTCTCGTTTGAAACTTACAAATCTTCATCACAATAGACCCAGAATTTTTTTTCTTAAGATACTGAGAAGCAAGCGGGTTATCTAAAAAAACATCGTTTTAATTAAGAGTAAATCATCAACGATAATAAACCTTGATATAAAAAAACAAGAAACTTACTATGTTTTCTTACTATCCATGCCCAAGTTCTCCAGATTCACGAGACACCCATGTATGAAGGACGCGCCTATTGATTAAAAAAACTTGGCTATACTCGTTTATATGAATTACAAGGTAAATTATCTGCGTTAGCCACGATTCTCAATAAACTAATAGCAATGCAAGGATTTTGAGGATCTCTGCTGTTTACTTTATGTACTATTCCCCTAAATTCTTAGACACTGTGGAGAATCTTTTGGCAATTGCGATTTTATGGCAGTTTTATTGAGCTCTTAAAGTCCATGAATCGTCTTCTTCATTGGCGACACTTGGACAGTTAAGTTACACGGCAAAAAACAGAGTTTTCCATGAGTTAATGACATCAGGGTGAAAAGATTTGAAGGGTTTCGGCTATGGGATAGGCCAAAAATATGGCCCATGCACATAGGAAGTTTCTGTGACTAAATTATTGACTATATGACAAGAGCATTATTTTATTTAACAAAGGCTTGGTGACTTTCAGGGGCAATGGACCACAAGTCAGTATGTTGAGATGGGGAACCACAATAATTCCTCTTGCGTTGGCATGTAAACAAGCTCCTGGGACTTTGGGTTTCATCTATAGTCCACGTGCTGTGGCTTCACATGTTTACTACTTCATGTTAACATCCGACAAACAGAAGTGTATGTGTGGCCCCATGTTTCTTGGAGTTAATGTCATTTTCTTGGAAGTTTTGGGCTTGTGCCAGCTACCTAGACAATTATGTAAGCATGCGGCCCATTAAAAAATTATCCAGTTGACAAAAATGTGCCATACAAAAATTTCATTGAGATAAAATATTTGGTATTTGAAATGAATGGAGAAATCTGGGGCACAGTTTAAATAAGTTATTTAAAGTATTATGACCAAAATGCCTTTTAGAAGAAGTGGTTGTAATTAGGGTTACGACTTGGGTTCTAAAAAACTCTTAGATATCTCCAATGGCTGGAAGCTAGGCCCCAGATACATTGTGGTCAGATTTGGCCACAATCCAAGTGCCTTATTACATTATGGCCACATCTGCCCTAAAATGTGTTCCATCTTATTACTATACACCTTATTTTATTTTGGGAATGCATGCATGAAGATTTTTCTATTTTATGATGATCTCCCATTTTTATTTAACATTCATATGATGACCCGTCATGTGCTACCTGTACTAATGACATCTTAGAAGTATGCCCAAAACATGACTCAGAAAGCTTTTGTTTAGAATTCAATTTTAAGGCTTATTTTAGGTTTTGGTTACTTGGATTCATTGATAGATTTCAAGAGAATGGAGATCTTCCAAAAGACTAGGTATCGCTTGTAACTAGCAATTCACATTAAGTCGTAGTCACATGAATAATCTGGAATACTATGTATAATCTCAAAATGCATTAATAATCTTTGACGTTATTAACCAGTTAATATTAATCCAACATTATATTATAATCTAAAAATCACTTAAAAAATCTATAGAACCAATAAAAAAGAGATGGTTGTGACACAAAGTATTATTGTGCACCTTCGTCACTCGGCTCGCCACAACCCCAACCCTTATGGAAAAAATGAGCTTATTGTCGGGCTGCTTATTGAGAGTCAACTATTGGCTGCTGGATTTTATCTCGGCTGTATTGCTTCAGAGGTCACTGTGGTGTGGCTGAATGTAGAGCAGTCCGTGTCAGAAGCCTTTGATCAGTAAATTATTTATAACTTCAGAAGATGGTCAAGGCAGCTTCTGTATTCATTAAATTATTTGACTCACGCATTTGGTTATGAATATAAAATTCTTGATCTTCATTGATATGAAAATGTCTTTAGCTTTGTCTCAAGTCTGTTAAGTTGAATCTTCATTGGAATTATCTTTGTTGTAAGCCTGGGGAAGTCCATCATGTTCATCTCATTCTATTTATGTTTGGCTACAATTTTATGGGTCATGTGGTACTTTGCCATTTCTCAAGCCTGATTTGGCACATATTGTGATTTATCTGATGATGATTTGATGTTTCTTATATTATCAGCTGCATGAGATGGAAGATCCCTGGTATAATGATCTTTTTTAATTTCATGTGTCCAGATTTATGCTCTCAATTAGATGCATTAAAATTTTCAACTCTCTCAAGCACAATCTACTATCGTTGCATTTCATCACCATGTCATTCAATTTCTCCATAATCTGAGTAAGCATCACATGCCTCTTGTTGACTATAGTAGGTTAATAGGATGAGACATTCGTAGGATATAAGGTACTTTGAGCTAAGGGGACAAGTTCCTAAGTTAATAATGATCTGTGGTGCTGGTCAGTGTATCTAAATTTTAGAAAGAGGCTGATTAAAATATCCCGGGTTTCTATTATACCCTCTAGAATGCATTATGTATGTGAAGGTGGTAAAAGAAACATCAATTTGAGGAATAAGTGATAAATGAAACGAATGATGTATCATAGAAGGTCATAATATTTATGAAATTAATCACATTTATCAGTTAAATTTGCAAACAGAAAACAAAAAATCATTTTTAAGCTTATATACAATCAGATAAGCAAATTTTTTGTAGAGACACATGTTTAACCCCAGTCTCAACCAAAAAAAATCCATAAAAATCACAATCACGGAGAAAAATATCAACCAAATGTGTATGTTATAAATGGGGGATTCAGTTTTCCATATAAAATGAGACAATATAACTTCTGTATAAGGCCACACTACCCTAGTAGCAAACCTTCTTATCAGCCCACAAGTCCCTTCGATGTCCCCATTTCCTCAGAAGTGCCATGACAAAGGCCAAAGATGATTAATCATGAATAGTAACCCTTAAAACATCCATAATGTTACCTTGAGTGGAATGGAATGAATATTCCAAAGTTTTCATAAAATCATGCTACCTCTCATCATGTATATGTAATTTTGTTATTAACATTTGTTTATATTGATCTAAATACATGTATAAATATTGTGCTTTAGGATATTGATATTAGAGGGGAGACACTTTATGCTTACACTTAAAGCATTATCAACATGGATTTCCCTCATGAAATACAAAAGATGAGTATAATGCAAAAATAAATCCCAATACATGTGTTATATTTTCCTAGTAAATTCTACATATCAAGCAAGGCCAATTATTCATATTCATATATTAATTTGACATTGCTTCTTGTTCACATTCCATATCAATACATATACTTAATTTCTTGGACATATCCGTACACTACCCCTGGGGTACCTTCTATGGAGCATTTATCTTAGTGACTTACCTTTGTGGCACGGCAATAGGATGATTAACCAATACCTTCATTATTCCAGGCCATGCCTTTTTTCTCTAATGTAGTTATTTGTACCTATTGTTTTATCTCAAAGACCTACCAATAACATGCATTTTTAGTAGCTTAATCTGACCATATTTACATGTTTGTTTGCATTAAATTAATTATATATGTATGGTATCAAGCTTAAGATAATAATTTTTTTTTAGAACGATGCTCTAAATTTCATGCATTTTTACATATTTTTGGGGATCTTTCTGGCATAAATTTGTAAAGAATACGGTTTTTTGAGTCAGAAATACATATTTATTTGTATTTTTGGGGATTTAATTTAATTCAATATGAATTTTAAAACATATTTTAACGACTTTATTTTCTCGAAGCCATGCGTCACCGTTCGATTCGTAGCATGGCGATAAACCAAAATTAAGGATAATGATTGGCATCAGCCAATCATTAATCTAAACCCTTATGGCATTGCGATTAGTGATGCCATAATGGCAATTGATGATAACTGATTTTCTTTTTGATTTTTCCGGAGTAGGGTGACGTAGCCCAATCCAAAAAAAAGGATGCATTTTATTCACAATCAATGCCTCACAGAGGCCGAGGAATAAATATTGAAAAATGCCTTTTCTTTTCTTGTTTATCGGCCAAAAATGACTGCGACGCCGACCTTCCATGCGACACATGGCGCCACGTGACATGGCATAGATGTGTCATTTTCTTATAGGTCGTTAAGAGAATGCAATGATATGGCACACACTTACATGCCGCTACGTCACACACGCTTTTATAGTTATTTATTTTATTCCTTTTCTTTTTTGTCCTTTTCCCAGGGTGACACATGGCACAACGAGAGCTGTTGATTGTGGATGATGAGGAAGAATCTCAACCAATTATCACATTAAATGCTAGGATGAGACAAAACCCTAACCGAATGATGTGATGGCGAATAATAATCATGTCTCACATTATTGTTTGCATCTAACTTTACTCTCTAGTCCTACTCGCTTGAGCGATCCACTACTAGTACTCTACTAGTCTCATCTTCTTAAATGACTACTACCTCTATCACAATTACTATTGTCACAAATTCACTACCTCGTATGCTATACACAATCCTTCTCACCCTCGCGAATTCACCCAACCGAGAGAGTTCCTTCCCTAATCTATGTTCCCTGTGCAGATGACCCTTACTCATCACTAGCTAACTAAATTATTTTTTGAGTAATTGTTAATAAATATTATTAATTAAACTCAATTTCATAATGACGTAATGATTACCATAATTTTGAGTTTATTACCTAGGCCTAAAAATAGAACATTTCATGGAAAGGGTTGGCCTGAGAGTCATTAAAATCTAAATGAGCTTTATTGAAGGATATCACAAATGCCATATAGTAACATCTCAATGAAATTTACTAACATCTAAATGAAATTTAATGAAGGATGATTAATCTTCTTGGTAAGGGTAGGCCTTGCTTTATCAAGAGTGTGATAACTTACCATTTAAGGTATTTAAATAACATCTAAGGAGAAACTCAATGAAGAGTTTAGACTCAAAATGAGGGACACTAAGGCTCGTTTTTTTTAATTTAGTCCATGAAAAAAAATATAAAATTTATTTCCCTGGTTTTTTTATTAGATTTTAATCCCAAAGGAATTATAGTATTGCTATCTTAGAGTTGAAAAATAAAAATATGAGATAAAGATGAAGATAAGTTATGGAGATTAATATAGTACATAATTCAATAGGATAATAGGAGAAGATATAATTGGACGTAAGTATCCTGGATATTTCAATAATAAAATAGAGATACTACTTTTAAATATCATATATACAAAACTTTACTTGGATTATTGATAAACTAGAGTTTGGGATAAAATAAATTTTATTAAGGGTCTTATTTATGCAAACAAATTCAGTGTAAACTAACTATGGGTTGAATCCAGAGGAAGCAGGAAATTGAAGAGTAAATTTTGCTACCAAATATATAAAATAGTTCTGAGATTTTTTAATATTCTTTTGGGAGAATAGATATATTATAAGAAATAAATATTTATTTTATTTTAATAGATTCAACTAATGCAATATGAGTTTTATGAAAATTCTGGGAACTTATAGAAAATATTTAAATGATACACTAACTTTTACTGGTGCTCTAGAAGCCTTGGGTTGTAGAGATGAGTGGTACACCCATGGTGTCAATCAATACTCTAATGGTTCATAACTTTACGCTATTTTATGTAATTTATTTGACCTTAAAGTCAGAAGTAAAATAATTTTATAAGCCTTAATATAAAGTATCATTTCATTTCTTTAAATATTAATTATAATTTTATAATAATAATTTGATTTGTGCTATTTTAGAGTAATTTTATGGAATCATTTGACATTAAATCAATAGAAACAAATTTTTAACTCTGGAATATGTAGTTTTGAATTTTTAAGGACATTTTTACCTTTAAGAATAACATACTATGCTGGAAATCCGTGAGTGAATTGAAGAGAGAAAGAATTGGATGATTGACAATGATTCAACTTTAAATTGTGATATATAATGATCTAGGATTTTCAGGCTGAAATTTTGAGCAGATTTCTGTCCTTTTATCCTCTATCCATCCATGTTCTCTGATCTATAAATAGACACCCCATCCTTGTAAAAAAGATACTCTTATATATTTTTCCTAAGTCCAATCAGCAAAGTGATTCGTTCATTGCATTCCAAGAATGGAGCAGTAATGTTAACATCAGGACTCATCAAGAGAAAGCACCACTCAAACCTTGGGCATGAGCCGACGAGGTTAGCAATATCTTGGTCTATTTTAAGTTTACGTATTTGCCATTTTTCCTAAGTTATCATCTTTGATAGCTTAGGTTCTTACTGTCATGCAAACCATCTTCAACTATGCTGCTTGTTGACGCAAATCGACCTCCATCTCTGTCGCCACTGGCGACTTTATAATCTTCATGACTCCCTCCACTTTACTGCTTATCGGTGCATATCACCAGCCATCTCCATCACAATCTGTGATGGTAAACCTTATTCACTCACTCCATTCAGGCCACAGTATTCATCTTAATCAACCATCACCCACCTCTATCAAAGTGCTGACCATGGTACGTAATTTGAATTAATTAAGATTTCTCATTACACAAATCCAGAAAATTCCTAAACTTATTCTATAAAATTTTGAAAAATATGGTTAATAATTATAATATTTACCATGTTTCCTAGAGTAATTTAAAATTAATTTTAACTAGTTTGTTTTCATTACACTAAATTTGAATTTTGAATTAAATTAAATTTCAACTTTCTGCCTATGCATTATACCTTTATTTTCTCTATGATCATAATGAAAACTATAAATATTTGTTTATGAATAGTTACCCAAATTTATGGTTAGCTCATGTATATTTTCTGTTTTTAGGGATCTAAACAATGAGAACAGAGTTTCTCTATAATTTTTCTATGTTGCTAATGCTTCTCTTCATCCCTTCAGTCTCAATATCAGGATCCATAACCTTTACATTAAAAATACCTCATCTTTTTGGTTCTGAAATTATGGCCATTTTGATTCAATCACATGTAATGCACGTCATTCTCAACCATTTTTCCAATTTAGTCAACCATCCTTCACTGTAGCTATGTAGAAATGAGCCTCCACAAGCTTACGTCAAACATATTCCAAGAAAAATCATTAAAAAAATCATAAAAAAATTATTTGTGGATTAGAATGCCCATTATAAAAGCTATTTTCCCAGAAATATCATTAAATCTTTCACATGCTTCATGAAATGAATCATTTACTTGTATGAATATTCTTATAGTTTTACTGTGAGAATTTGTCTAAGATAAGGAATAATTTTTTCAGAAAAAAATATACTCCATTCCAAGATTCAAATCTCACACCTAGACCTCCATAACATTCTATATTTCTATCCTTCTGTGTGAGAAAAACGAGCTTCATTTTCATTATGTCGATGGATTCTCCTGCTACCTTGTTCAAATAACATGTTTATGTAAGTTCTTCTAAATGAGCATATGGGCCTTTAGTAGATAAACCATGAAAATAAGGCAAGAGATTAAAGACAGTATTATCAAGATTAAGGCTCATCCATTCCTTCAATGGAGAATGAATAGAGGTACTAGCCTTGCTACATATTGGATCATAACGCTAACTCATATTTATTTTGCTATTTATGTATTTTGTGGCAGTGCTAACTCATCATAATTACTCATTTACACTTCATATAATTGGTAGTGACAGTAAATCAAAATGATGTACATATACTATGGTTGATGGCAATGGAGGCTGATGTGCCACATAGGGCAAAAAAGTGAGTGTTGGTAAGGGTAATGGTGAAAACCTAAGCTATCTTTGATGATGATTTCCTAGGAAATAGGACAACAATATGAGTCTGAAAAATAAAAAAATTATACTAACCTCATTTCATATGGCGAATGAGCAGAGTGGTCCTTTGTCAGATGAGTCCTGATTAGGACTTCTCCTTCAATCCCTTGCTCTCGAGACTCAAGAATTGACCCAAAGGATATTTAAATGAGAAAATCATTCATCAAATCATTGTTAAGAAAAAATACAAGGGTTCTCTATTTTATAAGAATTGAGGGCTCTATTTATAGATTTGAGACAATGGATTTAAAGAAAAAAACTACCCATAAAATTTCAGCCTAAAACCCCTAGATCATTAGATATTCCAATTTGAAGTTGGAGTAATCTTAGCCATTACTTTTATCTCACTCCTCATTAGTATGGATATAGTGGCACAGGATCCTTGGATTCCTCAAAGGTACCACGCCATAATGCACACTTTAAAATATCATTGAACGATTCACTAACACTTCCTCTTTGTTTCACCAAAAAATCCAACCATCAGCATGAATTTTTGTGTTGTAAATGTGTGCAGTTACAAAAAGTAAAAATAAAGAGAATGCCATTGCAATTATTTCACCCTTTTCCTCCATTGAATCATGATGTCCCATATTAATCTAGGAAAAAGTAATAAAAAATCCATTGAATGACGAGATGCAATCATTGTCCACTGGTAATGATTGGTCGACGCCTGCCATTTGTTGCAATCTAATCAAAACGGATAATGCCAAGCAGTGCAGAAGAATAAAGAAAATAATTTTTGATTTTTAAGAACCCCAGATAGTATTTAAGTAAATCTTGAAACATATGTTCTGATTATTGGATATTTTATTTTTGAATACAAATAATAAACTCCATAAAATACAAAAATAGGAAAACTCAAAATAATAAAGTATTTTATTATCACTTGACACTAAAAATTCAAAATGCATGAAATAGCTAATAAAGTAATGTGTTATTTTTTTATAGAGGAGAATATTAAATATTATAATCAATGAAACAAGTCAGTTCTTGAGAGGATAACTATAATTGTTTGCATGATCTATCATGATGAACTGAAAATTGGGACATGGGCATTCTTAGATGATTTATAAATGAATAGGGGGGTCTATTAAGAGGGTACATATGGCTAGCGGAATTTCGATCTGAAACTCCTTTTGATCATTAGATATTGTGATTTGAAGTTGAATAATTATAAGTCATTGGAGTTTCTCTCTCCTTATTGATCCCCATGCCATAATGGCCATGTTGGGTTCTAGGGCTTTGATCTAGATGAAAAAATGGTGATTCCTGTCGTGGAGCACTTGGAATATAATCAAAACACCATCTACAAAATGATGAATCTAATCACTTGGGTACAAATCGCATTCATGATTTCTTGGATCCAAAAGACTATTTGGGTGTCACCTTGTAGGCCCATTTATCATGCTAGTTAATGACTCTAGTTGCCCAATAACCTTTATTAGCCATCCAAATTAATTAACTATATCATATATATATATTAATTAATGATGAATCGATTTAACCCAATTGATAGGTCGAGTCTCCAACTCGTGGGTGCCGAGCTAGTCCTTGTGTTCTAAAAGATACAGATGAGTATTTCTCTACTAATTCATGGAACCTTTCTTTTATTTGTTACCATATGTAGATAGTTCTTCTTCCACTAGATGCTCCTAGGATGACTTAGGGTATGGTGAACTGTCAAACCCTAATTGGTAATTCGAGTTAGTACTAATGCATTTGGAAATCATCGGAGAACTCTTCTTCGATATTTCATTGATTTGGTCAAGGTTTTTCACCACATCATCTTCCATGAGCTGTCTCCTCTTATATCGAGTGCAAACAATCCCATCTTGACCACTCAATTGTCTTCATGAACTTCCTGATGCACGCGAACAAGGAATGTTTGTAATTCTATGATTAGGCACACATGTCCATCAACAAAATGACTTCAGTGTCTGAGGTCCAAGGAGAACTTACACTATCATTAAGTGAATCACTCTGATTGATAGTTTGGTATAATTCTATTCAGGGATTCATACATATCAATTCAGTGAACCCTTTCCGCTAAAGAGAACTCACTATCTATCCTTAGTGTCTCAACAATAATGGCTACGGGAATGGCTATAATCATCATATGAATGACGCTAGATAGTTCTATTCTATCTGGATTCTTCAATGTCCTTCTCGAGTATACTTTAAATTGGAATATTTAGAACTCATGTTATAAGATTAGTGATCTCCATATTATGATCTCATCATAATTCATTAATTCAGATCATGTATTCATAGACTTCATTATAAGCATTACACATGCACTATTATGACACATTGTATTAATGAACATGGAATGCAATATGGAATGTGTGATTGGCTTGGGGGCAACATATATTTTTATCGGTGCGCAAGTCACATAATTTTTGGAAACCTAAAAAAAACTCATAAAACACTTAAAACTTACATAATATATAATTAAAGCCATACAATATCTATCTGAATATAGGTCAGAAAATTTTAAGATTGGACCTAAAAATTAATTTAACTATTTTTTTTGAATTTGAGAAATTCTATGTATATTTATTTATATTGTGACCTAGAAATGTGTTTTACTCATTAGTATGACCCTGAAAATTCCATAAAATACCAAAAACTCTAGAAAAATTAGAATACCATTCTAAAAATAACTTCAATCATTTAAAACTTGGTGAACACACTTGTGTAATTATTTTAAGAGAAACAGACACATAAAGTTCATGTTAGTAATCTAATAGTTAGTGCATTGTCACAAGATTAATGTAGTGGAAATACTAGTACTTCAGTACACTCAACCACATACATCCCTCCCATAGTTTATGATACCAAATCGCACTACCACAAAATGTTGGCAGTGGTTGGACCAGTTGATACTTACTAGAGGAAAAAAAATTAAGCTACCACAACACACATTAGTTTAATATTATAATTTTCCTTATGGACCCTCCAAGTGAACACACTTGGCCGCCTCTATGATTATCAACATATGATTTGGCCCTCTAATACTCAGTCACATATTGGATTTAAGAATTTATTTAAGTAAAACATTTATTCACATTGTTATTTACTCAAACATGGTTTAATTTTTATGCCTTACCTTTTCAAAAACTCAACATATTTAACAAATTTATTCATAGGTTTAGCCTATATTTTAAGAACGAATATTAGAGTGATGATTATAATCGAACATGATTAGTTTAAAATCTATTTATTTTTATTTTCATCGATATAAATAATATAAACTACCATATACACATTGTTTTAGAATCATTACAAATAATCCTGATATATTTTCTTGCATTAGGCTTATTTACCCAAAAGGTTCCTATAAATTTATGGTATAAATTTATCATTATTAGTTATTTTTATAATTTTCTTCTATATCCTTACTAAAATTGATGAAATAACATTTTTAAAAATTAATTTATATCTTTAATCAATATCTTGGACCTTTATAATATTTAGTTTGAAAAAAATAGTAAAATCTCTTTGTTTATCTATAACGCACTTCATTTTCATTATTATGATATAACTCATAGCAGAAATGTCTCAGTATCAACATATATGACCCTGTTTGAAATGGTTTCATGATCTATTTTAATGGTTTTTTATTCTCAATAGAAAAAAACATGGCTCTAGAAAGTTAATATTTATGGATTTATCAACATCACAAATAGCTTTGTTACTATATTAAAATTTTCATCTACTTTCTTTTTGAAAGTTTCAACGACCCTTTCATATTTTATGAATATTATATATATGCCTCCAATAAATTTTTCCTAAAAAAATATCGTTCTTCACAATTTTTAAACACATTAAACACAAATAATTTTTTTACTAGATTTAATTTTTCTTCTACTTTATTTTTTATAAGTTTCAACTGTCCTTTCATACTTTATGCAAACCATATTATGCCTCCGATAAATCTTGCTTGAACTTTCTTATTCTTAAACATTTTTAACCACATTAAGATTTGCATTCATTTATAGGAATTTGTGCAATAAATGATAGAAGGATTTTTTTGTTTTCTGCTAATAAATTTATTGTTCAATAGATATGTGAATGACTCACCATTGATGTGTTTATGGGTGCATTTTTGAGTCATTGAGGTCATAAAATCACTTCAGTCAAAGTAATTTATATTCAACTTACTCTACATGAGTTTATCTCGTATGTAGAGAGTTCTGGTCTTCCTATGAGACTGAATTTTGGTTCATATGTTTTATAGAGATAAAATATGTAAATTAGCTGAATAAAACGATGGATAGAAATAGAGGTATAGTAGTGCAAGCTCCAAAACATGGAAAATAAAAATATTATGAGAATCAAGATGTTGAAATTAATGTCTTTGGGTACTCAAGACTCACTATTTTTGTCAAATGGAATTTACCCTATTTTTGTCAAATGGAAGAACTGAGCCTAGTTACAAAGATTATCACAAAAAAAGGGACATGTTGTTTCAGACAGTTTCTGGCATTAGTTTCACTACTCTCTTGATGGTGCTCTTCAGATGAATTCGGTTGAATCCACTACACATTATATATCTTCTAATCCATCCGGGGGCGTTGAAATAATGAAACATATGGACCATTCATTAATAATCAATAAAAAAATATCTCATCCTTTAGGCAAATTTACTCAGCCATCCATTTATGTGCATTCATAAAAGGGCATATTGTTGGAGAGTATTCAAACATGATACATGGATGAGAAAAATATCCCTTTTTAGTCATATATTTTCTCTGTGCCTTCCCTGCATATTTTGAAGAGCATCCTCCTTGAGATGGTGCCCAGCCAATTCTTCATGATACCCCTACTTATGGCCCACTATGCTTCATAGTTTTAATGCATCTCCTTTCATTTTGAATCACCCAAGTCTTACCCATATGAAAACTAATTATTTTTATCAAAATTAATTGATTGACTTCGACAAAGTTAAGAAATCATAAATAGTAATAAATAGAATTTGAAATAATAAACACAAGTCTTACCTACATGATGAGATGCACCATTTATATTAAATACATGGCCAAAATGATGTATAAATAATGCATAAAAATAGGAAAGCATGCACGACGAAGTGCTAACCTCATTTCATAATAAAAATAAAAAGATAAAAAATCATTATCAGAAAAAGAATATTCCTATGTTTATTAGTTCCATTGCTTAAAATATGTGGAAGTAGTTATTTATTCCATAAACACATATTCAGCGTAGTTTATGAGGTATAGAGGTATCACATAGTTGAAGATTACTTTGCCGTGCTTCACAAGTCTTAACAATCTTTTGAAAATTTAGAAAGCCATGTCTTAATAATATTAAAGGTAGATAACCCACCAGATTCTCATTCCCTTAGACTTTCTGTAGTAAGACTGTGGAATGAACCATGGACAACGGGATAGGACGGAAGGGACAAGACAGAACGATCAGAGATGTCATTTTTCTGTAAACAAAAAAATTAAAAAAAATTGGAGGAATTTTTTTTATAAGCTTTATAAAATAATAATTGAAAGGGAAATCCTAAATACGAATGTTAATTAACCAATTTAAAAATATAAGTAAGAGATGATCAATAGCCACACGAAGAACTTCATGTTTTAATATTAGTTTTGGAGAAATCTTGCTCCACTATTATAACGTGTGTACTACGTTAACTCGATTAGTCATCCATCACAGAGTCTGCACTTTCGTTCCATTTCAGTCCGAGGGGCTGGACAAGGGAACGACACATCCGGGACGTGATGACCCGGACGTGACAGAACGGATGACGAAACGTGACGGATGTTGACATGACGAAACTTTCATCACGTCACCGTCCCTTCACGCGTCCCAGTATATGGAGAAAAAACCATCATGTTACAGTCACACGTCCCTCCGTGACGGCGTCCCGTCACGTCCCCGTCACCGAATGGCGTCACCGTCACTGGTGACGTGAAAAAAACCCTAAAAAAATTATTTTCAATTATTAGGGAAATTTGGAGGACAGAGAATCAGAGGGGTATATCTCCAATTATTTATCTCCAATCAGTTTGCGTGCGAAAAAAAAGGGACTGCTGTGCAAAATGCACATAAATCGAAATAACGACGCCACGTGGCAAAATCTCGGCCATCAAAAAGCTTAAAAAATAATAATTTTAATATGTATTTTCTGTCCATTTTTAACTTTTTTTCAAATCTGTCATGGCCGTCATCCATGGCGGCCATTCCATCACCTCATGCATCTGAAGCACCCGTCACCATCACGTCCCCGTCACGACCAATCCGTCATCCACCATCGTCATCATCACGGACCCCTAATTCTGTCACCGTCACGGACCCCTAATTCCGTCACTGTCAACGTCATGTCATCTGTCATGTTTCCGTCATGGTGATGTGTGACGTGATGGATGATGCCTGCCGATCCCTAGGCTGGACAGAACCGACAACCGAAGGGAAGGAAGACGGTTGTAAACCTAAAGTAAATGAGGGTAAGGGACGGAACGGATGACGGACGTTATCCGTCCACGTCCGTAGAACTTGGGTTTGTGGGAGATCTAAAACCCTTAACAGAATTTCTCTCTGACAAGGTGACAAAGCTCAAGTTTGATCCTTTCTGCTTACCCATTTGGCTATTCTACTTCTTTCTTGGTTCTTCAAACGAGAGCGTGCTGGGTTTTTCAGCAGGGATTTTGCTGCGCAGATGGGCTGGAAAGCGGCGCAGAAGCTGATCCAGAATTGGAAGATTTTGAGAGGAGACAATGTTCGTTTCTTCAGTTTGATTTTGGTGATTATATCATGGGTTCGTGGCTGTAATCGTTTGTTTTATTCAGGTGATGATTATTCGTGGGAAGGACAAGGGCGAGACAGGCGTCATCAAGCGCGTGATTCGTACCCAGAATCGAGTGATCGTCGAGGGCAAAAACCTGGTTCGTGTGATTGTTTTGTAATTCTGTTATATCTTGTTCTTCTCAACTTTTTTGATTTGGTGAAGCTGAATGAATGTCTCCTTGTTTTTTTTCTTTATCTAACCTTCATTTGTCCTTTTGACCAATTTTTACACGCGCATTATGTTGAATTAAAGAGAGATTTTCTGGGCGAAATAGATCTTCACGACTTTAAGGAGACAGAGGACTTCTTGAATTAATGCTGTCTTGTTGTTTTTTTGGTTTATTCCACCGTATCATGTATTCACTATCTTATATTTATTAAAGACTATCTGAGCAAAGTAGATCTTGAAAACCTGAAGGGCTCAAAGGAGATTCGAAGGAGTTAACTTGGGAATATTGATTGAGGTCAATATGTTGAAAACCGAGGAAGACGACTGGGCTGTGTTGAGTGCATAGACTTAAAATACTTTTTTTGAAGAAACACTTAAAACATGAAGAGAAGTATTGCGATACAACCTCAATGCAGTCATAAAAGCCGGAAATGGCCATACCTATCCCCTGATATCAATAAATGTATTGATATCCACGATGTGCTACAGAACCTATCTTTTAACCCTTTATAATGCTGAAAAGATATTCTATTAAATGGAATTTAGCGGAAAAAAACTGTCCTAATATTATAAAACTTACAGGTGAAGAAGCACATTAAACAGGGCCAAGGTCACGAGGGTGGGATTTTTACAGTGGAAGCACCTCTTCATGTTTCAAATGTCCAAGTTATCGACCCGCAGACAGGGTATGCCAAATTACACTAACTTGTTTAATTTTTATTGGTACAATAATGTTTTCTGTATTTACTCTAAAGATGAGAAGAGATGATTCATTCATTTACTCTTTTGCTTCGTGGAGATATTTTGTTGGAAACGAGAACTTAAAGTTTGTAAAATTCTAATTTGGAACTGGCAGTTTGGTTTATGTGTTATATGGATTAACAGCATTTTCTTTTGTTGTCCAGAAAACCCTGCAAGATTGCATATGCTTACCAGGAAGATGGGAAAAAAGTTAGAGTTTCAAGGGGAGTTGGTGCTTCTGGATCTATCATTCCTCGGCCAGAGATTCTGAAGATTAGGGCCACACCACGTCCTACCACAGGTTCAGTTTCATTTTCGTGATTTATTCTCCTAGGCTAATATTTATTTGTCATTTTAAAGTTTGAATTTATCCCTAAAACTGTGGAATATTCATGTTTTATGTTAGTTTTATGCTTTCTTTCAAGTGGGAAATAATTTTTTGGGGAACATGATTTATCTGTATTCTGGCATTTGAGATAGGCTCTCAGCATTATAACTCAGTATTTCTGGATAGTTATCCGTACTAGGTTTATGCATGGTTTGATGATTTCATTCATTTATTTGGTATATCTTTTCACCAATCAAAATGTTAGAGAGGACAATCATGAAATACTTCCCCTCTGTTAGATTCTGCTATTGCACCAAACAAATTATCAAAAGAAACTTCAATAAAGAAGGACACAGTAAGCACTACTGGAAATTCCTTATCAGTTGGTTCACTGATATGATTGTATCTCTAAAAATGGTATCAATCAAAGAAAACGGGATGCACCAGCACGGTTCGGTGGAAATTCGTCGCCGTGTGTGCTTGGTGCTGCAGATCTGATTGCCCTCGATAGCCTCGCCATCCAGTAGGGATCTGATACGAGTCTTCCTCAAGTATACAAAAGAAGAAATAAATTGATATTGATTGTGAAAAATGACAGTTAAGACAGTTATGGCAGCCACTCACATATACCATTAGAATCTTCATGGGAGTCAAGACAGCATACCCAACCAACGGAGGCATCTGAAGAGACACTAACAAAGGCATCTCCTGAAGAAGAATCCAGGGGGAGTGTCCAACAGACACCATCCTTGGATATGTTCGAAGAATGCTACTGAAGAGGCAGTATAACTGCCTGATAAGGATAGTATATATATGTGTAGATAAGTGCTTATAGATCAGGAAAACACTAAATGAGAAGGAGTGATTCCTAAGGCTCTTAATTTAATTCTTAAGAGATTGGGAGGCGAGTGATCGTCTAGTGGGTCATATCCAGAAAGAGAGAGCCTGCATACTTGTATCATCAACTCTGATCAATAAATATTGTACCTTTCTTCTAGTTAATTCTGGTCTGAATTTAACGATCTCTGAGAAGACTGTATCATTGGTATCAGAGCCGACAGATCCTTGGAGATCGGTGTTACTTCAACAACAGTATGGGAAACGCTAAGGATGATGGTCAAAAGGCAGGCGCAAACTTGAAGTTACCAACAACCAGGTTGAACGGCAGTTTGATTCAATCAATGATGGAGCAGCTAGCGGAACTCAAGACAGAAATACAAGATCTGAAGAAGCAAAAGGAACACTGGACATCACCATTATCAATTGTCGATAATTCGAAGTCAGTATCAAACTCTGAAGGGCTTCGTTCTTCGGCAAGCTCAAGAGAGGAGATATGCCTATTTTTCAGGGACACAACCCAAAGGGGATCAAGCTAGTGGAACTCATAAAGTGTCATCATTGTCCCCTGCAGGCCTGCTGCAAACCTACCCCTTCCAGGAAGAGTGTGGGTCAACATACCAATGGATTTCATTGAAGGGTTGCCAATTTTTTAAGGGTTTAATTGCATAATGGTAGTGCTAGATCGTTTGAGTACATTTAATTACTTTATCCCACTTAAGCATCCATTCACAGCCGCTCAATTGGCAGAATATTTCATCAAAGAAGTGGTGATGCAGCATGGTATGTCTATGTCAATTGTATCCGACTGGGACAGGTTTTACCAGTGCATTTTGGAAAGAACTCTTCAAACATCAATGTACTACCCTCCGCATGAGCTCATCCTACCACCTGCAGACCGATGGCCAATCCGAGGCGGTAAACAGACGTCTAGAGACATATCTGAAGTGCTATACATTTATTTATTTAATATTTTCACCTATCAAAATGTTAGAGACCATAGTTCTGAAATACTTCCACTCTGTTAGATTCTGCTATTTCACCAAACAAATTATCAGAAGAAACTTCAATAAAGAAAGACACAGTCAGCATCACTATAAATTCTTTATCAATTGGTTCCCTTCGCTGATTAAATTCTTAGAAGGTTAAAATTGATGGGCATGAGTGAAGTGCCGACCCATTTTAAATGATTATATAGTAAGTTTCCTCCAAAGCCTTTTCCCGGAGGATGAAACACCTGGTATTATTTAAGTTCTATGCAAGTAACATTCTCTGCCTATTCTTAAGTCCAATTCATTCTTGTCTGTCAGTTTTCATGGGTAAGAATTTCTCATCGGGAGGAATCTGTAGACTAAACACTTGAAAATTGATGAACAGGCTAGAGGTAGTCTCTTATCTTTTTTTTCAGGGTACAAGGATGCTCTGGTGTTGTAGTTCAGAACTTTGATCGATTCTGAACGGCCTTTTTCTATTCAGGGTGGTACTTAAAATTCTTTGCCCGTTTGAAGTAAACATTTGAGTAGAAATTTTTTGTCGATCCCTTCTTCTTTTTTGCAACTTCACAGGAGATACCCCATCTGCTAAATAAAATAGAGAGCTATGTATTATTAGAAATTATTGAGATTCCATTTTATTACTAATTTGCTTTGGAATGTGACTTGTTGGTGCAATTTATAATTCAACCATTTTCTTTCTGTTACTTGACTCTGGGAGAGGAAAACAAAGAGAGGTTAGGAGAAAAAATATCGTCAGCTGTTTAATTGAAAAATCAGTCTTTACTGTTTATTCATACTCTGGAAAATTAACCTATAAATTTATGTTAATCTTTTGTGGTTGCAGTTGGACCGAAGGATACGCCAAGGGATCTTGTCATGGAGAAAACATACGATGCTAAATCTGGTAAGGGTATGCCTGATCTGTAGGGGGTTTATGCATCATCATTGAGGCTCTTAACAATAACTCCTAAGGCCTTCTCTCTGAAGGCTAGCTTTTCAACTTACGAACTCCTTATAACCATTCGTACAGTTTTCTCCAATCTCATTCTTAATATATGATTCCAAAGATCTTTCAAATCCTTTCCCTTTCAGGGTGCGTCTTCTAGTTTGATGTTCTTCGCGTTATTTCCAAATTTATTGTGCACATGAACTCTAATGCATTTTATAATGCAGTTCCGTTTGGCTTAGGTTATAATTCTCAGATCAAACTGCATGCGTTTTACATAAGCATGTGAGCAAATATATTCTTGGGAGGAAATTAGTCTCTACTCTGGAATATAATTATCTAGAATGAAAGCCATGAAGTTGAATTAATTGGTCGCAAGGATTTGTTTTCTTCCCTAACTTTAATGATGACGATGCAATCTTTTTTCTTGAAAAAAATGACTCAAGTTAGCCAATGAGCAGATTTATTGAAACTAACTTTGAGCAGATTTGCTGGTTGAGTTGGCTAGGTTAATACTAGGTTGTATCCAATATCTAAAATGCATTATAACCTTTGGCAGAAATTTAGGCTGTAAGATTTGCCTATGTTACAAGCTATTCATGGTGAACAAAATTTGGCTTCACCTTAGAACATTTATGAAATCATTGCCTCCCATATTATTTACAACATTCATGGTGAAGACTCTAGTAAAGCTTTCCATGGCCTTAATTAATTATTTTTTTTGAAAAACAAACTGATTTCGAATATTGTTCTCTCTTCTCTAATTTTTTTTAATCATACTTAGTAGCACCTTGTCCCTTTCAAAAGGTTGTTATTTATCCTGGAGGATTTAAACTTCAAATAAAAATGATATCATTATAAATTATTTTGGAAGTCGGACGATGTTCTCTTGTCCTCTCCAGAACCCAGATTCTGGAGTTTCATAGAGGTGAGTATTCCAAGGATCCTTCCAAACCCAAGGCTTACAACAAACTAACTTATGAGCCATGTCGATCAATGTGAACTAGGAAATGATTACTACATTTGCTCTCCATTCATCTATGTCACTAATTTTAAAAAATTGTAACACATTATATTCAAATTAATTTGGTAAACAAGCACACAATTTATGAGGCTCTAGCTTTATATTTACAGCTTGTCCGAAGGTCCAATTACAGTCTATCCCTACACAACTAGAGTCAACAATGTTGTCCTTGCCTAATAAAACCCAGCCAACCTCACATATTTGACAATGCATCTTAGGTGGATGATGAACTCTAAATTAGGGGTAAAATTACATCGTCGTGAAATTGAATTTAATAAATAATATTTTAAATCTTTACTCATAAAATAACTAAATTATTTAGTGATGAGTAAGGGTCATATCCACAGGGAATGGATATACAGGAAAGAGCTCTCTTTAAGGGATGGATTTAAGAAGGTGAGAAGGATTATGTGTAGCATAAGATATAGTAAATGGGCCATGATAGTAATGACGATAGATGTAGTAGAAATTTAAGAAGATGGGATGAGTATAGTGCTAGTAATGGATCGTTATCAAACTAGTAGGACTAGAGGGTAAGAAGGCTTGAAGCAATAAGACGTAGTTGGTGACGTCGTCGCGAGGGTACCAAGATGATGCTCGGATATCGGGTGATAGTGGACATCGTTGAAGACGTCGTCCGTCAGATACGGACCTATGGAGATGCGACTACGTGACGCGAAGACTCCTAGGCAGATGTACGTGCAGTCCCCGACTCTTGGGGTTCGCCAAGCTCCGGGCTCTGGGCCGAGCGACAGATGACGGTAACGGTGACCTCCTGACCCTCGTCGGAGTGACGACGGTGTGTACGGCACCGAATGGACTAAGTCCATGGGTGCTCTCACGTAACGGACCGGCTCGGTTCGTACTTAGGGAAAACGCTCGATATGTTCTCTCGTGTCTGTTTATCCTCTCACCTATTCAAACCCGAGGGCGGTGGAGTGCAATAGAAAGATGTGCGACAAAATATAACTAGCGGGCAAGGGGAGTAAGGTACCTTTGTGGTGTTGTCGTCCCAGAGTCGTGGTATTTGTTGATGCAGGAACTGGTGGGCGGAGTCGGTGGAGCTGTGCCGGAAACTAGCACAGCGTCGATCGACTGGCAGCGTTGTCGCTACTCAAGAGTTGTGACGCAGGAGCAAAGGAGGAAGAAGAGCGAGGCGCGGGGGCGGTGATGCTGCGACGGTGGCGCAAGTGGCGGTGCGAGCAGCCACGCGGGAAGCGATGACGGCGGTGCGAACGACGACAC
Source organism: Wolffia australiana (assembly GCF_029677425.1). Classification (NCBI taxonomy): domain Eukaryota; kingdom Viridiplantae; phylum Streptophyta; class Magnoliopsida; order Alismatales; family Araceae; genus Wolffia; species Wolffia australiana. The sequence continues at coordinate 11,630,080 of NC_135837.1, read as the reverse complement.
AGGCGGCGCATCGGCGCTACACGGTGGTGTTGGCAGCGTGGCTGAGCTACGCAGCGGCGCAGAGGTACTACTTCGGTGGCGAGGCAGCGCTACGCGGGCGGCACGGGGTGGTGGCAGCAGCGGTGGCACAACGGCGGCGACGAGCACCCTCCCCTCCACCTTCTACTTTCTTCCTTTTGTCTCTCTTCGTCTTCCTCCCTCTCCTTCTTCTTGTTTCTCTTCTTTTCTCAACGATCTTGAACTCTTTTCCCAAAATTCAACAAGACATGAGTTTTAGGGCACCCATCCGTCCCTTATATAGGGATGGTAATGGGCCCCTTAAAAAGGGTCAAACAAGGGGGGCCTATAAACATGGGGGGCCCCTTAAAAACCAAAAAAAAAAATACTAAATTTGAAAACAATGGTTCCAAAAGGGCCGGGCCAGTGGATATGGCCTGAAACTTATGAGTGATAAAGGGCCTTCGCCTTCCTCTTGGCGTGCCGATCTGGCGGATCTCGAGCTGCCAACACTGTATAAGGGATGTACCCATTATTTATGATTTTTAATATCCTAATCTTCTTCTCTGAAATAACGTGAGGTTTATTTTCATCATTATATTTACCTTGATCTGATTCTTTCAATTGTCTGATGAATGGATACCTCAGAATATTTATTTTTTCTCAAACATGATAGGTCATGTAGGTCTTCCTCTATCTATTTAATCTGTGATACGAAAATAGTTCATATTTTTGCATAAATGTGATGATGATTCGATATTTGTAACAACAAAAAAGACAAAACATTGTTGGTAATTCAACTTTCATCTGTTTCCTAGGTTCAGATTAGTTCTCCAAACTTTCTGCATAAATATTTTCCATATTTTTAAGTCCTGATTTCATTTAGGTATTTTTCATGAACATCTCCTTCCTTTTATCCATTATACAAAAACATAGGTGTCATGTGATGTACAAGAGTTAGCTGAGGAGAAGAAGTTGATTCAGGATAAGGAAATTTCTATTTTATATCAAAGTTACTCGATTAGCACACAGTCCGTGGTGTTGTTTTTGTAATCCTGTCATGAGATGAAGGATATCAAAACTTTCTTGGGCTCCTTTGAAATCCCGTGAATGTGAATCAAACTAGAGAGAAATACTATGGGAAGATTTATGATAGAGTCTCAAAATGGACCAAACCTAGGATACCTTGGATCTTGAATTTAAATCAACAAAATATTCTCTCTGTGATAACTTCAACAAGAAGAGCCACTAAGCCATATCTAGTACGTCGGAGCCATTTTTCATAGAGACAATCTATTACAAGGATAATCGTCTTGAATATACAATTGATGAACCCAAAACAAGTAATGTAAACATAAACATCATAAGGCCATTTCTTGTGGCATTTTATTTCTCTTACCTTAATTTGGTATAAATTCTCATTTCATGCATTTATTAGACTATTTGCTCGAAAGAACACTTTTTAATAAAATTTCTACAAATTCTCATTCAGAACAATATTCAAGATTATTAATTTTAATGGAAATAATTTTATTGCAAGCTTGTTATTGTACATTTTCCAGGGATGAAATCAAATAAATAAATAAGAAAAAAGTTATTTTTTAGTGTAACCAAGCACCAGTGAAAGAGCACTCAAGCCAGCTGCAAGTGGCCAAGCGCTGGAGCACTCAAGCCTGCCTGCAGCCAGCGTGCACTATACGAAATCAGCAATGCTTGGAAATGGAGCAGGGACGATCAAGAAGTCCCATAGAACCCACAAGGAGCCCACATAGACCCACGTTAGAACTAGCATCAATGGAGTCAAGCCCACACATGTGGTTTATTTTATTCTGTATTTGATTTAGCGTAAAAATTGAAAAAGCAGCGCATATTTTTAAATTTCTCCATATGTGATTAACCTTTCTCCATCTACCCAATCACTGCTCAACCCAAAAGGCCATGATGCTTAAAATTATTAGAGGAAAGGACCAAGCGTTGATCCGATCTGGCCCAAAGTTTGTGTCATGACAAGCCTACTTTTCAGATTAACCTCAGCCGTTTGATCTTCTTAAACAATGTCAAACAGTGAGATTTAATAGTTACTCGTGTTCCTTTTTTTCAGGTTTGTGATTCTTCAAGGTGCTGGAGAGGATGGTAGGGCCTCTTGACGAGCCAATCAGAAGGTCATCTGCTGACTAGGAGGCTGACGAGGAAACTGACTTGGCAAGGAGGGGCACACCGTAAAGAGATGGGTCCATGGATGTGACTTAATCACAACAATTAGACCCATCAAAGGGAGACCAGAGGGGGGTGGGGGTAAACTCATCCTTCTCCACCCATTCGGAGAGGGATGAGAAAATTTCCCATTCTCATTGGGAGATCCCCCCTTGTTCTCATTGGGAGAGCCGTTGATTGGGGCAGTAAATCAAGGGTTGAGAAAGCTTCTCTCTGTGCCCTTTAAATCCAAATTTTGAAGCCTACTTTAGCATCTGTTGCCACAGGAATCAAAGAATAATGGAGACCTTTTTGGTTTTTTCTCAGCCCATCTCATGTCATGACAGCCTCAAAGGGTCTTGAGAACTTCAAGAAAGTGCCAACATGAAGACAAACTTAGGGGCCAACGATTTGCATCCCCACACCCTGTTCTTCAAATAAGGGCTGATCTGGTACGCTTCTTGGTTTTATTAGATGAAAGCTAATTCATCAACATAGTATCATTCGCTTCAATTTAAAGTGGAACATGATTTCATTGCAATTTTATAGTACAGCATCTTTGACGCATTTGTTGAACACCTGCCAGGAGTCGACGAGTTTATCAGATTAAACCCTGATTTTACCTTATAAAAAAATATTATAAAAACTTCTTAAGTATTTCTATCATTCTAAGCTACCTATCAAAATAAAAAATTATCCCAATTGACTACTTATCTAAATCCAAGTGTTTATACTTCATCTATATCTTCTATCTTGCATAATTAAAATAAATAAGTATACATTACAAAATAAAAATAATTATATGTTAAAATAAATTACTGAAAAAAGTAATGAAAATGAATATGTAAATAATTAAATATGTAAATGAATATGTAAATATAAATATGTAAATAATTAAAATAAGTAATTCTGTGAAGTACATCTTTATTATTCATAGTATCCTTACTAATATCTGTTCACATTATCTCACTTATATATTAATTAAAAAGATAAAAAAACTCTTCCACTACGTATCTCACTACCCTTCTTTCACATAATCTCACAACCCTTCTTTATTTCTCTCGTTCAACCTTTTTCATTATCCTTTATTTATTTATTTTCATTATTACCTTATCCCTTCTCATACTGAACTATATAGCCGATCCATTTTATTATCCTTATTATTATTTTACTTTATAATTCTAACTTGAATATTAAATATCTCTAAAGGTCAGTTCTTGTTGAGACGACCTCACTCTCATTATACATATTTGAGTGAGTTTCTTTAATTAAAATTTTATTTGATTTAGGAAAATTAATTTACAAGGATGTTAAAATTTACGCCACAATTTGCCTTACTCAAAAATCTAAAATGTCTTTAGGTTATACAGTTATCTTGTTTAATACTCCACCCTTCCAAGACTATGGGTATCTTCCACCATGCATGAAGCTCATACAATAATCACTATTCTTTGGATACTATATTGATCAACTCTAAAGTTTTAACCTTGTATATAATCATGAAAATCCAATATCTGTGCCTAGTTTATAGCTAGATGGGTATGCTGATTCCAGATAGATGACCTAAATTATGATGATTGGGCAAACCATGATGTGGAAAATACCTTTTATAATACTTCTCTCCCACAAATCAAAAGGTTTTGCAAAATCCTTCATCTAGATCACATTCTTTTCTTTAAGAGTTCATTTTTACCACCAAGTAGTATTCTTTGAGGAAACATATCTCATTTGTCTTAATGTATTGTACTCTTAAGGTAGTTTCATTATCTTTTTTAGATGAAAGGAAACGCTCTGGTTTTTAATGTATCTAATTTGATATTCCCAAATTGGTTCATCTCATTAAAAATGGTTAAATATTCTATTTGCTTATACAAAGTTCATGGACTACAGGTAGGGTTGTAGGATGGATGACGGATCGTCATCCGTCCTTGCGAAAAACATCATCTGGCGTCGTGGAGTGATGGGCGGATGTCGGAACAGAAAGGTTTAGCCATCCGTCATCAGTGATGCATGATAGATGATGGAAATGACGAACGGATGACTGAGGATGACAGATGACATTTTTGGATGATGAAATTATAAAAATATTAATATAAACTATAAAATAGATTTATTCATTTAAAAATCTAGGGGCCGAGAATGCAGACGAGGACGACAACGAGGAGGGAATGATGACCACTGACAAGGGCAGAGACAAATAACATCAAGGGCATTGACAACCAACGACGAGGACGGGCACGAGATTGCAGAGGACGAGAACGGCTACAAGCGAGGATGGGGATGAATACAAGTGAGGACAGGGTGGACTCCCGCAACTTACGGGTGGACGACTGTTGAGGACACAGATGGGGGTGACGATAATGAGGAGGGGAATGTCGATCGCCAACAAGGGTGGGGATGAATACTGTTAAGGGCGTCGATGGTGAAGGCCAAGAATGGGCATGGGACCGTAGAGGATGAGGACGGTGACAAACGAGGATACGGACGGGGATGACCAAAGACAGAGTGGAATCCTGAAACTTACGGGCGGACGACTGCTGAGGACGCGGATGGGTTGACAACAACGAGGAGGGTAATGATGACCGCCAACAAGGGGGGTACGAATACTGCCGAGGGCATCGATTGCAAACCCTGAGGATGGGCTGAGGGCACATAACGACCACTGATGAATGTATGATAAATGTTCTAGAACTTAAATAATTTTCATAAATTTATCAAAGTTTTATAACTGAAATCATGTTTTAGGTGCAACAAAAAAAAGAAAGGTCAAAATGAGAAGGATCCACTACTTATTTGACTTCTCGTAGATGCTCAATGTTCATGCTTCACTCGTGGAAGGATGCTGCAATAACCAAAGTAATTAGAGTTAGTTTTGAATTAAAATGCCGAAAAGTCATTAAGATTCTAATTACCTATTTCATGTTTTCAGATGTAGAGACATTTTTTTCATTGCCGAATGATGTTGCCGGGCGCATCCAACAGTGTAACACACACAACTCAATACTCTACATCTAGGCTCAATCTTTTGGGCATCACGGCATTACCACCCACTGAAAATAGCTGCTCCGCCGGTGTACTTGTCGCTGGCACAATCATGTACTCCATGGCCAACTTTGCGAAATGGGGATAAGCTTGCACCGGTGACCATCCACCACTTTAGAGGGCTTTCACTATCTCGAATGAGAGGCTCATTGAGTTAGGCATCCAACTCTTGTTTGGGTCCTGCTTTGGGCTTGGATTTCATCCTTGCTTTGGCTCCTTTATTGTCTTTGCAATTGCAAGAGTATGCTGGTGACTACCTCGAGACTCATGCTCTTAAATTACAGTTGAATGGTCATCACGAGTAAGTGAACTATGTAGACAAGATTTTTGTCAAACTTAAGTATGCAATGGAGTCATCAAGGTTTTGAGGATCAATCAGAGCTATCTTTGTTTTCAGATGAAGAAGCGTTGCTGTTATGACACATTCATCGTGTCGTATGTCAAACTTAAGCTTTGTGCACTCGCATGCATCCCAAATGGATTCTCTTTATGATCTTGTTAACATCTCTACCATGGTAAAAATACCATCATTGTCAAATCGATCAAGGACATCGTTGAGGTGATCTGATGTAGTCTTGATCATGACAAGCACATATTTGCAGTAACAACCTTTGAATTGCTTATGAAGTTAGTTGTCTCGAGAAATAATGATAATATGTTGCAAAAATCCTCCAACAACATCCACTTCTCAACCTCTAAGCTGTAATTCTTCACGCTCGTCGAGATGAGTGCACACGCCATTTGATCAAGAACATTTTGCTTATCTTTGGCATTGTGCAACATAGTGTATGTTGAGTTCCGCCTTGTTGGGCAATCTAGAAGCACTTTGTTGTCATTTGGCTTTCCAAGAAGCTTGCATATCTTCTTATAGTTTTCCCTCTTTTGAGGTGAAAGAGAGATGGCCTTTACAAGTTTGCAAACTTGAGCCACTGCCTCCCCGAGGGAGGTCCTGCTACATTGATATGATGTGGCAATTGGACCTCTGACTTCATCATACACAGATGGATCTATTTCCTTTGGTGTAACACAAAGGATTTTTAGGCCCACCTGCACAATCAAGTTCAAGACACGTGCCACACATGGCAAATGTCGATCAGTACTAAATGTAGGATTCGTAGGTTGCAGTCATCTCGCCAGAAAGTTCATCATTGTCGTATTGTTTGTAGCATTGTCTGTGGTGATAGTAGATACCCTCATGTCAGTGGCAATTTAGATATTGATGGTAAAAAAATATCGGTGGTGACAAGTTTATGTGGGAATGAAAATGTTGATCACACCTTTGATTAAAGTTTGAAATCATCTACGACCTCAGCAATTTAGATATTGATGGTAAAAAAATATCGGTGGTGACAAGTTTATATGGGAATGACAATGTCTCCCCATCATGCCTGTCTTGGATATGACGTAGGCCAAGCATCTGCTCTTGAAGCTTCCATTATGCGTCGATCAAATGCATGATTACACCTAAGAGGGCATAACCTTTTGGAGTAGTCCAAGCATCCACTGTAAGGGACATACGGTGTTCATCATTGAACCTGTTTGAAATATCTGTCTTTAGCTGAGTGTACACTACCCTACCGGTCTCCTTAATTGCCCACCGTCCATACATCTTTATGTTGGATTGTGCTCTGAATCACCATGCTTGATGGAATTGCTCTGTGTCATCTAATAACCATGGCAATGCACTACAGATGATAAGCAGTAGAATTTCTTGCTTCTCTACCTCAGGGGTGACAATAGTGAAGTACTGATTTTTTTAGGACAAGTTGGAAAATACTTCTGCAATAGAACGTTGTGAACTTGCGATACCTTTGAGTTCATCATGTACCTTTTGATGAACTGCTTGTTAATGTCGCCAAAAAACATTTGTGCTCCAATATTTAGGCCATTGTAAGTAGAGTTTGCTTGTGGAGTTAATACAATTGCACAGTTCACATATGTACTTTGAGTCGCCAACTACCGTGAAGTACTCGAAGCTTTTTGCTCTAGGTGACTTCCTCAAATTTTGACTTCGAACTTGAGGGCAGTTCCTACTATCATTATCTATCCCCATGGCCTGCTCACTGTCATTGTGATGGGGCAGCACATTGTCCACAATAGACTCCATAATAATCTTAAATTACTTGAGAAATAATTTTCTCCTTTAAAAAATAACCAACTTACTCTAAGTTGATGCATACATATAGATTTCAACCCATGTTTCTGGTGCAGAAATGGAAGCTTGATCCGATAAAAATTTGAAAAAAATCCAAATAATAACACTTTTAAAAAAAAAATAATAAGACATCTCTATATCCGAGCACGTGGGAATTCAAATATAAAATTTATTGAACAGACAATGAAACACAATTCGTCCATTTTTAAATGCATGTATCAAATCTGTAAATTTAAAATTAAACATGGAAATGTATGTAGAACATTGCCTTGTGTGCAACATGGTTCAAAAAATGCTCAAAAGAATGAAAATGGCGCAAAGAATATACCTAAGAGTTGTATAAAATTGACTAATTGAAGTGATATCCTCTTCCACATCGAATCTTAATAGCTCTAGTATCTCGGATTTATTCTACAAACTCATATTGTTGATTCCAAGTAACTGTCAAATGTCATAATTTTACCTTAAAACATTAGCAGGTATTAGAATAAAAAAGAGAGATGAAGAGAAAAGGCAGACAGGCAGTTGATTCATTCTAACTCAAGAGCTCCACATCAATATCAAAATGGAAAACACTTATTTTTTTACACCATGGTTTGCTAAGATAGCCATCCCTGATTCTCAAACATACTCGGCGTAAAAAAGTCAATTTATGACAAGTAAGACGTGCATTGTACAAGATGTACCATTGTTCTACCAGATGGATAAATAATTTAATTTTGTAAAAATTAAACATTGTGTGTCACCAATTTTTTCATATTTTTGCAAGGTTGAAGAAGCGCCTTGATTTGGGAATGACGTTGTTGTCCAATCCAGCATCTTCACCGTGGGGAATGGCTCAAGCCCCATGTGATTGCATGCATCTTGGATTCCCCAAGAGCAAATGAAGAAGGATGAGACAAGCGTGGCAAAACATTATACTCCTTTGACCGCCATCTTCATTTCTTTATCCTAATTTCTTATTCTTTTCTTCTTACAAGGTTAGGCCATCTTAGAGATTTCAACTGATCTCTTCCTTTGGCTCTAATTCTAAAAAACAAAATGGAAGAGTTTATTCCCACACAACATGTTTCAAGAAGACATAATAACATAGAACATGTCGTAGGGCCCTGTGAATCTAAAATCCCTTAGGGGAGAACAACACATGAGCCCCATATTTTATTCTCATGTCCTCATGGCCTGCCACATTGGGAAGTGGAAATCTTATCTGTGGAAGTTATAAGGATTTACATTTAAGAGGATCGCGAGAAGTCTTCGGACCATAAACATTAATTATTTCAAATGCCATGAAATCTCAAACTGTCCCATGAGGACTTGGGGGAGATTCAAATTAGGGGCCTGAAAATTTGAATAAAAAATAAATGTGTTGTACTTTTAAGCAAAATGTTGGTCCTTCTATATTTTTAAGCATAATTTGTGTTGTACTGTGAGCACACTACTTTGGGTTTCACAAAGAAACACAACATGCTACGTGTTCAGATGATATCTTAAAATTTCTACTCTAGGATTTTTGAAATTAAAGTGGTTGTGCATACGATGATCTAGATCGCATGCAAACCAAAATTGACAGGTGACGTCGGCTGTGGCATGCGATGTCGCGTCCGGGCTTGGCGGGTGATAGTGGGTGATAGCGGGTGTGGCGAGCGATGGTGCTTGGCAGATGGCGGGCAGCAGGAGACAGATTTAGGAAGACTGGAAGAGAGGATTTATATGTTAGAATTTAGAACAGCAGGAGAGGAAGAGAGGATTTCACATTTCTCCTGTATATGTTTAACTTATATTACTTAGAATTTTAGAAAAAAAGATATTGTTCTGTCATCCATTCATCCGCTATCCATTTTGTTTTCTGTAAAAGATGAATGATGGAACGGGACTGATGACATAATTGTGAAGATGAAGAAGCCCGGATGGATGATGAAACTGACAAACTCAAGTGTTCTGGACAGATGACTGAACAGAAGTCCGCTCAGTCTCGTTCCGTCCATCCAAAGGCGTCATCCGTCATACGTCCAACAAATCTAACTACAGGAACTGTGTCAAAAAAGTGAGATTTATTTATGATATTTTATGTTATTATCTTGTTTTGAATTTAAAATTTGTCACAGTTTTATACAACATTGATGTGGAATTATCCATTAACTTGCACATAATGCACCTTCTATTGTAGTCATTGTAATGAGCCATAGGTGGTATATGTGGTCTATCTCATCCAAGAGATGTGCAATATCTAAAAGGAGACAAAAAAGATGAGTATGAAGATAATGGGATATGTTAGTTTACCACATAGATAATGTGCCACATTTATGAGTGTGTATGAATCAAATGGCAAAATCATCTCTTCCTTGAATTCAGAAAATGGATGATATTTCAGAAACTACCTGCTGTCTCTCTTTTCAAGTTATCTGATCCTTTAAGGTTTCACGTAGGAAAAACTTTTAGTATTTTTTACTTAGATTATTTCAGTAATTAATATGAATTCTAGTTAAAGTACGTGGAATCCCAAGCATGGAAAACATCAATTCTCAGAAACAGGTGGTAAGTATAGAGGAAAAAAAGATGTTATGAAGTAGTGATAATAATAATATTAGTATATGGGTGAAATGATAAAAGTCCTATGATCAAGAGATAACAGATATATTATTATTCCAATGTACGCTTTTTTGGTAAATATTAGAAATATACCAAGTATACGGTCAAGTGAGTAGATAATATAATTTTAAAAATATACTTAAAATGTTAGTACTTTTAGTGATGGTGTGTTATAAATAATTTAGAAATAATTTACAGGAAAGATGTTTGGTAACCAGATAGTAAATTATTGGAAGATGAAAGCAATATAATATAATATAGGTACCTGGATAAAGTAGAATAAATAAGCATATAAGATTAGTGCTATGTAGGTAGAAGATATTTCAATGCTCTATAATGTAGAGAGATGGATATAATAACAACTCTGGCGGTTTAGATAGATAGTAATTTGTGATAGAATATATATTTGTAATTATAAATGTTTCTGGTAGCCAGCATAGTAATTAATATTTTGATGTAGAAAGAAAAATAATGACTAAATATAAATAATATATACTTAGGGTTAAAATTGTGTAGGAATATGATATAAAGAATGCATAGGTGATACATGATGACTAATTGGGATGAGTGAAATTTTTTTTATTGTTCATGTTAAGCGACAATAATAACTATATGTACACAATTTAAAATAATATAAAATAAATTAAATATATTAATTAGAGAACAAGTTGTCGTCCTACTGTCATTCAAAACATCATTTGCAGCTATCACATTTCCCAAGTAGGGCATCTGTCATCATCCTATCACATGATGAAGCCATCCAGCACTGGCATCATTGCATGATACTGCATCCCCATCCTCGGACCCTCATGGAAATGAGAATATGAAGACCTAATGCCATCAATTTTTGTTTAAATTGATTTCTTTCTTTTTTATTTGAATTCATGAGATGATCTGGAAATCTTTCCATGGTTGACCATGAACTGACACTTGAAAAAATGAAATGAATAAGGGTTGACCATTATTTTTAGGAATTTTATGCACTCGTTGAAAAACCAATTTAGCCATTATAGGTCAAATGCTGTACCCTTCAATCCTTGATAATGTTTATTCCGCACAAATACTAGTAAGGGCACATGTATAACTCAGTGGATAATCATAAGAAACAAGGGGGCATTGACTTTGGATAATTCTGTTGTAGAAAATAAAATTAACTCCCCAGAAGATTCAACTTTAGTTGAAGGAGTGTATATCATATAAACTTTAATTAGTGGTGAAATCCTAAGATTCATTGGAACAAGTACTTATTAATTGAATTATAAGATTGTATGAGAATAAACTACCGCAATTTATGAAAAGCTGCAAGATAGACTGTGAACAGTCTCTCTTTCATTATTCTTATCACAAAGAACTCGAAAGAATAGTCAAATACATAATTTAAAAAATCAGTCTTATGTTGCTTCAATCTAATTGAGGAGAATATAAAAACTATTCAAATGAAGATCAAAAGTGAAAACTCTATTTCATTATTCTTATCGCAAAGAATTGGAAAGAATAATTGACGCCATAACAGGCGAATTACTCTCTTCTCTCTCTCTCTCTCTCTCTCTCTCTCTCTCTCTCTTCAATATACTAGCCAATAATTTCAGCACACTAAAAATTATAACTGAAAGAGAAAAAATTTCCCTTCAATTAAGTTGGGAAGAATTTTCAGAACAGTCAAAATTACAGTTGAAATAGAAAATCTTCTCTTTCTCATTCTCCCTTTGATTTTAATAGGGAAGAATTTTCATTACAGTCAAAATCTTCTCTCTCTCTCTCCCCCTTTTCCTACCTTCTAGAAATACTCAAACTCTACATACCCAGAGTCCTCCCTGCTGGCACCACTGCTGCCGCGACCACCACTACTGTCGTCTCCACCGCCGCTGCTCCTCTCCCCTCCACCTCCTCCTTGTCGTGCCTCCTCTGCAGCCCGTGCAGCAGCCCCTGCACATGTAGCGATGTCCACCAGCTCTGGTACATGTGGGGGCGCTGAGCTCCTCACCAGTGCCCAATTCATGCCCTCAAAGAATGGGTGCTGCTTGATCTCTGTAGCCCCTCTCCTATATGCAATCCTTTTCTGTGGGTCCTTCACCAGTAACCCCTTGATAAGGTCCTTTGCTGCCCCACTCACCTGGGGTGACGCTGGGAACCTCAGCGGCTGGCCCACCACATTGAACAGCGTTGCCCTATTTCCCTGCCCCTTGAGTTCACAAAAATGTAACAATGCCACAATTCATAACCTACGACTAAACCAAACTCCAAAGCAAAGGACCAATCACAACAAACATAATCTACACCTCATAGACTACAACCACGTACCCCCCTGTAAAAAAAGAAGAGAAACAACCAAGATCCAAACTAGAGTTCAATTGTCCGGATATCAGATATTGGATACAACTGGGGCGGTTTTAGATAAGGATATCGGATATCAAGTATCGGACGGATATCAAATATCCGTCGGAACAATTATCGCTTTTAGCTCCCTATAGCTTATTAATACATTTATAAATTATTTAAGATATATATATTTATATGTTGGATGTTGAAAAACCCTCATCAATATCCGATATCTTCATCCAACACGTGAGATGAAGACGGATGCAGCTATCGACACAGACAACGGTATCGGATATCAATACTATAGCAATTGACAGCCAATATTGTCATCCGGTATCCAGATATTGGTAAAGACAGATATCAGATAAGCCCAATTCTGTCATCTGGATAAGCATCCCACCCTTGAGACGAAGATCGAATAACAGTATTGTACATTAGTGTTTGCCCGTCCCGATACCGGTACCGGAAGCCAGTATCGGGACGGATGCTGTACCGGATACTGGAAAGGCAATTTCCGGTGTCCGATTTTTTTCCGATATCCAGATATCGGATATCGGTACTCGGATATCGGCTGCTACAGTGTCGATATCCGATACAGATATCCATCCCCATTCGGCATCTGTCTCCGTCTCAAAGGGACAGATGTCGGTATCGGATGCGGATATCGAAAACCGATATCCCCATCGATTTACAATAAAAATAATTATATTTATAACTTATCAAGCATTTCGCACAGATGACGTGGACACGGATGTACCAAGAAAGCTTTCTATTTGGTCATTCATCTCATTTCTTATATACAGTCTCAGGTTTTTTTAATTCTTCCATATGGGATATAGGGTTCGGGTTTTGTGTTAAAGTCGGAATCCCTTTATCCCATATGGAAGGAAATAGAAATGTTTGTCTCTATATATTGGACGGCGTACTCATTATTTAATAAATTAATTTATATATATAACGCTCTTTAAATGCAGCGATAATAGATATAAATATTATTTTAATATTAAATAATATAACGGCCTCATTTAATTTATACACAGAAAATTTTCTAATATCTCCCATGTGGGATAACAGGATTCAGAGTTTACATTAACTTTGAATCCTGTTATCCCATATGGAAGAAGAAAAAAAAAATTTGCACACTACATATTAAGGGGCATTGATCATAAATCAAAAACTATACAATGCGTTTAAAACTAAGAGGTAGTATGTGAAATAAAGTTTATTTTTATCGGTTGATACCGGTTCCGATATCCGGATATCGAAAACCGATATCCGGCATCCGGTCTCCGACATCTGGATATCGGAAAACCGATATCCGGTATCCGCCTCGTCCTCACCCCCCCGATATCCGTCTAACCCCTTCTAGACGGATATCGACCGATATCCGATATCCGATATCCGACACCGTCCCATTTTTTCCCGGATATCGGATATCGGTTGTCCGGATGATGGACGAATATCGGTTGGGCGAACTCTATTGTACATGCATACTATAGCAATCGATAACTGATATCGTCATCCAGTATCAGGATACCCGAGAAGACAGCTGGATATCAGGCTTGGGAGGGTGGACACTAATCCAAATCTTAACAGTATTTTTTCATTAATTTCTGTCAGTGAGTTGATTGATTGAGTGTACCTTGAAGGGAGTGACCCCATGAAGAAGCTCGTAGAGGAAAATGCCCAGAGTCCACCAATCGACAGCGCTGCCATGGCCCTCGCCGCGGATGATCTCCGGCGCCAAGTACTCGTGGGTGCCCACGAAGGACATGGACCGGGCGCTGGTGGGCTCGGCCATGAGCTCGGGCATGGGCCCGCCGGCGTGCAGGCCAAAGTCGGACTTGGACTTCCGGTTCTTCTTGGGAAGAAGGCGAGGGAGGAAGCCTGACGGGTGCATGCAGCCGCCATGGTCGCCGTCGCTGGCCGCGGCGCTGGCCGTGGCCGTGCCGGACTTGACTAGCGTGGGGCTGACCGCGCAGCGGAGAGAGAGATCAAAGTCGGAGAGCATGATGTGGCCGCCTTCGCGTACTAGCACGTTCTCTGGCTTCAGGTCTCGGTAGATTATGCCCAGCATGTGGAGGTATTCCAAGGCCAGGAGGACTTCCGCTGCGTAGAATCTGTTGCTTGTTGTGTTTAGTGAGGTGGGTTTATCCGATCGCGAGGAGATGATGGATGATGGTTGTGGTGATGATCATGGTATTTATGGGGATGGCGGGATGAAAGATGAAATGTCAGAGAAGAAGAAGAAGAAGAGGAGGAATCGATTAGATTTGTAATGGTGATCGAGTAATTGTTCGAATGAGTAGAAGAAGAGGAGGAAGATGAGGAAGAAGAAGAACGAGGAGGAGAATAATATTAATAACATGATGCTGAACATGGAGGAGGAGAATTATATCAATAAGATGATGATGAACATGGAGGAGGAGGAGAATAATATCAATAAGATGATGATGAAGATGGAGGAGGAGAATAATATCAATAAGATGATGATGAAGATGGAGGAGGAGAATAATATCAATAAGATGATGATGAAGATGGAGGAGGAGAATAATATCAATAAGATGATGATGAAGATGGAGGAGGAGAATAATATCAATAAGATGATGATGAACATGGAGGAGGAGAATAATATCAATAAGATGATGATGAACATGGAGGAGGAGAATAATATCAATAAGATGATGATGAACACGCGGATGAGGAGGAGAATAATTTTAATAAGATGATGATGAATACGGAGGAGGAGGAGAATTCTTTTTAAGAAGAAGAAGAAGAAGACGGAGGAAGAAGAACCATGTTGAACAATTATGAAGATGAAAATAATGGATGATGATGATGAGTGAACAACATGATGAATGATGCTGATGATGAGAGATCAACATGACGAACATGGTGAATGATAAATGATGATGAAGATGAAAATAACGGACTATGATGATGTTGAACAATTATGAATGACGAAGAAGAGGAAAGAAGAGTAGAAGAAAAAGGAGATGGAGAAGCTCAAATAGGGGAAAGACGGGGAAAGAAAAGGAGCTATAAAAGATGATGACGATGGTGATGGTGATGGTGATGGCAAATTATGAATCTGACCTTGCGGCCTTCTCAGAGAAGTGCTTCCCCAGCTGCCGCTGCCTCAAAGAATGCAGATTACCCCCGGAGCAAAACTCCATGACGAGGCAGAAGAACTTTTCCGTCTCAAAGTGAGAATAAAGCGTGGGCAAGAAAGGATGATCGAGCAGACCCAATATCTCTCTCTCCGTCTTCGCCCTGATCATCTTATTCCTCCCCTGCAACGAAGCTTTATCCATCACCTTCATAGCAAACAACGCTCCTCCAGAACCCCTCAGCTCCACCAAATACACACTCCCAATATCGCCATAGCCGAGCCTCTTAAGAAGCCTGAAAGAGCTCAACCCAAGAGGAGAATCTCTCTCTTCGCCGTGGCGGATGGCTTCCCAGCGGCGATCTCCGCCGGTGTGCGGTCTCGCCGGCGCGTTGCCAACGGCGGAGCTCGCCTCGCGCTCCGGCGACGCTGGAGAATGAGCGAGTAATGGACTTGGCACGCTTGGGCTTGGAAAGCCTTGCGCTTTCCCTGTTGGCTTACTCAAGATCGTTAACCCTTCCATCTTCTTCTTGAATCCTGACTTCTTCTTCTTTTCTGGCGCGTTTCCGTGTTCTTCTGATCGTTTCTCTTCTTCTTCTGCCATGGCTTGCATCTTCACCAGTTGAGATGTCACAATGAGTTCACTAGTTTAGACCAAAAGTCTCTGTAACAACAAGTTATTTTTAGTGTTTCTGGACCCAGAGATTTTATCTGGTATGCGTGAGTGTTCATTTCTTTGGCCCGTAGTCACTTTCAAGTTTTGAGATGAAAATTGGAAGAATTATTTAGACTTGTTTTATCTTAAGAGCTCAAATTGAGACACCTACGAAGACTAGCTTTACTCATAAAATATTAACAATTTAAGAAACGTACTTGGGAGTTATTGAAAAGAAGAAATACCCGACTTGCGTGCAATTTCTGCTGCTTAATCAAACACTTGATTGAAAAAATATACAGCGATATCCTTGTATGTGGTAACAGTATTGGCGCCAATGCATGGCTTTTCCGTGAATTAAGAACCCATTTCTCTTCTGGAAATCATTGCAAAGAACACTCGGCGATGGATCTTAACCCGTTACAAGCCTCCTCCGATTCGATTGCTCTTTGCGATTATGTCATCATAATTTACGGGTTTTCTTGTCTTGGTGTACTCACAAACAAAATACAAAAAATGAAAAAAAACTCCGTGGATTGTAACCCATTATTGATGTCGAATGAAACGGATTAGACATTCGTTCGACGTAAGTTAGGTTAATGGCATAGCCGGATCGCAAAGATAATACGGAGAACATAGTATTACGGATAGTAGTTACAATGACTAACTCAATAAGAAAACGTCACCTCCGGCGAGGTTAAGTTTCTGACCAGCATTTCTCGGCTGAAGTTGCTGCAGGACGAGCATGAAATGCGCGGCGAAGACAAAGAAGCTTCTGTTAAAATTGTTGTTGTTGTTGTTGTCAGCCTTCTATTTCCTGCTATCCATGGGCGAGGAAGGAAGAAGAGGGTAATGGATTGAGAGACATGGAAAACTTGATCGTTGCCAAGAAAAGCCCCAGGGAGAAGATCAGATGGCCGGTCAAGTGCGCAACTTCAGGTTCAAGATCCCTGAAACGCCGGCCAAATCACAAGTTTCAGGGAGGGGCGATGGCGGAATAACATGCATGTTTTTGTTGGCAAGGGATGATCTTGATCGCACGTTTATGAGTTCTTAAATGTTGGGTTGGGATTTGATTACAAGATGGCGCAGTGAAAATCAAAGACATTGATAAATGATTCTCGAGGGGTCTTCTTGCCTATATCTCTTAAGGATGAATCAATTTAAGAATAAAAGATAGAGAATATATTGTGGATTTAAGAATAATAAATGATAGAGTGAAGAAAACAAACCTGATTCTATTGCAATCTTGATCTTGATGGATAGATTTTTGAGTCAGCAAGTGGTGCATTAGTCTTGTAGTAATGGGAACTCCAAAAGAAACGTTCACGTGTGGTTCAATGAATTGTCTCTTCTATAAGCAACAGGCGAAGCTTAATCCTGTTTAGTCTTCTCTAATTATCTCATCATTTTAATCGTGAAGGGCCTGGATCTATACGTCAATCAAACCCCACACTAAAATAAAAGATCTTAATCCCACAGTTGTCATAAATGAAACACTTTATTAGGGATTAAATGATAGCTTAAATCTAAAATAAAACCATTATCGACCAATTAATAATTTACAACTTAAAATTTTAGTTTTTGCAGATGATGAAAACGTAATTTTAAATAATGAGAACATACATTCAGTAGAGAGCAAGTTTCTTAGTTATTACATAAATTGTATCAACAAAGTAAACTGTCCCCAAGTGAGATTATGAAAGTTGATACAAATAAGTGAGACATAAGTTCATGCGTAAATATGTTGAGAAAAAAATATAAAAGTTCTCTCCAACAATCCAACTGGAATTATGTAAGCTGATGAATGTGTAGCTTATCATTCTATCATTTACATACCCATCAATATGTAAGCTGATGAATGGGTATGTTATGTCCTAAGTTTGGTTATTCCTAATGATGGAAGTAATAAGTAAGTGCATAGTAAATTTATGATATAATATGACATCAATAAGTACAACAAGTAATAATCAGAGGCTTTATCAAGTTTATAATTGATGACTTAGTTGATCTAGAATGTGCACAGGCCAAGTATAATCTTTTTTCTTAAATATAGGTTGGGAACAATTTATTTTCTAGTTTAAATGATCATGATTATCCAGTTCATTTCTTGAGGGGGTTATTCTGTTCTGTTTTATAATTGCAATGCCCTAACCGAGCAACATAAGATGTGAGAATAAAAGATAAAAAAAAATTAGAAAAAATCACGATGCACAGTTCTTGCCATTTGCTTTAAATAATGGTGAATGATAAATCACAAGCTTAAACCCCTTTTATTTCTCCGTTGAGAGGGAGAGCTAGAAATCCTTGAGTTGCTATGGGCGATGTGACGGTTACTAGAGGTACATGTTCATCTCTGGCAGTGGCAGCATTAATGGCAACAACGTCCCCATCTTCAAACGTATCCTGGAGTTGTCTTTTCTCCACTGAATTACGGTAAAAAGACCATAATTCAATGATATAGAATATAATAGAATTAAGCAGATATGAGCCGTATGATCACCCAATTATGTTCTAGATGCTTGGAAGTTGACAGTTTTCTCTAGCTTCTCATCTAGTCGTGATTAAGTTATGGATGTTGGATTGTTTCCACCAAAATCACATTGAAGCCGTTTGTCCATTTCCAAGATGAATAAATTCCACGTCTCCAAAAAATGAGTGGAGGTACCTTTTCTCTCAGTAATCTTTCGCACCTTCTCCTCATTATAGCATGTGACCTACGCATTATAATACCATATTTTTGTGTCCTAATTTATTATAACAATTGAACAACAACTTTTCTGTTTTAATTCAGGAAATACCGACTTTGTCTGATATGCATGAATTAAATCCTATACTGCAACTCTTAATGTCCTAAAATTTAATTTTTAATTAACCCATATCACCATTTAAGTTCTAGGATAAATTTGATGATTTTATATTTTTATTTATTATTATAATTTTAATATCTCATTGAGTGGGGATTTGCACTGTTAAAGTTGTGATGTATTTTGGATGTTCAGCATGAACTCAAAAAAGATTTTTTTTTTCACAACTAGCCAAGTTTGGACATGGTATGTCCAATTGATACAGGTCGAACATGCAATCTGATCTAGAACCATAAAAGAAGTTGGATGGGGAGAAATGGGGCTGTATTGTAGTCCCAAGTTGGCTCTTGGGCCTATCCCCCCCCCCTTATACACAGGTAACTGAGGGAACTCATGAAATAATGCCAATGGTCTTGATTTTTAGGTGTCATTCAAATGTACTGCATGACTTTCAGAAATATCATGTATGTTACTAATGCATCAATTACCGATCAACAGGAAGAACACTCACATACCCCTACAATTGACCAAACATAAAAGATTCATAAACTGATAGTCATATCATGTAAATGATCTTAATCGCATTATGTATGAGTTTTGAAGAATATCTATCCATATTAATAGTTAATAACCTATTGATGATAGGTAACCTTTTCAACTAATTGAATATTATTCTTTGATTTCATGAAACCCTTAAAAGGGTTGTTATTAGTATTTTCAATATTTTAATCTTTACTCAAGACTAATTAGGCCTGCCATGTGCCTTCGTTTCAATGGATCAAATGATGAATGAATGTGGGATACTTTGATGATATCTCCTAGATAAGAGGGTTGGGCATCCTATTGAAAGGTTATCACAGTGCAGCCTTCTGGCTCAAATCTGTATGAGGATACAATATTGGTTTGTGTGTACAAAAAAATTGTTCAAAACATGGTCCCCCACAATGGACCATTTTTTAAATTGATTAGAGCTTGTGGCCTAATAGTAGACTGCCAAATCTCCTACTGTCCACAGCCTGTCTCAAAGAAGTCTAGCCATGGCCCTGTTGATGAGTTGTACCTGTCCGCTAAATCTACTCTATTTGTTCTCATTTAAATTTCCGATACTAATGCTGGAAAACACCATTGGAAATTCACAAATAAGTTGTGGTATCAGCCATCACGCCATCTAGGATGTTTATAAAAGACTTGGGAATCTAACTTATTAAATGTTAATTCTGACTGCAATAAATATCTATCCGGAATGATAAATTTATATGTAACTTTTAAAAAGTACCCAAGATATGTTTCACTTCATGTCATTAAAATTTCAAATCCAAAAGCACAAATCTGAAATACCAGATAGTTTGTATCTTGAACTTTGTGTGCAATACCAGATAGTTTCATAAATCTGAATATGACAAGATATTGTGTAATCATCACATAAAATATGAATTAATTAGGTTTCTTCAGATCTATTCATGGTTAAAACAGGTCCATCTAGTTAATCTTATGTTGACAGAAGTTTAGGTTATAAACACTTACTTTGAATATTCATAAAAACAGAAAGTTTAATTTCTTTTTAACTACATAACCTTGATACTTCTGAGCCCTATTATGAAAATGACCATGTATTCATAGGAACAGACAAAGTTATGAAGTTAAAGATGTAATAAACTATGAAATTCTCTATAAGGTAAATTAATATTACAAAGGAGTATCCCTATAATCTATTATAATACAAGGTAACTTCTCGACCCTTAAGTCTGAAATTCTAGTGTGGTTTGTTGACGTTGTATTATAGTTTATTTTAGTGAAATATGATATTCATATCCAAAAAGATTATAAAATCTGTAATTATTTGAATCTGAAAATAATGCTGGCTTTTGTCCAAGGACATGAAGATAACTAAATAATCCTTCTTGCATAGAAAAAACTAGATTTGAAACCTCAAATTTTAACTGGTTGTACCAAGTAATTAAAATCCTATATTTAGATACTTATTTTGTTAGGGCCTGCACTCGGATGAGTGTGAAAGACATCTAGTTTCTCTCAATAGGTTACCTATTATAATAAGGCTGTTACAACTAGAGGAAATGGCACTATCAATTGGAGGACTTTAAGTATCACAGTTCAAATAACGAGATGCTCCAAAATTATACAAAAAGAAAGTTTTTTCTATAGAAACGAAGTTACCAAGGTTGAATATATGATACAGTGCTCTTCCAATTTTATTTTTTGAAATATACTTGTTGGTTACATTTTTTCATAACAAATTTAAAACATGAAGCACCATTTAACTGTTTTTTTTCTTCTTTGAAAATTAAAGATGGCACATTGATAATAATAACATTGTAGCTACAACATTCATAATACTAACCTTGACCAAGTGTGCGCACTCAGTTTCAAAATGATTTTCCTTAGTGCATGTATTTGTGAAAATAGAAACTTTACTTCCATGAGCAGACAATGCACACTCCAATACATGCATATCAAGTGAAAAAAAAATTGACAGAATTTTTAGAAAAAGATTGGGATTTACAAACTGATATAAAATAAAAGGAATTATTCTAAATCAGTCTAATTTACTCCACGGAATTAAAGTACCATACATTTGGAAGATATTAAAGGGCGCCCTTAGTAGTGTATGATTAATGTTAGATATTGAACAAATAAACAATAATGGGCTTTCTGCAGTATGAAAAGGACTAATGAATTGGTTGATATTTATTTACATTTAGATTTTGGAACATTGTGTGAGAAAATATTTCAACCATAGAGTGCTCATAAGAAAGAAAGTAGAGGGAAATGGTAGAAACATTTATGAGAAATAGATTTTCTGGGATATATTTTAAAAATATTTTAATGATCATCCTTTATTTATTGATAAGCTAAATTTTATTGTAACCACCTAGATTAATCACTATTGTTGTTTGTAATCAACTTATATTATAATATTCGTAATGAATCATCTATCTTAAGATGTACAGGATGAGTAGAGGGGTCTTCAATAGTGAGGCAGAGTTCAAGGATTTAATTCAAGCTATCCAGAATGAATGTTTAGTAGAGTTAACCTTGATTATATCTGATCTTCAGGGAGCATCATATCTCCAAGATAAAAAGGGATGGTGGATCCTTAGCGATCATAAGGGCAAAGAATTGAGAAGAGGGAGGTAGGAGAGAGGAGAAAATATGAAGATAATATGGGTCCTCACTATTTATTTATATTGATCCTCAAAAGAAAATCCATAACAGAAGTGAAATGAGATAAGGACAGTACTTAGTATAGGTTTTTTAAACATCAAGGGTTGGTGATGAATGTAGGGATTGATATCAAGGTAAGGGATAGATAATCTATCTAATTTTAAGGCTAATTTTATGTCTCATAATATAATTTGATCATTAACTAACTTCCTTCTTGAATCAAGATAAGGGATAGTAAATTTCGGCCTAGCCAAGGCAATTTAGAAGAACACAAAAAAACCAATAAAGAAAGAAAGTGAAAATCAAATACAATATCAGGATCAATTTTCTTCCAAGGAGAGCTCCCCTCTAAGTGCAGAAAGTAGCCGAGCATCCAAGAATGCAATGTAGAGAGAAAATTGGCTGTTTTATACGTAGGATAATAGGGTGAGATAATTCCATTTTTGCCCCTATTCTCCCCTAATTTTCTGAATTTTTAGGACTCTACTGGTCAATCCATCCATATGGATGGAAAGAGGATACAATGAAGAACTAGCCCCCCAATTTGATCTCAATCCAACAGCTGGATCTTTAGATATCGAGGTTTAAATTTAAAGCACTCTAAGATCTTGGAATTTTTTGGCCTTTTCTCTCTCCACTAAACTTCCAGGAAAATCCCTTCATTTTTGTGAAACTTCATTTTGACATCTGTCTTAGAAATATGTGGATATGTGCCCTCCGCTTCTCTATCACCTTCATTATCTCCCCATTTTACCTGAAAATTTTCTGAAAGTTGTTTATTCTTCCAAAAAAGCTAAAATACCAAAATATTTTATGAAATTGGAGATTTACACTGGCATAGGCAAATGAGAGTAGTTTTAGAGCCCTTTTATTAGTGTTTTTTACTCATCAATTTCAAAAAAAACTGTAAAATGACTAAAACTTAGGAAAATTCAAGAGAATATACTAAATATAAATTTATTTCATTTGTGGTATGATACCATGCAATCATAATCATATTAATCCAAATAAAAATCTAATATGTATGAAATTAATACTGCAAAGTTCCATGTTATCATTCATTAATATACATTCAAAGTACTTATCATAAAAAAAGATTCATAAATCTTAATAGTCTCAAAAGGCCAAAAAATGATGTTAGCAGGATGATATGATGCTGTCTGAAAAGTAATAAGTTTTTATGGTGTGACAAGATAAGACAATATTTCAACAGAAAAACAAGTCATGTTTAGATTTTAACCATCTAAGGAAACTTTGAAGCCTAATGACATATGAAGAAATTGATTTCAAACTAAATTCCCTTTTTAAATTATAATATTTAAGTTAAATTTTATAATATTTATGTTTGAGTAATTTCCATTTCTTATTATCCTTGCACAATTTGATTATTAAATTTTCAGTGTGCACCAATAAGAATTGAAATTACATTTCGGAAAAGAACAAGTTTTCAAATGATATGGGTAAATAAAAAATTGTAGGTGATCCTTAATTTTGGGGTACATTTAGTGGACACAAATATTATATGGACTGCATCCCCATGGAGACACAATACATCAACATCACTGATGATGTGGAAGAATCAACAATGAAACAACTCCCATTAGAACTTGTGGCCCCAAGCTGATACATTACCATCTTTTCACAATTATTATTTATACTCCCCAGCCAGATTCAGCGCAAAAAAATGGAAGATGTGTTATTTTGTTCGGTACTTGAGTTAGGGCTAGTAGAATCATTGAGGTATGGACCTAGAAACACCAGCAGATACATCAATTTCCTAATAGGATTAATGCTTAGCTATCTGAGAAATTACTTATTTTAAATTTTGTATTACCATATCCAGCCCCCTTCATACATTGTTTGTTAGCCATGTAAATGATATCCAAATCTTCCAATGACAGTGGGTGGGTAATTCATAAGGTAATAATTTATTTTTCCCTTCCTTGATATTCCTTATACTACTCTGAAAAAAACCCTACAACTAGAAGTTTCCCTTTCATCCTCTCCACATCGGCGAGGATTAACCCCTCCCCAAGTGTGTGTTGTATCAGTCATCCATGTAGGAAATGTTTTGGGCCCTCCCTCTCCTGCTATCATACGGGATCTCCTCTCTCCAACATTAAAATTTATTTGGCAAGGTTAACATGGTACACGCCCATCAAGAAACACTAACTATTAATGATGATGGAATCATCAGCCTTATCTTGACTTCTAGTGCCCCCCAGATAGGCTAGACTTTCAAGAATTGATAACCCAATCCTGATATGGAAAGTATGAGACCCCACTTTTTTACCTTGATGATGAAAGTGGTTACTCAAATTTAAAACATTCTAGTTGGATAAATCAAGAGAGGCTATTTCTCGGCTCATGAATCTAATAAGACCTCAAAGTTTAACATATATTTACCTTGGTTTCTACGCCATTGACAGCTTTGGGGGCAATCTCCATGATCATATGGTACCAAATTTATGACACACATTTTGGTTGTAGTTTCAATTTATAGAATACTGATTTTTGTTCAGATCTATTTGAAACTATAATACAATTGACTCAATATTTTAGAACACATCAAAATTAACGTGTAAAATTTTATGACGACATATATAATGCATAGGCATTTTAATGTCATCCCATTTAATCTTATAACTGAGATCATGACCCTATTTAATGCATTTTAATGTCACCCAAAATAGTTTTACAGCAAATATTTATTCACTTTACCACTCACTCATCTCTCAGTTCTAAATATTTCAAAAATCTTCAGAATCATAATCTCACTCACATTCGAAAAGGTAACTTTCTGTTGAGAGAAGTAATCTTGATCATTGAATTTTTTTCCATTAAAGTATTCTACTTACTACACACCTCTTTCAGTCAAGCCTCTTATAGATCTCATGAACATGAAATTTCATGATAGAGAAAACTGTGTTGCATAGCCATTTAAATATTCCCAGATCATATGTATTAACCTAAAACTTATCATTTATTTCAACATATCTCATCAGTCAGTTTGTTTGTTTAGATCTAAAAATATTATGAAAAACATAGGTCCTTCGAATATGAACCAAAATCTTGCTGCAGATACCCTCTTGATTGTAAAACCTAAACACGGTTTTATCTTCAATAATCCTCTATGTTCCTATAAAACATACCTATAAGTTCTAATGAAGACGAAAAACCTATTCACATCATTTGACATTGACGTTGAAGTACCTTCTGATGGTATATATCTGTTTTGAGTTGCAGTAATGTTATATTTCTTACCTTGACTTGTTTAAATCTACTATATTGTTTCACATGAATATCTTTTGCAAAGGTTCTAAGTTCTAGGTTTTTCTTGTGCAGATAGCCCAATTTTAGCTAAAATACATCTATCATAAAGTTTTGTCTCTCATTTTTTAAAAGAATATCATCATATATAATATTAATAACCAAAACCTCTTGAGCATAAAAATTTCTTTAAATTGGAGACCTCTCCATATGTTCCTTCACATTAAAAATTAATAAACAGTAAAAAGTTCCAATACCATGATGTTAATATTTTTATTTAACTAATTTCACTTGTTAGTCGTCTCCTTTATTAAAAAATTAGATATACCTTTATTATATTATCAATCTTTTCAGCAGTATGCATGATAAGTTGGATTTTCATCATTAAAATTTTAATGAATTGCCTGAATAATTATAAGTTATCCTCTCACTGATATAACTTAAATAATAGTTACATGTTTATCTCTCCTACTTGTCAAGAGGATGGCACTTTTGATTTCCTACCAAGACCGTTTAAGAACATTTCATTATTAAGAATTATTGATATGAATAAATAATCTATCATTTATTCATTTAAAATAATACTTTAAATGAATAAACTAAAAAAATATGCAAAAGGAAACCAGTACGTACATGAGGTTTAGACTAAATGATGTTTAGAAAGAATCAGCAGGTCTACTTTATGGTAAATAGTTTTACCAGGAGTCATCTTTTAGCAAACTAGGTTGGTCTCTACTGAGAAAGACCCATGAAAGGTAGTGGAAGGTTATAAAGAGATAAAATTTAAAAGAGACTAAATGAAAAGAAGCCCACATAAACATATTTCTTCTCTATAGAAGGTTCGCTTTGCTTAGTTAACTATCAATTCTTAGATGCATCCTTATGGACCAATGCATGTAATTTAAGAGAACTAGAAAGAAGAATTGGAGGAAATACCCATATAGGGTTTTAGGATTATCAAATTATTCCGTAAATATGCACCATATTTTATTGATGCTGATTTATGCTCCCACTTTTGCCTTAAACTGATGATGCTTGTTGTTTATATCTATAGCTCAGTCCGACAGGTATCATGAGCCTCTGTTGTATGGGCGAGTTTCTCAAAATTTTGTTGAGGATGCATAGCGATATAGAAGACTCATTAAATGGGTTTTGAGTCACATACATTTATGGTATTCATGTATCTAATAGGACCCTGGATCCTAGGTTCTAGGGGTATCAATGTTGCGCCAACCTAATGCAAGGTTAGGGTGTGTCAAGATAAAGGGCTATGCTACAATTGTGTAATGCCTTAGACCATGACTTGGATTCAGAATGGACTGCATAATGTTTTTGGCGGAGCCCAAATAAGACCACAAACAGACCACTGATTCACTGGTAGGTTTAACTTCATGAGTCTCAGAAGTTTGTTCCTGGTTTTAGTAAATGTGGTTTGTAGTTTGGCTACCAGAGTCAAACCAATTTGGGAAAGGTACTTATCACCTCCCTAGTGAAGGCCATGGTACATGAATCAGGGCCACATGTGGGTTCTCTATTTGGAAATAAAGGCCATGAACCCTAGGTTTTTTTATAGTTTTTCCCTTTCCTATGCCACTCTTAGTGTCATTGCAATCTAGCATAGTAAAAATATAGTGGATAGTGCCAACATGGAAATGATGGATGGAGTGGGTATTGTCAAAGGTCACAATGTGTTATGTTGTGTGGTGAGGTAGTTTGCAGCATCATCATAGGTGTCTGCCTTATGGAGAAGGCACCCTAGGGAGGAAGGTAGATACAAAACCTGGGGGCACTATGATGATGGAATGAGAATAAAGAGGGTGTCAGGATTGGTGGTGACATATGGATCAATTGAGGATCCTATTGTGCATAGGTGGTCCCAATAATGGTAGCAATGGTTGTATAATGGATTTCACATTGGAGGTAGGGACGATGGTAATTTTTGCATCAAGAGTAACTGTGGAGATGTCTGAAATATGTTTGAATTCATTGGCCACCAAGAAGATAATGCAGTTTATTTGGTCAATTTTGGAGCATTCTAGACTACAACCTGCACCCAGACTGACTACCAACATAATAGACATGTGACTGTATAGTTGGGTCATATGGAAACATGCCAGTGAAGACGAGTCATGGTGGGTGGCCTACTCCCATGCACCATGAGGCTAGCCTAACTTGGGATTGCACTTTGAGATCTTTGGAGTGAAAGCTCATGATTATGCATTTCAAAGTAAAATTAGGTCTCAAAGCTCGGGTTTGTGATACTTTTTCATTTTTAAATTTTTTTACCAATGGTGAAATGGGATAGCACTATGGTCAGGACACAAGGGATCCTTAACCATAATGATCAATATGAGTAGGCTTGTAGTTGTTCAAGGCATTAGATAATTTTAGGAGGGAGCGATATCCAGTGCAGTGGTATGGAGACTAGTAGGACTAATGAAGTAAGCTCCTGTCTTTCCTACTCTTCCTAGATATTATTGAGCTAACTGATTTCCGATTCTCCATCACCAAATGTTGTTAATCAGATCATGGTCTTCTTCAAGATATTTCCAAGAAAAGTAAAAGGATCCTTGGGAGAAAGCAGACCCATTGGAAGAGATGAACGACAAAGTGGAGAAGATAATACAGTTTGGAGAAATATTAATTTTACTATTAATGCATAATTTCATGCAGATAAAAGTTCCTTAATGAATAGGGGTCATAAGATATGAAAATATTAAAAGAGTAAGGATAAAGAGATATTTGTCTACCCCTTTGGTCTCAAGGAAATTAAAAAAATGTATCCACAGTTTTAGAATCTCAGTTTTCATTTCACAGAAAAGGTTAACCTGAGATTGGTTGATAAAGTCATTGAGAACTAATTTGGAATAGTGATGCTTAAAATATTATAAAATATTATTAACCTCATAATTTTAGTTGCAACTTGATTCAAAATATCACTATTAATTTGAATTTAGGATTCTTCTTGGCCTGTAATTTAATATAAAAACTAACAATGAGCTAATATGATTTCAAAGTAAACTCATTTTAGCCCATGGCCCTTCATGGCCCATTTAGGGATATTTACTTTTCGATGACTTGGGCTGCATAACGATACCCAATTTCATAAATCATAGTAGCCCATTTCTAGTTAATATGATTCATAATTTGCCACCAATCAATTACCAGAATATTTTTATATTTTCATTATTTTTTGGAAAAATCTTAAAGTCCATACCTATTGTGTTGGCCTTGACATAATGTAAATGATCCCTAATTTCAGTCTATAAGAAAATATATTCTGTGCGATAAAAATAAAAATTTTATTCTCATAATTTGATTTTCTAATACATAATATTAAACCGCTTAAGTGTGTTGGTAGGAAAACCCCTCTTTCTTGATATAACTAAGATAACATCGAGGTAATCTGATATTTTAGAGTTCTTAAAATTCAATCATCTGTATATGTCATTCATGGCACA
The DNA here is from genome assembly GCF_029677425.1 of Wolffia australiana. NCBI lineage: Eukaryota > Viridiplantae > Streptophyta > Magnoliopsida > Alismatales > Araceae > Wolffia > Wolffia australiana. The sequence goes on along the minus strand of NC_135837.1, from coordinate 11,601,300 downwards.
TTACTATCAATCATAATCAGAGGATGATGATGATGGGTCATCACTGTTTGTATCATTTAGCTATGGAAGGGTCATGATCGATATTGCCCAATCACACGTAGCGGGGCCTGAACAAAACATATAACAATTGATCCATTATTTCTGAGACATAGTTTTTTGTCTGATCATTGTATGGGAAATATGGCTGGAGATTGTAATCTACAGTCAAATAACTATGATTGGAGTTTGATAAACCAGAATCGGGGATAACTTCACTGGTTAAGGATTTTTATTTATATAAAAAAATATTTATAACTTCAACAAATCAGATAGAATTAAACACACAATGGAGCGGATGAATAAACTGTAATGGATGATTGTGACGGACACACGCAAATAAGTGGTGGATCAGGCTAGTGATGTGGGTTTACCATTTCTTATGGTGGCAGAGAAGGAATCTGATACATGATAGGAGGTGTTAGAGTTGGTAGTGGCATGCGTGACTTACACTATTGATTATGATGACCAAGGAAAAAGGATCAAGCCATGAGTCAAAAAAACACAAAGATCACATTAACCTCATTTTCAAATGTCAATGGGTCAAGTTTTGCTTTATCTTCATGAGCCTTCATTATAACATCACTCTTTTAATCCTTTTCTCTTGGAATGTAAGAACAATCCCAAACACAAGGGTGTTTTTAGGACAAGGATTATGGGGGTCAATTAATAGCATGGATGGATAGAGGAGTAAAAGATTAATACCCTTTAAATTTCAGCCCCAAAAATCCTTGTGGATTGTTAGATACTGTGATTTGACGTCCGAGCAATCATGGTACTTGATATTTCTCTTTCCTCACCACGGATCTACATTTTAGTATTGAATTCTGGTATTTCCTAAAGATTCTGCATTGGAATCTGCACTTTTAATGATTTTTAATCATGCACTGATATGTATCCTTGATTTGGTTGAAAGGCCTCATTGACTACATGTAAATATGTGTTCAAATCAGACATCTAATCAGATTCCATGCGTGCATAAAATGGTAAAATATACATTGAAAACTAGCTCATATAATGTATTTTCCATCGTAGTGTCATGTGATGCCATGTGCCATGGAGACATAGCAGCATTTATTGTGACAATATTAGATTTTCTTGTTTGGATGTGCCTTTTCAAATGTAAAATTAATAATAATCAATTCATTTATAAAAATGATGCAATCATTGGCTACAGTTCATAACGCATTGATTATTACGATGATACATGAAATTGAATCATTGAAATATATCCATTAAATCATTAGCATTCATCTACCTCTAATATTAGGTGAGAGAATTAACGGAATCAGTGACCCTACTTCAGTAATATCACTACAGATATTCCAAAATAAATATGTGGCTCATCAACTCAGGAAGAGGAAACACAAAAACAACAACTTCTAGAATATCCATGGGAATCCCTCAAATTTGAAAGGTAAATTTGTTTCAATTTTATGATAACATTCTTACATGATTAACTATGACAGTGATGCCTCGAGATTACTCACCAATTTCTCAATTGTTTTATCACTCCACAATTTATGCATGTGGTCACATATAAAGTCTAAATTAAGGTTTTAATTTTTCATTGGTGCTGTTGAGTTTAATCAATAAAAATAAATGGATGTACTCAAATAAGTCTAGCAAGTGATGAGTATGGATCATCTTCATAGGGAAAGCTAGGTAAAGATTTAATATTATTGTAATAGTGATTGATGAGATGAGGAGAGATACATATAAAATATGGGGTCAAAAAATGAGGAAATTATAAAGCGAGAAGATGATAATAATAAAAAGATCAAGATGATTATAGTGGATATTGATAAGGAGGATATTAGAAGAATTAGTGAGAAACAGAAGTCATTTTATGGTAACAAGATAATAAAGTAAGTAGATGTTAGAGATATGATAAACAGAAAGATTAATGTTAGGGGGATGAAGTTGTGTTGTAATGGTCTAAAACGTAGCCCCCAAATGTATTAATAAGGTTGAAGGATGAATTTACAAAGATCAATGACTCAATTGAGAGGTGAGATGGCATGGATAGAAAATGGGTAGAAATATAAATCCAGCCTCAAAATTTCAGCTCAGTTGGTCTTCTAAATCATCAGATATTGAGATTTGAAGTTGGAGAAATCATGGTCATCCATTTGATTAAGTTTATATCTCCTCTCAGCACCGCTGTCGCTTCATAATTTTTTGTTATGTGTTTTAGAATCCCGATAAATTCTCTTCGTAATCATTGGTGTGTTTTACTCGTCTTCCTCAAACAGGAAATCCGAGAGAGCCACATGTCTTTCACAAAAATAGAAGGCAAAAATATGTTATCCTATTCATACATGACACGCTAATGTATGTCATTTGCATTAAAAAATCCAAGGAATTGCAATAATTTTGCGATGTGAGAACATGTCACCATGCACCATGTCATTGTGTTTTCTTGTCTTTCTTATAAATTTGTTCACTAACATGCTTGTTGGGAAATTTTGGGGCATTCATAAACAAGATTAAAAACTCAGTTGCGCAACAGAATACTTAATAAAAAATGGATCTGAAAACCAATAACATTTAAAAACTTAATTCATCACTTTTTCATGGATCGAATCAGAAATTTCTTGGTTCCTCAAGTGAATACCTTCAAGCCATTCAGATGTCTGACCTCTAGTCATATCCATATGATCTTCAGAGCACTAGATCTCATGTTGTTTCCATGAACTGTGTTGCTGAAAATTCAATTTCTTGTTCATCCAGTTCCCATTATAAGCAGTTCCCATTATAAGAGGAAGAGAAGAAAGAGGGAGGGCGCACTCAAACTGATTCGCACGGGGAAAATGGCATCCAAAAACCTTGTGTGTGTGACCCTTTAGGCCCATGTATCAGTCTAGAAAATAAATTCCACGGTCCAGTAACTTTTCTTGGGCTGACCTTATTAATTAACTATATCACATATTGAGTAATTAATCAAGGATCAATTTAACCCAATCAATTAGTTAAGAGCCTCTAGAGTGCAAAGCTACACCTCCTGCCTAGAAGATACAAAGGAGTATGTCGACTCTCTCATGGAACCTTTTCTGTCATCAATTTCTATGTATAATCCTTCATCCTTGCGAGACTTTTGAATGACTTAGGGTATTATGAATTGTCAAACCCTAATCTCTCATTCTAGTTAGTATTGATGCTTGGCAAAATCATCAAAGATGCATTCTCTGATATTTCCTTTGCCTTGTCCAGAGACTTAACTACTTCATATTCCTTGAGTCAATTTCCTCCAGTATCGCGGGTGAACAATGTCCTCTGGACCACACAATCAACTTTGTGGACTTGTTGATGCATCCGAGCGAGGATGGTTTGGAATCCCCTAATTAATTACTCGTATTTCATAGTCAAAATACAATCGCCCATCCATAAGCTGTCTTTAGTATCTCAGGTCTAAGGATCAATTACACAACCGTGACATGAATCAACCCAATTTGTCATAGGATCAATTTAGCGGACACTTTCCCAAATAACACCCATTTTACGTCCTTAATGTCTCCACACTAATGGTTATATGATTGGCCATAACCATCATATGAGTAGGATTAGACAGTGTTATTCTATCCAGACATCTCAATGTCCTTTTTCGAGTATCCTTCAAATGGTAATGTTTAGAACATATGTTTAAAGACTAATGATATATGTATTATGATCTCTTCATAATTCACTTAGCCATTGCGTGTATTCATGGACTTCAATTGTAAGCATCGCTTGTGCGTTATAATGAATGATGAACAAGACGTGGAATGTATAATTGGCTCACATGCCACATATATATATCCAACGACGTTGACATATGTCGATAACAAACTTTTTGGTAGGAATATTTTATCACACATCACATCATATGTCTTTGTGCATTTTGCAGCAAACATGAGTCACCATGTCACACTATAAAGAAAGATTTCCTTCGCTAGTCTTCGCATTGATTTATTACAACTTTAATCAATCCACACTCATTATGCATAAAAAATAATTATTTCCTTTTCTCAGATTCCACTTGCATTTATTAGCATTGTAATCATTTATTTTTCATTGGTCCACATTACATGTATATTTAAAATTAGCTCATATAAGCCAATCATTGGTCATTATGGCATAGTGATTTTTGATGCCATAATGGCACCTTTTCACAATGATTAGCAGTGATACTCATTGGTGAAAGTCAAGATTGGCCACCATTTTTTTTAATTGGAAAAAACACGGGGTTGGTTACAACCAACCCAAAGGTTGTGCTAGTAGACCGATCCGACGGTGCCGTGGACGCCACCCAAGGGGTTTTATTTATGTAAGTTTGAGTGTTTAGAAGAGTTTATAGGTGATGAGCGAGCGTAAATATCCCAATTCCACACTGACCCCATAGCCCGCACCCATGACACAAAGGAAAAATATACAATAATGATACCACTGCTTGTCAAAGTGGAGACCTCAGGTGCCAAAAGCTCGTTCATGTCCTCTGAAGTTGGCGATGCACGGAGCAGGTATTATGTTCGCGGTCATCAGGTATCATCTTGGAGCTTGACGAAGGGTACAACCTCTAGTCAGAACGTCGTGCACTCCAGCCTCCAACATTCTACACGATACGCCATTCATGGCGGTCGTTGGGTGCAAGAGTCCAATGTGTGTGGAGAGCTGCCAGGTTGAGTCTCTTGACCCAATGGCTGCCTCGGACCTCCCGAGAAGATCCTTCCAAGTAGTATAGAGGGATTGGTGTGAAAGCGTACCCCATAGATGGCAAGAGCATCTGCCGTTTAATTCCCCTCTCGTAGCTAGTGGTGAATGCTGGTGTGGGCATGCAACACTGCATGATGTCTCGCCATACACTCTGGAGATACCACTGGGAGCATGAACCTACATGGAGCAAATTGACAAGGAACTATGAATCCAATTCTATGATGATACCATAAAGGTTTCGCTCCTCAAAAAGGAGCCAGCCATCGTGTATCACCATAGCCTTGGCTGATGTGTTAGTCTGAAGTCTATAGAAATGTGAGTAACCAAAAATGATACTCCATGTGTGTTTTCAAAGGAGACCACCTCACCGGCTAGGCCCGGGTTCCCTTTGGCCGCACCATCTGAAGATAACATTGTGAAATCTGAAGATAATTGGGACCAATTGATCAAATCTAATTGTGACACATGGAAATGAGAAAAAATAAGACTAAGCAATATTAAATAAGTCCTAATATGGACCTACACATAAAATTTCACTTCATTAATCATAATTAAGAACATAATGCCGGGGTGTGTGTTTTAGAAAGGTGGGATGGCTTATTTATAAATCCCAGAAGATGAATGGATAGAGGAGGTAAATATGGTAGTACACACAAAATTTCTGTCGAAACCGTATTCTAGATCATAAGATATTGCGTCTTAATTTCTAAAAATATGAGACATAGATTTGTTTCTCTCTTTCTCAATCCCCACCATGGGCTGCAAATGTGGTGGGAAGTTATCAGATTTCCACTTATTCTCCATTAAAATACGTACATCAAAATATGCTCCATTATGTCAATGACAGTTCTGCAAATAGTTGGAAAAAACTTATGCTTTCAATTCACTATGGTCATCTTTCTTTAAAGACTTTGAAAGGGCACCAATCATTAAGAACACAATCTCTGTGCTTAAAATGATGTAGCAACGCATATACCTAAAAGAGTAAAATTAAAGCATTTGGGCACTATCATTGGGTATTTTTCTTCTGTAAATTGCATGATGTCACATGTTTTGCATTTCACCCAGAATTTATTCCAAAACAAAGTCAGTCTTTTTACTGTGCTTTGGGCGTTCTTCTATGAAAAAAGATGTAATAAAGTAAAACATTAGATGACACACAAAAGATCATTGGCTGATGCTAATGCTTAGCAAACACCAATCATTAGCCGCAAGCAATGATTTGGTGATGATGTCAATCATTGGCTGCAATTTGAACAAATCAGAATGCAACATCCAGAAGAGCAGATTAATCAAATAAAAAATCTGTTTTAAATAATATAAATATTTAAGTAATTCAATAAATATATATTCCGAATAATAATGTAATTTTTAGTTTCTTTTGGAAAAAAATATGTTTAAGTTATTAACTTATTTTAATCTCAACAAATTCTGTAAAAATACCAAACATTTGAGAAAATCATAATTTCATTCTAAAAATGAATGGAACTATTTTAACCTTAAACAAAATGCGTTGGTGGTAATTTAAATGAAAATAAGTATATAAAGAAAATAAGATTAATCATAAAAATAACATGTTATTAGTGAGAATTAAGAATTAGGAGGAATAGTTGAAATTTTATCAGGAAACTAGTAATGGGATTGGGAAAGAAGATTGATGGACTCTGATGTGTCAAGAGGGAGAAATGTGCGAATGGGATTCAAGGAGACACTTGGCAAAATGTGACCAGTCAATCTAGTAACTCCAGAATTTTATTCTAAAGGGAAGCAAGATATTCATCCTTTTAAGCTCTCAGAAAATGAGAAATGAGAAAGCAGCAATAAACGGAAACGGAGGAAGATTTTTCCAAGGTCTAGGTTGTTTCAGATGGTTGAATTACAAGTCCAAAGTTTTTTTTTCCTTGATCTAAAAGTTCTCTGATAATTCCAAAGATCCTAGATAAGTTTCTTCACCGTAGAAATATTGTGTTTTGGATCTTCAACACACTTTAAACAAACACGAAAAAATAATTCATATAGTCATTGTTTCAAGTTCTTCAAGAATCCTTAAGAATTTATTTCTTCCACATCACTGTGCGCATCACAACCACCACAATTTTCATCCTCCAAACTCTGCTTTCCACCAGACCATTGCACAGCTGCTCACTGTTGTGACACCCTGACTGATTTTTTACTCTCAAATGGTTGCTGTCCCTTCGAGTACCTTATGCTGCAATCCAATCTTCTGGTCATAGAGGGGCTCACTTTCAATCGTCTTTTCTCATGTGCCAACTAGTACCTACAAAGTGCACCATCCAACACATGGTCAGCCTACTTTTTGAAAAGCTTTGCTGACACATCTGGATCCTGGATGTCTAGGTTTTAACTTATTAAACAAGGTGAATATCATATGACTAGATTCATCTTATCATACCTCTGTGCACTGAAGCATCATTCATGGCATTACAGTAATGATGGTAAAACATGAGGTATGGAATTTTAGGTATGGAAAATATGAGGGACTGATGAAAGTTATGGAATAAACTCTTTGAGATTTTAATCACCCTCTCTAACTGAATATTTCTGATACACCATGAAGTGAGAGTCATTTATTTTTACCACGAAGTGATCAGGTTGATGAAAATAAAGTTTTAGAAATATCAGAAAAAAACTCTTCCAATTTTGAAGGATAATACATGGCCCCCATAATTATCTACACCCGAACTGAGAGATGAATAATACTGCAACTCAAAATTGAAGGCGCGGGGTTGGCCAGATGGTGAGGAGAGTTAGTTATCTCCACATGTAACTCCGGGTGGTTACCGCTTTGTCGGGTGACCGCCTTAAATAATTTTCAAAAAAAAAATTGAAGGTGCGGAAATCAATTGCAATCAAATCAAGGTCAGTCTGCTCAAATCACTGGGATTTTCATCCTATATCCAGAGCCTTCCATATGAAGAACCATTACTGTAGACTGAGACCTGAGCTGAAAGATGTCATTTTTAAAGCTTGGCATCCAGGTACAGACATAAGCCATGTTTTGTTTTATTCTGATCAGTTAAAAGGAAAACAGAATCTGTTTCTCCATTATTAACTCTTGAACATATTTTTGAGATGTCTTTTTTATTGTATTACATAAAAAGAAGAGGGAAGTATTATCATTTTTGTCTTTTTCAGTTCAATAGAACTTTGAAATATATTTTTCTGTATGTTCTCTCGGTTAAAAAACCTAAACAGAATTTGCCTCTATTTATTTCTGCTTTGAAATGCAATACAAATGATAAAAAGCTATGTCACATATTTACCAGTCAAAAAGTCCGAGAACTCCTGAGCTTATTTTACCAGTTTAGAAATACAGTTACTTCAGTAATTTTTTGTGAATCCGACAGGTAAAAATGTGTCATGAATTACTAGTTTTAAAAGAAAAAATACCTGTGTCCACCTTAGCGGACATAAAATAGAATTAACTCATCTCCTGTTGTACAACTGAAACAGGAGAATATTTTTGATACTCCATAGATAGTATCTAGAATCACTCTTCAGGGGCTGTCAGTGAACTGTAGACATTGGGTGAGATGTTGCAGATTACTTGGTATTATATTTATCTGGCATTCCTGATTTTCAAATAACTGATCTCAATCTTAGTTGTGACTTCTTAGCATCTGAATCTGAATTTCTTGCTCGTAAGTATGACTGCTCCTGAAGGGTGATTCTGGAGACTATCTAAGTTTATTTTAGGATCTAAGTCTAGAGATTCTCATATTCTGATTTGAAGCCCATTACAAAAGTAATCTAGGAATCATAATTACGTATCTATGTGCGAGCTAAATAATGAACCGTAATCCCCAACCCTCTTCCACAACCCTGTCTCTTCACTTTGATAACGATGAATCTCTAATAAGGCCAGAAAAAATCTAATTAGGCTTTCTAACCATCAATCAAAAGAGACATAAAGTAATGTCAATTATGTAAAAATAACTGCTAATTCAAGCACCCCATGAATACTGCCAACTAAAGATTACTCTATGTCCTGAATTATATTTCTAATTTATAAGACATAACATCAATAGATAAACCAAGAAGAGGGTATGTAGAGGAGAGCGTATTTCCCTGCCTGCCGTATAAGACTTATGGGAATCTGATACGATCCTGTACCCCCAAGGGTATCTTAGGCATTTTGGCCCACTAAGGGCACTTTAGTCATATCATGCTCAGGGCAGATTGCTTTCTTTTCTTATAAATATGTATAGCCATCCCTTGAGGAGGCCAGTCAAGACTTATGGTAAGATCGGCCTCTTGACTCACTATCTCGATCCTCCTTGTCTTGGTCCCGTCCCCTTGACCGTCCAGCGATCCCCTAGCCCTGTGATCGTCTCACCGGATCTTCAGCCAGCTCCCCTCCAATCCAATCCCTACCCTTGCCGTTCGGTTCTCTTCTAGTCTCCGACGATCCCCCTCCCTGCAATCGTCAACCCTTCACCGCGTCATCAGGCTGCTCGTCCTCGGCCAATCCCTAACCCCTCTGCTCGGCCTCCTCCCGATCCTTCCCGTTTCACCTCTTCTACCCCAGGAATGTCTACCTCGCCTCGCCCTCTACCCTCCTTCCGATACGAACCTAGACTGAGGTTCTTATCAAAATCACGAAGGCAATTATGGCCATGAAATCGATAAAAATTTAAAGCTTATACATCAAATTAATAAAAACGCGACAAACTGTTGGTCACATTTCTTCAAAAGAACAAGAAACAGGCATCACAAATGTTTGCAATATCTTTCATGAAGTTGAATAAATACTAAATCTTTTAAAGCAATCAAACAAGGGGACATCATCAACATGCATACCCAACTGTGAACAAAAACAGGTAGAATTCTTGAACACTGGCCCACAAGAAAATATATTTGAAACCTACGACCATGAAATAGATGATAAAGCTATTTCTTACATCACTTCCTAGAGAAGTTGCGGAGGCACAAATATATATTAAGCAGTGCGTGACTTGAATTACTTAGATAGACGCTTCTCTTCAAAGAGAAACGAGACAGCTGAACGAAAATTTTCATTCCCCATCATGAGGCAAAAGATGGGGTAAGGGCATCAGTCGTTGGACTTGATTCACTTGTTCTGCTTAACCGTCTTCATCAATTCAATAAAACTTCCAAAAGCTGCAAGAAAAATAAAATAAATACTCCGGGATCCAAAGGCAGAACAAGAAGATGAACAAAAAGGGAAAATCAAGCATATAAATCCACCGTTTAATCAACAATTTCTAAAAGAAATTATCCAACAAAACAAATTAAAGTACCAGTAAAAGTTCTTGAAAGAATATTGGACAGCAAAATAATATCATACTAGGTAGAATAAGTACTCCTAAAACCCCAGGTAGAATAAGAAAAGGCAGAAAAACAGAAAATCAATCATTTGAAACGACCATTTAGTCCATCATTCGAATTTTCAAAAAAAAAATTAGTCTATCATTCGACAGATACTTTTATTCAACGACTATTTAAGTTCTAGCCAAAGTATTAGACGGAAAATTTGATCGAAAAATACTTTTTTATGCACAATTGATCGTAAAATAATATCGTATCACCAAAGAAATAGAAAAAGAATATGCATAAAAACAGAAAAACCAAGTATTCAAAACAACCATTTAGCATATAGTTTTGTACAACAGATATTCAAGCTTTAGCCAATGCTCTTAAGAGAGTATAATCACAAAATAGTATCATATCACCTTAAATGCTACTCAAACAAAGTTATAACGATAGATTACATGAAATATATGTTAGTCAGTCTTCGGTTTTTGCATTTTTCCAACGTTTACTACGTTGTGGTGGGTCACGTTCTAATAACAGCCCACAGACCCTCCTTTACGTTTTCTCATTATCTTGTAAGAAGGCTACTTTTATGAATCGTCCATCTCGAATTCACATAGGGAAAAACTTACGTTAAAGTGGGCCTAGCCGATTTAAATGTTAGACTGGTCTTTAAAGCAGTCCGACCCTGAATACAAAAAGGCTTTACTCTAACTCTGAAACCCAACCAGACAATAGACGAGAAGTGGAAGAACAGAATTGGGAGAATTTGATAATAAAACATCAAGCATTCAAATCGACCATTAAAAACAAAAAAAAAGTCAGATAATTTTATCCAACAGATATTAAAGTTCGAGACAAAGTTCTAGAAAGTATTTTTTTCAAGAGAAAAATTTCTTGAGATGATATAATTTCAAAATAACATCAAACAAACTTGATCTTTAAGGATCTGACTCCCCCCTAAATGCGATTAAAACCAAATCATTTCAATCATGAAATGTAAAGATACTTAGAAGGGTAAGTCATAATCAACAGTGTGAACATTACCAGGATCAGAGTCATGCGGCCCTGGAGAAGCCTCAGGATGATACTGCAAAGACATTAGTTTTAAGTCCGCACAAGAAAGACCAGCACAGCTATTGTCATTGAGATTAATATGAGTCACTTCCACACCAGGAGGGAGCGATGCGGGATCAACTGCGTAGTTGTGGTTCTGCATGATGAAAAAAGCAATTATTAATGATGAATAGAAACCTTAATTCACAATACGGAAACCCAAGAAACAAATAAAAGGGAAAACAGTTCATCGAGGTATTGGATTTCAATTCAAGTTAACCAAAGAAGGCCATACGACTAGATCAACTGCATAGTTGTGGTTCTAGATGATCAGGAAAAAACAGTAATCAATGATGAATAAGAAAATAAAAGAGGGAAAACAACACATTGAGAAACTGGATTTAAACTCAACATATTGCCAAGAAGCACATGTAATTAGATTATATTTCAACGGACCAACAAGTCCAAACTTTTTTGGGGCAAGGCAAAGTCCAACCTGGGCACTGATCTCCACACGGCCTGTCTTGACATTACAGACTGGATGGTTACCTCCATGGTGACCAAACTTCATTTTGAACGTCTTGCCTCCTAAAGCCTGGCCAAGGAGCTGATGGCCCATGCAGATTCCAAATACAGGGACTTTTCCAATAATATCCTTCACCGTTTTCACAGCGTACGGAACGGCGGCAGGGTCCCCAGGACCATTACTGAGGAATACACCATCAGGGTTGAGTTTCAAAGTCTCTGAAGCAGGCCATGTTGAGGGCACCACAGTAATTTTGCACCCACAAGAAGCCAACCGTCTTAGAATGTTATGCTTGATACCAAAATCATACGCAACTACCTGCAAACAAATGATAAGCAATAAATATTCTTTTATTTTGGAAGAAAATTTTTATTATATTGCACCCAGCAGGGGTCAAACACGCGATCTACAGGTTGTGGCCCAGACCCACAACCGCTGGCCCCCTATTTAGCAATAAATATTAATCTCAAGGTAATTCAGTGACAATCCTGGAAAGAAGATAATGCTAACATGAAATTTATGCCCCAGATCCTGGCCTTCGTTGAATTCCCATTCAGAATCAGTTGTCTCTGTCCATTCATAAGGAGAGTCGCATGAGACGCCACTGATTAAATCCACCCCTGTGCACAAAACCAAGGGTTAATATCCAATTCAAGTTAAACAAGATTCAAAACAAATAACATAACTGCAAACTTATAATGGGGAACTTTAGCTGTCCCCAGACATCAAAAATCAATCAACGTAACTGATAAATAACTATTTAGAATAAGGGTTTAGGGAAAAGAGAGCGTGGATTTGTACTATACTATATGGAATTCCGGTTTAAAATTGATACGACTGCCATGACAAAGATAATGGAAAGTCCTGAAAGAAAAATTCAAAACCTTTTATGTTCAAATTTCTAAATGTATTAAGTTATAATTTTGACCATGACACAAAAGGTTCACTGGGATTAATCATCCAAATGGTTCACCGGAACCATAACAAGGTATTCATGTTTGAGCAGATAGGGTCCAAGTAAAAATCGCTGGCTTCGTGGCCATTAGAGGTTAATTGTTGAATTGCAGGTGAAATAAAACATTTGATTAGATTAACGTCAGAGGGAATATAAAGTACATAGACAAAGAAGCCAGAAAATAATTACAAATAAAATAAACTGCGTGACTTACCAACAATTTGCCATTCGCGGGACATATCCAAAAGCATGTCATCAGTCTTGGATTCGTCAGTACTCAAAACACCAATCAAACTACCATCCTCTCGTAATCTACGTGTGATGGCACGTGTATCAACATCATCTGAGGCATAAAATTGCATAACATCTCAGAAACATACCTAATTAAATGAACATCAAACTGTTAAAGCTCAAAATTCACCTACATATTCCCATGATGTTCCTTTTTGCCAAGTAATCACCAAGTGATTCTGTGCATCGCCAGTTTGAGGTGCTGATCAAAACAGGATAAACAATATTATGGTGCTGAAGCAATAATTTTATAATTCATGATTTGAGTGAATGACATCAGTTGAGAGTACCGAATACTTAGACTCCTGATAACAAGACCCGTGAGAAAGCATTGCCGAGATTCTTCATCCTCTGTACCGAGAAAGCAAAGTTTCAAGATTTAATATAGTTAATGAGATCATGCGGCAATGGGAAAAATAAAATGTAGAATAAAACGCACCAGGATTTACACCAGTATTACCGATATGCGGATTTGTCATCAGCACAAACTGCCCAGCGTAACTTGGGTCTGTAAGAATCTCTTGGTACCTTTTTTTCATCAGTTAGATGCATTAATTAATGAAATCAATAAAAAAACACTCGTGGATATGACGTAGAAAATAATCATTGTGACTTTTTTACATAGCGCGAATGCTCCTCCTTTCAGTGTCCTCAAACCAGAAATCACAATATTTAAAGATGTTCTCAAGTGATGGATGCTGATGAAATATTGTCGCACAAAAGTATTTCTTCTATACGACAGAATTTTCTAGATACTTAAAAACATAGTACAGTAACATTATACAAATGAAAAGTTATAAAGAACAGAAAGGATCTCTAAGCGAAAATTCACACCATTTCATCGCTACACGGATGCTAACGAAATTTGTAGCACAGAAATACTATTTTTTTAATCAAATGAAATGTTTCGATATTTCACTTATGAATGCGTTACATTCTACAACTGAAAGCACATTTAGGACAGAAAAAGATCTACAGTTAGACGTTCATAGATACAATTCAATCGGCATACATGAAGGATGAAGGATTTCCCCCGAAAAATGCCGGTGTATAAACGAAAGAGATTACCCCGTTAAAGAAGTGTTAAACACTACTTCGCCGACTTGGGTTCCTCGAGCACCAAAGGACTTTGCTTTCCATATGGAGCCATCTTCCAGAACAAGCCTCGCATCAGAGGTCTTCCACGGCTTCCCAGCCGCGTGTAATTCTGCCATTCAAAAACTTAATATCTTCATAAACATCGCAGGAAACGATCATAAAACATTTGATAAAACCCCTCTTCTTGCGATTCTACAGTTGCCACAAAATCAAAAAAAAAGGCAGCGATACCACAAGGAGAAAGAGAGACCACACGAATGAGAATTATGAGAGACGGACGGAGCTGAACAATTCAAAATTTAACAAGCCCAAAAGCACTAGCGAGCAATCACGAACCAATTGATGAAACCCATTTGCCAGAGAGCGCAGTGCTACCATAAAAACACAAAATTTGCCTAAATTCCAAATCAAAAAAAAAAAAATACGGCATGGAAGAGGGATAAAGAATTCACCGGCTCGAGGAGTCGCTGAGAGGCTGCAAGCGACATTGAGAATACCAGTGGGCGGAGCTCGAATCATGGAAGCTGGCCGTGAACAAAAGAGATCGGTGACGAGAAGAGACGGAGTGGATCAGTCAGAAGCGCCTCGATATTCGAAAGAACTAGGGTTTTACTATTATATCACTGGAGAAAGAGAAAAAATATCCCCTCACCAACCTAAACCTTTAGTAGCCCTTAGACCATGCGAGCCTTATGTCCTGGAAAACCATGCTTTTATGGAATTTATTAAGCCCAGTTACGCATGGTAATGGAATGTTTAATGTGGTTTTCTTTGCATAAAAATGTATGTGAATTGATGAAAAAAGTTCTCCCAAGTTTGTACCGAGCCCGATATTTGATGATGATATAGGAACATATGCTGGACCGGATATCGGAAATGGGCTAATCTGATATCCGTCTTTACTGATTTCCCGATACCGGCTAACGATGTCGGATATTGGTTAGTACAGTACCTACATCTGGTACCGTTATTTCTCCCGATATTAGCACGTGTATTCGTCTCAAGGGATGGCATGACAATACTCATATTGTACGAAGATTGTAGATAGGATGCTACTAACTGTATATGTATATGATATCTTTTATTAGAGACCACATTATCCATTATTCTTTAAAATGGTGAACGCTGCCGATATCAATAGTGATCATGGGCACTGATAACAGATATTGATATAACAAAAATTCTTTAGCTGATAAGGATAATGTGGTAATATCGACAATGGAATTGATCACGGGAGAGGAGAAAGAAGGAAAAAAGGAGGAGAGACGGAGGTTGAGCGAGAGGGAGTGAGAGTGAAAGAGGGAAACAAAACTGTCCACGACCACCACCTTTGACCACTACCATCACCTCTCATTGTTACCATGGTATCTCGTCAATGGCTATTTCTGAAGAAGGCTTTGGTGAATAGTATATTCTGAAATTCATCATGACTTAATCAGAAGTAAGGTAATATCTTACCACCTTAAGAATTTTATATGAAATTATTACACAATTCAAAATATCTGATATCCATTTTCCAGTGTTGGATATCGAAACCTGAAATTCATCTAAAATTGGAAATGCTTATGGATAAAAGATTTGATAACCAATAAAAAGTGTGATTAATTTCCCATAATGGATAACGGATATCATTAACAAAGTAGCCGATGGTAATCAAAGCTTGAGTTAAATAACTATAGACGCATTGACAAGTAGTATGTCCTTATGTAGTCCATATATAAGTGGTCGCACCCTATTGTAGGCCTTCCAAATGCTCTTCATGATGTATTTGCCACTTGTGCTTACTATAGATACACAATCACTGTCACCAATCCCTATAGACACTACCTCACTCACCACTATACATCTAGAATGAGTTTAAAATATATAAGAATTTTATCTGATTAATTCAACTTAAAAACACGACGACATGTAATTACATTCCATAATTTGTTGTATCACTCTCCTTTGGCCACCTCTTGTAAGTATAATCACAGATCACGTTGGGTTATGGAGGACTTGACATTGATGAAGAAGTCAAAACATTCTATGGCAGAAGACTTAGATGGAATCGAACAACATCATTAAAACATTAAAACGAAGAACATGTGCACGGATTGCATCTGTGATTTCTTGAGTCCCCTAGCGAGATGAGTTGAGCTGCTCAAGTGTGCAGCCTCTAGAAATATCCCACGCAGTCCTCAGCACGCCAGATCTCCTCCTTCTCGTTGACAAGCCCCGTTCAATCTCTGTTGACGTCGATACGTCATCTCGTTTGCACCAGGAGTGGAGAGGAGATGTAGGGAGAAGGGAGAATAAGAGGAAGGCCCTTGAAAAATTTTGGCCCGGGTGAATTTCATTCATGGCCTTCCCCTATTTATAAGTGATTATTTTTTATAAAACCCCTAAAACTTAAGTATATCTTCCGACGCCCAAAAGACCATTTGCGTATGACCCTCTAGGCCCATGTATCAGTCTAGTTAACAACTCAAGCACCCCAATAACCTTTATTGGACTTCCATATTAATTAACTAAATATCATCATATAGATTAATTAACATCGGATCGATTTAACAGAATCGATAGGTTTAGTCTCCAACACGTGTGGGCGCCAAGCTATACATCGTGCTCTAGAAGATGCAAAGGAGTGTGTATTGACTCACTCATGGAACATGTTTGTCATTGGTTACTGTGTATGTATAGTCCCTCATCGACTTGACGCTCCTAGGATGACTTAGGGTATGGTCAACTATCAAACCATAACCAGTCATCCGAGTTAGTACGGATGCCTTTGAAAAATCATTGGAGAACTCTTCTCTGATAATTCACTGCCTTGGCCAAGGACTTCATCGCATCTTCTTCTTTGAGCTGTCACCTCTTATACTGAGGGTGGACAATCCCATCTTGACCACTCAATCATCTTCGTGAACTTCTTAATGCACCTATACTAAGACAATTTAGGATCCCATGATTAGGGACACGTAGGTCATAGTTAAAGTACAACTCTCTGTCCACAGGACGTCTTTAGTTTCTCAAGTCTAAGGACTACTTACACAACCGTGATGTGAATCAACTTATTTGACAGTTTGGTATAATACCATTCAGGGATTCTTCCGGATCAATTCATTGAACTCTTTCCACTAAAGAGCACCCACTATCTATCCTTATCATCTCCACACTAATGGTTATGGGATCGGCCATACTCATCATATGAGTGAGGCTAGATAGTGTTATTTTATCTTGATACTTCGATGTCATTCTCGAGTATCCTTTGAACAAGAATAGTTAGAACACATGCATAATGACTAGTGATCTCCGTTTACGATCTCATCATAATTCACTAAGTCCAATCATGTATTGATGGACTTCATTATAAGCATCACACGTGCATTGTATGAATATGGAACAAGATGTAGAATGTGTGATTCTAATATATTTTTTTCTTTGAATGAACTGATTTTTTTAAAAAAAAATCAATGTATATGCAAGTATCACAAGGTCAAATCCAAAACTAGGAGCAATGCTTGGACTGAATGTATGGCATCCTCAACGCATGGGCTGGAGCATTGAATAGTGTTCTCTCATGTAGTGGAAGCCTCTTGGGGATGTTTGATATTGTGTGGGGGTTTGAAGGAGGTAGGGCTAGGCCCTTAATAGAACATTGAGCATTTATTACCACATGTGGGTATATCGATAGTTGTAGCCATTACATGGGTACAAGGTCTGTACAAGGATGTAAAGATGGAAAGCAGGCTTCGCCATTCCATAGTAGTGCTCCAGTGCCTTGGGGAACAAGGCCACGCCCCTTTTGGCACAGCTGCTCCAAGCGTGCCCCGAACTGGTCACACCATGCACATGAGGGTTGTCATGCTCAGTGCACCCGTTTGTCGATCGTACCACACACCCCAACGTCCACCCGTACCACCCCATGCATGGATCCCAACATTGATGCTCCATGAGCCTCCAACACCCATGCTAACACCTCTTCCACTTTGGTCCTCGTTGTCACAATGTGACCAATGTCCCAAGTCTTGGCGCCCGCACATTGCAGCACCACATGCCCCACATCCATCTCTATGCACCATGGCCACATCCCCCATGGCAGTTGTGTGCCTTGGCGTTGGCAAGGTCCAACCCCATCCCTAAGTAGGCAATGACAGCCCCTGCTCGGCCTCCCCTAGATTCTTTTGCATGCACGTCGATGAGTACGAGCCCCATGTGGGTATTGGATTTAAAGATCTGGGATGGGAGTCCACCCGTTGTGTTTGTGTTGTGGTTACATGACATACTCGGATTCCATGATGACACATCAAGTATCTGGGGTTTCCCCTTGGGCAAGTCTATGGCGGACTGCCCCCCCACTCCACGTGGTTGGCATGCAGGTTTTTGCGCAAGAATGCTACATACATTGGGGCCTTACAATAAGTCAAAATATATAGTTACATGAAAATGAAAGGGTAAGGTAAAATTTCAGAGTGCAAGAAGAGACCGACTGTTGATAACATACACTACTAATGGGTAAATTGAAATTTTCAAAATGTTTGGTATTTTTGGGATTTTAGTGACACCATATTATGAAATAAAATAATTTTTAAATTCAGAATATGATTTTTCCTGAATTTTTCAATGTCATATTAATAAATATATGAGTTTTCTATGGCAGAATATACATTTTTTTGTATTTTTTTGGTATTTTGAATGATTATGGTATTTTTGGGTTTGGAATCTGCCATACCACGTGTTGTCGTTCAATTCATCAAACGGAGACCAAATGGATGATTCAAGTTAATATTTGGCATCAGCCAATCATTAAATATTTTTAATGATTGGCATCAGACATCATTAAATATTTTTAACCATTATGGCATCGCTATTAACGGTGCCATGATGGTGTTAATTACTAACAATATTTTTTGTTATTGTTTTACTACAAATGATGACTTGGCCCAATAGACAAGAGTTATTTTTGTGAAATAAATGTGTGTGTGGACCGAGGCCAAGGAATCTTAGAATTTTGATTTTTTAATACAATTTGAATGGTAATAAAAATGTGGCATTGATTACGTGTCAAGAGAGACATGTCACAATGTCTAACCGTTGCACTGATGTGTTTGGAAATCATTGGGACAATTTAAAATGCAGGTTGATGTGGCGTGCAATAACATGTCTCCATGTCACACACCCTCTTTACTTAATATTATTATTATAACTTTATTTTGACTTCTTCAAGAAATGACACATGGCACCATGGGAGCATCGATACAGGAGGAGGGTGAATTCAAGCCAATCTCTGCATTTAATGCAATGCTAAAGACAAAATCTTGTAAGCTATGTGATGGTGCAGACAAGGACAAGGAGAGAAATCTTTGGATTAAATTAACGAGGAATCGTCCAACTTCAGTGCTTGATATCCAATGATGCATAAGGCTGATTAAACTAATATTTTGAGGGTAACTTCATCTTTATATACTCTATCTATTTGTATAGTTGGATATATAAGTTGACTCCCGATCTTGGTAAAAACATCTTTAAACTCAATTCCTTGTACTTGATGTGATGGTTTTGAAGGTCCATCAAGGGTTTTCTTAGTATCTTGAGTGCTTTGAGAAGGTCAATAGACAAGAGGAGAGGTTGATCTGCATCAAGAAAGTAGCCTGGTCCCCAAGGAACATATAGATATAAGGTTAGCCTCGTGCCGTACATTGTTTTATCTTCATCACATCCATTAGATATATCAACACACTCTTTCTCATCATCATCCATCATGATTCATCAACATCAACCATCATCCAACATCCATCATATATATCATACATCATCAGTGATCTCGTCCCCTATTTCCCCCTCTATCTACCTCATAAACCCTAAAATGTTATCTTCTTCCATCTCATTTCTCACTCAACTCCTACATCCATCATCTTCTCCCTATGTCTTTGTCTATCCTATCCATTGGTGGTCAAATCTTCATTCAACACCTCTCTTCTTATCTCACCATTTCCATCGCAACATTACCTCTTAATTTATAGCATTTCTTTTCATCATTTCCGAATCACTATCTAGACATAGTTAAATTCCTAAGATCCATTCTTTGTGGAGATGACCCATAATCATCCATTAGCTTTTATTGATTAACTCAAAACAAAAACGATGTAATTCGAACCCTGAATTTCAGTTTATCAGCTGTCTGATATGAAAAACATGAGAAGTGTTCTCGAGTTCCTCAAAAAGCATGGGCCTACCACCATATTCTTTGAAAACCATCTCTAACTTGAGTTTGGGTTGACTCAATCACATTAAGTCAACTAGGCCAAGTTTTCTTCCACTGGCCCCTTGTGAGCAATCCAATTACTTTTGTATTAAGTCACATCGTATCATTTCTCTATGTACGAAGAAATAAAAAATATGGGAAAACTACTTAATATAAATGAAATTATTGATAAATAAATTATAAATGAATATATTTGGGTTTATGTCATTAAAATGATAAGTCACTTGAATTGACTACATTATGAAATAATAGATAGCATAGATAGAAAAAATTACAAGGATACAAGGGGGGGATATAAAATGTGTCATGAAGGATTCGTTCCACAGCTTCAAGACATGTATGGATTCAGCGAGGTCATATCAAATCAGAAACTTTAAATGTAGTAAGTTACTAAAATAAAATTTAAATTTATTGTGTATCTTAAACCTAATAAAGTATGAACTTGAATAACATGCAAAGATACTGAAAATTTTACAGGATAATGTGAAAAGGAAAAATTATTACTTAATTTACTAACTCATTAAAATAGTGTGCCATTACAACTAAAATCTGTAGTGAGTTATCTTTAGTTTAAATCACATTTATAATCATTTATAAAATGTTTATTTAATTATTATTAAAATCATTTTGATAATAATTTTATCATAATAATTCATAAATATGAATTTTTAAATAATTTTATCATTATATGGATCCTTAATAGAATTATTTATTCAAAGGAAAATAAAGTCAATGAACTTTTTTGCTCTTTTGAATAAATCTCACAAGTAATACAGCTAGTTAATGATTTCAATGATGACTATAACATTGTTGAAAATGTAAATTAACACGACAAAGACACTAGTAACCCATATCGTTTCAGATTCCAATGAATGACATGTAATACATGGTATTTTCACTTAAATATTTCAAATGCAACATTTTGCCCTTGATTTGGATTATACAAGGCACATAGTTAAAAATTCAAGGATACGAAAAAAACATAACTTGGTATAAAAATAAATAGAGTTTGACCTTAATACTAACATTTAAATTTCATATTAAATCATATTCCGAATATCAAAAGTGATTCAAACTCTTGTGAACTACCAGTATGAGGCAAATTCAAGTAAAATACAGTTTTAATTTTATAAATTCAAAATAAGCCAAGTTTTATTGAAAAAGGGGCACAAAATAAGTCATAAAATTTTATCAAATTTACAGATTCATGTGTGGAGAAATTCAGGCAGCATGCATTTACCTATTATTACTAGAAAACGAAAGGAAAGGTCAGAAACATAGGAAAGCAAGGAAAGCAAGGAAATCAAGGAGATCAAGGAAGAATGTGACATAGAAACAACTTTCAAAATCACTAAACAGGACAAAAGAGTGTTCCACTACAGAAACATTTATTTTGGTTATAAAAAAATCTTTAAAAAATAAAATAAAAAATCCAAATGAATGCAAAAAAAACAAGGGATGAATTCTAATTTAAATAGATAAATGCTATAAGGACATCCCAGTTATGAAGACCTTTTCCTTTATCAAGAAGAATAACTTTAGCAAACAGAAAGTAAAGAATATCAAAATATTTTTTGGTTTCCAAAACCGATTGTCACTTTTCTTTTCACGTGCAATCAATGGAATTCTCTATTTAAATATATAAGAAATGGTCTAATTGAAAATCATGAACAAAACGAAATATCAAAATATTTTTATGAATTTATATGTGATAAAAAAATATATATCTTTAAATATCTACCAAGTTTATCAAAAATTTTTAGAAATATACAAGGAAATATATCTTTTCTACGAGAACGAAAAACTATCCCAGGAGGATAATTATTGGGTTTTTACTAATAAAAATAATTAAACTTTGAGAAATTAGATAATCAATCAAATAAAAAATATGAATCTTTGTGTTAGATGTGCTCCAGAAAATAATCATATTCTGCATTGTTGAAAATGAAAAGGAATGAATGAATAAAATGCTTGATTCTTTTTTGAACGGAAATATCACAAGAAATACCAAATTATGTTGTTGTTCAATCTGGGATGTTTTAATTAATTCTAAAAATGGATAGGATTCCATACAAACATTTGGTATAAATAGAATTCATGGCCTACTCCCTAATGGTTTCTCCCCAAAATAATTTGCAATGCAAAAAATTGATGATGAATATTTATTGAACAAAAGTGGTCATTGCTTAATCTCAATTGGTGGAGTTCCCTTGGAATACCCCCTCGTCCTAATTTGAAAAGTGTCTTCATTCATAAAAAATCAAGCAAAATGTTGGCAATGGATATTCCATGTTGTTACAACTGATTACAATGATCAAACAGTTAAAAATAAAATTAATAAATTAAAATTTATTGGGATAGATAAAATCATAAAGAGGTTCCTTGGTGGAAATACAAATTGATTGATAAATTTGAAGAATAAGAAGAATAAAATGTAGAAGAAGAAATGTAGATCGTGAAATTTATTCAAAAAAATCCAGATGTGTTGTAATTTATTCTAATACAGAGGAAATACCAACACCATGAGTAGTAGTGGCAATTATCAAGCATGAGAGGCGTGTTTGATTCGTTACTCATAATGATCAGATTTTCACTGGGATCTAATGAAAGTATCCATGTGTTCTCAAAGACGTAAACTGTTTCTTGGGATATCATTTGCCACCTTTTTTCTATCAAATAGAAAAATCATTCATTTTATCTTTTGATGTCTCTAAATGATGAATCCCATTTTTAGTGGTTGTGGGGTAGAGACTCAGAACTTTAAATATCTGATTCTGAGGAGGAAGAGTCAAGAAAGAGAGAAAACTTGGGATCTAATTACATTTGCCCAATAAATTAAGGTTTTGATGTTAGTGACCCCCTTTTTGTTAGAAATCACATTGTACAAGCTCACTGATAATAGCTGATCCCCGATAGCTAGAGGGCGATCAGTGAATGAAAGAAATGAAGCAAGCATGAATGAAAGAAACATTCAATGGTGCGACGCGCAACGAGCGAAAAAATTCAAATTCAGAAGAAAATAGGTTACAAAGTCTTTTCTTGCAAAACTTTTGCTATGTCACTTCTTTGCTCTGCTTCTAAAGTCATGCCTGGTGGAGAAAGCTCAAAGAGCTTCCCCCCCTTCACTTCGCGGTAGCCAAACACCAAATAACTAGATGTAAGAGGGCTGGTGTTGCCAGCCTAACACTTCATTCCCTCCAACGGACCATTGAACTAAACTTCTAAACTGTCCGACATAAGGAAAGGGACCTACATACTTGCACAACCCAAAGTCCCCCACTTACACTCCGAGACAATCCCCTAGCTGTCTGTCATCACGCCGCAAAATGATTTTCTGGTATAACAGTAGTGGAATGTAACTAGGGAAGGACACGGTCTGGTCTCAGTCTTGGTCTGATCCAGTCTTCGGTCAGACTGTATCCTTCCCTAATGGTAACAAAATGATAGCGCTATAGTGCAGGAACGCAGACGGGACGGTTTTTCCATCCCAAGACGAAAAAATCATCCTGTCTATGGGATTGGATGAAAACCAGGATGTGAATTCATCCCGGGACGAATGGACGGGATGGTTTCGTCCCGTCGGACGAAAAAACAGTCCCGTCCAGAGGTCTCGGACAATGGACGGTCAGAGATGGACGAAAATCCATCGGATTTGCTTCCAACGGTTGAGATCTTGCCATGTGGCATCACTATATCAATTCCTTGGAATTTTGCATCAAAGTCCCTGCATTTCTACGCACACGCAAACTGACGGCGCTCAAAAGTAAGTGTACATATGTCCCTCCGCTTTCTCTCTCCTCCATAGTTCCCTAAAAAACTTAGAAAAGTATATTAAAATTTTAAAACGTGATTTTTTCGTTTGGGACGAGGGAAGGGACGGTTTGCCTCCGGACGGGACAAAACTGGCAAAGTCGGGATGATTTTTTCGTCCTGCGATGAAAAAACTGTTTCTTCTACGTCCGCTGCAATGATTCCAGACGTCGAACGGGACGATCTTCGTCCCGTTCCGTCCATCGTCCACGTCCCGGACGATCCGGAACTATAGTCAGTGCCACAGAGGTAATTTTAATATTCTGAACTACGGCCTTGCTGTCTGCGACAAAAAAACTGTCCCGTCCGCATCCGCTGCAATGATTCCGGACGTCGAACTGGACGATCTTCGTCCTGTCCCGTCCATTGTCCACGTCTAGGACGATCTGGAACTATAGTCAGTGCCATAGAGGTAATTTTAATCTTGTGAACTACAGCCTTGCTGTCTGCGACGAAAAAACCATCCCGTCCGCGTCCGCTGCAATGATTCCGGACGTTGAACGGGACGATCTTCGTCTCGTCCCGTCCATCGTCCACGTTCCGGACGATCCAGAACTATAGTCAGTGCCACAGAGGTAATTTTGAACTTGTGAACTACAGCCTCGCTGTCTGCGACTAAAAAACCCTCCCGTTCGCGTCCGCTGCAATGATTCCGGACGTCAAACGGGACGATCTTCGTCCCGTCCCGTCCATCGTCCACGTTTCGGACGATCCGGAACTATAGTCAGTGCCACAGAGGTAATTTTAAACTTGTGACCTACAGCCTTGCTGTCTGAGGTAGGGGAGGGGAAAGCTTTGACCTTCTCAATCCCATTAAAACCCCTCTTTTATATACACCAAAGGAGAAAATCAGCCCAAACACTATAAATACAAGTGTATGCTTTCATTAGAATATGCCCAAATCAGATTTGAATTCCAATTCCCGCCCTTTCTTGGATCTTCCTCCAGGACGATCGATCTTCATCTGGGTATCGTCAGAACGGGCAAATCTCGCGGCTTTACTGATTTTGCGCTGATTTTTCTCCATTTCCTTGCGGTTTCGTTGATCCTTTTTTCTCGACGATGGGTAGACCGAGGAAGAAGAAAGATTCAACGCAATCGGTTGCAAAGGCTCCAGCGCCGTCCGCCGCTGTGGCGGATGATGGTGCTCAAAGAATTCTTCTTGATGATCAGCGGCGGCAGTTCAATGATCGAGAAGGTAGGGAAACCCCAATTTAAAATTCTACATTTTCAGTATGATAGTTAAACTGAATTTTCGTGTGCGATTGCTCAAATTAATTGTATTTTATTTTGTAAGTTCAATGCAGAATTGCTGCGGTGGAGGCTATTCGGGATGCGGAGATTGAAAATCTGCAATCAAGGTTGCGCCTTCTTCGATCTTGCCTTAGCAAGGAACAGTTGGCGACTCCTGCGAAACGGTTCTTTGAAGAGAACTTCCCCAAATTGTCGGTGGTTGAGAATGTAGACAACGGAATTCTCGAGCTTGAGTGGAAGGAAATAGTAGGGGGAGTTTCGACAAATGTGATAAATTCTCTCGGGGCAGGTTCCTTCGATCTTGCACCTGACTTCTCTAGGCGTTCTAGTAAGCATTTATAATTATCTGAAAATTCTCTTTGTTTTGATGCCATAACTCCAACTTCTTTTGCTATTTTACAGTCGAACTGAGCCTTTTAGAGGCTGCGCAACGTCAAATTCCTCGTTCTGTGAGTGATTGCTAATACCCATATGCAAAAACTAAAAATCTAGTCATAGAATTACAAAATATAGCTGATTTTATGAATATGTTGCTTCCCAGGCGCTTGAAACTCCATGCCAGGGACTGCAGGAGGCCTTCCGGACTCCTGGGGTTAGTACATACAATGTTTTTTATTTTATCTGCTAATCTTTCCGTAATGATTACCCATTGTGAGCAGCTATTATCCATATTTCGATTTCTTGATCCTCATTGATTCTTCTTCATTTTCTTCCTATTGTTCTTTCTAAATCGTCTGTCAAACTGGATGACCGTCGAGGAACCTCTTTTCTAATATCTTCAATTCCAGAAAAAAGTTCAATTGACGTTTAATTACGTTGGATGTTTATTTCTAACTTCCATTATGGTTACCCATTGTAATCCACATTTCAATTTCTTGAACGAGTTGCTTGATCCTCATTGATTCTTCTTCACTTTCTTCCTATTGTTCTTCTGAAACGTCTGTCAATCTCGATGACCGTCGAAGAACCTCTTTTCCAATATCTTTACTCCCTTAAAAAAATTCAGTTGGTTTTTATATCTAATAATTTGATCGTGGCCATCGGTTTAAATTATGTTGGATAGCTATTGCAAAAATACACCTTTCATTTCTTAACCAATAAACGTCCTCACCGAAACTTGGCTTCAAATTTTATAAACTAGACCAGGCAGGTTGAATGATAACTACTTTCACTTTTTTGTGACTGTAGAATTTTCCTCCAAAGGACAAGGTAGATTTCACCTTTTGCAATTCGAATGTTTAAACTGAGCCAGAACATCACCTTTTTAACTGATTGAATGAATTATATAACTGTTTTATGTGTCTGTAATGATTGATATTGGGAATTTTTCAGGCGACGGCTCACAGATTATCTTTCGGCATGACCCCCAAAACTCTGCGACTTCCCAAGCAAGGGGAGAAGATCCTCTCTGTTTGTGGTTCTCCTCTCGGAGTCTTTGGGGAGGAAAATTTAGAGGCCATACAGGGTATGATAGCTGTTATGAATTAAATTTCTTCTTCTTAAATCTTGCTTCCTATTCCTTTTTTAATTTCTCTTTTTTTACATCCTTATTTAGCCTTTTTATTGTGCAGAATCTGGTGGGAGTTCTTGAAGCAATTACGCTTGGAATCTTTCTGGCGCTTCAGGACTGGAGTAGTTCAGATAGGTAAGTTCACATAAGGCCTTCCTTTTTTTTTATAATGTCGATTGAAAACGGCCAACCTCCTTGCCGCTAGTGTTAAATAATATAATTCCTTGTTTAGTGTGATAGTCTCATCCCAAGTGTTTTAATCCAATTTCAATTATCACTTGCTAATGGAGATGAAATGGCATGTTTACGTCGGCTACATAAAGCTGCAAAATAATGTACATGGCTTTTCTTGAGATACCAATTTTATTTTTTATTCCTTTTCATATTGTGGTTTGTGTTTCTATTCGTTTCATTTTATTGCAAGAAATTGAATCTGGCTGAACTCATAACCTTGATTTGCTCCCTTTGTCTCTTTTAGGATAGAGACTGGAGGAATGAATCATTTGATGTTTGCTCTCAGTACATAAAATGTCTTATGATTATCATGTTGTACAAATCTTCAATTTCAGGTAATGATTTTTCTGTTTATGGTACAAACTATGAGGTTTGGGACATGAATTGAAGTGCCATCATTGGATGGGGGAATAATGTTTGCCTGTATAATCAATATAGTGCAGGGACGCGGACGGGACAATTTTTTTGTCCCAGGATGAAAAAAATCATCCCGTCTACGGGATTGGATGAAAACCGGGATGGAAATTCGTCCTGGGACGAATGGGCAGGATGGTTTTCGTCCAGTTGGAACGTAATATCTGTCCCCTCCAGAGGTCTTGGATGGTAAAATACATACGAAAATCCATTGGATTTGCTTCCAACGGTTGAGATCTTGCCACGTGGCATTGCGATATGATTTCTTTGACATTTTGCATCAAAGTCCCTGCTTTGTTTCGCACGCGCAAACTGATGGCATCCAAAACTAATCGTACATATGTCCCTCCGCTTTCTCTCTTCCATATTTCCCTAAAAACTTAGAAAAGTATATTAAAAACTGTAAACATGATTTTTAATTGTCCGGGATGAGGGATGGGACAGTTTTTCTCTGAACGTTATGAAACTGGCAAAGTCGGGACACGGAAGATGTTTTTCTTCAATGGATGAATCTCTGGAGGGGACGGGTTGGACAAAGTTGAAATATCCAGACGTCAGACGGGACAATCTTTGTCCCGTTCCGTCCATTGTCCACGTTTCGGATGTCCTGAAACTATAATAATCAACACCTTTTCTGGTCTAGCTACAAATATTTAGTAAACATCTTCCAAAACCCTAGTTCTTAAACCCTCTAATCGTATTAACCCTAAATCCTAAACCCTGAGGAAGTTGTATAATTCTGAAATGAAACATCATGAGGAAGCTGACCAGTGACAGAAGTCCTTTAAGAATTTAATGTTAACACAGATCTCTTGTTATCCTCTTTTGAGGTTTGTAGGAGACAAACAAGAGCAACCAAAACTCTTGAGGGGATGGAAAGGATAAAGTTCCAATCCTGATAGCTACTTATACTATCCTAATCATTTAAAGAGGCTCAATAGTGTATACATGTAAGTCCTTGACTGCTACCATGAAAGAATGCTCCTAACATCATTTAAAAACATGGGAGCATGGGTAGAATAGTGGAAAAAATGTCAAGAAATCTTTGAGCTGACCCACATAGGCCATAAAAAATCATAGAACAAAAACAGAGATAAATTACATGTCAGTACCTATTTATGACATGTGGCATCCCAGTTATGAGTAATGAACATGGATCTAGTTCTTGATTTAAAATAGGGGTCATGACTAGGAAATGATGGTTCGGTCTCAATATCAGATTTTTGCCGAAAGCCTAAAACTAAACCTAAACTTTCTCATGGTCTTTGTTTGGTCAAAGGTCCCTTTTGGTTCCGTAAAACCTACTAGTTCTGTCACAGGTATCTGAAATTAATATATCTGAGGGTTTCAAAATCAAAATTAGGGTATGAAATATTAATTAAATGAGGCATAGAAAAAACCTTGGTAGGTAAAGATTCCATTTTGTTATGGATTCACAACAACAAAATCAAAGAGAATGCTATATATAATTACATTTTTAAGTATTAGCATATTTATGTATTTACATGTTTAGATAATTACATATTTTCATGTAATAGTAGAGTTTCCTTATTGGTTACTTGCATGTCCAAGCTTTGGAGCCCAGCCGCTGCAAATAAATATTTTTTCCCTCCTTCAATTCCAGTCTCCTTTTTTACTTTGGTTTGCTTTCTGTACAGAATGCCATACCAAACTTTTGGTAAACCCATGATTCCCCGACTGATGGTATCAGTTCAGTATGCTTTACGAAAGTTCAGTGAAAAATGATGAACCCAAGTCATGAATGGTGGGCAGTCAGAAGTGGGAAAAGGAATTAATGTAAGTTCACTGACTTCATGGGAAAGTTGTTGGTTCCCACCTTAAATTTTATAAGTTATCCAAGTGGTCCTGAAATGTTAGGAGTACCTAAGGACAACCCTTTCTTATTGATCCTTGCTTAGTTTTAGAGGACATGTACTTATATTTAAGATTTATTTTGAGCAGATATATCTCTCTTGACAATAAAATTACTCTTTTTCTCATATGCTAGTTATGTATGTTGAGGGTAATTTGAGAAAAAATATACTAATGAATGGGTCTTTTATAATAATAAATTCATAAATATTTAAGAAATATTAATATCTTTATCAAGTTTACTAGACTTCTTGAAGTAAAACACTCATATTCTATCATGAGTATTTTCTACTAATTTATGGATATCATTGGAATTACCCCCATAATACCTCTCTGAGCAGAAGTAGATTACAAATTTTCTTGAGTTTCATTAAATGCAAAGGGTAGGTATGTTTCTAGGAATATTTCAGGGTATACATGAAAAGAAAGAAGACCAAGGAATCTTAACGGGCTGGAGAAGCAAACTGTATTCAACTAAAATAGGGATCAAAAGAATTTAATAAAGGAGCCCCAATACATATCATAAACTCATAACTTATAGAAACAGTTAAAAGTTCCTAAAACATTATAAGTGTAATTTTTCAACAGTCTTAAATCATGAAATTTAACCCAATATTTTTAAAATTTTTTGTAATAATAGGGATATTTTTCCATGAATATGACAGGTAATAAAATGATTATGATCAGATGAACTCATTATTTCTCCATTACTAACAGAATGTGCACTATTTAGTTTGGATGTGAATATTATGAAATTCTACCATATAGGAACCCAGAGCATGATTTCTACAAAATAGTACAATCAATTGAGACGTTAGAAGAATTATCTCCATCATAAAAATTCCATCAACCACACATACCACACATATTAAATGATCATTAGTATTCTTATTTTTGGAACAGATAAACTTTATAGTATAAGAAGATATGAATATCTTGATAAAATGTTAAATCTTGTATCACGATTAGTTCATGTTTGAGCATCCCGAAAGCCACCATGAAATTCTTCTTACCTTTATTTCCTATGAGATGAAAATTATATGATAAGCCCAAAATTTTATGACCACATTAACAACTTGGAGATAGTGTTCAGGTATTAGCAGTTAGCCTATGCCCTTGAGACTGACGCTAATGTAGATGCAACATTGGATTCAGCTGATGGGATATGACACTATATCATAAGTTAAAGATTCACTCTGAGATGGTTAAATGTTTCAAACTATCAATGAGAAATTATGTATTGGGGTAGTGTGAAGACATTCAACCTAATGTCATGCCATAGAGTGACATGATGATCAACATAAGGATTAGAGATATACCATATGAAAAAAATTACTCAGGGCTTACATGACCAAGGGATCTTCAGCATAATATAATATACTTAATATGATGGAATGGACAAGGAGGTATCATTTTCTTGGATAAAAAGTCTTTGTTAAATGAGCACTCATCTCATCATTCAATTCCAACCTGATTAATATTCATAGTTCAATCTTATTCTAAACATGAACAAGAGTCACATCACTCTTGCTGAACCACATGCTCCAGATTTTTAATTAGAACCTTTTGAGGAAAAACCCCTAGAACTCCTACGTGGAATGAGAAATGAAATAATTCATGTTATTTAGAAGGAAATGAGGGGAAATTACTATAAGATAATTATTTATCAGAGGACATAGGTGAATGTATTGTCTTTGATAAGAAATGTCAGCAGAAGAGATAACTCAAGGAAAATTAAAACATAGAGATGTTTCAATTTCTGGAAAATGGACAATATCTGAGAAAATACAAGGTGAAGGTGGAGCTTGAAAATATTGCAAAGGTTGCAATGATAACCGAAGGGAACATCAAACTTACCTTGGGAGATCCATTATCTTTAGAAGATTAATATTATGTTCATAATGTAATATTTGATTTAATGATGTTATTTTTGAAATCATTGTAAATTTAACTTGCCTAAATCAAATACAATCCATAATTATAAAAATCTCCCACAGATGTGTATGATGGGAGTGAGGTCGTTTCCATAGGGACTGACCTCTAGAGGTGAATCTAATACTTGATTTAAGCTTAGGAAAATAAGATGATTACGTGAGTGATTAGAGGAATTATGTAAAAATATAACATAAGAAATGAATTAAGATTAATGTATGGTAGCTATAAGGTAGAAGATAAGATAATGGATATGATAGTTCTAAATTACTGTCTACTTATAATAAAAAGTAGAAATAGGTACTAAGAGTTAACTAGAAATGGGGAAACTAGAGGTGAGATATTTATAAGATAATATATTAATTATATAATTGTTAGAATCAATATTTTTATGTTGGAATTTAGGGGAACTGAATAAGTGGGGAATGAAATTTCTTTAGGTTCCTATATAATGTAAGAGATGTTGTAAGAGTGATTAAGAGGTCAATAATAATATTATTTTATGTTTCTGCAAAGTTAAAATGATAGAAATTAGGTTTATATAAGTAGATACATTTAATAAGTATTTATAATGTTTTTAATAAGACAAAATTTGGGAATTTTTTGTAAAACATTCAGTGCCTGGTAACTTTTTCTGAAATGCCTCAATGAGGCCCCAATACTAAATTCTAGAGAAATCGGATCTAACTTTGAATTGAATCAAAATAGGCGTAAACTAATAAGTCCCTAAGCTAGTGTTCATCTCAAAACAGAAAGTGTACTATATCCATCCTGATGTGAAGAGTAAGAGGTGGAGATGCTGCCCCCTAACTGAGGTGTGTGACTTCCTATCTATCTCCTTTGTGCTGGAATAGATCTTCGACTTCCTAACCTTTTCTAGCACCGTCATGAAGCTCCAAGCTCTTCTAAGGCTACCATGACCTGGGATAAGCTAAGATGCAGCCAAAAGGGTCTCTTGTTGGTTTCTATGGCCTTGACATGGATGATAAACTGAGAATCATTTGCAACAAAAGACTTAAAATGGGATCGTAACGACATGAACAAAATAAAAAATAAATCACCTCAACATGAATAACATCCATGATCCCTTCGATCATTGATTTAGTCAGTGGAGGTGCTCAAGTGTGTAGCCTCTAAACGTATCCACACGATCTTCGGCATGTTGAATCTCCTCCTTAACCCTTGTGAACTCTGTTCACCCTCTATCGGTCGTTACCCCGTCCTGATTGCATCAGGAGTGGAGAGGAGGTGTAGGGAGAAGGGCGAAGAAGAAGAAAGCCCCTGAACAATTCTGGCATGGGTTAATTTTGTTGAGGGCCTTCCTCTATTTTTACTAAGTGGGTATTTTCACAAAACCCCCAAAACTTAAGTATATCTTCCGACGTCCAAAAGTCCATATGCGTGTGACCCTCTAGGCCCATGTAGCAGTCTAGTTAATGACTCAAGCAGCCCTATAACCTTTATTGGCCTTCCATATTAATTAACTAAATATCATCAAATAGATTAATTAATATCAGATTGATTTAATCCAGTCTGTAGGTTGAGTCTCCAACACGTGGGGTGCCAAGCTACACATCGTGCTCTAGAAGATACAAAGGAAGGTGTATTGACTCACGCATAGAACTATTTATCATCGGTTACCGTGTATGTATAATCCCTCATCTGCCTGACGGTCCTAGGATGACTTAGGGTATTGTCAACTGTCAAACCCTAATCCGTCATCCAAGAAAATCATAGGAAAATCATTGGAGAACTCTTCTCCAATATTTTACTGCCTTGGCTAAGGACTTCATTGCATTTTCTTCCTTGATATGTCAACTCTTATACTGATGGTGTACGATCCCATCTTGACTACTCAATCGTCTTCATGAACTTATTGATGTACCTGAACTAAAACTGTTTAGAATCCCATGATTTTAGAGGAACTCGCTGGTGTATCAATAAAATTGATGTAAAATTATCCATACACTAGAGGTGTCTCAACTCTACACAACCTTGATGTGAATCAACCTGACTGACAGTTTGTTATAATACCTCTCAGGAATTTGTATGTATCAATTGAGTGAACTCTTTCCTCTAAAGAGAACACACTATCTACCCTTAGTGTCTCCGCACTCATGGCTACGGGACTGATCATAGTCATGAGTGAGGCTTGAAGGTAATATTCAATCCCTATACTTTGATGTCCTTCTCAAGTATTCTTTGAATATGAATATTTAGAACACATGCTTAAAGACTGGTGATCTCCATATTACAAATTATCATAATTCATTATGTCTGACCATGTACCCATGGACTTGATCATAAGCATCACACATGCACTATAATGAATATGTTCTATTAATGAACATGAATGAGATATGGAATGCGTGATTGGCTTGCCAACCACATATATGTCCAACATGAACTACCTAAATGTATTGGAGAATGATCAACGTAAGGAAAGAGGCTAACCTTAGATCCCTATATTCCACTAGAATAAAGGCATCTTCCTGATGTAGATCAGCCTCCCCACTTCTCTATTGATCCTCTCCAAACAGTCACAACACCAAGAACACACTTGATGGACCTTCAAAACTTCACTTTCTTTCAATGCTCCTACTTAGGAGGAAGTGAGCTTAAAGATATTTTTTTCAAAGATCAGGAGCTCAATTTATGTATCCAATCATATCAATGGATATAGGACATAAAGATAAAGCTATCCTTAAAATTTCAGCTTAATTGGACTTCTAGAACCTCACATATCAAGCCTGTAACTTAGATGATTCCTAACCATTGATTTAACCCAAAGATTTCTCTCTCCTTATCCTTGCTAGCAGCATCGTGTCATTCTGTTAGGGTTTTGTCTCATTGTAGCATTTAATGCAATCATTAGCCCAGATTTGTCCTCGTCATGAGTGACGAATGGATCCGGTTGTGACATGTGTTGCTTCTAGAAAACGCAAAATAAAGGGATATGGTTAAGTATTATAATATATATATATATATTTATTAAGTCTTACACATCAAACATGGTGGTGCGTCATTGCACACCATTTCAGCCCACTTCTTTTTAAACCTAATGAAAGTGAGAGACATGCGAGCCAAATGCACATGTGGTGCCACATCTCTTGCAATAATTGGCTGGCACCGTCAATATTAAGCATTCAACAAAGAGAAAATAATAAAATATAAATTCAAAATGCCTCGGTCTCCATATCACATTTATTCCAAAAAATACCAATTTTATTTTTGTAAGGCCACGTCACCCTTACGATTAAAGAAATAAGAGACAATACTAGTTAAATGCAATTATGGTATCATAGCAGTTTGCCTTTAACGACTGGTTGACGCCAATCATTCGTGAGGTTTAATTATTGGCTATCGCCAATCATTAAACCTAATTGTTGGCTGGGCACCATTCTACAAATCGAACAACAATTGGTGGCATGGCGAAAATATAAGGCCCAGAAATATCTCAAAATTCATACTATATTAAATAAAAGCACAAAAATATAAATAAATATGTATTTGAACTTAGAAAAATCATATCTTTAGGAATTTAATCTAAAATTTTTTAGGAAAAATCATATTATGATTCAATAAATTATTATTTTTAAGAATATGTTGTCAAAAATATGCACAAATTTCAGAACATCATTCTAACAATTGATTTAATCATTTTAGGCTTGATAGCATTCATATATAGCTAATCTAATGTGAATAAATATGGAAATATCATCATATCAACCTCTTAATATTTCATGTTATCATTGAGCACCTTGAGCGACAAAAGGGGTACACATCCCTTCAGGGCATAATCAGTAATTCATGATAAGGAATAATTAATATTTGTTCTCCATAAATTTTACTTATTTTAATATAAATCTAAAATAAAAAATAAAAAAACCAAAAAAATATTTAAATATCATTTTAAAAAAGAAAACTCTTAGGAAAAGATTCTAGCTTTCTGTTATAATTTCTATACATTTAGTCCATTAGGTATAAAAGGGAGAGTAGTGTTACTTCATTCGCCATTATCAATAGTTAATGATGTTTGTGAACTTTTTTCTTGAGTATAATACCATGGATAAAAAAACGTAGGTTCTTGAAGTGGAGTCAAATAAATACTTGAGGGAATTCCAAGGTATCAAGAGTTTCTAATAAAATAAATATTAGAGGGAGTTTCCATGGTATCTAACAGTTATTATTATCCTCTATTAAATAAAATAGTTATCATATACCTTACCTAAAATAGTAGTTATTATATATCCCTTATCTAGACTATTTTATTATCATATTTACAAAAACTTAAATATATATATAATAATAAATAGATTATGTCTTACGCCCTATTATCATAGCGAATATCATTACTTAGTGCATATATATATTATGCTATCTTTTATACCTTATTTTTTCCATTATCACCTACTATCCATTTATTATAATCATTAAAATTGTCTCTTTATCTTCTCTATCATTTAAGATAGTTTTTTTTAATTTTCAGAAACATGATTACGCCAATGCCCTGGGCTAGGCACCACTTGCTAGGTCCATAAGGGACAAGTATGCGTCAGGTACGAATAGCCAACATATCAGGGCTCTAAATGTGATGGGTACCTTTTGCTTCCAAGGTAGGTCATGTCGATTGGAGGATAGAGAATACATGCAAGATTGTAGCACCTAGTTGGGAAGTGCATCTGCCATATGATTCCCCTCATGAATCTAGTGGTGGATACTGGTATGTCTCAATCTACAATGGGTGATTCCTTCCAAATATTCTGCATATGTAATGAGAGAAAGAACCTATAAAGAGCATGCCATCTAACAACCAGGATTCTGCGACAATATGTCATGTATCACCAGAGCCTCAACAATGGTTTTATTCTGGACGCCGTAGAAGTGAGAAGAAATAAATATGATGCCCCTTGTGTGATGTAACACAGTACGACAGTGTCGTCGTATTGGATTGCCTCATAGAAAATAGACGAGTGTAATGCCATAAATGATTGATGCAATCTTTTAAAACAAGAAGCGTAGTAAATTGTCGTCGAATAGATCAATGGTCAGGGAAATGACATGAGAAACCTAGGGTCGGGCCAGGCTCCCGATGATCTGATAAATCAGTTTGAACACTGACAAAGTTGGGGAGGCAATCATTGCCTGTAAGTGGCCCAACCTTCGTAGATGACGAATCTAGTCCAACACCAAGAAACAAATATTACTCACAGAGAATGATGGTGGCTAATCCTAAAAAATAATCCTCTCAGGCAGAGGAATGATGTTGTCGGCACTGAGAAAGTAAATTACGCTGAAAATTAAAGGGTAACGGAGGGGAAGGGTATGATCTGGTGCAATTCCAACTCGGAAGGTAAGCAGGGGTAGAGTAATGGACCCTGTTGAAGAAGTTTGAGAACTTGACGGAGGAAGGACACTATTTTGATTAGCCCTGATTCAATAACGACAATGGGACCCACTGAAGGATCTGAGTTCCCAAACAGAAAGAATAAAAAATCCCCTTCTTGGTCCACACAGAGAGGGCGTTCAAATGCCCAAATTGGTTTAAAGGAAACTGATGTCAGACGTCGTCAAGGATGTCGTTTGGTCGGTACCGAGTATGATGGCTCAGTACCGATAAGGGATGGTGGTATCAAACGTCAACGGTGTCATCGTCCGACGAGTAATCCTAACGGGTCGATGTATCTACGATGCGAGTATGAATGTCCTACATGTCGTACATGCAGGCTCCGACTCGAGGGAGGCGCCGAGTTCCAAGCTTGGACGGGGTTGCCAGGTGACAGCGACGATAGCCTCTCGAACCTCGTCAGAGCAACGAAGGCATCTACGGTCGAATGGATTCTATCCGTAGGGCTCACACGTAATGGACATACTCGTTCGTACCGGTAAGACACTCACAGAGTCGTAGTTTTCTTTCGATTTGTCTCTCTCACCTACCTAGCCCGAGCGCAGTGGAGTCAAGACAAAAATATACTGCAAAAGGTAAATAAACGAGTGATGGGAGAGCACGGCGTACCTCGTCGGCGTGGCTCATGGTGAAGGATTTCATCAACGTCGGTGGTGGTCAAAGCAGGTGTGGCAGAGAGTCGCTGGAGAGATCACAGCGGCTCGACAAGCGGCAGTGCTGCTGGAGCTCTATGTAAAGGTCAGAGAGGAGAGGAAGATGATGAGTCGGCAGCACTTGCAACTCAAACCAACGGGCGACCAGGCTGGCACAGTCGATGGACGGTGCATCACGAGCTAAGAGGTCGGCCAAGGTGAGCGGTGTGGCAACAACGGAATAAACCTCGCAAAGGGTTACCTGTGTTTTCGCACGACGGACAAATGGCGAAGGCTCACAGTGTGGATCGGTTGGCCTAGTCAGCCAGAACGGACAGGACGGTCTACTAGTTTAGTCGGCTAGAGCTGGTTGGGTTGATCGACTGGGTCAAATTGTTCGGGGTGATCAATCGGATCGGATCGGTCAGTTCAATCAGCTTGGCCGGTCGGATCGGATCGGTCGGACCGATCGGATTGATCGTGACCAAATGATCGGTCGGGTTAGAAGTCCGAATGGCAGCCGGTCGGGCGGCCGTGGGAGGAGTCCGCCAACGGCGGCTCGGGTCAGCAAGCCACTTAGGGCCTTCGACGTCATCATATTATTCTATCAGACCTTTGTTTTATATTTCATGCAATTGAATATACCTTTTATACCAATCGGAGATATAATTTGTACAATATAAAAAGCTTTATTCCTTAGTTTAACATTTCAGAATCTAAATCACTCTTCAACGGATTGGATGCACTCTAGAATACCTAATTACGTGACACCTGATTAAGGCAGAATAATATGGTACCCTAATTATGTTACAAATGATTATGTTAATAATGTTCATCATAAAAGAAGGTCATGGAAAAAATTAGAAGCATGAGTGGATGAAGATTAATAAAACAAAGAAGTTAGAACTGATAAGCCTAAAAATGCGTGTAAATATGTCGTTGATTTGGCGTTTAGACTTATACAATAAAATTTATAATTTCCCTTAATCACTAAATATAGAATATAGAGCAAGAAAAGGGTCGAACCACAAGGAGGAACCAAGTAAGAATTTTTATCCAATTTTAATTAATTAACTTTGCACTTAATAAACCCTAATTATACTTAATATTGTTTTTAATTAATCAAACTCAAGTAAGAAAACTTAATTTTGATTTTAAATATTTTGTTAAAAATATCAAGATACAATTATTTAAATTATAAGACCAGATTAATTCGGATTATTAGTCTCCCAATTATTATAAAAATTTAAAACAATTTTTATGAATTAAAATTGGGAATTAAATAATTAAGAAAGGGAATTTTAAATTGGACTTCAAGATGGATGAATTTTCGGTTCAAATTTTATTTTTAGGGTTTTTATATATTAAATTAAATTTCCAAAAAATAAAAATCGAAATATAGAGAGAGAAACTAGACAAATTAACCAAGAGAGAGAAAGTGAAGAATTTGGGAAAAGATGAAATACGACCCTAAATTAAAATTCAAATAATGCAGAAATGTTCTAAATTGATGTAGAATTAAAGATAAAAAATCAAGTCTTGAATCAGAATAAAAATGCAGTGCAAATTTCATTCAAAACCTACTTCTAGGGCATGTACATTTCGCCCATGCCTTGGCGTTTTAGAATCGTTCAAGAAGAAGATTGAAATAAAAATCAGAAACGTACAACTTTGAGTGCAGAATCAAGAACTGTCGACTTCCAAAGCATCCCCTGTGTCCTTCCCAGCCAAATCCTTGGAGAGATCTTTAAAAAGTCAATTTCGCCCTTTTCCAGACCTCTATTTAAAGATCCAACAGTAGGGAATGTAGAGGGGGAAAAGAAAAACATGCCCTTAAAATTTCAGCCCAATCTGACGCTAGATCTCAAGATATCATCATTTTACTGGCGCTTAATCTCCACCGTTTGATTAATTTATCTCTCCTGCAAGAAGCTTGGAAATGGCGCTTTCTGATTGGTTCCGCATGATTTTTTCTTGTTTTTCGCCTTCTCGGATCTCGTTCTGACACGTAATTGTCCGCTTCAAACGGCCGCAATCATTGGAAAGTGATTGGCTTCTTTGAACGGCTATAAAGAAGCCACGTCGCCCTGTGTATATATATATATATAAAAAACAAAATCAGCAGCATTTTTTGACGTTTTCATCGTCGATTTCTGCGTCTGCAGAGCGCGCAATCATTGGGTATTTGAAACCCTTTTGAATGGACAGAAACAAGCCATGTCGCCCTGTTTTATTTTATTTTATTATATATTGTAAAATATGCAGAAAAAGACAAAATAGCCGCAATGTTTAACTCAAACGCGTCGTCGATTCTGCGTGCATTTAATGAACACGGCAAATCGACGCCACATGCACTTATTCCAGTGTGTCGCTAACGACGTTAAAAAAAGAAGTAAATGCTGCACGTGTGTCGGTTCACGTGCAGAAAATCACATTTGTTGGTTACGGCGTCATATATGAGATAATGATCGGCTCGTTATTGCATCGCGATTTGCGATGCCATAATGAGCCAATTATGCTCATTCTCTCTCTCTCTATTCTTATTTAAATAAAATTCATCTATTTATTTGCCCAAATTTCGGGCGAATGACGTGGATGCCATTTGATAAATATATAATTATATTATAAAATGCCAAACAAATTAAATATGTATTATTTAAATATATAAAAATCATTTCTTGGGTATATAATGGTAAAAAATTATATAAAAATATGGAAAAATTCCAGAAAAATTAGGAAAGCCCTTACCAACATTTAGCCAAGTATTTAAGGCCCTGTAAAAAATTATTTCTTCACTGAAATGAGGTTAAATTTCATGTACAAATGATTAAAAAAAATCAGAAATAATAGTAAAATCAAAATGTAAGTGATTTATCTTCATTTTTATATGATAACATGCAAATATAGTCATTAAAACACATAAATATAATGTAAAATTCATTAATTAATCATGTTAATTTGCAAGTTATCATACCCCCCAACTTAAATCATTGCTAGTCCCTTAGCAATGTACCATTATTTCTTTAGATGACTTCTTCATCCATCAATCCTTATTCATCTGCATGAAGTGTTAGTTATCAATAACATGCTCAAACGAAACTCCCCTCGACAATTTGGATTCCACCTTGTCAGGAATATGGGTGTCATCCCTCTAGATTTTGGGTAGCTAATGAAATGAAATAGAAAGATGTACTTCTCTCTAGATATTACACTATGACCCAAAAGGTTCCTCACTGCTCTCTTCAAGTGGTGGACCTCCCGCCTCTCATACCAAGGTCACTCTCTTCCGGGTAGCAGTTACTTTTGTTAAAATTCTCCACTAAGCTTCCTCCTACTATACAATAAAAGCTAGACATTCTCCGCCTCCCAGTTAGCACAGAATATCAAACATTGTGATGGCATGGTAAGAGAATAAGAATGAACGAAAGAAAGAATGCTCAAAGGAGGAGAGATGGATTTCAAATGATAGGTTTCATCAAGGATATATCATTTCAGGTTGCCTTCTCCCAAGACTTAGACGAATGAGAAAGAAATCATGTGTAATGCCCTTACTAGATTCAATAACTTGAAACAAAATTAATGTACTAACAATGCCTATCACAAAAATCCCCTTTTTTTTTAATTCCTCATATTTTGCTTGAACTCTAGGACTTTTTTTTTTTTGTAAGGGGTAAAGAAAATACTAAACATTGTGAAAGAGAAAATAGAATAGAATTATCATTGACTCTAATAAGGGCATTATGTAAAATCATTGAAGAGAAGAAGAGGTACTAAGAAATTGAAGAGCGAAATTAGACAGAAATGGTGATAGAGATGGGATAAAGGTGATCCCATGGAAAGGGAGATAAATGGCTTGGGAGATGGCTACCATCCATGAAAGGTTGTTGGTTAGAGAAAGGTTCAAGAAAGTGGATAGGTAAATAAAATGTGGTGTAACAAATGGAAGGGCATATGGAATGGCATAGTGAAATGGCAAGGTAGATGGAGAATCAAGAAAAGGAAATTCTGTGCTTAAAGACTTAGAGAAATGTCTATCTTCCACCCTAAAGTAAGATTGGCTCAATGAAAGAATAAAAACATTCAAGTAGGATCGGCTCAGTGACTGGTGGCGCGGTGGGGGTCCTCAATTCGCTCAACTCTCTACCATTTTGAGTCATAGTGCTTCAATCCTTTGATTTTCCTATCCCCTACACACCCACTAGATACCCTAGCCATTTGGACATTGCCTCCCATATTATCCAAAATCAAAGTTTGTTTTTTTTTTCATGATCATGATCTGTTTTAAGGCCTTGTAAAAAATTATTTCTTCACTGAAATGAGGTTAAATTTCATGTAAAAAATGATTAAAAAAATCATAACTAATAGTAAAATCAAAATGTAAGTGATTTATCTTCATTTTTATATGATTACATGCAAATATAGTCATTAAAACACATAAATATAATGTAAAATTCATTAATTAATCATGTTAATTTGCAGGTTATCAAGAACTACAAAAGGAGGCCCACTTCCAAAGAGTTGAGGGCTGCCAAAGGGAAACCCTAGATGTGAGAGCACAAGAATATATTAGATCATTAAAACAAGATATATCACATGTTCTTATCTTGGCCATATAAAGAAATGGAATATATGCCTATTATGGAATAAATGACGCATAGATTTAGAGATATATGCACAGATACACTCAGTCTGCTCTTTACACCTTCTCACCACTTTATTTTACATGGTTAGGAAGAATACATTCTCATGATATCAACACTTATATAATTTTAACCTTAAAAAATAATTATACTCACTTGGGCATCTATTTCTCGTATAATTTTATTAAAGTCTGGTCAAAGGATTTAAATCAGTTGTTTCCTGGAGACAACCCATGACTTTTTCTTCCTCATTTTATTGTAATTTTAATTTATTCCAGATGAAATCCTTGTTCTGATTATTATCTTAGTTTTTTTGTTTCGTATAAAGAACAAAGTAGATACCTTAGTACTAGAGGCACGGAAGAAGGTATTATAACCTAAAAGAGGTCAAAATACTTATTTTTCACCTCCCAAGTTGTCAAGAATTAGGGAAATTTGTGGCATGATGTTGGCAACCTCGATAGGCTATATTCTCTATCAAATTGATATATAAGAGACATTGGGGTATTTAAGAACATGTTGAAACATGAATATTAAGCACGCATTTCTTTGTCATTATAATCATTTGTATCTATATGAATAATGAAATAATGCATGCTATAATTTACATTATAAATTATATAGTATCCATTTATAAAATGATATCTATTATTTTATTAAATTTTAATATAATTAAATATAAATATTATGCAGAAAAAGAAAGCCCAATCTTTTCTACAATATAACCTGTGATATTTGGAATTTCAGTATATTCACAATTATCAATAAATTTATGGATTATTTTTCATAAAAGATAATTTATCTAATTCAGAATGAATATATTAATCTACATAACACAGAAGCACATTAGGTTCAGGTTTAGAGAATTGACAAGCAGTCTGGTAGTGTAGGTCAATGGGCTACAAAAATAATGTCAATCCCCTCAAGAACACAATAGCTTATCTCAAGTTTGTTCGAACCAGAAGGTGATATTCTCTAATTTGTGTGATCATTTGAAATATCCATGCCATTGCAAAGTGTGTGTTTGCATTCTTCAGAGATGAATATCAAGACAATTTTTTGAAGGATATTCCACATGAACTAATATTCTAAAGGGTAGAAACTCATGCTTGAATCAATTACTCTACAATGTAGAGGATCGGTGAGAAGTTCAAATCCATTATTGATCCATCAGTTTCTTCATCTGAAAGCAAATATGTTTTATTTATAACGCACTTAATATAAAATTTTAATCGTTATTTAGATAAAAATCATCTGAAATTTTCTAGTAATTTGTGAAAATATGCATCTTCACTATATTATAAAATCTAAATTTTGGGATACTAAAACACCTTTCATCACCCAATTCAATCTAGATTTTATGTTGGGATTTATTCCCACTTCACCCATGATACTTCCTACCTAAAAATATCTTAAACATAATATTTTTAATCAAAATTCTCAGTTGATGATATTGCATGCAACATCGTACAAATAATGATTTCAATTATATAGTTTTTAATGTATTTTTTAATATAATCTAAATGACTTGAAAATGATTTAAAACACCTGGGGGTGAGAAAAAATAAAAAATTGTGACAATAATGACCAGTTAAATTCAGAAGAAAGAAAAAAATGTGTATTGAAATTTCATGATGAGAGAAAAATCCATGTTCTGGGCCCTATGCAAGGATAACGCTTGGTTCGATAGAGTATAGGGTATAAATACTTTCATAGGGTGAATCCAGAACATCAAGTGAGTCAAAGAATGCACTTCAGGCTCATGTGTGTGTGTCTCCACACTGCTTAGACCTACACATTATCCTCCTCACAAGATTATCTTAGAAAATCCCTACACTAAATTATTTTTTGCAAGTGTGATATTCCTTTGGAAAAATAAAGTTATGACATGTAAATATTATTACGCAACATGTTTTATAAGGTGACATGTCTGTAAAAAACCTCCATTTAGACCCAAAAATGTATGTATTATGATTAAAATTTGGAATTAAAAAATAAAAAATAAAAAATAAAAATTTAGATCTTATAATCCCCTTCATGAACATACCCATGATTTTGGAAAATTTTCCGCCCATATCTTTTTATATGTCACACTTATAGGTGTAAATCCAATGAATACCACTTTTCTCAATTATGAACCAGAACTAAGGTAAAATACGCGATTTAGGGCTTCTTGGTTTATAAAACAAAATTTATTGTTCCCCTTATGAGCATACAGCATGTATGGGTTGAATCCATAGAGAGCAAGTCATGAATAAGTAAATTTTAGCTTTAATTTCTGTTTTTTGGTTTTTTGATTAAAATTTTAGAAATTTAACCTAAATTAATAAAGATAAAACTAGAGAAATTAAATTCAAAATAATTCTAAGATGACTAGAACATAATTGGCCTAATTAACTTAATTTATTCAAATTTAGTAGAA
Source organism: Wolffia australiana (assembly GCF_029677425.1). Classification (NCBI taxonomy): domain Eukaryota; kingdom Viridiplantae; phylum Streptophyta; class Magnoliopsida; order Alismatales; family Araceae; genus Wolffia; species Wolffia australiana. Next base: position 11,556,977 of record NC_135837.1, on the reverse strand, counting down.
TAATTTGGAGAATTAATATAATTTATGGTAAAGTAATAATTAACTCAAAATACCTTAGCTGGCACATTGGGAGTGTTTGATGATGGTTGGCGGAGATGGACATAAGTGGAATGGAATGGATGAAAGAGATATTGTGGTGGTTGCAATAGAGATGATGGCGCATATGCGCCAACAAGCGGTGGAAGGGGGGAGGGTGATGACCATTTTACCATTGCTTGAGCGATCGAGATGGAGGCAGATATGCATCAAAGAGTGAGAGATTGGGACGTGGCATGCGGGATAATGAATCCTTAGGCTACCGATAATAATAACCTAGGATGAAGGACAAAGATGTGACTTGGAAAAAGAAGAAGATCACACTAACCTCGTTGTCACATTCCCAACAGGCGGTGTGGTAATTTTTTTTCATGTGCCTTGATCTGAATTTCACTCTTTCAATCCTTCACTCTTCGAGTACAAGAATGGAACCAAACAGGATTTTGAAAGAGCAAATCACTCTGCTCATTGTAATTAGAAACAAAATCCAAGGGTACCTTTTTTACAAAAATGGGTTGGGGGGGGGGGTTTCTATTTTAAAATCCAAGATAGTTGATACATAGAGGAGGAAAATGTGGAACTACTCAACATTTCAGCCCAAAACTCCTGCCTCATTAGATATTATCGTTTCAACTTTGAGCAATCTGAGCCATCCAAATTTCTCTCTCCTCCAATGTTCTCTCTCCTCTGAATTATGTGGCAGATTGCCAGCTTGGCACAAACTTCCAGAAGGAGAAAAGCTAAATTAATTCATTAAAAATATTTAAATAAATTAAATTTTAAATTTTCTAACTTCTAAAATTAACTTCAAAACATTCAAAACAAATACTAAAAAATCAATAAAATTTGAATATCATTAAATCAATATAATAAATCCAATGAAATATTTAAATATATCTATATCAATATTTTATTCATTTAAAAATTATTTTACTCATGAAATTAATATCATAAATTAAGTTAAAATACCATGAAATCAACAAAATTTGGAAATTCATTCTAAAGGTGCAATACATTATCTTAATCATTAAGAATATGGGTTTATGATTTTTTCAATGAAAATAAGCACATCAAATAAATGACATTATTACTAAAAGTAGCATGATATTATAATTATCTCTTCATACTTACAAAGGTACGGCAAATGTTGATCTATGGTTGAGTTGAGGTGAATTCTTATTACTTAGTACACTTACTTGCATCATGCGGAACACAAAAATGCATGTCATGAAAGGGAAAAAGTTCTGTACCTATAGGAATGTGTTGACGTTGTGAATTTATATTACAATGACATGTCTTTAGCATATAATCTAGAATTGATTAAGGTGGCTATTCATTTTTATATCCCTTAAATGTTATATCCCTGGCATCAGCCTTATTATGTGTCCTATTTTTTGGCATTGCTAATGTACTTGCAACCATTAATTTGTGCCCATGAGTGATTAGATAGTTCATGTAATAACTTATTTTATACACATTTACACTATACATGCATAAACATATTATTTCATATTTTATATAAATTTCAAAAAAATAAACATTTAATAAAATACATCTCAAAATTTATAGAATTTTCAAAAAGTCATTATGGTTTGCATATTTTATGGTTTTTTTATAAATAGAGATGCTCATAATGATTTTAATCATAAATAGATACATTTGTGGTAAAAAATATCCTTAAATATATATTCCACTAAGTCCAAAAATATGGAATATTTGTATATTCACGGATTTATCACTTCAGGAAATTTTTGGCCTATTGGATTGATGAAGTGGGTCGGTTGGTCAGCTTAGCAATTTGTAAACCATGGGAGTAGGCTAGCTGTTTGTGGGAGTGTGCTAATGCGATAGTGAATAAATTTAGGATAAGCAGGATGGCGAATCAGAATGCACTGGTGGATGCCAAAGTAGAAGGTTGAACCAGTTATAAATAATTTAACCCAGATTCAGACAATATATTTGCTATGTATCTAGGAATTATAGGCCATATCAATGCTGGATGTTCATGAACTCGGCAAATCCCAACTCCCAATTAAAATCAGATGACATTTCTCATTTTTATGTATTTGAATCTAACTCTCATTCTCTCCCTCTTCTCTTTACGTTGTTATGATCCAACTATCTCAACCCTTTGATCGCCAATTAGTACATTAATGGGGATACAGAATAATTGCAAAGAGTATATCCAAAGATTACATCTCAACCTTTTTTAGATAAATTAATCAATAATCATGGGAGAAATGAGAAATATGCTTCATCACCAAGATATATGACTATTAAACTGAGACTTGATGATGATTTGGAAGATTTATTATAATCTCGATGAGGCTGTTTGATTTCAACATTATTTGGAATTAAATTTTCACTATAGTATAGTTAGGAGCCGATGAATGTGTGCTATTTTTATTGCTCCCACTCGCGTGCCTTTACTTAACCTATAAATAACCTGGGTACAAATTATGGCCTCAATGACCCAAAATCTTACAAATATCACTAAATCACATTGTCTCACCATTATGTAAAATATAATAAGTTTCTAAGAATTTTTTTTAATATAAATGTAAATGAATGTTTTATGGTTGATTGATCCAGATTAATACTAATTGAACCCATCAAAAATGTGATACATGAAAGCATTTACCAATGTGATTAACTCATATTTTTTCTAGAATCATTTTCATAACTCATGAACACTAGTGTCTATGATACATTTCCTTGAATAATTAATATTCAATCCACTATGCTTGAGACCAACATACTGGGAATTTTTATCTTACATTTTTCTAAAATTTCAGAAACTTTAAGTGTTATATTTACTGGTGAAATTAAGTACCCTGATAGTGTCTATCATTTTCTTATCTTTATATATTAATCCTTAAATTTATAAACCCAAATAGGATAATGTGACAACTCTGCGTTGTATTTTTTTCCTCTCAAATCTTTCACTTTATCACGCGCTCAAATCTAGGATTCATTAGTGCCTTGACAAAAATACATAATAGATTCTCAATATGCATTACTGTTCATGGATTAATTTCTTTCTAGGATGAATTTCCATTTCTTTCTGCAATACCAATGAAAATTTTGAGATAAGGATGTTAAAAAATATCTCCTCTTAATAAGTTCATTAGAAACCTAATAGAAATGATGCATATCACAGTGGTACTGAATACATAAACTGGTGTTTCTTGAACCACAATTATGACAGTTTTTTCTGTAATACCAATGCTTGCCTTGATGACCCAATTTAAGTTCTAACCGTATGAAAAACTTGATATATTCATCTAATATTGATGTCGAGCACTGTCTTAAAATTATTCGATTTAAAGGTCACTAGTGTGAACATAATTAATGAGTTCTCACTGATAATACATTATATTACAATAAATTAAAAACTAAGGCTTTGTCATACTTGAAATTATTGGAGTTCAGTGCAGCATTCCTAGTCTACATATAACAGATAATAGCTTCACTTCGAATCAGAACCTCATTCATATATATGTTTTTAATTCTTTTTTGCAGTCATGAGAAAAAAATACAATGGTTCTTAGCAATTCATCTGGTTGATGATGAGCTTTTGTTCATTCAATACTGGTGAATGTTTTTTCCTTCTGATGTTGTGTAGGCCTTGCCGACCAAGGTCAAATTTCCAAGTAGATCCACAGCGAGATTTTATTCATTCAATATTGGTGAACACATTCATAAAATTGTGAAATTAAAAGGTCATCGGCATGGTCATAAGTCAAGAGTATTATATGAGAACAATAAGATTTAACAAATAAATCAGAATGCTTAGGCTGGGTATTCAGAATATAGAAAATAAATCAACAGAACACCATTTTATACATAAAATGGTTTCTCATTCGTTTTATCATTCCTTCTGAGAAACAATTGTGTTCATCAGCCATCAGGTGTCTCTAGACCACTTTTCTGTTGTTTTTATCCTTTGAGCCTAATGATGGTTGTAATGATCCATGTTAAAGTTCCAAGTAGAGTAAAACTGGATGTTTAATGTTACTAAACAAAGTTGATCAAATTGTGCAACTGAAATAAAAGTATAAATCTAATTGATTAAATTATCCATAATACACTGAACCAGAATATTTTAAAAACAAAGATCTTGGTTCATAATAAAACAAATAACTAGAATCTATGCATTCAGTACAAGTAGATATTATCATTCCTTTTATTTTTCCTTCTCACAATGGCGTTTATAAGACATACGGTGACTCTTGAACCACATTTCTGCTAATCTTATCCTTCCGATCCAATGCTTTCCTTCTCAATCCATGTTAAAGTTCCCAATTCTTTATTCGTTCAAGATTGGTGAACCACATGTCATTAAACAGTAAGTTGAAAGAATATACTAGACCAAAAGAGTTAATAAACTAGGTCTTGGTATTCATAAAAGAAAAAATAACTCTAGTCCGAATTTATCCATTTTTTGTGAGAAAGGAATTGACATGGTTCTTTGAAGTTAATTGTCGCATCAATTGTCATCATTCTCCATTGATGTTGACAATGATCATATCTTAACAAATTTTGGATGATGGATGATTGAGAATGACTTTGACAAGATCCCCATTGACATTTAATGTTAACATTGACAGGGTACGATTGACAGCTGACACTCTCTGTCAACATCATTTTTGCTAAATATCCACTGTGTCAACATCATCAAACCTTGTTGAGGATGACAATGACAGTCAACATATCATCAACCTTTGTAGACTATGACAGTCAATATGTCATCAACCCTTATTAATGATGACAATGATGATGACGGTCAACACATCATCAACCCTTGTTGACAATGGTGATGACGGTCAACACATAGTCAACCCTTATTAACGATGACAATGGCGATGACAGTCAACACATCATCAACCCTTATTAACGATGACAATGATGATGACAGTCAACACATCATCAACCCTTGCTGACAATGGCGATGACGATCAACACATCATCAACCCTTATTAACGATGACAATGATCATTATGGTCAACACATCATCAACCCTTAATAACAATGACAATGGCGATGACGATCAACACATCATCAACCCTTATTAACGATGACAATGATGATGATGGTGAACACATCATCAACCCTTAATAACGATGACAATGATGATGACGGTCAACATATCATCAACCCTTGCTGACAATGGCGATGAAACATCACATCATCAACCCTTATTAACAATGACAATGGTGATGACGGTCAACACATCATCGACCCTTATTAAAGATGATAATGACGATGATAGTCAACACATCATCAACCCTTGCTGACAATGACGATGACGATCAACACATCATCAGCCCTTATTAACGATGACAATGATGATCACAGTCAACACATCATCAACCCTCGACGATGATCACAACGACGATGACAAAGATGATGGTGGATTTTCCTATAAGCTAAATGGTGTCTCTTTAGCCATATTTCTGAAAGTTTTATGTTTTTCGGACATTGCTATGACATATATCAGATGTTCAATTTATTTTAACCATAATTTCAATGGTGGTCAGATGACATGAAGTCTGGCTCAGCGTCAGACAAAGTGTACTGTGGGGTGTGCAAAAGGGATGGCGTGGGCATCAACGGGGAGACCCAACTCTGGAAGGCGAAGACTGTCCATCAGTCTCCAGCTCGAGACATCTCCGCCAAGGGAAAAATCTCGAATTGGGTCTCGGATTTTGATCGAATTTCAGGTTTTTTTCGAGGTTCTTAATCTTGCTCTCGCCCTCTCATTTCCCATATTTGTTCATGTTTTGATTTGCTCTCCTGAACGCGGTTGAGTGGAGGAACTTGCAATGTCCGATTTGTGATGTGGGTCTTTTGGTTTTCTGAATTTTGAGGGCAAAATACTTCGGATCCTCGATGATCAAGATCGTGGGTCTTGCGTTTTCGACGATCATGATTTGATTTGATTTGATCTTCTTCTTCTTCGTGAAGCTTTTAGAATGATTGTGTCTGAGAGATAATCTTATCTAAGGCCGTTTGCGGATCTCACCTTTGGAGTTGATTGCTGTCATTCGGCTCTTCTTGTGGACATCACGGAAGGGTTTCTTCTTCGTGGAGTTGGTTTTCTTCTTCTTCGTGATTATCGCTCGGTTATCACCTGCATTTCTGCTTTTTCTACAGTTCATGTAATGGGGATGAAAAATCAAGTAGATTCCTTGATTTTTCCCCCTCCTTTGGGTATGTTTTATCAGGAAAATGTGAAACCTGTTACCTTGTAGATCTTCTCTCTTGAGCATCATCTTTCTTTGTTACTTAAACATAAACGGTAATCCAGGGGTATCTTTGAACCGATTTGTTTGTAGATATATTTCTTGGATTTTTTGCGAATTGAACTGCATTTTGCTATATCTTTCTTTCTTATTTTTGGTGAATTTATGGCGAGTACTATCTGATAATTTAATGATTGTGCCTCAGTAGAACTTCTCTCTTGGTCATAGTTTCGTATCGTTCCAAACTTATCTTAGTTTCGTATCGTTCCAAACTTATCTTAGTTTCGTATTATTCCAAATATATCTTCCTTAGTTTCTCAATTTGTAGAGGAATCTGTGGACACCTCCACGATGTTTTTCCTTGTAATCATACCTCTTGGATTTTTATTGACTGAAACTGTGGGTTGCTATATTTTTATCCATATTTTTAATGATTTTATTCTGAATATAATCTACTCTTACTTTCAGTTTCAAGTATATTAACTGCCGATTTTTCATTCAAAAAATGTTAGTCATGTCACTTTAGTAGACCTTTCTTGGGCATGTAGTCCTAGTTCTTTCTTTCTTATTTAGCGTGTTGAGTAATTAGAGATTGAAACTGTGGTTTGGTATGTGGTTATCTTTATTTTTTCTGATTTTATTCTGGGTTTTATTTTCTCTACCCACAGTTTCAAGCCTCAATCTTGCCGATGTTTCATTTTAAAATGTTAAGCTTCTTTTTTTTAAAGAAAAAAATGGTTAACTTGTAGCCTTGTGGATCCTCTCTCTTGGGCATGTAGTCGAAGTTCTTTCTTTATTTACATTGTCTGATAGAATCCAGTGACTTCTTTTTGACACCAATATTTTTTCGTGTATTATCTGTTGAATTTAAGTGATTAAAATTGTGCTATGTTATATCTATATTGGTACATTTTATGCTGAGTACGATATGCTCTTAAACACTGTTTCAGCCGCACTCTTGCTGATTTTTCATTAAAAATTGTTAGAACATTTCCTCCTGGCAATCTTCTCTCTGTGGAATATAATCCTTCTTCTTTCTTTAATACTTAGCACGTCGGAGAATCCGGGGACGTTTTCATTGCATTTTTTGGTTGTTAAATTGTTTGGATTTGGTTGTTAAATTGTATGCATTATATTTTTAATGTTTATATTCTAAGTACTTTTGCCAAGTGGATTGAGTAATTTAGACGAGAGTGGGTACTGGCTATGGTCTCTTCCTTGAAGAGAGAGTAGTGCTCTAGGCTTGCTACTAAGTTCCACTTAGTAGTTATTGTTCCCCGACCATATAAAGTTATCGTTGACACTCACTTGATTGGTTCAGGAGTAAAACTTACATCTTTGAATCTTTTTATCGTCTAATTAGCAGATTTCATCTTTGAAAAATTACTAGAACATTAGTGCATGCACAAACACAAGCTCCTTACCAAGAGCTTATCTAACTTTAATCCTTTGGTTCTCCTAACACTTTGCCTCAATCTTCATTCCTCTCGAATAGGGTTTGCCGACGAGATCAAAATCATTAGCATCGGCATCATCCTAGCCACAGACGAATGATGGTTACGAGTTCGTCGTCATCACGGGTCGACAATTGGCCGACATATGACGACGATGAACTCATCGTCGTCATCTTCATCTCGGTGGAAATCAATGGCGAGGACAATGATGAAACTTCATCTTGCTCTCTGCACTGTCTGGGTAAAATGAATCCAACATGTGAATCATGAACCCCTTTCTTAAATCCAGGTAATTAGGGAAAATGGGTTTGTCAGGTCTATATATGAAATGTAAGTCATCATGATTTGTATGTAATTGGATCATTGTTAGGTGTATTCTTCTGCTGGAATACCCCCTTCAACTTCGCGATTCAAGCAGGAGATGTTTTATCACTTGATTAGAATCTTTTGAGATAAAGAAAATCATTCACAGTTACATGTGTTCCCATGATTTATATGTAATTGGATCGTTGTTAGGTGTATTCTTCTGCTGGAATACCCCCTTCAACTTGGCGATTCAAGCAGGAGATGGTTTTATAACTTGATTAGAATCTATTAAGATAAAGAAAATCATTCACATTTTCTGATCTCTACTATCTTCCTTGGCACAAAAAATATCTGAAATTTTCTGATCGATGTTTATTGTTCTTCTCATTTAACTCTAACAGAGGTTTACCTTTTTTTCTCCAGAGTTTTGGAAGCTAATCCTGGAAAAAGCTTGCTGCCCCACAAATTTCTGAAATTTTTTTTAAAGAATGTCAATTCTATCAAAGCTTCGATGCCTGACCATTGATGTCACTGGAACCCTAATTGCATACAAAGGAGAGCTGGGCGATTACTATTGCATGGCTGCCAAGGCTGTGGGGCTTCCTTGTCCGGATTACAAGCGCATGCATGAAGGCTTCAAGAGTGCATACACAGAAATGGCAAAGAAGCATCCTTGTTTCGGGCATGGATCTAAAATTCCAAATATTGAATGGTGGAGAACATGCGTGAAAGACTCTTTTGTCAGGGTAATACTGCTTGGTTTTATCCATTTGCCTCCACTTTTTTTTTTAACTTCTCTTCCAGCCCAGTTCATCTTGAAACTACATGCCATGATCATGATGGTCTGACAGTTTAGAAAGCATACAAAGAATTATATAGCTGTAAGAATTCTTACCATGCTGTATGTTTTATAATGTGGTAATCGAAATAATCATAATGATGAAATGATGAAAATTTTGGAATTTTGCATAATTAAATTCTTCCATAAAAATTAGTGTAAAAAATCCTTTCAAATCGTATTTTTTCATATACTTTTGAGACTGAACTCAAGAAAAAATCACCATATTTGAAATCATTTCTGGCTAAAATCACTTCAAATCGTATTTTTTCAAATCGTACAATGTGGTAATAAAAAAAATGATGAAAATTTTGGAATTTTGCATAATTGAATTCTTCCATAAAAAGTTGTGTCAAAAATCCCTTCAAATCGTATTTTTTCATATATTTTTGAGGCTGAACTCAAGAAAAAATCTCCTTTTGAAATCATTTCTGGCTAAAATGCAACTGGCCATACTTGCAGGCGGGATATAATTATGATGATGAAACATTTGAAAAAGTATTCAGAAGAATTTACGCCTCATTTGGCTCCTCAGCGCCGTACTCTGTGTTCCCGGATTCGCAGCCGTTTCTCAGATGGGCACGCCAAAACAATTTGATTGTGGGCATTGTCAGCAATGCAGAGTACCGTTATCAAGATGTAATCCTCCCTGCATTGGGTCTCAATAAGGTACAAAGCTCATTGCATTTTTCTCTCTCTAACTCGAAATAGCATTTTTCTCTCTCCACACTGAGCAAATGTAGATAAGAGATAGAAAGACAGACATATAAATGGAGAAAAAAGTAGAGGTAGATATAGAGTTAGATGTAAAGTCAGAGGCAGAAATAAGGTATGGGAAGAGAGAAATTTATAAAATAAACATCAAATGAAATTACAGGGATGGAGAAAAAGTCATCATAAAAAAGTAGAGGTGGTGATAGAGAAATCTGTAGGCTTAAGATTAAACATCAAATGGCATGTTCGAATGATGACTTTGCACATCAGCAAATCATGATGTCATACCCCAAACAACTGAATTTACCCAGTTAATTCAAAGATTTTCCATTTAATGGGTCTTTCTCTCTCTAAAAATTTTGGGCTTTGTGCAGGGATCTGAATGGGACTTTGGGGTTTTCTCCGGCATTGAGGGTGTGGAGAAACCCAACCCTCGAATATATGAAATCGCATTAGAAAGGGCTGGTAACATAGCGCCAACGGAAGCATTACACATTGGTGACAGCCTGCGCAAAGATTATCTGCCGGCAAGAAGTATTGGAATGCAAGCCCTGCTTTTGGATAGGTTCAAAACAGCGGATGCAGAGAGTTGGAGGGAAGCTGGCGCGCCAGTTCTTCCTGATCTTGAGGCCGCCAAGGCCTACCTCACCAAGGAAGAAGAGGTTGCCAAAGCTCCACTAACATGAAAAGGTCTATGCTTTTCTCTCATCATATGTACCGTGTTTATCTTTCTCTATTAGAAAGAAATCTGGGATTCTGGAAAATGTAAAATCGGGTCACCCCGAATACAATCCATTTGTCCTTCTCATGCTTCAGCGAACATCTGTGGTTTGATTTAAGAGTTAACTAGGAATCTTCAGAAGGGATTCAGACTATAACTGAACCGCTACAACATAGATTTATGGGTTTTGAAGACAAAATGTTCTTCTCAGAGGTCTAATCATCAGCATCATCATCATCGTTGGGTAGAGTGAAAAGGAAGATAGATCTTTTTTTTTTTGAAATATATAAGATAGATAATGTGTTGCGGTTTTGAAGACATTCAGACGGCAGCAGAGAGATAAAGAGAAACAGAGATAATACTTACTGTGGCTGTGAGGAATACCCTTACGGTAGATCAGTATGGAAGGGAAAAACGGACACTACACATAGATGTGTTTTAAGAAAAAATCATGGACCTAATACTTTTCTGAGAGGTGCCATCATCATCATCACCATTGTCATCGCCATCATTTGGTGGACAAATGAAGAGAAAGAGGGATAATGCCAAATGTTGTGGTTAGATATATGCCCAGAGGTAGATCATTATCCAGGGAAAAACGTGTTTAAAGGAAAAATTGCAACCCCAATTATCTCTCCCCAGATGTCATATCATCATCATCATCATCTTTTGTAGAGAGAGGAAGAGATGCAGAGATAATGCATAATGTTGTGGCTGGAGACTTACCCAGAGGGTAGATCAGCATGCAGAGGAAAAACAAGTTTAGAGGAAAAATTGCAACCCCCAAGCTCTCTCTTCTCAGAGATCAAATGATCATCATCATCATCATCTTTTGTAGAGAGAATAGAGGAAGAGAAGCAGAGACAATGCTAAAAGTAGAGGAAGAAAAACATACCCAGAAGGCAGAGAGATCAGTAGGCTCTCCTCACACCCTTGGGCTTCTTGACAAAACTAAGCCTGAGCTTCCTCAGCCTCTTCCTCTTCCTCTCCATCTTCTCCGGCAAGCTCAATCTCTTCTTCCCTTCCTTCTTCTTCTTCTCCTTCTTCTTCTTCACAAACCTCTCATCAACATCATACTCCTTGGCAGAAATCTCCACTCCCCTGGCAGCCGCCTCCTTCATCAAACTCCTCGCCCTGCAAACCTGCCCATGTTTCCACAGCTTCTCCACCAGCAGTTCATACGTCTTCTTCCCGGGCACAAACCCATATCCTTTTCCAAGCCTGAACACTCTCACGGCGTGATCCACCCTCTCAATTCCGCACAAGATCTTCACAAATCCGTAGTACTCCTTCCTCCCCAAATCCCTGCCCAATCCTGCACCCCTCATCTTCTCCATCACCTCGTCCCCTTCGGCTGTTCTTCCCGCCTGGTACAAGCTCCTCATCACGGCGACGAAGGTCTCAGAATTGGGGGGAATCTCCATTGTTCGGAAGATTTCCATGGCAGCTTCCGTTCTTCGGATCTTGCAGAGATTGGAGATGAGAATGTGGAAGGTGTCGGCGTTCTTGGGGACCCCTCTGGCGGCCATGGCGGAGAGGACCTTGTCGGCCTCGGATTGGAGCCGGAGAGGGTCCTTCTTCAAGCAGAGAAGGGAGACGCAGGCGAGGATCGAGTTGTAGGCCTCGGTCCCGAGCTCGAACCCGCCTCTGCGCATCTCTTCCATCAATCTCCGGGCTTGATCGAGCTTCCCGGAGGCGCACCAAGCCCGGATCAGATCACAGCAGAGGGCATCGTCGGGGAAGACTTCGGGGGCGGATTCCTTGACCAATTTCTCGGCGAGGGCGCCATGGCCGCGGTCGGCGAGGAGGGAGACGAGGGAGGCGAGGGTTTTGGGGTCGGGGGGGAGGGTTTTGAGGAGATTGAGGGCGGGGAGGGGCCGGCCGGCGCGGATCAGGCGGAGGAAGGCGGAGTGGAGGGATTTGGGGCCGAGGGAGGGGCGGAAGTCGAGGAGGAGGGCGGAGAGGGCGGGGAAGTGGCGATGGCGGCCGAGGAAGGAGGCGAGGAGGGAGAGGGAGGCGTCGGAGGGGGTGAAGGAGCGCCGAGAGACGGCCCAGCGGAAGAGGAGGAGGGCGGAGAGAGGGGGAGGGGAGAGGGAGAGGATTTGGGAGAGGAGGGAGGTGGAGAAGGGGACGTGGGAGAAGCGGAGGGAGAGGTGGCGGGGGAGGTCGTCGCCATGGCTGGGGAGCTCGCGGAGGGCGCTGGCTATGGCGATGGCGACGTCCGGGGTAGAAGAAGATGAAGAAGAGAGATGGCGATGGAGAGGGGAGAGGAGACGAGCGGGTTTCATGGCGGAGGCGAACTCTGATCTGGGAGTTTGGGTGGAAAACCCTAGCTGGAGGTAGAAGAAGGTGCTGGGCTCATTACCTCATTGGTGTTGTGTGTGTGTGTGGGGTGTTTCTCTCTCTAGATCTCTCTCTCTTACTCTGGAAAATATATATATCTCTCTTGATCTCTTTCTCTCTCTCACTCTGGAAAATACATATATCTCTCTGGATCTCTCTGTTTCTCTGTGGATGTACATGTATCTCTCTAGATCTCTCTGTCTCTCACTCTGGAAAATACATGTATCTCTCTAGATCTCTTTGTCTCTCACTCTGGAAAATACATGTATCTCTCTAGATCTCTTTGTCTCTCACTCTGGAAAATACATGTATCTCTCTAGATCTCTTTGTCTCTCACTCTGGAAAATACATGTATCTCTCTAGGTCTCTCTCTCTCAATCTGGAAAATACATGCGTATCTCTAGATCTCTCTGTCTCTCTGTGGATGTACATGTATCTCTCTAGATCTCTCTGTCACTCTCTAGAAAATCATACATCTCTCTCTAGATCTTTCTCTATAGCTGGAAATACAAATATCTCTCTAGATCTCTCTCTCTCAATCTGGAAAATACATGTGTATCTCTAGATCTCTCTGTCTCTCTGTGGATGTATATGTATCTCTCTCAATCTCTTTGTCTCTCTCTAGAAAATCATACATCTCTGTAGATCTTTCTCTATAGCTGGAAATATAAATATCTCTCTAGATCTCTCTCTCACACTCTGAAAATACATAGATCTCTCTAGGTCTCTCTGTCTCTCTGTGGATGTACATGTATCTCTCTAGATCTCTCTGTCTCTCTATGGATGTACATGTATCTCTCTAGATCTCTCTGTTTCTCTGTGGATGTACATGTATCTCTCTGTTTCTCGGTGGATGTACATGTATCTCTCTAGATCTTACTGTTTCTCTGTGGATGTGCATGTATCTCTCTAGATCTCTCTTTCTCACACTCTAGAAAATACATACATAACTCTAGATCTCTCTCTATATCTGGAAATACAAATATCTTTCTTGATCTTTATGTCTCTTTGTGGCTGTACATGTATCTCTCTATATCTCTCTGTATTTGGAAATACATATATCTCTTTAGATCTGTCTCTCTGTGGATGTACATGTATCTCTCTAGATCTCTCTCATTATATCTGGAAATACAAATATCTCTCTAGATCTGTCTCCTTGTGGATATACATGTATATCTCTGGATCTCGCTCTCTATCTGGAAATACATATATATCTCCAAATCTCTCTTTCTCTATGTGGATGTACATGTATATCTCTAGATCTCGCTCTCAATCTGAAAATACATAAATCTATCTAGATCTCTCTGTCTCTCTGTGGATATACATGTATTTCTAGATCTCTCTCTATCCGGAAATACACATATCTCATAAGATCTCTCTCTCCCTCTGGATATACATTTTTCTCTCTATGTCTATATTTCTCTTTGTAAATACAAATCTCTCTAGATCTCTCTCTTTATCTTGAAAGACATATCTCTCTAGATCTCTCTCATTATATCTGGAAATACAAATATCTCTCTAGATCTGTCTCCTTGTGGATATACATGTATATCTCTGGATCTCGCTCTCTATCTGGAAATACATATATATCTCCAAATCTCTCTTTCTCTATGTGGATGTACATGTATATCTCTAGATCTCGCTCTCAATCTGAAAATACATAAATCTATCTAGATCTCTCTGTCTCTCTGTGGATATACATGTATTTCTAGATCTCTCTCTATCCGGAAATACACATATCTCATAAGATCTCTCTCTCCCTCTGGATATACATTTTTCTCTCTATGTCTATATTTCTCTTTGTAAATACAAATCTCTCTAGATCTCTCTCTTTATCTTGAAAGACATATCTCTCTAGATCTCTCTCTCTCCATTGATATACATATATTTCTCTAGATCTCTTTCTCTCTTTGGAAATACACATCTCTCTAGAGCTCTCGTTCTGCGGATATACATGCATATCTCTATATATCTCGTTGGAAATAGATGTATTTCTCTTTATCTCGCTCTCTCTGGGGATATACATATATCTCTCTAGATTTCTTTCCCTCTTTCTCTAGAAATGCATGTCTTATTATTATATTTATGAAACTCTAGATCGCACTCTCTATATATACATGCAAATATGTGGATACATATTTGTATCAAGATATATATCTCTGGATCTCACCCTCTGGATATAGATATATCTCTAGATCTCACTCTCTAGATTAGTGTTCGTGTGTCCCAACCTCGATATTGGGACGTATGCTGAACCGGATCTCAGCAATGCGCTTTCTGATATCCATCCTTACCAATATACTGATGCCGAAGTATGATATCGGATCTCAGTTGCTATAGTACCAATATCTGATACTGTTATCTGTTCTCATCTCTAAGGTTGGATGACTATATCAGATATCTAGGTTGGATATCAGTTTTTTTGATATCCGATATATGAATTCAAGTTATATTTTAAATATTTTTTTATACTTAACTAAGCTATTCTGAGTCATATATGATGTTTCTTTGAGTATTTTATAATTTTATCAATGGTTTCAATTAATATTTCACTTTTAATGTCATATTTAGTATGGTCCTGTTCAAAATAGGCAGATAACTCTCACCACTAAGCCCATTATTAGCCCATCTAACTAACTAATAGGTTTGACATTTGGTATAGTGCATGCATTTAAAAAAAAGACCCTGCTACACAGGCAACCGGTTGCCCCAAAGGAATCTTGGGCAACCGGTTGCCTCATTTTGTTGGCGCTCTTCTTCTTTCGCGCTCTCTCTCGCCCCTTTCACGCTCTTTTTTTCCGCTATCCCTCGCGCTCTGTTTTTCTCTGCTATCTCTCTTTTTCCCGGGCAACCCGTAATCCCCTCTCTCTCTCTCTCTAACTTTACTCTCTCTCTCGGATTCTAAGCAAACCACTTGGTCCTGACTGGATTCTAAGCATACAGAAACCAAAAAGTGTTATTAATGCATTTTAAGTGGATTCTAAATCTTACAGCAGCAGGGATATCCTCCTCAAGATAGTTGTCAAAATCCCAGTTGTACATCTCGACAAGATCAAGTTGCTTCTAGAAGTCCTCTATAGTAGTTGAAAGTCGCCCGTGCAGGTCGAATAGCGGCGGAGAAACGGACCTATGACTCTCTTCAAGGATGCTCACTAACCCCCGGCTAAGCTCTCCAATCTTACTTGAAAGGGCAGAATTCTGACCAGCTTCCAACAGTCTAGAAATCTTAACATGGACATCCTCAAAGCGTTGAGACAGTTGGGCGTCTTCCAATAATTTTGACATTTGGTCAAAGAATTTGTCTGATATCTCCCTCAGTTGACTTTCACTGATATGGCCTGAGACCCTCTCGGTGAGACGAGTTAAAGTTTCAGTCAACTTTGTCACTAGTTGTGACTCCTCCCACGAAGACAGGACATCATCGTTGCCCTCACTAGGTTGTATTCCCAGATTATGTTCTTCGGGTATGGCAGATCTGTAACCATTAATACGAGTAGATACTGTCGTATTATATGGTTTGAAAGAAGTTTTTCCCTCTTCATTTGAGCCCTCTTGGTCAATTCGTGTGCTCAAGCCGGCACCCCTCACTTCAACAATCCATGTGTCGAACCCTCGAGTAGCCATGCTTCGTGCAAATGAAGCCTGAAATAGGGAAAAGAAATGAGAGGAAATGAGCCTAAGCTACCCAAGATGACCAACATCCGAGAAACACAACTAAGTTACCACGAAATTAATGCAAAATATTAGATAAATTACATCATCCAAAGGATTATGATCTCCTCTTCTTATGCCCAGATCCCAGAAGAACAAAATGGGATAAAGCCGAAGAGTTTATCGGATATTGATACGAAATATTAGATAAATTTGTAAACAAGCTAAAGGATTAGGATTTTCTCTTCTCAAGCCCAAATCCCAAATTACCAAATTGGGATAAAGCCAATAAATTTGCTAGGAGATTTAAAATGAATTGTCCAGTCTCTCTGGCTTTAAGCTGGAAAAAGTTAATATCAATCCAATCAGCAAAGAAAAATTCAAATGAGAATTGTCAGTTGGACGCATCCTGTGTTACACAAGCATGCGCTCAGTTGTGAGGTAAAGATGAATACAAATACTCTCATTTAAAGGATTCAGAATGAAGATGTATTCATTGTAGAATTTCAGAGTATTTATGCAATAAGATGGATGAAGAAATAGAAAAATAACAAACATTACCTCTCTCTATTTGGCTTTAAAACAGTCGTCGATTTCATCTTTCCCGTAATCACTAACCTGGGCCCGCAACTTCAAGACTTCATGGATTTCTTGAGAAAGGCGAGACTGCTCTTGAATTACCCACGGAATAGGTGTTGACAGAGTTGACCAAGATACAATCAAACTGTTTTACAAGTTTTGGCGCTGTGCCCTTGCTGCCCGCAACTAGAGCAAGTGACACCCCTCTGCTTCTTTTTACTTTACAGGTGCTCTGCCATGCTTATGTAGCACTTGTTCCTTATTTTGGGTCGTCCTTTGCAATGAGCTTCAACGGATTTCTAACAATATCTTCCTCTAAGTCAGACAACGCACTGTGCGATGTCTGTAGGTTTCTTTCAATAGTTTCGCCCAAAACAATCATTGATGCCTTGTACAACTGAAATGTGCTCTTAGTTCCAATTTAACGGTGTAAAATGGGCTTTGTCAGAGCCGTTAGTTCAGACAGACGTTGATCTTCGATCATTCCTTGTGTAGCCCTGACTTCAGAGCTGGGTCGCGTAGCCAACGCAATATCGATGAAGACAGATTGAATATTCACAGCTTCACAGTCCTTTTTCCAGCGTCGATTAAACATTGAGACAGGGCATGATAATATGTTATTGTGGCGAAAACAACACAGCATGTGTCTGCATACAATACCGAGCCAAATCACCTTCCTATAGGAGCACGTACTTTGCTCAACGGAGCCAATGGATATCCTTACAACACGAAATTTGTTTGGAAAGTCTTTGTGACTGATTAGGAAATATCCCTGATCTTTGGAATCATCTACAACACAGGTATATGAAAGCGACATTCCTGATTCAGCTTTGAGAAGAACCTGGGCATAATTTGTCAGTATTTGAAGAGCGTCATTAATTAGAGGATCCATTGTTGCTGCGGCGAACTTGGTGGAAAGGATAGCTTGGGACAACTTCTCTCGCGATCGTGTTTTGACTGCATCGAAACCATCAATAATGCGCAATAGAGATGAATTCGACAATAACGCGGATTTGATCTGACAGTTGACCATCTCCTGGCGTTGTGTAGAAGACACACCTGCGACAAAGTTGTTATGGGTGTAGGCGAATGCCCATTGCTTCTTTTTTTCCTTGAGAACTCAATGATAGGATTCTTCCGCTTGCCATTTGGACTTCAATGTTGAAAATTCCATCTCAAATTCATCAACATCTTCAATGGAGCCGACCCTCCAGAAATCATCCATGAATCCGCTGAGATTGGCCCTCAAAGAGCTAGCTAGAGCACGAGTGATATTCTGGGAAATGTGGAATCTGCACAGTAGATGACTGTAGTGGGCCAAATGTCCTTAATAGCTCGGGCCAATTCCATATCGCCATCTTTAAACAAGACGACAGGATTGAGATTCGTATATGATCGAAATTGTTGAAGAGCCCAAGAGTAGGAGTAAGATTGCTCGTTGGACAAAAGACAAGCAGCAGTCAATACTGTCAAACCATGGTTATCGATCACTGTGAACAACACTAGAGGCATGCCAAAGCGATTCGTTTTGTATGTAGCATCGATTTCTAAAACATCGTTGAACTGCACATACTTCTCTTTGCCATTAGCTGAAATCCAGAAAACTCTCTCCAAGCGAAGTGTGTCATCATTCAATTGGAAATTGAAGGACCAACCATGATTGGACTTCTCTTTCAATAATTTGACAAAATCGTTAGTTTCGCGAGCTCTGCTAGAAGATTTTTGTAACAAATTCTGTATGTCTCTTATTGTCCACGTAACTGGAACATTTGGAAAATGCTCTTGCTCTATCAATGTCTTGATTTGAGAGCACCTGAGCGTGCCAAGTTCGTTTAACTCCAGCATTTTTTTTTCACTTCGTTCGAAATGAAGCGATTTTGCGGCATTTGGGCCAATTCAACTTCAATAAAAAGATCGTGATTGTGCTGATTATTTATCTGATACACTTCATAGACACCCGAGACTTGATTTAACCGCAGCTTAATTACGAATGGACATTGACATTTCAATGTCCTCTTCTCTCTTTGGAACTCTGTAGAATCTGAGGACTGCTTCATCGATGCCTGACCACCGCGAAAACAAAGAAACCTAATGAATTTCAAGTGCTTGGAACTCTTTTGACCAAGGGGGCAGTTGGCGTACTCGGTACACTTCTTACGTGCTTGCTCGAGTGTTTCAAAGACATCTCCAACGGATACTTTTTGAGTTTCTACAGAAGCCGAAATCAAGTTTCTACAACGGTTCAAACTCCTTAGAACACCACTAGATGATGCAGGCCAAGCATGAGCAATTGACGATTAGACGACGGGAGCAACATCTAATACTCCCGTGTTAGCACAGCCAACATCTTCATTCAAGGAGCTACCGGTGACCAACATCTCTTGAGGCAGCGGTGAAGTAGTTGCGTCTTCAGAGATCGTAGCAACCCCAGCTTCAGCACCCTTCATTGCCGAAAATCAATTTGTAGGGTTTCCTATATAGATAGATAGATAGATAGATAGATAGATAGATAGATAGATAGATAAAGAGAAAAAGAGGAAGCAGAAGAAGATAAAGAATAAGAAGAATAAGACGATGATGAAGATGAAGAAGCATACGATGAAGATGAAGAAGACATACAAGTCAAAGAAAAGAAAAAAAAAGTGGAACCACCATCAAGCGATAACAAGAAGGAATGTATGAATTCAAGAGTTTAGAAAAGGGAAAGAAGAAGTAAATGTGTATATACTTGAAGCCCAAATTAACATTCCATAGTCACCAAGAGTCTCACTGGACCATCAAAGACCTAAGCTAACCTTCTTCAATGACTTTTGATATTTGGCACTACAGTTAAGGGAACAAGAGTACAAAATGGGTATTACTATAGTTCAGTTCATGCTCTATCGAATGATTGACAAAATACTGGCTCCTATCAAACGGAACATAGTTGATCCATGTTTTATCTGTTACAAAACTTTCTGATTATCAATACATATCATGTAGCATGGCGTCAATGTAAATCCACAAATCCATTTTCATGCTGCAAGTTTATGTAATGACTTTTAATCATGTTTGCCTAAGATTGTAGCCCCATTTCACCAAATTATCTCTTTCCACAGATACATTCTTGTACTTGAAGAAAAAGGCGAGCTGGGTAAAGATACAAAGGCAAAAAAAGAAATTTTCAGACAAAGAATAAAAAACAGCACAAGCGAGGGCTTTCTTTCGAGATGAATATATCTATAGTCTCCGTCAACTCAGTGAAATCAGCACTAAAGAAAGCATTCATACAAAGCAGTATGAAAGAGCAGGCAAACATTGAAAGTGTTGGAAGCTAAGAGGGGCGGTGAATTCGCTTTTCTGATTTTATATTATCTAAATACCTTTTAATGATTCCTTGTTTTAACTCTCACCTCCTTTCTCTAAGACACCAAGTTTACTTGGTTCCTCGATCCGCTAAGTGATCGAGTCAATCCAAGGTCCCCCTTCGAGTCCAAACTAGGACTCAGGATATCCTTATCAAGGATCCTCCCTTGTAAGGTACCCTCACCCAACTTATAGAGTTGCTGAGGAGTCTTCTAGTGGCACTTCTCGTTCCTTGGTGCACGAGCTTCAACCCCGAACGCCTTTGGGTAGACCGTCACGAGCACTTCCTCGTACGCCTACTTCTCTCATCACCGTCACGTCCTTGATGCCACCCACGTCACCTCCACGCCTTCTGAATCTTCTTCACCTGCTCAGATTAGTAAAAAGGAAAACAATGCCACTCCCCGTGATTGATTCAACAGTCAATCACCGCACTCAATGATGGATGAGTATATGATAATATCACAAGCACAAGAATCAAATCTTCTTTCAATCTCAGATCAAATTACTATCAAAAATCTCTCTCAGATCACAGAAATCAACTTCAAATATTTCTTTCAAAAGATCAAGATCAAAATTCCACTATCCTTCACAATACTATATGAAAAATCACCACTAAGACTAAGATTATGAAGGAATCTATCAACCTTTTCACTAAATGAGTGAATGATCAAAATGAAAAACTTCCCTTATGAGTAGAGAAGCACAGCCACACCAATTGCAGGGGAAGAACTTCACAAAGAGGAGCACTTTCTTCACACACATAGAGCTCAAGAGAGATGGTTTTCAAAGAGGATGCCTCAACCCTTGCTCTGAAGGGGTATTTATAGCGGTAGAGGGGTAGATTGTAATTTTCTGAGAATTTGAAAAAAAAATCGAGCTCAAAAGGTATTTTTATGATTTTTTCAAAGTTTTATAGAAAGTTTCCTTAATTAAAAAATTAATTATAGTAATTAATGCTAATTAAAGTAGTTAGGTTTAATATAGGAATTTCAAATGTTGGAAAAAGTACGATTTTTAGAAATAAGAAATGATTTTGGAAAGTCAACCGTCGGACCCGACCTTTGGAATAAATCGAATTTCCTAATTCGATTTTTTGGGTCCAAAGTACATTATATATAAATAATTTATTTCTACACTAAGAGATGACTTCTGGCGCAGTGGTAAATCGCTTCATTACTGAGGCTGAGGTCTTGGGTTCAAATCTTGTTCTCCCCATATATATATATATATATTTTTAATTCAAACTTTAGTAGCAGACCCGACCTCGGATTTAACTGGTTAAATCCGCCCGTCGGGTCCACCACTAAGGCTAATGGGCTCCGCCCATTTAGGCCTTATTGGGCCCTTCTTAAATGAATTAAAATGTCAGAAATCTATTTAGGAGTCAATTTTTCACTATTTAAAATACTTTTAATTGTTTAAAAAATTCAGAAAAATGTTTATAATATTTTTAAAGTATTTAAAAATATTTCTAAGGCTTCTGAAAATAATTTCAACATACGTTAAATATGAAATGACCTTTTAAAATATTTTAAAGTATTAAAATAACATTTGAATACTTTAAAACTATTTTCAGAAACTTTAAAAAACATTTTTCATTCTCCCAAGTACTTTATGATTATTCTAGTTTATTTTATAGTTTTAACACATTTAAAAAACATAATATTAAAATATTTTAAGCTCTAATTATAAATTAGTTTCTTAATTATAAATTCATGATGTTAATGTAATTTAGTGTACATTAAAACACAAAAACCTCAACAGAAAGCAATGAAGCTGTAGTGTGCGCAATATTTGCTCAATTTTCTGTCACACCCTTTGTCCTATGGGTGAGGAACTGCTCATAAGGCATGTTCCAGCAATGTACTATCACGTTCATATCAATGCATTTTTTTCTAAAAAAAAAACAAAAAAAAAGATAGATAGATGGATAGATAGATAGATAGATGGAGAGATTGTGGAAAATGTGGAGGAAGCAGGGTCCTACCTGGGCTCGTCTTTCCCGGTCCGTCATCGCGTAGCTTAGTAGCCGTGTCTCAGCGTTGATGGTCGGGGCTTTTCGGAATCTTGAGAATCGCCGGAGTATCGCCGGAGGATCGCCTGGAAGAGAGAGAGAATATAGGAAAATGAAAGGGCCGAGAGAGAGCGCAAAAGAAGAAGAGCGCCAAAAAAAATGAGGCAACCAGTTTCCCAAGATTCCTTTGGGGCAACCGGTTGCCCGTGTAGCTGGGTTGTTTAAAAAAAATATATTGACCACATGTATTAATACCACCGTAAGCTTTAAAGTATTTCCATGGGGGACACTTCCTATATTTTTAATCCAATATCCAGATTTTGATACCCAATATCCAGATGTGGGATTTCGATATCAGACATCAGGTTCGATATCAGGTATTGGCATCCACCATGTGTGGAGCCCCCTGATATCCATCCCGATATCCGATGTCAAATGGATATTTGATATTTTTCTGATATCTGATATCAGAAACAGCCCCGATTTCTATCAGATATCGAATATTGGTTGTTCGATAATTGAATATCAGACAAAAAATCACTATTATGGATATACATATATATATCTAGATCTCACTCCCTAGATATACATATATCTATTTGAATATATATAAATATCTGGGGGATCTTTTGATGATGTAACACGACGGACGCTGAGATCGAATGTCTCTTGTTACACCACAGGGTGGGTGGGGGCAGTCATGTCATGTAGCAAAGATGATAATGCGGGCAAAAAGGCAAATGATGATGCGGCGATGAAATCGAAGAGAAGTATAAACCTGGCGTTGACGCACACCAACGACCACTAGGCTCTTGATGACTAGGACGATGGGTTGAGGGCCGATGGTGCGAGTACAACTATCGCCGCTAGTGCGTGCACCTTTGTCGAGCCAACCAAGTTTGTAATGATAGAAACATATCTTACTAATGTATTCCTTTCTATCACTAACCTCAACCCCACGGTGGAGACACGCTTGAGAGGTATTGAAAGAAATAACTGATGTGTAAAAGGGAATAAGTGTGAGCGTACCAATTTTGTTACCCAGCTGACGCCTGGTTAGCGATAACGGGGCCGGAGCGCAATCGGGAATCAGGTGGGGCGATGATAACCGCGACAATGGGCACTAATGAGCGGCAGTAGGAGGAGCTGACGAGTGGCGACAACGAGCGCGGTGGCAGACGTGACGGCAACAAGCGCGGCGGCGACGAGCGTGACGGCGGTGGGTGCCGCGATGATGACAGACGCGGCAATGGCGAGATCTACGATAGGAGCAGCGGCAGGTGTGCCAGCGAGCGGTGGCGGTAGACACGGCAACGAAGCGCGGAAGCGGACATGGCGACGGGCGCGGCAATAGGGCACAACGGCGGTAGGCCAGTAGATGCGAGCGTGACGGTGAAAGGCGCGCCGGAGCTACGATAGGAGCGGCGGCGGGCGCGATGGTGAGGGGCGGCAACGAGCGGCAGCGGCGGACATGACGGCGGGCACGCTAGCAGGCATAGCGACAGGGCACGACGGTCGCAAATAGGAGGGTCGGCGACGTCGGCAGCCAAAGCTCTGGCGAAGGTGGCAGCGGTCTCCGGCAATGGCTAGGGTTTCTGATTTTCAAATTTGCGGTGGCATATTTGTAATTATGTAGAAAACCTAAAAAAACTAAATAAACACCTAAATTAAAAAGAAAAAATCCATCAAAGTTCACATTTTCTCAAAATTCTTCTTCTCCCTCTTCCGATGGGTCCCCCTCTCTTATGGGGGGGGGGGGTAAATATGGGCCTTCCCCTTAGAAATAAAGGGGAGAAGGCCCAATTAAAGGGTCCTAGGGGCCCATAATAGGAGATAGACCCTTTAACATGCCAACACACGAGCTCTCTCTCTCTCTCTCTCACACACACACACAAAACATATAGGTTCGTATAGTGGCCCTAACAAGTGCAAACAAATAAACACAAACACGTACACATCCGACATACAAGGCCCACTAAACAAGGAAAAATAAGCGGAAGATAACGTCAAACCTCTGGGGCATGTTGACGAGGCCGAGTACTTTGAAGGCTGGAGCTCGAGCGTCAGCCCTCTGATAACTTGCAAATGAACATCATTAATGGATGAATTTTAAATTATATTTATGTGTTTTAATGACTATATTTGCATGTTATCATATAAAATAAAGATAAATGACTTATACTTTGATTATATTATAATTTCTAATTTTTTAGCATTTTTTACATGAAATTTAACCTCATTTCAGTGAAGAAATAATTTTTTTAGGGCCTTAAATACTTGGCTTAAGGTTGGTAAGGGTTTTCCTAATTTTTGTGGAATTTTTCCATATTTTTATATAATTGTTTGATCATTATATAGCCAAGAAATGATTTTGACATATTTAAATAATACATATTTAATTTATTTGGCATTTATAATATATTTAAATATTTACCAAGGGGCATCCACGTCATTCGCCCAAAATTCGGGCAAATAAATGGATGTATTTATTTAAATAAGGATAGAGAGAGAGAGAGAATGAGCGTTATTGGCTCATTATGGCATAGCAAATCACGATGCCATAACGAACCAATCATAGATCATAAATAATCTATGTGGCACGCAAGGCAATGAAAAGTTATATATATAGTCATTAGCGCGTGCCATGCACGTGCTAACCAACATTTATTTTTTTTATTGAAAAAAATTGCGGCTATCGACGGCGCACGTGGGTCAAATACTGCGGCTGTACGATTAAAAATATATATATATAAAGAGGGAGAGTCTTTTGTTTTTTTATTATTATTTTTATTTCAGGGCGACGTGGCTTTTTCCTGGCCATTTAAAAAGAAGGAATAATCTCCAATGATTGTGGCGGCGAACGCGGACAACCATGTGTCAGATCGCGATCCAAAACGAGGAAATAATGTGGCGGCCAATCAGGAGATGCCATTTCCGAACTTGTTGGAGGAAAGATAAATTAAATCCCACGATCTAGATTTATCAATAGTAAAATGATGATATTTAGAGATCTAATGTCCGATTGGGCTGAAATTTTGAGGGTAGGTTCGTCCTTGCTCCCTCTACAATCTAGACAGTTGGATCTTTAAATGGAGGTTAGGAAATGGGCGAAAATGACTTTTTGAAGCTCTCTCCAAGGATTTGGCTAGGAAGGACACAAGGGATGCTTTGGAAGTCGACAGTTCTTGATTCTGCACTCAAAGTTGTAAGTTTCTGATTTGTATTTCAATCTTCTTCTTGAACGATTCTAAAACGCCAAGGCATGGGCGAAATGTACATGCCCTAGAAGTTGATTTTGAATAAAATTAGCACTGCATTTTTATTCTGATTCAAGACTTGATTTTTTATCTTTAATTCTACATCAATTTAGAACATTTCTGCATTATTTGATTTTTAATTTAGGGTCAGATTTCATCTTTTCCCCAAATGCTTCACTTTCTCTCTCTAGGTTAATTTGTCCAGTTTCTCTCTCTAGATTTCGATTTTTATTTTTTATGAATTTAACTTAATATATAAAAAACCTAAAAATAAAATTTGATTCGAAAATTCATCCATCTTGAAGTCCAATTTAAAAATCCTTTTCTTGATTATTAAATTCCCAATGTTAATTCATAAAAATTGTCTTAAAATTTTATAATCATTGGGAAAGTAATAATCCGAATTAATCTGATCTTAAAATTGAAATATTTCTATCTTGGGGTTTCTGAGCGAAATATTTAAAAATCAAAATTAAGTCTTACTTAATTTTGATTAATTAAAAACATTATTAAGCATGATTAAGATTTGTTAATTGCAAAATTAATTCATCTTTGAATTAATTCATTGAAATTGGATAAAAATTCTTATTTGTTGCCTCCCTGTTGTTCGACCCCTTGCTTACTCTATATTCTATATTTAATGATTAAGGGAAATTATAAATTTTATTGTATAAGTCTAACGCCAAATCAACGACATATTTACGTGCATTTTTTAGGCTTATCACCCTCGCTCGACGAAGTGGTTGAGATCAGGTCTTCGAAGCTAGATGGTCCCCCATCACTTGATATCTCATTCTCTTAGGGAATCATTGTCCCTATATATATAATCCTCTCTCTCTAGACGTATGTATATATTTCTTGCCTTCCATCTCACCCTTCCTTTCTCTCTCCCTCACTTCTCCCTCTCTTCCTCTCTCCTTCTCTAAATCCTCTCCCTTTTTTGTATACATTTATATCTCTTTATCTATGTATATATGAACCTGGAAATATGTCTCTCCCCCTCGATCTCTCTTTTCCTCCGCTCTCAATATTTTCTCCTTATTTTATGGACAATTTTAGATATCAATTCATATCCATATACATCAATATCTCTTTCTATATATATATCAACCTCGAAATATATCTCTCTCTCCCTCTATTTCTATTTATCATCCTCTATGAAAATCCAATCTATATATCTATTATATGTTTAGTTATCATTGTGTTGATACATCTCTTCACTATCAAGCAATTGATTTGACTACCTATTTAGCAGGGATTTAGTCTATGGTAAAAGCTGGTTAGAGGAACATAGATAGTGGCACAGCACATGCATGAGATGCATGTCATTCATCTCTTTCTCTCTATAAAGTGTTGTATCTGCCTCTATTTCTCTTTACAAGAGGGTTTTCTGTGTCTAAACTTCAAAACACATGACGATTGTGGAAGAAGGTAAGACCCTTAGCCTAATGTGGACATCTCCCTTTACAAATATTTTTTATTCTATCTAATATTAATTTATCTGGATATTTCTCCCTTTACCTATCCATCCATTTATGTATTTACCAGTATTCTTATATCTCTCTCTCACTCAATCTCTACATATCTTTATTAGCTTATTTATCAGTCAACATTTCTATCGAACTCTCTTGCTCAACATATATATATGTATATATATATTGCCTCCTAATATACTTTTGGACCTCCTGTAGCAATCTCTAAAGAAAAGTAGCATAGAAACATGGCATATTTCATCAACTTTCTTCACAATAACTGCCATAAACTTGCTTAAAGTAATGGGAAATATCAGACACACCAAACAAAAAATAACTCAAAAATGTTTTTGAAGAATGAAACAAGGTTATAGTGTTCTTGCTCAAGGAAATGTTCACAATAGGAAGCTATAACAAGTCAAAGCTGAAAAGCATGTGGTATTGGTAAACCATAATTTTGTAGTTAAATAGTCATTTTAATATTTTTATTTCATCATCAATATTCATAATAATTTTCTCACATGTACAAAGGGTCAAACCAAATGAAGCATGTATAAAATAGATGGAATAAAATTTTAAATTAATTTAAATATTAGTGTAAATTATTGATTTTAATTTTTGAGACTCTACCTCAAATTCTGGGAATTTTGGGATTTTATAAATCAAAAAAATTAAAAATAAATCAAAATACATTTTCCATTACTGTTGTGAATTCTGCAAGCAACTGCGCACGGTCGGGTGGCTTACACGTGCAACATTGTGTAGTGTACTGCATGATGGATATTATGTGGTCGTCAATCCAATCACGCCACCATGTTTATTTAAGTTCATTGAATGAAATATTATGCTCATTATTATATTCTAGTGCGATGATTATAGTGAAGTCCATGAATATGTGAAATGACCTAGTGAATTATGATAAGATCATAATACAATGATCACTAGTCTTTAAACATGTACTCTAAATACTCGTATTCGATGGATAATTAACAAATGGATTTTTAGTGGCAAAATGATACACATTTTAGCATCCTTTTATGCATCATTTTATTTTAATTATCTCTATTTTACTATACTTTCACTCTTTATGCATTATTTCATAAAAGTTTTGAAAAAGTTCCACACTTACCATTGAAATCCTATCCGGTGTTTAAAGAAAGAAAAAAAGGGTATTATGACCATTAAAAAGGGGGGGTTATTTCAGAAGAAGGGACCATATAACAACGGTCCTTAAGCCAATCACGAAGCCAACAAGTGCAATGCGTTCAAGCCGGCCAAGCAGCCAGCGAGGTTTGTCGCACAAGGAACCCGAAGAGTAGGTCAGTGCGAGCCCATGAGAGTCTCGCATAGCCAAGGTCGTGCCAAGAGGAGGTAAAATATTTGATTTCAATTCTTTAGAAATGCAATATTTATAGAGCGTCATGTCTTTTTGATATTTTTCGTGGGATTTAGATCCCATACTCTACTTTTAAGTTTTCTGGGCCGAGCCACAGAATGAAAATATGGGCTGCTATCTAAAAGGAAATAAGAAGGAAAAAACACGAACGGGCTTTGAGCCAACCTGGCCCGAAGCCTGTGTCAGTTCGGGTTTTTTTTTAAAATGACATATATGATCTCGTCCGTCCAATCTTCTTTAAGAAGATCGGACGGTGAGATCTGGCTGTCCTATCTAATATTTCTTTTATTCTTTTTTCAAGTTGATGTGGACATGGGACCTGTCGGTGGATGAATCAGAAGACAAAAAGCTGCCTACGCCGATGCTGACTCTTTGCTGATGTGGACGTAGGGGTGCACCATAACACGGGTCCACGGTTGCGATTTAATCGCAGCCGTTGGGTTCTTACAAGGACGATCGGATGGCCAGGGGCATTTCGATCCAATTTCTAGGTTGATCGGAGGCTGTTCTCGATCGGCTAGGGGGGACCAGCGGCGATCCAACGGCCGAGGAGAGCCACCATGGCCATCCCCCTCCATTGGACGACCTCTGGGATCCCTCCCAAGCAATTAAAAGGGGACCGAGAGCCCCTAATTTGATATCTCTTGTCGTCAAGACCGGAAATAGAGGCGGAGGTCCCTTCTGAGCTTGGAAGCAAGACGTCGGCATTGTGATAGTGCTGGTGGCTGCGGAGGACTCACGAAGGCTTCAGGGAAGATCCAGGAGTGCTTAATTTTGTGCCAGCAAGGGAGAGAAGAGAGGAGAAATGATACATACCGACGCTAGGCGGCGGCGATCGGCGCTGCCACTTGTGTTCTTCGATTCAGGGCAGAATCCAATAAATTCGAGCTTTTCTCTGTTGACATTCGATAGTTTGATACTTTAAGTTTGATTCAAGTTCGTTCAATTAGCAAGCTAGTTCAGTTCAATCACTATTCATCACTGGGATACCATTTGGGCGTAGTATCGAACCCTGGTGTGTTCTATAATTCATCTTCTATTTCATATAAGTTCATTTTTGAAACCTTATTGAACGTTAAATATATATCTCTACCTACCGGACTTATCACAAGCATTCTGTCAAACACCTCACGGGGTTCGACAGAATTTATCTTCTTAATTTGATTTTCTATCATAAACATCATATAAAAAGGTACATAGATTATCACTATCGAGCACTCTGTCGCGCACCTCATGGGCGTTTGACAGAACTGCCCGTTAACCACCTACTTTCAACTATAAATAAGCGTATATAAATATATAAGGCATATAAGGTCAAATACAGTATATAGTTCTCTCATTTCGACCTCCTCTTAAGCGTTCGGTCGAACATCTCTCGGGTATTCGGCTAAATCGAGTCTTACTTCAAAATTTGCCCCTAAAAATATATAAAAGAATATCGAGAAAATATAGAAACATTCATACCAACCTATAGTAACTACTACACATATAAATTTCTCTTATAAACAACTTCTAGTAAAAATATTAATATCTTTACTTTCTTTCAACTTTCTTCTAAACTCTTATTACTACAGTTTCTTTTTCTCTTCTCAATTACAAATACCACCATCCTCAGATTCTACTCATATTCTCATAGAGTTTATCAGTGGTTAAGGTAACCCCTTTGTCTTTATTCATAGAATGTTATAAGATCTTGTCAAAAGTCCGTACTGTATCATTTTTGCTAATATTTATCATAACTCTTAATGCATCTCTTTTTTCTTTATAATTTCTAGTATTTCTAAGAATATATAGATAATACAACATCCTTTCACTTACTAGTTATTCGACTCCCACTACACTCACCACTCCTTAGTGGTGTTAGTATCATTATCTCTTAACTAGTAACTCAAGTATTGAATATCTCTCTAAAGGCCAATCCCTGTGGAGACGACCTTAATCGCATTATACATTTGAGTAAGTTTTTATATTTCATCAAATTTATTTGATAGTAGGGAAATTAAATTCACAACGACATTTGAAATTATTACCCCATTTGCCTTCGTCAATAATTGAGATGGACATAAAATTATCCAGATAGAATATCACTAATTGATCCTACTTATACGATAAGTATAGCTGATCATGTGGTTATTAGTGTGGTGACACTAAGGACATGTAGTGGGTGCTGTTTGGAGAAATAGTTCTGGTGGCGCATGCCATTGAAGATCGACGACGACGTCGTCTGCGCCGCCGACCACCGTCATCGAAAGCTGGGTGAAAGATGCTTGTTATCGCCTTTTGATTTTTGTCGTTTCCTAGTCGTTAGTGTTTCTTTGTGTTTGACGTCTTGTTTTCTTCGCATCCCGTTCTCATCTTATGTCCATCTTCGTCAGCACGGGAAGGGGCCCCTAGTCCTTTCCCTTCCCTTTTTCTTTTTTTATTTTTGTCAATATCCCCTTTGTCTTTGTAATGGGCGGGGCCAAACTATAAGGGCCCCCTTAATGGACCCCTTTCCCCTTTCTTTGTTAGCCCACTTAAGGGCCCATCCCTTCTCCTTTATAAGGGAAGAGAGAGCGCCCTAGAGAAACAGATCAGGAAAGAAACAAGAAGAATCGTGTGATTTTGTGTTCTGGTCTCACCCCCTCGAGCGAGAGAAATCAACAAAGGAGGGGAAGAGAGGAATCCGCGAAGCCTCTAGGAAGGAGAATTTGCAAGGGGAAAGAGGAGAGACCCATAGGACTCCTCCCCGTTCCCCCTCTAATTCTTCCTCCCTGGAATCCCCCCACCCTCTACTGGAAAAGATCAACAACCCCAAATCGTCACAATTCCCGCCATCCTGCTCACGTCCCACCGGTCAATGGGAAAAAAAATCGATCGCATACCAGATGCGACGTTGAAGACTCAGACCCCCAAATTCGAGCTCTCCCAAGCTTGAGGAAGTCACAATCGTGAATTTTCTGCAAAGTCGTGGGCGGCCAAGACTTCGATTCCCAATTCGCTATCGCCGAGAATTCTGCCGATCACCTGAAATTGATAATTTTGTCGGTCAGAGATCATCCCATACGTGAATCTCATGGCCAGAGCTAACCCTGGTCGCCAACTTGCAAGGTTAGAATTGCTCGATTGGGCTTTTTGCTCGATTAGAGATTCCCCGACCGTGAATTCTCCTACTCGGGGTCAGCCGTCGGCAGTTCCCTCGACTGAGCTCGTCGTGACTGATAGCTCACCGGGCTACACTCACCTTGGTCGAGAATTCAAGATCTGGGAGGGTGCCCCCTGATTGTGAAAGCCGATCAACGTGGAATTGACCAGCAGCCCTTCCCTTGGATGTGTCCTCCTGTTCGGGCCGTCTTGGGTGAGAAAACCATCAGGCTACTCAACTGAGAATGACCAACTGGCTCACGGTATGGAGGTGACGGCCCAGCCCCCACGTTCTGCCTGCTTGTGACAATTTGACCTGCCTCCAATACTGGTCAATGCCGGGACGCCATTCTCGTCGGTGAAAGAACACCGCTGCTCGCACCTGCTAGGTGACTTGCTCGGACAATTAGCACACGCTAGCCCCAGCGAGCGCAGCCGAGTTGCTTGAGCTGCGTTACCTTTGTGGTCGCCTCGCCGCTTCCTCTCCTCCACCCCTTTACCACCACTCCAAGTATAGATTACCTGTCGAGTCGCCGTCTACTCTCCAGCGTCTCTCCACTCCACCCACTTTGAATCGCTGCCAACGTTGACGAAGTTTTGCACCGACGAGCTACGTGCTGACGAGGTACACCATCCTCTCCTATTGCTCATTTATTTACCTCTTGCAATATAATTTCGTCTTGACTCCACCGCGCTCAGGCTAGGTAGTGAGAGAGGCTTTGAGAGAACTACGACTCACTTGAGTGTCTTATCGGTACGGACGAGACCATCAGTTACGTGCGAGCCCTACAAAAAGATTTTGTTTGGCCATAGACGCCTTCGTCACTTCGATGAGGTTCGAGAGGCCACCATCGCCGGTAGCCGGCGACCCCATCCAAGCTTGGAGCTCGGCGCCTCCCTCGAGTCGGAGCCTGCACGTACGACATGTAGGACACTCATCTTGCATCGTAGTTACATCAACCCATTAGGGTTTAGAACCGTCGGACGACGAGACTGCATAGTCTGATACCATCATCCCTTATCGGTGCCGAACCATCATATTCAGTTTCGACTAGACGACGTCCCCTACGACGTCCGACATCAAGTTCACTAAATTGATCAGTATGAATCCCTGAATGGTATTATACCTAAATGTCAATAAGTGATCCACTGACATGAGACACCAAGGACATCTCGTGAATGGACAGCTACATTTTGACTACAACTTACGAGCATCTAATCATGGGATCCAAACAAGTCCTAGCTTGGATGTAATGAGAAGTTCACGAAGGTGATTGAGTGGTCAAACGGGATCATCCTCCCTTGGTATAAGAGGATATTGATTCAAGGAAGACAATGAAGCAAATACCTGGCCAGGGCAGTGAGGAGAAGTCATTCTCCAATGATCCTCGTTACACATCAGTACTAATCGAATGACGGATTAATGTTTGACGATAAACCATACCCTAAGAGTTGTTTGAGAGTCTCGCACGGATGATGGATTAAACATATACAGTAATCGATGATGGTAAAGGTTTCGTGAGAGAGTTCAAACACTGCTCGATATCTTCTAGAGCATAAGGTGTAGTTTGGCACACCACGGACTAGAAACTTAACGTATCAATTGGGTTAAATCGATCCTTAGTTAATTAATCTATACGTTTATATAGCTAATTAATAAGGTTGATCAATAATTGTTATAAGGCCACTAAAGTTATTTATTAAAATGATACATGGGCCAAGAGGGTTATACGCACAAGATCATAAGGGCATCGGCAAATATATTTTTTAGTTTATGGGGTTTTTGAGAAAAACTTAAGTACTTAGCCAGATATAAATAGGAAGGGGCACTCACTTTAAGCACCCCAGGCCAACCAGATTTGAGACCCCCCCTTTTTTCTGCTCTCTCTCTACTCAACCAAGGAGAGTTGAAGAAGAAGAAGAGGTGGAGATCCAAGCGCCAAGTGATTGCGTGGATACTTCTAGAGGCCGGGCACATGAACGACTTTGGAACAATCTCAAAATGAGCATGCCAAGGGTGGAATAAGTTTACCACAAGGTAAATTTGATGCATTGATTTTAAAGATTGATTTTGAATCGATTCACACGCTTTCGCTTAATGGAAACCGTGTTTCCATGGTTGAACCAAGGCATATAACCCAACACTTAAAAGGACTGTAATTTTCTCTACATGTGTATTTTTTCCTGTTGGTTGTTTTTATGGAAATCTCCAGATCTTGGCTATATAATAAGACTAAAACCAAGAAAAAGGAACTACTGGTACTTGAGAAGGAAAGCCCACACCAACCTTGTTATCACTCCCCATTAGGGTGCATTTGATGCTTCTTATTCAACTCATTGATCAAAATTCTTGAGAAATATACCCCAAACACTTTAATAAGAAGAATGGACCTTAATAAAAAATGTCCTTTCACTCAGGAAGCTACTACAATGGCAAATTT
Organism: Wolffia australiana; assembly: GCF_029677425.1. Taxonomy (NCBI): domain Eukaryota; kingdom Viridiplantae; phylum Streptophyta; class Magnoliopsida; order Alismatales; family Araceae; genus Wolffia; species Wolffia australiana. Next base: position 11,523,039 of record NC_135837.1, on the reverse strand, counting down.
GCAAGACACTATCTGAAGGGGATGAAAAGTTTACATTTCTAATTTTAGGGAATGAAGGGGCTGATATATCTTTAAATTAATCCTTAATCCATGTTTTCATTAATCCAGAAATAGGAAAGAACTTTCCAAAATTTCATTATGTTGTTAGCTCCACAAATTATGCCTCATTTTGGCATGATCTGTAAAGAGGGCTGATGAATCCAAAATGAGGCAACGAAACTTACACATCTCAAAAAAAAATTTTGCATCATTTTATTGGTATTATTTTCATTTTAATAAAAATTTACTGTTAATGTCTCAGCTAATCTACCATGTTAAAGCAAAACATTAATTTACATATTTTAGAAGCCCAATTGTTTTCATACAAATTATGTTTTAACATTATTAATATTAATCGACTCAATTATTCTTGTTCGTGTGTTATTTTATTACAGAGATGGAGGTAAAAAATAATTAAAAATGTGGTTTGGAGGATGTCAACTGCTAGTGGCAGCATACTCAAGCTTGCCCTCGGTAGGCAAATTGAGGAGTGCTCAAGCACCCCCACAATGGCAAGCTCCACTACCTAGGCAGCAACTTATAGTAGCCCCACAAAAGGCCAACAACAAGCCCCACAAAAGGCCCATAGAGAGAAACTCATAAGTAGCTTTGATAAGGCCCATCTTAGAGGTATTTGACGTGCACGCACAGTGGGATTATCAACAATATGGTATTATCAACATCAAAATTCTTCAGATTCACACCGGATTAGGCCTCCATTAGTAGATAAAGATCAAAGCCCAACATGTCGTGATCTTAATAAAATAACAAAGATGCCATACCTGGGCTTCGAGCCGAACCAACTCAAAGTTTGTGATGGGGGATCATCCTGCTTCGAAGACTCCATCGAACCACTTCATCGAGCAAGACTCATGTGTGAGACCCATCCTTTGGAGTACTCGGCCTCGTCAACGACCACAAAGGTTGGACGTTATCTTTTCTTATGTTTTGTTTGTTTAGTAGGCCTTGGATGTCGGCCACGTATGTGTCTGTTTTCTGTTTGTTCACACGTGTTTGGACCGTTGTATGGACCTAAACATTTGCGCGTGTGTGAGCCCATGTGTGGGCTTGTTAGTGGTTTTCTCTCTCCTATTAGGGGGCCCCATTTATTCCTACCCGTGGCCACAGCGTCCCGTGGCCAACTTGAGGCCGCCGCGTCCCGCGGCCGACTGAAGGCCGTTGTGACCTGCGGCCGACCGGAGGCCACCGCGGCCTACCGCCGACCTGAAGCCGCTGTTGTGCCCTCCCCCCCGGCCAAATAGAGGCCGTCGCCCTGTCGTCGATCGGAGGTCACCGCCCCGCTGTTGATTGGAGGCTGCCGCCCCGCTGCTGACCAGAGGCCGTCGTCCCATGACTAACTTGAGGCCACCCTCCCCGAGGCCGCCCCTCGGCCGTCCTGCCGCCATTCACTCGGTTGCCGGCCTCCCCCCCCAACCAACCCACAGTCTCCCCGCGGCCGCGCCTAGGCCTCCCACGCGGCCGCTCCTTCGTTCGCCTCCCTCGGTTGCTTCGCGACCGCCCATGCAATCGCCTCTTTGGCTGCCCCTCAGCTGCCCCGCAATCGCCCCTCACCCGCCTACACGGTCGCTCATCGGCAGCCCCCCACATCCAGCCTTCACTGACCTTGGTGCCTGTCGCACCTCTGTGCCTTGACGCCGCCGCGCCCTGTTGCTCGCCTTCCACAGTTGTCGAATAAGACACCTCCTGAGCCTACCGTTCCTGGTACGCTCTTCGATTCCCTCTCGGCATTATATTATTTCTTTCAGTGCCTCCAAACGTTTTCTCCACCGCAAGGGGTTAGACTAGTGATAGATAGGATTCCCGTTTTGAGGATTATGATTTCATTTGGTACGTCCTTGGTTGAGACCGTCGAAGGTGTGCACAAAAGCAGCAGTAGCCGGGCTCGCACCGTCGGCCTTCAACCCGAGTCCGGATCATCGGGAGCTTAGTGGCATTCCTAGGTCACACTTACTGTAGCCTAATGGTCGTTGATGCCTGTCGATGCCAGATTTGTACTTCTCAGTGATTTCATCATTGCATCATCATCACTCGCATAACGTCGTGTTACATCACTTGGGTTTTAACAAGCCTATTTAGGTCAAAGGATATGATCCTGGCTATCCCATATTCTAAAGGAAGATTAGATGGTCAGACTTCTAACTAATCTTTCTAACTTTCTGATTGGTCTCGTCCGCCGATGCGGGCCGTCGGGCCACACGAATGATGAATCAGAGCATGAAAAATTGACGAGGCAGCTGAGGGGGCACATGACAAAGCTGGTGATGTGGTACACGGATGCATAGAAGTAACACGGATTCACCTCCGCAATTTAATGGCACCCATTAAACCCTCTTGAAACCATATTTAATGGCTAGGGGCATATGAATCCATCTCTGCCCCTAGTCGTCGTCCTCCTCCAGCTGGACAGCGGTTTATGACCGAGGGGGATCGCCACAAGCAATCTTACAGCTTGGGAGGATCCCTAGGGTTGGTCCATGCCATCCACAACTGTTGCAGCTCCTCTAAGAGCCTTAAAAAGAGATCTACAATCCCTAATTTAGCATCTCTCATCATAGGAATCAGAGCAATGGCGTCAACCTATTCAGCTACTCCTCAGCACATCCCAGGAAGTGACAGCTTTGGAGGAGCATCAGATTTTTAGGTAGGTGCTAGAGAAGGAGCAAGAAGGCATAGATCTACACCAGCACAGAGGAGACGAGAAAAGGAAGTCGTGCAAAAAGGTTAGGGGGCGGTGATCGGCGTCCCCGACCCCTAGTCTTCAAATCAAGACAGATTCAGTGACTTTTTGAGTCAATCTGGAAAATAATCACCTCAGGAACTTTCATGTTTTTGAAGAGTTTGATTCAATTTGGAGTTTGATTGAGTTTCGTCAGAATTCGCCCGAATTATAACATTTTCTTAACAATTTCACCTTAGAAGAAATACTTAAAAAATACTTATTAATATTATGCGTGGTTTCTATTCGTATAATCTACTTATTAATCATATAATATTCCATGTCAATATTTCTCCCATTTAGAGAAACCTATCAAGCATCTGGCATTTGGATATGATATAGATTAGTTATAAATAAAGACCTTTGTAGCATTAATTAATGAAGACCTTAATTCATTCATAATATGACAATGTTTGTCAAATCACGTGGCTTGAAAGCCAATCACAAACCCATATCTCAATTCAATTCGTTAGTTTAAATCATGTTCATAACTATTATTGTGTGATTTTTATAATGAAGCCAAATGATATGTCCACTGGTAAGTTAGTAATAATGGTAAGCGAGTTATAATGGTATCATACCACGACGGTTAATTTAGAAATGTTCATAATAAAGCCAAAGAGTATGTGGAACAGTAAGTGAGTTGTGATGAGATCTTATCATGGTGATCATATCTCTTTAAATATGAATGATAAATGGCAAATGACGATCAGCCAATGGCGAATGCCCAATGAAAAATGACGAATGACTAATGACGAGTGACAAATGGGCGGCAAATATCAAATGATGAATGAAGAACGAAGAATAATGAATGATTAATGACGAATGACTAGGGACAAATGAGTAATGATGAATGACAAGTGACAATGATAGATGACGAAAGACAAATGATAATAGGGAAATGGCGATGACAGATGACTTATGACAGACATCAGATGACATACATCATCCGAAAAATGGTGTCTGTTAGATGAAGGATCGCGAATGACAGATGCCAGGTGACATACAACAAAAAGGATGGATGCTGGGATAAGCATGATGGATGGCGGGTGACGAACGACGAATGATAGATGTGAGGAAAAGGATGATGGATGACGGTGATGAATGACGAATGTTGGATGTGGGGATGCGGATGATGGATGACAGGTGACAGATGATGAATGATGGATGTGAGGAAAAGGATGATGTATGATGGTGATAAACGTCAAATGCTGGATGCGGGGATAAGGATGACGGATGCCAGGTGATAGATGACGACCGATGGATGATGGGATAAGGGTGACGGATGTTGGTGACGAATGACAAATGCTGGATGTGGGGACAAGGATGATGGATGATGGTGACGAACGATGAATGTTGGATGTAGGGATAAGGATGATGGATGACGGGTGACAGACGACGAACAATGGAAGTTAGGAAAAGGATGATGGATGACGGTGATGAACGACAAATGCTGGATGCGTGGACAAGGATGATGTACGACGGTGACGAATGACAAATGCTGGACGTGGGGATAAGGATGACAGATGACGGGATAAGGATGATGGATGCCGGTGACGAACGACAAATGCTGGATGTGAGGACAAGGATGAGAGATGACAGTGACGAACGACAAATGCTGGACATGGGGATAAGGGTGACGGATGACGGATGACGGATGACGAGTGACGGATGATGACCGGCGGATGATGGGATGCCGGGTGACAGAGGATGAACGACGGAGGTAGGGTGACGGGCGAGGGACGAAGAATGACGGATGTCAGATGACGGATGACGGACGACGAAAGGGGACGGAACGAACCTTCAATAGGGGCTAAGTTACAGGCGGCGACTACTTATACTCTTTTATTCTAGCATTTTCGCTCGCATTTCCTGAAATCCCCACCCCCACCCCGGCTCTCTTCACCGTCGTCGCCGTCTCCCCAAATCCTCGATCTCTTTCCATTCCAGATCTGAATCTCTGCGCTCGGCTGAATCTCTCGTCTTCGTCGAGCTCGATCGATCACGATGATGGGCGCCTGCGTGAAGAGCGTGCCGAGATCGGCCCTGGCCTCGTTTTGCCCGGATTCGCCGTTCTTGGCGACCGGAACAATGGCGGGAGCTGTGGATCTGTCCTTCAGCTCCTCCGCAAATCTCGAAATTTTCAATTTGGATCTCGGATCGGAAGGCCCCGAGCTCCCCATTGTCGGGGCCTGCCCCAGCGGAGAACGGTTCCATCGCTTGTCTTGGAGCCGCCCTCCGAGCTCCCCCTCCGAGGATTACGCTTTGGGTCTTGTGGCCGGCGGTCTCGTGGACGGTTCTATCAGCGTGTGGAATCCTCGCAGGCTGATCTCCTCTCGGTACTGGGTTTTGCTTGTTAATGGGAATTTGATCCTTTTTTTTCTCTTTATCTGCTAAAGATTGAACCGAATTTCGGGTTGCAGTTCGGAGGAGATTGATGGTGCGCTTGTTGCTCGGCTCGAGAAACACAGAGGTCCTGTAAGTGATTCATCGATTTTTGACGGTTGAAACTTTATTTACAAACTTTGCGTCGTAGTAAATTTTGTGAAATTTTCGGCAGGTTCGTGGTCTCGAATTTTGTAATCTGTCCCCAAATCTTCTTGCTTCTGGGGCGGACGAAGGGGAGCTCTGCATTTGGGATTTAGCAAATCCCTCGGAACCCATTCACTATCCGGCGCTGAAGGTGTGCAATTCTCTGCCCATGACCATTAATTCGGGTTTATTGAGAGTTTAACTCGCTATTCTTTTGAATTTTACATCTGTTCTTGCCACCGGCTATTCCTTTTGCCCATATTTTTTGGGAGGGCAACTCAGTGTTAATCAAAAAGGCAAAGCTGAAGTTTTGGTTTCTTATAATGATCGTCAGCCTGACGACTTGATCAGTCGCAAGGATAGTATCAGTGAGCTTGTTGAGATATGAATTTATGTACTGGGATTTTGATGAAGAAATGCGTTTTAAGTTGATGAGATCGGTTTATATACTACGATGAGAGAGCTTATAACTTTTTTGTAGCGTTCAGTAGAAGAGAACCAGAAAAAGAGGCTAGAAAAATAAATAATTAAACTACACAATAGAGACCTTGAAAAAGGTATGTTTTTGAAAAGGCTGTAAGCAAAACTGTCAAACATAATGAGATACTTTCAGACTGTAAGAAAACTGTCGAGGAGCTTGGATTTTTTTCCTCTTAATTAAATTTCAAGGTCATTTGCCTTCTATTTACCTGGTCATAATCTTTTTTGTACCCAAATTTCTATTGGTATAGTAATCAAGTGCGGATTCTGGCTCATATTTTTTCTGTTTTATTGAGGCGGCCGTTTTATAGTTTTTGCAGTTGTATATCTTTAAATTTTCTCTCGCTGAGGGTGAATGAAATTGATTCCATCTGTTCTTCTGGTGTGTTTTTTTTCTGTTATCAAATATTAATTTATAGTTTTCATTTGTCAAACTCCTATGTCCTGCCAGTTTTTTCACACTGTTGTAAACGTACATGCAGAGCGGTGCACAAAGCGAAGTCTCTTTTGCATCTTGGAACCCCAAGTTTCAGCCGATATTGGCATCTACTTCTCATAATGGAGTGACAGGTGAGAATTACAGGGGTCTGTTAGCTATCCTTTTAATATATATATGTTTTATGAAACTGATTATTTTTTTTTAAATTATTCCAGTTGTTTGGGATTTAAGACAACAAAAGCCTGTTACTAGGTAAGAAGATTTCCTCAATATTCAAATCTAATTTCCTTTTAATGCTGGGGGTTCGTTATTAAACTGAGCCATTCAGAGTCGAACACGTTGTTACTGTTTTTTTTTTCTGACAGCTTTTCAGATTCGAGAAGATGCACTGTCTTGCAATGGAATCCGGACTTGTCAACCCAACTCATCATTGCGTTGGATGCTGGGACTTCATCTTCCCTCAAAGTTTGATTCTCTTTGGAAACAGTGTGAATTCATAATAACAACTTTTGCTAGGAATTAATTTGGTCTCATTTTTCAGCTATGGGATGTCAGAAGAGCAATAGCACCTCTGAAGGAGTTCGTGGGGCACACTGATGGTCTACCTCTATAGTCATTTACTTCAATTCATGTTCCTATATGCTTTTTCTTGATTCAACATCCATAATTTTTATCTGTTTTAGTTCCCATGACTGCTTTTTTCTGTTTTATTTTTCTTAATCATCATATCACTAGTTTCAAATTAGATAATTCATATTATTTTGTTTAAAATTATATAAGCTATGTATTCATGTCTGAAAATGATGGATCCTTGTGACTTCTTATCCAGATATCTAAATTGCGGAATCTGCTTTTATTAAGCCTTTCTCTAGTTGTTAATTTCGGAGCTTTTACTTCATATTATATATGATGTAGGACACTTCATTGTGTTCTCATGAGATCAAAGTCTTTTAGTGGTTTTTGTGAGAGGAAATTGATCGTTGATCAACTACCTTATCATTTCTATTGTGTTTTTAGGGGTCATTGCTATGTCATGGTGTCCAAACGACAGTTTATATTTAGTATCATGCTCAAAGGATAATAAAACTATCTGCTGGGACACTAATAATGGAGAGGTAAACACATCCTCCGTCCCATTAGTTTTTTTTTATCCTTTCATTGTTTCTCTTACGATTCTTGCGATATAAAATATCCTTATTTTCTTCTTAACTGCTCTGTTTCTCCGCGTTTCTCTGGATCAGATTATCAGTGAGCTGCCTGCTGGCACCAGCTGCAATTTTGATGTTCAGTGGTGTCCTAAGATACCTGGCCTCATATCTGCTTCATCATTTGATGTCAAGATTGGCTTGTACAACATCGAGGTCAGTTGATGTTTATTTCTCCAGTTCCATTTCGAGCAACTCGCATCTTTTAATTTACTGGCATACATTTCTCGCACAACATTTGGATTCTGTCAATAATTGAGAGATTAGAGCAGATATTCGATAGAATATAGAGTTGTGGGGGGCTGGAAGAGCTAGGCCTTTAGAACAAAATTTTGGACTAAAACTCATACAGTTTCGTCACATTCCATCTGCCTCATGTAGGCAGTGAGATGATTACATGTTCACATCAAACAACTTAATAAAAGCTAACTGGGTATTCATCCCTGTCATCTATCGATTTTTTTCCTACGAAATTTGTATCTGTCTTCTTAATTTTGCTGCTGTTGTCAAAGAATGTGATTTTCATCCATGTATTGGAGAAACAAAGCCTATTTAAAAATATTTTTCTTTCACGAAAAGAGGAAGATCACCCAAATCTGTGATCAACCCGGAGCCGGTTTGAATGTGGTAAATTGTCCAAGGGGAAATAACATTTCTCAACTACCAGTCAAGTATACAATTTTTCACATGGAACTAGCATGATCCAATGTATGTAACTAAAATGTCCCCGTTGGATGCTGAACCGGACAATCTAATCTGGAAAATCTTCAAAGAGGGGAGACTGGTGTTGGGCCATAAATGAAGAAAGCCCAATACCGCTTCCCTATTAACTCTATCTTATTCCCCGACCGGCCTATTTATAAATCTATCATAAGTGGCCATCTTTGTTACTGTTATTTATACCGTTATGGTTATTTTTTTAAGCGAGATTTTCCTTTGGCTAAACCCTAGAGCTCCACATTCGTTGCCTGGGAAGAAACACTGCCTTGCTTTTTTTTTGTCAGAGACTATTATTTCATCTTCGCCTTTTCAACATGTAATGATCTATTCATATTTGTTTCTGCATCTATAACAGTAGACCCTACTTCAGTGTAAAGTTCGTCTAGGCCTGAGAATAAATATCTATGCCTAATCATTCATCAGTCACAGTTTTGGAGTTAAACTAGGAGTTCTAGGATTAACATGAAAAACGTATTTGATATTGGAGAGGTTTCTGAAATACTTACCATGAAATTTCCTTCTCAGTGTACTTTTTGCACTTCATATAATGTGCACATGTTTTGGCTGTCCTAGTTTTTTTCCTTGTGGAATATTGTATCAAGACACTTTTTCAAACTGCACGGGGGATAAATGAGGGAGTCTACAAAGAAGTTTGTCTGAGTGAATTGCATCGCTATTTTAAAATCTTTTTTGCATGTTTTTCATGAAGGAAATGAGAGGACATGTCCTAGAAAAGTTGAAACCCTTTGATCTCATACTTATAATGTTGAGGATTTAATTGAGTTCATGGGGCCTGATTCTGTCCATTTTGTTAGAGCATGAATTATCATGGAACCTGGGATCAACCCAAATGGTATACTGATTGATTCTGAACATCAATCGTGGAAAACTATTTTAATATTTGAAGATGCCATCATTTGCTACCCCTTTTTATTGTTATTACTCAACTAATAATTATTATTTTCAGGCTAGTACCAAATTGTCTGCCGGTGGGACAGCTTTCCAAGCTCCAGGTATTCAGTTTACTTTTGCATTTTGCTCCACGATGGTTTTCAATCTCTAAAACCATTACTAAATTCTAGTTGTCAAACTCTGCCAGCTTCATTTTTCTTGTAGCCCAAATTTTTCGCTGGCGCATGCGTAGAGCTAACAATTATATTTATGGCTACAACTTTTAGAGATTCATCGATTATATCCATTTTCTGGAAAAAAAACAATGGTCTATGTCCATTGTGAAACCTCGTGCTGCATTTTATCCTGTCATTCCTTGATAGGAGTAACCTTAACCTATTACTAAACCGAAAATAATATAATTTTCATGTTACAGAAATAAACGGATCTGATGTGAGTTATTTCTATGACAGATATTTTATCTCCTCCTCCATAACATTCTTAGTTAGAAGGCCATATCATTACTCATGATTTTTTTTTTTTAAATCATTATACATGATGAATTGATGGTATTTAAAGTGTTTGTAAGGAGGAATCATCCGTCCACTGATTGTGATGGCCCATTCGGTGAGATCCTAGTAGATTTTCGTACCCTCTAATGTTTCTAGTGGGAACTGAGGCTTGTTGGGCAGTGGTCTTTGGTTTCCATGAAAAGCAAAAATTTTGAGAAACATGATATGGCCTGGAAAATTCTACAAGTGGGGTGGGAAGCTACTTATAAGGGTTAAAACATTTCATCAGTAACGTTCATAAAAGTTATAAAAGTTCATAGTTCTGATGAAGGGTTAATATCTGGTATTATTATTTCTGTTGAATTGATGAGCATCCATGTTAATATCAGGGTTTTGACTTGGATAGTGATTTTCACTTGAACTCATCTTTAAAGCGATGGAGTTCCTCTTATTTAGTCTAATTTAGATGATATGTCTTTCTGTAATTGAATGTAACTTCATGTCGATTGCATTATGCAAAAACTTTTGCAGTTAAATTGAGGGCTCCAAAGTGGTTGAAACGTCCTGTGGGCCTTTCTTTTGGCTTTGGAGGCAAGCTCGTCACCTTTAGACCTACTGCATCAGCTGCTGGCACACCAGCTAACAGTTCGGAGGTCTGAAACCTACTCCCCACATAATTTGGCTCTTATTTCTTGTAGATCCTTCATTTTCCCCCCTCTTTTTCAGTTGCACATACACTCCTTGGTGACGGAATCCTCTTTGGTCAGCCGCTCCACTGAGTTTGTGACGGCAATTGAGAATGGGGAGAAGGCTTCATTGAGGGTCTTATGTGACCAAAAATATCTTCAATCTCAGTATGGGCTCCCCAGAAAGAGTTTCCATTGATGGATCATTTTTTCTATTATTTGATATTTCTTATTATTTATTTGGTAGGTCTGAGGATGAAAAGGAAACATGGAGTTTCTTGAAGGTTATGTTTGAGGATGATGGAACAGCCAGAACGAAGTTGCTTGCTCACTTGGGTTTCTCAGTTGCTGAACAAGCTCAAGAGGCTGAGGCACTCAGTCAGGAAGTAGCTCAGAAACTTTCGCTTGATGAAACCGCAGGCAACATCAAATCATTTGATCTTGATAGTGGAGAAAGCTTCTTCAACAACCCTCAACCACTTGATAGCTTTCCGGTTGAAGCACCTGCTGTTTCTGAGATAGAACAGAAACCGTTAGAGACCGAAGGGCTTGCTGAAAGGGCAGAGTCTTCATTTGATGACAGTATCAGACATGCGTTAATTATTGGTGACTATAAAGGAGCAGTTTCACAATGTATATCAGCGGGCAGAATGGCAGATGCTTTGGTCATTGCTAACATGGGTGGTCCTGCACTTTGGGAAAGCACTCGTGATCAGTACCTCCAGCGAAGCAGTTTGTCATATTTGAAGGTTTAATTTGTTCTTTTATTTTATTAATGGACGGTTCATAGAAGTGTTTATGCCTTATTCTACAAATTTTCAGGTTGTCTCTGCTATGGTGAAAAATGACCTTCTTGCCTTTGTCAACGAGCGACCTCTTGACCTGTGGAAGGAGACTCTTGCCATTCTTTGCACGGTACTTCTGGTTACTTGCATTACTGAAATAAATAAAAAGAAATTTGAGATATCTTTTTATTAACCGATCTTGTGTTTTGTTAAACTGCTGACTTCTCTTAGACTATGTCCTGGCTCTTTTTCCCGATTTGTTGTGTGGAATGGGATTAGGTGAAGAAGAGTTTGAGTCTCATTCTTCCTTGAAGTTATTTTGTGCACTCGCTTTTTCTATACCATCAAAATCATTTCGACATTAAAAGAGTTAACATGCAAGGGGGGGGGGTTGTATTTTCTTGGTTTTAACGATCAACTTTAAGAGAAAATAATTTGGCGGTCATCATTCCATCATCTGATCATGTCTACTCTCTGATTGACACACAATTTATTTTCAACTTTCAGTTTGCCCAGAAAGAAGAGTGGACTCTCCTTTGTGATACCCTTGCGTCAAGATTGCTGGCCTCGGGAAGCACATTTGCTGCTACTCTTTGCTTTATTTGTTCAGGGAATCTGAAGAAAACGATTGAAATATGGTCATGTAGTCTGAAATTAGAGCCTGGAGGCAAAACCTATGTTGACCTTCTCCAGGTAATCTACTCCTCGTTTTTAGAAAGTTATTTTTTACATTACTGAGGATATTCTGTTCGTGACTGCTTGATTTATTTTAGGATTTGATGGAGAAAACTGTTGTGCTTTTCTTGGCCACGGGAGGGAAGGAGTTCACTACACCGTTGGCAAAGCTTGTGGAGAATTATGTTGAGCTTTTAGCTAGTCAAGGGCTTCTTAATATAGCCATGGATTACCTAAGACTCTTGGGGTCGAAAGGGTTTTCTCAAGAGCTTGACATTCTACACGATAGAATAGCCGCCTCAGTTGGAGTTGGTGAGGTTTTTACGCCAGTTTATGAAATATTTTCCCTGTTTTACGGGTTAAACAACAATTTATACCACTGTTGAATACCTTATCATATTTTATTCAGATATAAATGGTTAAAATTTTTCGGTTTTGATTTGCACATAATTTTTATGAAACGAAACGAGACGAGTCATTAACGGCTACTAGCTTAGTTGTTGTTGGTTTGTTCAGTTTTTGCATTGTACTTATTTCAAAAATTGTAATTCTGTGATAGAATTTCCTCCATTTAAAAGTCATGTTGCTCCACAGAAAAATTGGCGCCTAAAGCACCGGCTTACGAAACAGCGGTTGAACAACCTGTCTATGGATTTGAACAACCAAGTTTGCCGACTGCAAATGGCTCTTTAAATTATTATCAGGTACTTTTCGGATCCATATTTTCCATTTCTGCGTTTCAAAGTTGTTTTTGTCTTTTAAGAAAAATCGTTTTTTCGTTAAGTGGAGACTCTCTTTTTCTTGCAGCCACCTAGTGTTTCGGTCCCATCTTATGCAGAAAATTACAATCAGCCCCTCGTTTCCCCTGGTGGAGGGTACCACCAGCCTCCTCAGCAGAAACCACAGCCATCCTTCTTCACTCCAGAGCCTCTTCCGGCTCAAATGTTCAATCCGCCACAGTCTCAACTACCTCATCAGGTGATTCTCTCTCTTATTGGAACTCTGTTTCATGGTGACGTCAGTGCACTGTCGATTGATGAAATACCTCAGCGAATTATTTTCGATTAACATACATTATGATAGACATGAAAGTTGAGATCTTTATATTTCAGGGAAATTATCCTCCTCCTGGACCAGCCCAGCCCCCTGTGAAATTTTTCGTACCGGCACCGGCTCCCGCCTTGAAGAACGTCCCCCAGTTCCAGCCCCACACTTTAGGGGCTCAGTTGTATCCGGTGCTTCCCTCACTCTTCTTCCCACCTCCTATAGGCATTATATCTTTAATTCTTGATTATGTTTGCCGTCCCAGGACAATGTTGTCATGTCATTCAGAAATTGGTCTTACTAATGTCAGACGAATGACGATGACAATCTTGTCATCGTCTTTGTCATCCTGCTATGCTAATAAGACGATGATGACTCATCATTGAGATCTGGTCATTTTGTGCCAGTACTTAAAGCTCGGGGCAGCAGGCTGAGGGTATTTGTCCTTTCTTGTCCTCTTAATCATCCGCTGCTAAAATCATCGCCACCGGTTTAGGGACAAGTGACGACGGTTTTGACCATCCTGACTAGGATGAATGATGAGGATGATGACTCATTATTGTCATCGAGGACAGAAAACTCTGATTCTTTATTATGATTCTGGTTGCTGTTCTTTTTTGTAAAAAATTAATTTATTTCTACAGCAAGGAACTGGTGAAACCATGTACACAACTGCGTTACCCCTAGAAGCCCTTGGTCAGAAGCCTCCGCCGTCAGTGGTGGCAAATCCACCACAAAGAACTTTTACTCCTGTAACCAACCCGGGCTTCATACCTCGTCCAGTTGGTGGGCATCAAGTGCAACCGCCCAGCCCCACTCTCTCTCAGCCGGCAGCTCCTGTCTCTTCCATTCCTGCTTCACAACCCACAGTCCAAACGGTTGATACATCTAATGTACCGGGTAAGATCCCTTCTCTTTGTTTATTATTTTATGCTTAATCCCTTTCTCTCCACAGGGGGAATCCTCTTTTCCTCCGCATGCTCATTGATTAATTCACCTCTGTATATCCCCTTTCTGTTTCTACTTTCTCCTTTAGACATGGGAATATTTGAATTTCGGAGGTTCTCTTTTTTCCATTTGAATGACTTCCAATTCAGACTGAAAGTTTTAGTTGAAAACCTCCCTAATGTTTTGAGAACTCGAAGCTTTTTATAGGACTTTATTGATTAAAAAGGAGGAATATTGTATTCGTACATTATTTCAAAAAACGACTGAATATATTGGATATTCCATTTATTCTTAGTGGTGTTTGGTCTGTTTTTTTCTCCATATGTATGACTATTTGTAAAAATAGAAACTGAGGTTTCAATTAATCTCTTTTTCGTATCTGCCTCATATAATTTTCTGCACTTTTGATCGAAATTAACATATTTCCTATCACCAAAAGATTGTATTCGAAAAGGTAAGTAAACTAAATTTTCATTATTCCTTGTCGTGGGCCAGTTGGAGTTTGTGGGTTTTAGTATTTTTCCAGCGTTTCCTTAAATGGGACATTAAATAAATGGAACATGTTTAGTCTTCGCCCATGGATTTCCGAAATGCTCAAAACCACTAAAAAGTAATTAGATTCTCCCATGTTCCTGGCGTATTTAGTTTTTTTGTCCAAATATTTGCTTAAAATCAAATTTATGCCAGAATTTGTTTCCTTTTCTTCTGCTACTTCTAAGTTATCAAAATCAACCCGTTTCAACAGGAGTAAAATGAAACATCCAGAACTAACCGATCTTTCTTCGTCGGTTGTCTTATGCAGGTGAGTTGAAACCTGTGATTGCCACGTTGACAAGACTATACAAGGAGACATCAGATGCCATTGGTGGGCCCCATGCCAACACCTCAAAGAAGAGAGAAATTGAGGATAATTCTAGGAAAATTGGGTCTCTTTTTGCCAAGCTCAATAACGGTGACATCTCCCCGAATGCTGCTTCCAAGCTCGTCCAGTTATGCCAGGCTCTGGACGTTGGTGACTATGCCAGCGCCCTCCATATCCAGGTACTCAATAATTCGTTTGAATAATTTTGGTGTTTTAACTTGTTGTCATCATAAAATAGCATATATCTCATGCCATGATAGTGGGTGTAGATCATTTGACATGAAACATTTGAACTTTATGATTTTTTCTTGCCATCTATCTCATGCCGTGAGAGTTGATTTAGACCATGTGACTTACCATCTCGTCTCTCTTCTTGCCATTCTATTATCTGAATGATTGACTAAGAATACTTTCACATAATGACGTCATAAAATAGCACCGATAGTGGGTGTAGATTGTTTAACTCGGGCCATTTGAAATTTATGATTTTAAAATTCCAATCTTATGCTACTGTGGTGGGCAAGACCTTGTGGCTTATCATCTCGTCTCTCTCTCTCTCTATGTCTCTCCCTGCATTTGCATTATCTGAATGAATTACTAGGAATATTTTTTTTTTCGGAAACATCTTACCAGGATAACTTTAACCTAATGACATCATAAAATACCGTCTGTCATGGCATTATTTGACTTGAAACATTAGAAATTTATGATTTTTCTCTTGCGATCTACCGCATTACACAGAATCGCCATCCTCTCCATGTCTTATCCTTGTTTCTCAGGAAGGGTCATATTTGGCTCATGATGCTAAGAGCCCAATGATAAATCTTTGACCGATAAAAAAACCTATATAAGAATTATTTCGTATAATTGTTAATTTTGGCGGTTTTCTCATTTTTGAATCAGTGGCAACCTTTTAAATTTATAAGTTTGAATCCGGAAACATACTAATTACCTTGTACTTCCGCATTTCGATGAAGAGCAATTGCCATTATTTCACGTAAAATCAAGTACATTGTTTGCTGTTTATTTGTGATCGATTATGAAACCTGATGTTGGTGTTTGTGAAGATCGTAATTAGTATTTTATTTCTTTGCTTACATGTTTATAGGTGTTACTGACGACAAGTGATTGGGACGAATGCAACTTCTGGCTCGCCGCACTCAAACGGATGATCAAAACAAGGCAGAGTGTGAGGTTAGGTTAAAATTAAATTGACTCTAACTCTCTCTATCTCTATTGCATGCACACTCAAGTATAAGTGATGAAGGAGAAAATATCGAATGCCCGAGTTGGTGGGATCAATGGAGGTATTATTTCTGGTCCTCTGTGAAGATAGTGGGCAGTTTTCATCTAGTTCAGAGGAAACTTGTTTGAAATTTTCATGTAGTGATCTATGTTATTATGTTTCTTTTTCCCCCCCTTTTTGTGAAGGCCATGGATATGCCTGTTGGATTTGATCTGTTCTTTGTTGCTACTTTGCAATTTCATTATGTTTCTTGAACCTTCCTTGTGTTACTACTTTGCAGAAGTAATTTGAGAAATAATCGAAGATGATAAAAATTAGCGTTTATTAGCTCAGATATAAGTTCTACGTCTGAAAACCACCAGTCTAGAAAAAATATTTTAGAAAAACCATCCATGCGGCTACTTCCTTTATTGGAGTTAGTAACTACAAATATTTGGGCTTGGCAACTAATCTAGATCTTTGGTTAGATGAAGACTTTTGCTTAGATAAAGCTTTTTGCAGTCACCACCCTCTTGCTTAGATGAAGCATGATGGTGAAAAGATCAATTTGGCCAATTTTAGTGCCACATAACAGGAAAAAAAACTTATGGCATGATAAGTTTGTATCTCTCATTATAAGTCTTTAGTTTTAATATTTGGGTAAATTAATTTTTGGCCACTTTTGTATAACCCTACAAAATGAATTTTAAGCATTTTTGCATGAGTTTGTTGATATTTGAGGGGTTAGCTTGGGATCAAATGTTCTTCTTTGAAACTCAATTTTTGTCAATGCCTTTGGATTTATCTCATGTTTCCCTAAATTGTGTGATTTTCAAGGACTTTTTTGAACAGAGTTTGACGTACTCAACCTACTTGAAACTCAAAGGTCAAGTCTAATATATATAAATCTGCCTGACTGATCATTATTAAAGGTTAAACTTTGGCCCAATGAAAGATCCAATGTATAAAATTCACTTATTCAGGATGTCATTTATGATTCTTCGAAGTCTTTCTTGTTCTTATTGATTAGTTTTTCAATGAGGAGATTATTCATGTTATCATGTTTTACTCTCTTTCACCTTCTATGAACCGTGTTTATGCCCACTAATAGTCCACATCATACAATTAGATTTCATTCATTCTTTATTTCGTTATAACTAATGTTTGCCTCCTTATCATTAAAAAGTTGAATCAAAGTACTGGGTGCCTACAGTAGTGGAAAAAAAATCTAGGGAAAATTCAGTCTGGTTAATTTATTTATTATTAAAGTTGCATGACGATGCAATGCATAGTTGTTTATATTTTATTATGTCACTTTTGAGAAATTAGTCTCTTGAGATCATCAGTCAAGGATGATTTTGGACTTTTCGTTAGTTTCAAAATACTCTTAAAAAATTTCAATGATTAAAACGAAATATTGTACGTTTCTACAGAGCACCATTGGTATTAGGATTTATTACAATATTTTTACGGTTCCTTTAATTTATGTTGACCCTTTGATGTATAAGAATAATCACAAACACATTTTCCTTTCGAAAGGAAATCGCAAATATATTTCATATTAAAACAATATCTTATTCAAGGAGGCATGGAAACCCTTCAAATCTCCCCCTTTATCTTTTAGAAAACATGGGAAAAGTCAGAAAAGTGGTTCATTGTTGAAGATAAAAAACTTGTAAAAATTTTCACGAGCAATGAGGAAGCTAGTTTACATAATAAAATTATAATAATGTACTGTTACTATAATTTGGATGAAAGGTTTCAATAAATTTTGTTGAATAAAGGTATGTATGCGGAAATGCTTTTGAAATAACATTTACTTGTTTTATATTATTTTGACTTGTACAACGAGGATCTTCATATAATATTTTTGACACTTTAGTGCTGGGGTCATAATTTTGAGATAATACTTAACTGTTTTCTTATTACTACTTTGTGACACAGATAGTACTGATGCCATATACTAATCCAAAGGCATCCAAATGACACACTATGAACATAAAATATTGATATAGAGTGTAGCTCAATTTTTCTGATATGAATATGACTTAATTAAAAATTCAATCTGAAAATGTGTAGCATCACATAAGTATACATTAACTGTACGATGGAAATTAAATAACCAGAAATTATCCATTACATATGCATATCCCGATGTAAATGATAACTCCAATCCATACTTTTGTTAAATCTATATCAATCATTTATATTTTTTTGATTTGGAACCTTAATAGTTTGGTTCAAAACAGTTATGATTTAACAAAATTTGTGAAACAAAGTAGTTCACCTGGAGTTCAGTGATAGTGAGTCAATATTTGAACAAAATCCTTAATAATTTAAATATTCTGAAATGATCAAAGTAAAGTAAAACATGAGCTTTGCTTGAAAAGTCTCCATGTTGGACAGACTATAGATCACATGAATCATATCGATCACACACTAGTGTATCACCCTAAATCTATTGTTTTCATGAAAGTTTAATTTGATATTTTGGAGAAACATTGTCTTCACTTTTTCACACATGTAATAATAAAGGCATATGTTCCCTTAACATATCATATTATGCTGTGATCCTCATGCATGTACACACATAAATCTCATTGTATATTTTATTCCATAAAGAGTGATAATATTCATAGATAAGGAGTGATAATCTCATTGCATATTTTCACAGTGAAAAGCAATTTAGTATTAAACTTTAGTGCACAGAAATGATAACCATTATTGCCCTTGCCATAATAAATTAAATGGAGGAAATTGACGGATCTCAACCAGGCCTGATTAGGTCTGGACATCGGTAAATATAAGGAACTCTTTCACCAAGGCATTGATGATAAATGAGGTTTAAAATTATAGTTATTCACTATGGCATTGGGGATTAGAATGCTATAAATAATCACCATTGATGTATTGAGGTGCACATCATCTCCTTAGATATAAAAATAAAAATAAAATATCTAAGATTAGATGAGAATCACATTGTGGTCTCAATATCATGATTTTACCATTATTTAGTAATGAAGTCGAAGTCTTTGACTATATCCATGAATTAGCTTAATATTATGTCTTTGGAATTCCGATGGAATAGGGAAACCAGATAAAAGCTGGCATTCGAAATTAAAATAACATCTCATAAAGATGTTAGCTCCATAAATGCATCTTCTACAATATGCTTGGATATAGTCGTACTTTACATGAAATTAAGTAATTTAAATAAATTGCAAAAGGTCTGGGAGTATTTGAGATGATAATTAACCAAGTATTTTGGAATAAGTTATGAATGATATCACAGAATGGATTAACCATCATTTCCAATGCACACATATGGTACAATAAAATGTTATGCATACAATATATCTATGACTAAAACAGTATCAATCCATAAATTGAACTTGTGGAGCTCATTTAATATTATCTTTTTCTTTGTTCATTATACCTTTTGAGACAATCTCTCTCCCCTGTAAAAAAATTAAAGACAATAATGAATCTAAATAGTCTCCATTAAGGTCTGACTTAAATGATATGAGGTAAAAAGAAACACTTTATTCCATAAAACCAGAGTTAAGATAGTTATATAAACATTTAATTAGGCCATTTAACTAGGATAACAACTCAAATAAGGTCTAAATACTCATTATATAAAAATACAAAATGTTTTTGTAATAATACTCATACGTGATAACCTTTATATGTACCCAGAGCCGAAGGACATGAAATACCCATGACAATTCCATTTTAGGATCAACAGTTTTAAGGCACATCACTGATGTATTAGAGCTTTTTTTTCAGCAGAAGAAATCAAAATAAATCAATAAAAAATGAAAACAAAAGCTGAAGGGTGATCAAATACACTAGAAATGGATCCCTTCATTGAGTATCTTCATGACACATAGTCATCCAGCCTCTAAACATATTCATGTGGTCCTACATATGCCAAATATCATCCTCATCTTATAAAAAATGTGCCAGAGAACCACATAGATCTTCTCACCATTCCAATCTCTTGGAGATGGGGAGGAGGCTCTGGAAAATAAAGGATTGGCAACTTTAGGAACTTCACATGGGTATTTCTTTAAAGTTGATTTTTTATTTTACACTTAAATCGGTTTTTTTCATAAAAATACATTCACGTGCAATATGTCATTTCATGCCCAAAAAACCTTTTGCGTGTGACATGCTAGGCCCATTTACAAATCTATTCAGTAACTTCATAACTATAATAACTTTTCATAGACTAAATTAATTAATAAAAAATCCAATCTATAGGTTTATTAATGGTGGTTGATTTAACCAAAACAGTAGGTTAAGATGCCAACACACTAGGTGTCAAGTGATGAGCCCAATATGAGTCATACATACATATATACACATATTAAGGTCATTTCAGAATCATTTTACTGACATTATATATATTTTAATAAGAATTCTGATTTCATGCATTAATAGGTGCATTTAGTTAAAAAAACCTTTAAAAATAATTTTTACTTATTTTAGGAGTCCAATTTTTTCGATGCAAAATTTTGTTTTAAATTTTAATTTAATGGGCTTAAGCTTTCTCTCTTGTGGTTATTCTACATTTTGCAGGGCTTAATAGAAACAAATATACAAAATAAAGAATATAAAAATAAAAACTAATTAAAAAAAAAATAGTTTTAGCGGCCCAGGCAACCATGCTAGGCTCAACAACACACATGGCTGCAGTCCTTAGGCTAGTGCAAAGCGCACAAGCCTGCCCACAGCCGGTGAGCGACAATGCACAAGTGATGAACCAAAAATTAGGGTTAGAAATGTGATTTAATAATTCTGTTTTATGCAACAAAAATTAGAATTTTTCTTAGGATCATACAACGAGTAAAGGTTGAATCCATAGACCAAGTATTGAGTAAGTAAATTTTAGCTTTAATTTGTATTTTTTGGTTTCTAATGTTTATTTTTGCAATTTGATATAAATGAATAAAACCTTACTAGTGAAATAAAATACCTAATAATTATAAAATGATTAGGAAATAATTTTCTTAATTAACCTAATTTATTCAATCAAATAGAATAATTTTGAGAATTTTCATAGAATTTATAATAAAAATATTAATTAACTATTATTTAAATATCTAAACCAATGCCTTGGGAGGCTCGAATGATGTTTGATGTCGATGGATGAGAGTAGAGTAGAATGGATGAAAGAGATACTTCACTAGTTGTGACGAAGATGATGATGAATATGCGCGAGTGATGATGATTTAACTGTCCCCACGATGACAAATACATGCTGACAAAGGTGCAATGGGGGTGAGTGAAAATGATTTTACCGTCACCGAAAAGACTGAGATGGAGCTGGATACATGCCGACATGCGGCGGAGTTGGAGGTGGCATGTGTGATAGTGGAAACCTAAGCTATCGGTGATGATAACCTAGGAAGAAGGAAGGAGACATGAGTTGGAAAAATATGAAGATCACACTAACTTTTTCGTCACCTGTCCAACGGACTGAGTGGTGATTTTCCTTCATGTGTGTTGATATGAATATTACTCCTTCAATCCTTTAATCTTTGAGCACAAGAATGGAAACAAACAAGATTTTGAATGAGCAAATCACTCCACTCATCCTAATTTGAAGCAAAATCTGGGGGTATATTTTTTACAAAGACAGGAGCTTCTATTTATATTTCCAAGACTGTGGATGGATAAAATATCAATATTTCAGCCCGAAAATCGTTCTAGATCTTTAGATATCATTGTTTCAATTTGGAGCAATTTGAGCCATGTGATTTTCTCTACTCTACTTTTCTCTCTCATCCTATTTTTATGGCGGATGGCCAACATGACACGCACTTCTGGGAGCAAAAAAATTCAATTAATTCATTAAAAATATTAAATTTTATATTTTCTTTCTAATAATATTATTTTCTTTATAAATTTAACCTTATAAAATTCCATAAAAATATTAGAAAAACCAGAAAAATCAGATGATCATTTAAGATATACAGTAAACCCTTAAAAATATTTAAAATAATCTAAGAAGATATTTCTGAGGTGTTAAATATTTATTCGTGAATTAAGGGCAGAAAATTATATGAAAATATCTTTAAATAAAAAAAATATTCGAATTCATTGTAAAAGTATGGTAAATTGTTTTAACCATTAAAATTATTGATTTATTATTCTTTAAATTAAAATAAGTATATAAAATACCTGAGATTAGTATGAAAAATAGCATGATATATATTTGTATCTTCAAGTAGCAGCGCCTGGTGGAAGGAGAGTTGAAAAAAAGCCCATTAGAAGGATCACATTCACCACAATTGTCTAGGTTGCCTACACAAGCAAGGGAGTAGCTTTATTTAATTTATCATATATGTATATATATTCACAATATATATTTGGCTGCACATATATTTAGTTTTCTTCATATGGGATTAATCTTTCCATGTCTAAAAGGCCATTTGCATGTGACACTGTAGGCCTATGTATCAGTCTAGTTAATGACTCCCTCAGCCAAATAACCTTTATTGGCCTTTCAAATTAATTAATTATATCATCATATAGATTAAATAATAATATCAGATTGATTTAACCCAATCGAATGGTGGAGTCTTCAACCCTTGGGTTTCCAAGCTACACCTCTTTCTCTAGAATATACAAATGAGAGTCTTACTCACTCATGGAATCTGTCCTTCATTGGTTACCGTGTACATAAAGTCCCTTAACCACATGATGCTCCTAGGATGACTTAGGGTATGGTCAGCTGTCAAACCCTAATGGGCCATCCGAGTTAGTACTTGACCAAGGTTGTCAAACCCCAATGTGTAAAAGGAGACAAACAGAGATCACAAGTCTTCAAGCATGTGCTCTAAACATCAGATAACTCTTCTCCAATATTTCACTACCTTGGCTGAGGACTTCATCACATCATCTTCCTTGAGTTGTCTCCTCTTATACTAAGGGTGGACGATCCCATCTTGACAACTCACTCGTCTTTGTAAACTTCTTGACTCACCCAAACTAAGACTGTTTAGAATTCCATGATTGGAGACTCGTAGGTCACAATCAAAGTACAACTTTCTATCAACAATATGTCTTTGGTATCTTAGGTCTAAGGACCTCTGACACAATCATGACGTGAATCAACTTGACAGTTTCAGATAACACCATTTAGGGATTTGTACGGAACAATTCAGTGAACTATTTAGACTAAAGAGCACCTATTATCTAGCCTTAGTATCTCCACACTAATGGATATAGGACTGGCTATACTCATCACATGAGTGTAGCTATAATTATTCTATCTGGATTATACATCCAGGACGCGAATGGGACGATTTTTTCATCCCCGTACGAAAAAATCATCCCGTCAGAGGGCAAAGACGAATTCCGGGACAAAAATTCATCCTCGGGACCACTGGAATGGACGGTTTTCATCCTGTGGGATGAAAAAATCATTAGTCCGGAGGTCTTCGGACGATGGACAGACGAATCTGGACGGAAAACCGCCGGATTCACATCCAACGGTTTAGATGTTGCCACGTGGCCTTTCTAGGACAATTTATAATATATTATAATTTATTAAAAATATATAATGTATTTTTCATCGGGGATGAATTTCAGGATGAAAATTCATCCTGGGAGGACTGGACGGGACGAAAAATCGTCTCGAGATTATTGGACGGGATGGTTTTTTGTCAGTGGAGGACAAACCCTCCCGTCCTTCATCCTTGACAAAAATTCGGATGTAGGACGGGATGAAATTCGGCCCGTCATGTCCTGCATCCACGTCCGGGATGATCCAGAACTATAATATGGATACTTCAATGGCTTTCTCGAGTATCCTTTGAGTATGAATGTTTAGAACACATGTTTAAATACTTGTGATCTCCGTATTACGATCTCATCATAATTCACTTAGTCTGTTCGTGTGTCCAAGGACTTAATAATAAGCATTACATGTGCACTACAATGAATACATTCTATTAATGAATATGGAATGAGATATAAATGTGTGATTGTCTTCCTGACCACTTATATTACCATCATATTTATCACTTGATCTGTTAATATTCTATTACTAGACACGATCTGAATTGAATAAATTTAGAGTAACAACTAGGGCTAAGCAAACTAATGATTCATGATAGAAATCCTATTAACTTAGAGCTCATAATAGTATGAGGAAATGGATGACGCAAAAAGTAAATAACGTAAGTAAAGAATGTGATATGATTACAAATATAGATGAAATAAGCTCATATTCTTGTAAGAAATTATATCACTTGAAATTATAAACATAAACTCATACCTCCATAAATGATCAACAAAGTCATATGTGATTGCACAATCATAAAGAGAGCTGAATAAATTATGAGATTAAACTATGAATTAAATATAATATACATAATTCAACCCAAATCAATCAAGGATATAACTGGCCTCTACAAATCCAGAATTGGTATGCAGGGATGATGATGCCAAGAGAAATACAAAAGTTAGATGTTTTAGGATAGGATCATAGACTTAAATAAACTGTAAAAATAAAATTACATAAAAAATGTGCGTATTGAGGTGGAGAGTATAAAGACTATATAATCATCATTCAACCCTCATACATGAGATAAATGAGAATAATTTTATGGGTGAGTCTACTAAAAACTTTAGCATTACACACTACCTGCACATAGTGGCAGGGGATTTGGGCATTGATTTGGATAGAAGAAAAAAATGGGAGATAACAACTACAGACTAAAGCCATTATAAGCTTAAATGAGATAATTGTGAAATTGACAGTCAATCAACCACATTATAATGATATAATTATGTTTCAACGGAATCCAATCTACAAATAGAATATAGCAGAGACCTGATAGAGTCCTAGTGAGAATAAATGTCTGGACCTAACGGCCTGTGATATTGGAGATTCAGCATGATATAAAGATCATAAAATTTCTGAAAAATGGGAAAACAATGTAAAACCCCATTTATATTCCAAGCATGAAGAACATACACCCACAATTTATTAAACTCATAAATAAGGGTAAAAATAAAATGTGTTATCGTCAAAGTTAAAAAACATAAATATGTATTTAAAAATGACAAACTCAAAGAAAAAAAATCAGATGAATTAGTTTTATCTCAAACATTGTCCATTGAAAAAAGAGACGAGTCTGGAATGTTTTTATGGACCTGATGGATTCACCGAAAGATGTTTCACGTAATTCAGTCCTATTTTTTAAAAGAGTATTTCTAATGATTTTTGAGAAAAAATGAAAATTTCATACTTTATAAGATTTCAAAAGCCAGTTATTTTTCCTCTCATTCCAGTTAAAAAACACATCATTACTTTTAAGATATGAAACAAATAAATATATGAAATATCACATAAAGGCTATTAAAAATATGTATTACATGTGAACAATTCTATGTAGACTGATTTCATAAAAACATTATAATTTACTCATGTAAGGATCAATTAATAAGATGTATTACTGCTACATTAAATTAAAATTAGAGTTTTATTTATTTCCAAAAATTCAGAAATATGGCTTCAGCATAATAGATATCTGTGATACAATTGCATTGAAGCTAAGAATTTCTCAATCCTTGTAAATGGGAACTTCACCATTTTATTCCAGGTCTCAAATGGACTTTGACAAGAATACTCATCATCATGATATGACCTACCAGGGTACCTAATCCTTTTTTCTATCCATGTGTTTGCATCCCCAGGGTCAATACGAAAGTCACAGTCATTCCTTCACAAAGAAATGAAAATATATCGTTAAGAAAATTAAAATATTGATATCATTCATACAAAGAAAACATCCCTTTAATTTTCTGCCCCATATTTCAAGGTCAAGCCAAATATATGTATTAAAATTTTTATAATAAAACTAAAGGTTGGAAACGAGGATTAATATGAATCATGTGATAGATAATGTTCCAATCCATCTCACGTCCATTTAATATCTAACATGAAATACGCTTGAATCTATCAAGAAGTGAGAACTCAAAAACATATATATGTTCATATATTAAAAAATAGAGTAGGAGATAAATATATTTTTATATTGAATGAGGTTGTTGTCGTAGTCTGAACGCAGTCAATACTATTTGTATAAGTTTGCTTTAAACACTCTATAATGAATATAAGGTAAGTATGGGAAAAAATAAATTATGCATAAAACATCGTAACTAAATTATGCAACAAAATAAATTATTAATATCAGAAATTTTCAGGTTGACACTTCCTCATCCCTGATCTCAATTATATGTGATGCATTTACATTATTAGTACACATACAACATGACGAGGTGAATATTAAATACAAAATAGGTAATAAAGTCATTTACACCTTGAGGCTGAACTTATTCAACACCATATGTATAAATTTACATTAAATATTATATAAGAAATATAGGATAAAAGAAAGTCAATCCATAGGGAGACATGAAATCATGCAATTATCATTTAACCATATAGAATAGATAAAAAAGGAGAATA
Organism: Wolffia australiana; assembly: GCF_029677425.1. Taxonomy (NCBI): domain Eukaryota; kingdom Viridiplantae; phylum Streptophyta; class Magnoliopsida; order Alismatales; family Araceae; genus Wolffia; species Wolffia australiana. Next base: position 11,496,770 of record NC_135837.1, on the reverse strand, counting down.
CAATGATGATGATGAAGATAGGTAATTATGGGATTTTCCTCAAATAATAGGGTAATAGTAGATGAAATGGGTTAAGGTCGGGGAAAATATTGATAAAGAGAATGGTGAACGATATGAGATATGTAGATATCTTGATAGAGGCTTAGATGGAGAAGGCAGAAAAATATGCTGACACAGGCAAACAAAAACAAATGGATACAAACAAATCATCATCTATAGCCTCTTTTGCATGAACCAGATCTTCTATTTCTGAATTCCTGAAGACGGATGTGTTGAGTGATAGCACACATTTTAGTAGGTTAATAACACCATATTTACATGTTTAGTTGCATTAAATTGATCGCATATGTGTAATCAAGCCTAAAATGATTAAATATATTTTTGGAGTTATATTTTGAATTTTGAAGTATTTTTAATGATTTTTATGACGTCAAATTATAAAATAACATAAAATTTTAATCAGAACATAAAATTTCCTGAATTGTTTGGCATTATTAGAAGATATATCATTTTTTAAGTTCAATATATATATATATATATATATATATATATATTTCTATGATTTTTATGAATTAATATCTATTCTTTGGAAATATTCAATGGCTCTTTGAATTTTCCAGAATTAGAGGAGAGAAGAAATGAGAGGGCTGAGAATGATCCAAATTCAAATTGCGATATATGACAATCTAGAAGGAGTTTCGAGTGGAAATTTTGAGCCGAGCTTTGTTTTCTCACCTCTTTTCATCCATAAGTTTGATCTATAAATATGGCCTCATATTTTTGTAAAAAATAATCTTTAAATTTACTTAGTCCTAGAAAGAGAATGAGGATTTTTAAGGCCCATTGATAACACATATTTTTAGTTGGTTGATCTGACCGTATTTACATGTTTAGTTCATTAAATTTATAATATTTGCATGTTATCTAGCTTAAAATAATTTAATTTTTTTTAGAATGATATTTTGAATTTTGTGCATTTTTAGGCTTTTTTGGGATTTTTCTGACAGCATATTATGAAAGAAAATAATTTTTTGAGTCAAAATATGATTTTTCCTGAATGGATTGACATTAAAATTATTAAGGTATGAATTTTCTAAGTTGACTATGAAGTTTTCCTTTTATGCTTCAAAAATCTGGAAAACTGGATTCTCATAGACATAACTGGCTTGACGGGTCAGTACGAGGTCCATACTAGGGATTACCGACAGGGAAAATGCGCAATGTCAGAGCTGAATGGGTAGATACAACTGCTGCTTTATCTATCTTACATGCTCTCTCTCTCTCTCTCTCTCCTCCCTGTCTAAGTATCGCATTCCCTGTCTCTCCCCCTCGCTCCCTATCTCAGTCTATTGCTTCCTCTCCCTTGCTCAGTCTCTAGCTCCCTCTTTAACTTTCTCACTACCTCTCCAATGATCTCACTCTCTCACCCCCCACTATCCTTTTCTCTCACTCAGTCTCTTCCTCCTCTCTTACCTTCCACATTCGGAAGACTTCTTGCTCACCCATCCTTGAAAATAAAACACCATTAGATAACTTCCTAATCAAGACTCATGAAGAGAAAGTACCACTCAACCCATTTATACCCACTTCTTTGTCCCTTTCCCTAGGTTAGGGTCATTCAGGATATCCTAGGTTTCACCATCCCACACACCATCACTGACTTTTGACTCGCTGATGCGTATGCACCTCATCTCTTTTCCCACCAGCAATAATAAATAGGCATCACTAGCCCCCGCTCCACCACTTGTTACCACATATCTGCACCCTCTCCAATGGAATCACAGACAATATTTAATTTATATGCTCCACTTCATTCACACAACTACATCAACCATCATCGCCATTAAAGCCCAAAGTATCCGCACCACTTCATTCATATGAGAAAGTGCCGGCGAAGGTATTTAACTATAATAAATATTTATTACTCACTAATTAATAAATATATAACTATAATAAATTCACTAAAATTCCTAAAAATATTCCATAAAATTTTAGATAAATTAGGTTAAATGTGACTAATACTTTCTCAATTTATTAAAATAACTTGAATTCATTTCCACTACTTTGCTTATATTAAATAATATTTAATTTATTAAAAAAATATTAATCATATAAAATAAAAAATAAACCCTAAGAGGTAATTTTTGTATTCGTTCTTCTTGTGGATTCACCCCTTACTCATTTTCTGCTCATAAGGACATTTATCAATATCGTTGTATTAGGTCAGAAGCCTTAAATATATTTCTGGTTCAGCAATTTTTTATTTTAGATGTTGTTGTGCTATTTTCTATTTGATCTAATATATAAAATTCACTAGTGATAAAATGTAAATAAAGTCATACTTTATGAGGTAAAGTGATAAACAGCTGAAATAAGCCTTTTGATTATATGAGCCATGATTTAAATCATTAAATGGAAAAAGATGTTGACCAATGGGGAAATAAAATTTATTATATTAGTTTTCATATGTTTTTATATATATCAAGCTTTAATCTATAAGAATAATGGATTCTAAAGTATCATGAGTTACTGTTGGAAATATATGTGGTCAGAAAGCCAATCATACATTTAACATGTAATCAAATGTTCATTGATACAATAGATTCATTTGGCACTCATATGTTGTTACGCTGATGTCCATGATTTATGATTAAATCATATTAAAAATATCACTGGTCTTTAAAAATATGTAATAAATAATTTGTTTTAAAGGATAAATGTGAAGGACATGAAATAATATGAATAGAATATAAATTTCTAGTCCTAGAAAATGTTGAGTTTGGCCGATCCCGTAGCCATTAATGTGGAGGCCATAAGGATAGAGAGTGGGTTCTCATCAGACAAAATAACTAAATGAATTGATTTTTGTATGAATACCTCAATGGTATCATACCTAACTCTTAATCAAGTTGATTTAGTTCACAGTTGTGTACATGTTCCATAGACCCGAGAGACCAAAGATGTCTTGTGGATGTACGCGTTGTACATTGGAAAAAGAATAGTTCCCTAACGAATAGTTGAAAACGAAATTTGAATTGCGCTTCTGATCCAATCCACAAAAACAAAAATAAAATGTGCTTGTGATTGAAATCATAAAAAATGGAATTTGAATTGCATTCCCGATCGAATCATCAAAACTAACTTCAAAGTGGGTACCTGATCGAACTATATACAGCATGAAACATGAAATGTATGTTTAATTGAATTAGTGAGAACAAGCTCTCTGCTCTCTCACCGGCCATTAAAGGCTCAAAGAATAAAAGGAAGAAGAATATCTCGATCTCGATCTCTCATCTGTGATCTTTTTCTTTGATCTGAGAGAGTTTTTGTTGGTGGCCGACGAAGATGAACAGTCACTATCCCAGAATGTCTTTCAAGTAGCGACGGCAGAGAGAGTGCCGGTGGATCGTTGGCCTTTTACCTCCGAATGTTATCTCCATGGTCGTGTTCTTCTTGTTCATGATCTTTGCATGTTCTCTCTGATCGTTGGCCACCCGCAATCGATCCCTGCCGCCGCACCCCTCCCTCCCCATTGCCCGTGGTCCTAACCCCCTATGACCATGAGGTTCAGATGCACATGTAGAAATAAACAATTAACGATCATACATACCGATTATGGAAAGAAATAAAGGTGTGATGCAAAAAATGTGAGGTTCAGATAGATATCAATCGGGAAATTACCAACCGTTCCCATCAACACCACCCAAACGTTGACGTCGAATGTGCAGAAAAGGGGTCAATCGCTGCTCCCAATCAGCGCCCTATCTGGGAGTAGTCAACAGCAGAATCTGCACCAAAGAGGGAGTTCGGCAATGGGATTCAGACAAGGAGGGGGCGCAGGCCGGTAGTAGGGAGCGAACGCGAGAGGCCCAGGAAGGAGGGTAGGCCGACAACGGGGCGGGGGCACGGGCGACAAAGAGGGAGACCGCCATTGTCGTTTACAATGGGTGCGAGAGGCCGAGGGAGGAGGGCAGGGCGGCGCCGCGGAGGGGGCGTGGGCATCAGGGATGTGGTGCGAGAGGCTGGGGAAGGAGGGTGAGGCGACAGCAGAGAGGAGGGCAGGACGGCGGTGGGGAGGGGGCGTGGGAGGGTGAGGTGGTGGCGGGGAATGGGGCGCGGTAGGTGGCGATAGGGGGTGGCGGCAGCTGGGAGGCGGCGCGAGCGGGAGGGAGAGGGTGTCGGAGGGCGGAGAAGGAGGACGGAGCGGCCGCGGGGAGGAGGCAGCGTAGGCTGGAAAGGCCAGGAGAGGATGCCAAAATGGCAGCCGGGAGGGGGCTCTCTCACTCTCACTCTCTTCTCTCTCAATCTCTCTCTTCTCTCTCACTCTCTTTTCACCCAATTAGAGGCCAAAAGGGCGCAAGTACTCCTACTATAGTAGTATAGATTATCATGGACTACTCAATTATCAAGTACACATTTGAAAGTAAGTCATTTTTGAGAGTACCTTGCTCCCATTATATATTTGAGTGAGTTTCTATTGTTAAGAAGTTTATTTGGGTTTTTACTTAGTTTAATTAAAACAAAACAATGATTACATATGTCCTTTGGCTTGATGAATGTTCTTTGAGTGAAAAACATTAATGTAATTGATCCATGTGAATCCCTGAATGGTACCATATTAAATTGTCAATCAGATCGATTGATGTCATTGTTGTGTAAGAGGTCCTTAGACATAACAGACCAAAGACATTGTGTGGACAAACATTATGGAGAACCATTCAATTGAGCACATGTAGACTCATCATTAGCCACGTCGCAGTGCTTGAGCCGATGTGAAGAACCCAAGTTTTCCTTACAAGGTTTAATAAATTGCATTTGTGTTGTTTTATTATGTCCTCCTGGCTTATTTCAGTTTTATGGAAGTTCGATTCCTGTACACGCCCCATCGGAGAGCTTCGTTCGGGTACTATCACATCATCTCCCTTGACTGTAAGGAGGCATCCTCTTGCATCTGTACAAGCCTCCCTCATGTGTGCTGTTGTGTCTTTACATGTTTTGGTCTTTAGGGTGTAAGTCCATCCTTGGCTTCTTCCTGGGAGGGGGGAAGCCTACTAATCTTCTTCCCCTAAATGGGCCCATTAGGCCACTTATAAGCCCCCAATTTTTCTTTTTAATGTAAAAGGAGAGGGGGAAGGCTACGTCGGTTAAAGATTGTTGTTATAAAACAAAAATAAAAGATATGTCGTATTACACCTAGAGTTCCCGCTAACCCCCTAGCTAAAGAAGGCTCGTCTGCACTTTGGATTCTATAGGACACTTCTGCTCTTGCACCACCACTACTCCCCAAGACTTGGAGGAGCCCTGCCCCCACTTCCACTCGTACTCCCCCTATTGATCGCTGTTTGACCCGACAGATGTTCCACTGCAGCTCGACATTACCAAGACACTACCGTGGACTGTGCCACCCTATCGCAAGCCTTCCTTAGTGGACGCTATGGTGGACCTGGTATCTCATATTCTATTCCATCTTCTGGCCAGTTCACGTCTCTACCACATTAGAATGAGCAGTTGGCTGTGTCCCTAAATCCTCGCAGCTGACCGTCACCTGTACTACCGACCAGAGCCTACTCTATCTCCTTCACCTGTCAAAAGCAGACCCCATCGCCTTTATTAGCACAGCTCCATGCCTTTGTTGCTCTCCCGTCGCGCGATCAGCTGTTAGTCTCCCGGTCATGCCATTGTTGTGAGATCGTAAGACACCCCAAGATGGAACACGAGCCTATAGAGGTGCTGTTGTTCACTTTTGTTGTGTTGCCACCGACTACATTGAGGGGTATAGCCCGCTCGATCGGCTACTTACAGTGTGATCAATTGTTTCCCTGCTGTTTGAGTGCGAGTTCACAACTGCTCTAGTGGCCCGCAGCTCGATCATCATATAAGATCTGCATATAGTTGATCACACTACAAGGAGGGCTCTCCACCGGGCTTCCGATAGTATTGGTTAGCCTCCTAGTCAAACCCTATTATGAACCAAATGTGACTCTACTCTCCATCCGTGACTCCGCCATGATGCCATCGATGGGATCTGCTACCAGCACTCTAGACCCAAATCCATTAGTAAAGTCCATTACCTCCCCTATTTCCATATGCTTACGCCATTTAGTGCCGGTCTTCGACTGCTTTAGTGCATGAGAGACTTATACTTGTTGTGGGTTTAGCCAACGTGATCGTGTTAGGGAATTTTATTGAAGTTGATGGGTCTGTTTGTTCAAATCGACAGCACGGTTGCTCTTATATGAAGACTGTCCCCTTGGACCCTCTAACAGATCAAGCGGATCGTTGGGAGCTTGGTCGTGCGCGACCCCCCAGTCAAATATCTGTTATGTCTCAAATCAGCCAAATTGCTGATGTACTTTCTTGTTCATTTTCAATCTTACGCATCATTTCACCACATTTGAGTGCATTTCGTGTTCATTCCACTGTGGTGTATCACGAGATGCTCTACCCCGCCTGTCGTATTGCACCAAAAGATGTTTACTTTGTCTTTGACCTATGAGTCCCTAGTCGTGGTATTTTAAACGGTCTCAGATTGGGTACATCAATAAGTTCACAAATATGACTGAAGGGTTAATAAGGGATTGTCCATCCTCTATATAAGAGGTAACAGCTCAAGGAATATGATGTAGTGAGGTCCCTGGCCAAGGCAGTGAAATATCAGAAAAGAGTTCTCCGATGAGTTACAAACACATCAGTACTAACTCAAAAGACTGACTAGAGTTTCACAACTACCCCTATGGTTGATGAGCATCATAAGCTTTTTCTTTGGTCTCGTTGCTTCTTCAAACTCCATGCTTTTCTCTTTCATCTGGATTTTCAAATTTTCATTTCTTTGACAAAGATGTCCTACCAGAAATTTATGAGGTGTCTAACACTACAAGCTTTTCAGTTCCAATCTTAATGATGAAATTGGTCACCGATGCATCTTCTCAAAAAATCATCTTACTCCTATGCATGCTTCTCCCCAAGAAGAGTACACTCATGTTCTCATAACGCATGCAGTTTCAACAATTTTACTGAGTCACACAAAGTATAGAGGCCGTCAGTTACCTTTTATATAAATTTGGATCACACTTGGCATTTTTAAATAATTATATTAGGGTACTGTTGTATTAATATTAGCGCATAAAACCTGTGAGTTCATATCCACACTATATAACTACAAAACCCTTTATGTACCCTCATGGGTGTAAATATTCTGACAAATAAACCTTAGAATTTTTGTGTGTTTTTTATTCAAAACTTTGAAGCAAAAATACACGAAAGAGGGGAAGAGAGCTGAAAGCAACGGACGGCGGACTAGGCATACGGCGCACAGTGGATGATGGTGTCGGCAGACTGCAGCATTGGCAGAATCAGCGGATGGCATACTCGTGGGTACGTTCCAGCATTTTTGACCGTTTAATCTTTGTATTTTTTGTCAGTTTAATCTTATTCTATGCCTATTAATGTTTCTAAATTTTCCGTGTTTTCTGTTCATAATTCATCTGCTAATTCTCACTTCTGTAGCTAAATTGACTATAGCATTACATCCCAATGCATCTAATTCTAACTCTGTGATTCTTCTTCACTGATTTACATCTAAGTGTCCCTCCCTCTTCTCATTCTCTTGTACTCTCCAGCCTCCAATTCTCCCCCCCCCTACTCTGCTCTCTCCATCATTCTCCCTTACCGTACAATTCTCCCTTTCCTTCCCTGAGTCGCTCTTACAATCTAATTCTCCCTCTATCTCTCATTCTCTCTCACACTCTGTAAATTTCTAACTTATACTTCTAACTTCTAACCCTCCCTCTCTTCTCTCACCCTTTACAACTCTCTAATTCTCCCTCTCTCCTTTCTTCTCTCTCTCTCAGTCTATCTTACTCTATAATTCTAACTCTTTGTCTCTCTTTTTCTCTTACAATCAGATTCTATCTCTCACCCTCTACAAATTTTTAACTTATAGTTCTATCTCTCCCTCTCTTCTCCCACCCTCGATTACTCTCTAATTCTACCCCTCTCTTCTCTTCTCTCTCTCTTGTTCTCCCTTACTCTATAACTCTGTCTTCTTTCTCTCTCTTTCTGCCTTACTATATAATTCTCCCTCCCCCTCTCTCAGTCTATCTTACAATCTAATTCTCTTTCCCTCCATTCTCTCTCCGACTCTGTAACATTCACATATTTTTACCTCTACTTAACCCTCATTCTCTCTCACACTCTCTTACTCTATAAATCTGCCTCACCCTCTCATTCTAGCTTACTCTAAATTCTCACTCTCCCTCTCTGAAATCCGCTTACAATCTAATTCTATCTCTCACGCTTTGCTAATTTTTAACTTACAGTTCTATCTCTCCCTCTCTTCTCCTACCCTTTAATACTCTCTTATTCTCCCCCTCCCCTCTATTCTCTCTCTCTCTTTCACCCTAACTCTATAATTCTCTCTTCTCTCTCTCTCATTTTCCCTTACTCAATATTTCTCCCTCTCCTTCTCTATGTGTATCTGACATTTTAATGATTTCCCTCTTTCATTCTCTCTTATGCTCTCTAACATTCTCATATTTTTACCTCTAATTCACCCTCATTCTCTCTCGCCCTCTCTTACTCTATAAGTCTCTCTCTCCCTCTCCCTCTCATTCTAACTTACTCTATAATTCTCACCCTCCCTCTCTCAATTTTTCTTACAACCTGATTCTATCTAATTTTTATCTTATAGTTCTATCTCTCCCTCTCTTCTCCCACCCGCTATTACTCTCTAATTCTCCCCCTCCCTCTTTTCTCTCTCTGTTTCTCCCTAACTCTATAATTCTCTCTTCTCGCTCTCTCATTCTTCATTACTCTATAATCCTCCCTCTCCCTCGTTCAGTCTATCTTACATTCTAACTCTCTCTCCCTCTTTCATTCTCTCCACGCTCTCTAGCATTCTCATAATTTTACCTCTAATTCACCCTCATTCTCCGTCACCCTCCCTTACTCAATGAAATTCCATCTTCCTCTAGATCTAACCTACTCCATAATTCTCACTCTCCTCTTAATTTCGCTCACAATCTGATTCTATCTCTTACACTCATTATCTCTCACACTCTGGTAATTTTTAACTTACAGTTCTATCTTTCACCCTCTTTTCCCACCCTCATTTACTCTCTAATTCTCCCCCTTTCCTCTCATCTCTCTCTTTCTTTCTCCCTAACTCAATAATTCTCTCTTTTCTGTCTCTCACTCTCCCTTACTCTGTAATTCAACCTCTCCCTCTCACAGACTATCTTACATTTTAATTCTCACTCCCTCTTGCATTCTCTCTCACGCTCTGTAACATTCACATATTCTTACCTTTAATTTACTCTCATTCTCTCTCACCCTCTCCTACTCTATAATCTAACTCGCCCTCTCACTCTAACTTTCTACATAATTGTCAGTTTTTAATTCTCAATTTCTATTAGAATCTAATTCTATCTCTCACCCTCGTTCTCGCTCATGCCCTGCTATTTTTAACTTACAGTTCTATCTGTCCCTTGCTTCTCCCACCCTTTATTACTCTCGAATTCTCTACATCACCTCTATTGTCTCTCTCTCATTCTCCCTAACTCTATAAATCTCTCTTCTCTTTCTCATTCTCCCATACTCTATAATTCTCCCTCTCCCTCTCTCAATCTATCTTACATTCTAAATCTCTCTCCCTCTTTCATTCTCACTTGCGCTCTCAAACATTCTCATATTTTTACCTTTAACTCACCCTCATCTCTCACCCTCTCTTACTATTTAAATCGCCTTCTTCCTCTCATTCTTACTTGCTCCATAATTCTCACTCTCCCTCTCTCATTTTGTCTTACAGTCTGATTCTATCTCTTACCCTCTTTCTTTCTCACGCTCTGCTAATTTTTAACATATATTTGTATCTCTCCCTCTCTTCTTCCACCCTTTATTACTCTCTAATTCTCCCCCTCTCATCTCTTCTCTCTCTCTCTTTCTCCCTAACTCAATAATTCTCTCTTCTCTCTCTCTCATTCCCCCGTCCTGTATAATTTTCCTTTCCCTCTCTCAGTCTATCTTAAATTCTAATTCTCTCTCACTCTTTCATTCTCTCTCACGCTATGTAACATTCTCATATTTTTATCTCTAATTCACCCTTATTTTCTCTCAACCTCTTTCACTCTATAAATCTCTCTCTGCCTCTCATTGTAACTGACTCCATAATTCTCACTCTCCCTCTCTCAATTTCTCTTACAATCTAATTCTATCTCTCATGCTCTGCTACTTTTTAACTTACAGTTCTATTTATCCCGCTCTTCCCCCACCCTCTATTACTCTCAAAATCTGCCCCTCTCGTCTCTTCTCTCTCTCTCGCATTCTCCCTAATCTATAATTCTCTTTTCTCTCTCTCTCATTCTCCTCTCCCTCTTTCAGTCTATCTTACATTCTAATTTTCTCTCTTCTGTTTTCATTCTCTCTCACGCTCTGTAACATTCTCATATTTTTACCTATAACGTACCCTCACTCACTCTCACCCTCTTTTACTTGATAAATCTCCCTCTCCCTCTCATTCTAACTTGTTCCATAATTATCACTCTCCCTCTCTCAATTTGTCTTACAATCTGGTTCTATCTCTCACCCTCATTCTCTCTCACACTCTGACAGTTTTAACTTATATTTCTATCTTTCCCTCCTTCTCCCACCCTCTATTACTCTCTAATTCTCCCTCTCTCCTCTCTTTTTTCTCTCTCTTTCTCCCTAATTCTATAATTCTATCTCATCTCCCTGTCATTCTCCCTTACTCTACATTTCTCCCTGTCGCTCTGATGGGGGTCCATCTCCACATCAGGATGGAGCGTCCCCAACAACCGCATCGAGCCGCACGAGCTGACGCCCGCAATGCCTCATTCAAATATCCGAAGTGAAGACAAAACGGCACATGTTTTCATTTATTTTCTTTATTTTGATTGTTGTAATTTCCTTGACGGTTTATGGACCGGGCCGTTTGTGTTTTGGTCTCATCCATTTCCAATGATTTTAGATTTCTCGTCGGGTTGAGAGAACCGCTCGTCTCTAGATGGTTCCCGCAAGTTATGCCCAATTGGGCATGTCCATGGCCCTATATGAGGACGACATGCCTAAGAGTACAGGTGGACTGAATTTGAAGTCAAGTGAAGTTTCTGAGTTTCATTTTTTATTCTTCTAATTTGATAGATTTAGATAGCCACAGCTTCCATAGAGTTCATGGAGAACGTGGCTTTCCCACATCGGTGGATTCGGTGGCCATTATCATCACCGTCTCCTAGGACCATATTTCATTCTCGATCAAGAACTACTTGCTTGATCTCGTCACCATGTCTCCTTTGCTCTAGAAGATGTCTTATTTCTTGGAACGGCATGTGAAAGCGTTCTCGCCGGTACTGTTTCGGCTTACGTGGCACCCTCCTCTTCCAACGTCGGAGGGGATCAAGACCTCTCCATCCTTGGAGACCTGGCGCAAGAACCTCCCGAAACCGATTCTTGAATCTCTGATCCGGCCTCTCAAGAATGTGATCTTCGACAAATCTGCACCATGGCGCCCATTTCGGAGATCGCGATGCTGTCGACCCTTCTTGACCTACGGGTGTTGAATTGCCCCATCGCGCGGCCGCCAGATCACGCCTCGCCCACCCCGCACGAGTTGAGCGCGCTCATCTCCGCGTGCGGGGGTTTGCCTACGGCCTGCCGTGAGTTGCTCATCTGCGCCCTGTCTCAACCGCGCCCTTGTAAGGTTACCATTTATCCCCGTGCCCGGTCTTATACACCCGCACGTTTCCTCTCTCCCGCCCCGTTGGAGTGCCAACACTGTCTGGAATTGTCTGGAAATCTTCCGTTCTCCCACTCGACGCATTTTGATATCTCCTTTTAGCACTCTATTGATATATTTTTTGTGCATTTGATCGTTAGGAATCCCCTATTATTACCTCGTCTTCCATCACTTAGCAAGTGAATAGGATTAATTCTTCTTATGGTTACCATTAACTTGTTTACTTGGTAGATTGGACGCCGACTGGTAGTACGACAACCTCTCATCTTACGCGTCCGATTGGTCCATAGGGGTGTTGGGAAGTCGATTGTGTCTTGAACTTCACCAATTTAACTGACCGTCACACTTTGTTAGTTGACTCGTGGTACTGGTCGTTATCTTCTCAAAGCCTCATCATTCAAAATACATATCTGTTGAGTTCATTGTCGTCATCCATGGATCTCGACCGATAGTGTACTACATCACCCTCTCTTAGTCTATCTTACATTCTAATTCTCTCTCCTTCTTTCGTTTTCTCTCACGCGCTGAAACATTCTCATATTTTTACCTCTAATTCATCCTCATTCTCTCTCACCCTCTCATACTCTATAGATCTCCTCTCCTTGTCATTCTAACTTACTCCATAATTCTCACTCTCCCTCTCTGATTTCTCTTACAATCTGATTCTATCTCTCACCCTTGTTCTCTCTCACGCTCTGCTAATTTTTAACTTATAGTTCTGTCTATCCCTCTCTTCTTCCACCCTACATTACTCTCTAGTTCTCCCCCTTTCATTTCTTCTCTCTCTCTATTTCTCCCTAAGTTTAATTATTTATTCTCTCTCTCATTTCCTCCCGTACTCTATAATTCTCTCTCTCCCTCTCTCAGTCTGTCTTACATTCTAATTCTCTCTCCCTCTTTCATTCTCTCTCATGCTCTGTAACATTCTCATATTTTTACCTCTAATTCACCCTCATTCTCTCTCGCCCTCTCATACTCTATAAATCTCCCTCTCTCTCTTGTTCTATCTTACTCCATAATTCTCACTCTCCCTCTCTCAATTTCTCTTACAATCTGATTCTATCTCTCAATCTCATTCTCTCTCACGCTCTGCTAATTTTTAATTTATAGTTCTATATCTCCATTACTCTCTAATTCTCCCCCTCTCCTCTATTTTCTCTCTTTTTTCTACCTAACTCTATAATTCTCTGATGTAATACGACAAGCGTGCCAGGATCGGACGGCTCGTATTACGTCACAGGAGCAATGGTGAGTGAATTCGTAGTTAATGTTACAGAATGAACGTCGATTAGAAACCCTTGGTGAGCAATAAGAGATGACTACGAATGAGGGAAGATCAGTGATGTCCACTGAGAAAGATATTGATCTGATTAAACTCCCAATGACCCTTCAAGACCAAATATGACGTCTACGAGTGAGGGGCGTTTGACGGCCCTGAGTTGTCCCAAGTCTAAGGATCAGCAAGTAACCTTCTACCGCAAAGAAGTCCTACCTCTCGACACGGTGGTTATCCTATAGCAATTATCGTAGTAATCCAAGGCAGAGGAAGAGATAGCGGGAGACGGCACTGCAACATATAATGATACTGAAAATACGACGAGGAAGACGAGGAGATACCTGAATTGATGGAGTCCACGACAGGAAATGATGTCTCGACGAAGCCGAAGGCGATGGGAGATTCTGTTGACGGCGAGACAACAACGGAGAGGAGCCAGTGTGCTGTTGGTCGACTCAGCACGGAACGAGAAAGAGTGGGGAGGCCCTGAGTTTCGACGCGCGTGTAGTGGCTGAGGCGCGGGCAGCGGCGTCGGTGGAGGTGGCGCAACAAGGGCGGAGGATGGGTTCTTGGCTTGTAACCACCCCAAGAACGCCTCCGGATGGTGGCTTGCGTCGATTCTTGGAGCTTCTTGTGCGGCAGATGATCAAGAACGCCAAGAAGGTGGCGGTTTCTTGAAATCTTGATTGTTCTTGAGCGGTAGTTGATCAAGAACGCTAAGAAGGTGGCGGTTTCTTGAAATCTTGACTGTTCTTGAGCGGTAGTTGATCAAGAACGCCAAGAAGGTGGCGGTTTCTTGAAATCTTGTTGTTCTTGTGCGGTAGTTGATCAAGAACACCAAGAGGGTGACGATTTCTTGAAATCTTGTTGTTCTTGTGCGGTAGTTGATCAAGAACACCAAGAGGGTGACGATTTCTTGAAATCTTGGTAGTTCTTGTGCGGTAGTTGATCAAGAACGCCAAGAAGGTGGCGGTTTCTTGAAATCTTGGTGGTTCTTGTGCGGTAGTTGATCAAGAACGCCAAGAGGGTGATGGTTTCTTGAAGAATAACCACTCAAGAACCCACGAGAAATGGCGGCTTCTTGATCTATTGGAGAATTCTTGCAGGCAATATGGTTGGATATTGGCGGTTGACGTCGATGGCACATTCCCGATGTGGTCTCGAGGAGGAATGGCTGGCAATGACACCCCAACATTGGCCCTTCTTGAACCCTCAAGACAACCTCGGAGTGGTCTCGACGAGGAAGCCTTAATGCTCCAAAAGAGGACGATTCTTGAATCTTTAACCCTCGGCCTCGGAGTAGTCTTGACGAGGACGGTTGAACATGACGTCACGGAGTAGTCTCGATGTGAAGGAGCGGGCTCTAATCCATGGAGTAGTCTCGACACGGAGCGAGAATAGCCACTTCTCTCTACACTCTAATTCCTATCTACGCTAGATAGAACGATGAGACAACTTTTGAATTTTCTTCAACAATTGCCTGCCTTCACTTGGGCATGCTGTCCCTTTATATAATGAGGATAGGTGCCAAGTGAGGTCGTGGAGAGGACGAACCATTACGAGACGTGGTTTGGCCTCTCTTCAACGATTACAAACAAAAGGAAAAACATAACATGGATGAGGCCCAAAACACCGGCCCAATCCGTAAAATCCAAGAACGAAAATTACAACAAGACAAAGCAAATAAAATATGAAGACAGAGGATGCTTACGCGGAGTACTTAAACCCCTTGTGGCGAGCATCGGCGCGAGCATCCCGGCGTGGTTGGACCCGTCCCGTCCCAGCTAGATGGTCCCCCATCATTCTCTCTTCTCTCTCTCATTCTCCCTTACTCTATAATTCCCTCTCTCCCTCTCTCAGTCTATCTTTCATTCTAATTCTTTCTCCCCCTTTCGTTCTCTCTCACGCTCTGTGACATTCTCATATTTTTATCCTCTAATTCACCCTCATTCTCTCTCACACTCTCTTACTCTATAAATCTTTCTCTCCCTCTCAGTTTAAATTACTCCATAATTATCACTCTCCCTCTCTTAATGTCTCTTGCAATCTGATTTTATCTCTTACCCTTGTTCTCTCTCACGCTCTGCTAATTTTTAACTTATGGGTCCATCTTATTCTCTCTTCTCCCACCCTCAATTACTCTCTAATTCTCCCCTCCTCTCTTTTCTCTCTCTCTTTCTCGCTAACTCGATAATTCTCGACTCTCTCTCTCATTCTCCTTTTCTCTATTATTCTCACTCTCCCTCTCTCAATTTCGCTTACAATCTGATTCTATCTCTCACACTCGTTCTCTCTTACGCTCGGTTAGTTTTTGAAATTGCTCTCTACTTCTTCAAATCTTCTCTTGTTCTCTCTCACACTGTGGTTTTTTTTAACTCTTGCTTCTAACTCTTCCTATCTTGTCTCACCATCTCTTACTCTACAATTTTATCATATTCACTAACCTTTCCTCTCTCATATCCTCTCTTTTTCTCGCTCTCTCTTTGTGTTCGCCCTTTTACCACTAAATATTCCTCTCTCCTCTCAATGTCTCCCACTCTCTATTTCTTAATCTATACTCTATTCTCTTCCACTCTCTAAAACTCTCGCATTCTCCCTCGCCCTATCTTACTCTCTATTTCTTCCTCCCTCCTCTTATTATCCGCTACTCTACTCTATCGCTCTCTCTTCTTTTTAACTTTTTTACCTCTAATTCTCCCTCCCCATTCTCATTCTCTCCCACTATCAAATTCTGACTCCCTCCTCTCATTCTCTCCCCCTCTTCACTTCTCCCTCAATCTTCTCATTGTATGACACTCTCTATTTCTCTTTGCCCTCGTCTACCATCTATATTGGTCTCCCATGTTTTTGAAATTTTAACATCCAATTCTCCTCCCTACTCTCATTCTCCTCTACTCCCTAATTTTGCCTATCTCCTCTCGTTCTAGCCCACTATCCAATTCTTCTTCGTTAATCTCATTATCTCATGCCCCCTAATTACCCCTTGTTCTCTCTCACCCTCCCTTGCTCTCTAGTTCTGCCGCCCAAGTCATTTTCTTTTACTCACTAACTCTAAATATCTCCTCTTCAATTCACCAATCTGTCATTCTCTCGCAGTGAATTCCACGCTTCTATCATCCTACCTCAATGATCTGTTTATTTAGTGGTTATATTCATTGTATCCGTTATTTTTTTCGGAGTTTAAAACCTAAATCGGCATCGTGCGATGCCATTGTTACCAAATTATGCCTTCAGAAACATGAACCCACCCAGATGTAGTGGCCCAACCCAAGACGGATATGGGTCGGGAGCTATAGGTCTTGAATGTACGGACGTATGAACTTCTCGTGCCGTACAAAGTCACCCTCGTTCGAATTGTTCAGTCATCATTGACTACTTCGAACACATGGAAGATGGATACTGCGCGTGCTTACCATGCCGGAAGATGAACTCGCACAATAAGAGAAAATCAATAAATCGATAGGCTGAAAAAAGTACCAACGTATTTTGGCGACATTTCAGAGCTTGCCATCCAGCTCATCACGCGGAGCTTAAGGGCAAAGTTTCAGAAGACCATGATCAGCCACATATATCAGAAAGATTGCAAAGTAGACAACAGGAATAGCCAAGCCGAAGAGGGCCAATGAGGGGGCATACCCTGGAGGAAATGAAGAATCTCATCGCATGGTTCATATGCATGGCGTTATGCGACACTCCTCGACATTCCCGTGGATCATTGTTCAGAATGTTGTGTTCAATGAGATGTGGCGTTATGCGACACTCCTCGACTTGGATCCTTCAGGTGCGAAGGTCATTGAGCATTGGACCATTCAAATGCATGGTCTCATGAAACAAGATGTAAAGAAGCTATGGGAGAACGTGGACTGAGTCTCACTCACTGTAGATGTGTGGACCACTGAGAACATTACTGGACTACTTGGCATCACCGTCCATTGGGTGGAGGATAAATGGGTATACCGAGAGTAGGTACTCGCCATCCGAGAAATCGTCGCCAAGCACGGTGGGGAAAACATGGGCGCCATCGTTCTCCGAGCTCTAGAAGAATTTTGTTTGTAGCCGAAGGTCAGCATTCAACGGAATACTTTATTATATTAACTAAACTCGTGACTTTATATGTGACTGATGTTTATGCAAGTCTAAGTTGTGACTACGATGTTTATGAAGGGACATCCCATGTGTCGCGCACATTATGAACATTGTTGTTCAAGCGGCAATAAAAAGCTTCGGCATTCCTTTGGCCCAAGCTGTAGAGCCCAAAGAGGACGGCGTGACAAGGACAGGAGACCACTACGGCAGCGACCAGAACAACAACCTTGGAGATATGTTCTCAGCATCTGGCGACCATGACGGAGCACGCCGACCGTTATTTTTGGGTGATGCAGTTGCAAAGGTGCGGACACTAGTCCGCGGTATTTGAAGTTCTGCGCGACGAAGAGAACATCATGCGAAGGCATGTGAAGACGACCCTGAAGTTGAGGACCCGAACATGGTCATCTTAGATTGTTCGACGCGATGGAGCAACACTTACGCTATGCTAGCAGCCGCCGTGAAGAAGCGTAATGTTATTGATGAAGTGTTGAAGACTTTTGGTTGGAAGGGGATGGCGACAAAGATGTTGAAGGATGAGTGGAAGTTAGTTAAAGAGTTTTGTTGCATTCTTGGTTGTTTCGCGGTATCCACCGACCATGCTTGCAAGTTAGTGACGCTGGCGTTATGTGGCGTACTATACCTCATAGACGATCTCAAATAACACATGGAGGAAGTGTTCGAACAAATCGAAGATGGCAATTTCTTTACAAGAGTCCAAAGGTTGCATGAGACAAATCGTTCCAACATGGCGCAAGCATGTAAGGCGATGCATTAGAAGCTTGCACAGTATGCAGAGATCTTGTGGGGGAATGAGGCAATCACCACTGCGGCATTGATGGATCCATTTCACAAAGGGTCAATGCTCTATCCAGGCATTCGAGAGGCAACCATTGCATATGTACGATCCTTGTTACCATGTGACTTGCCGTGGTTTCGACCGAGAGGGGACACTGAAGAGGGACCCCCGAGAGGTAAAGAGTTGGACACTTGGCTTTAGAGCATTATGCAGAACGTCCAACCGGCATGTGCGTCAATGAGGTCGATGTGGGACGAGTTCAACCAATACCTAATGGAGGTCATGCCTGATGAGGGAGTGCTCACTCTAGTATCATGGTGGACCAGCATAGGGGTGAAGCGTTTGCCCTTACTTGCAGCAGTTACGAGGTAGTTGTTGTCCGTATGTGCTGCCGGGCACATGTTCTCGGTGGGCGCTATTGTCATGTACAAGAGTTGCTGGTAAGCATCGAAACACTAATGACTATGAACAACAAACCATCCGTGCGGACAACAAACTATGGTACACTGACGTTGAGCTGCATTCGGATGGTGATGATGAGCAAGATGGTGTGGTCGCATGTGCTAGAGGTACACATCAACTTCATGAACTATATGTTCTATATTTTTTACGTAATCATTGGTTTTTATTTCTTAACTTTTGCTACGCTGGTGACAACCAAGAAAGTACACACCTCTAACGGTGCCGTGGACAAATGCCTAGGGGAAGAGCATGTTTTTGACATCGCCTCATTTGTTTAAGACTTTGCACCGCTGTCCTATATATTTAATGATTTTTTTTATTAATTAAGACTTCTCTATGTATATAATTTTATATATGTTTCTATTGATTTCTGTAACAGTTTCATAAAATTTGTTGAATTTCACTAAATTATTAATTTGCACCTAAGCAAACCAGTAAAGCACTTAGTTTAGATGTGCACTTAATTTAGTATTCTAAATATTTTTCCACCACAAAGTGGGGGAGAATTTATTAAATATTTTTCCAACATTTTCCGAAAAAGTTCTTGAATTTTTTAAAATTCAAAAATTCACATTTAACTGTCCAAGTAAAATACTTATTCAAAACTGCAGTTCATTACTTGTTATAAATACTGGTTAAGTCAACTTATTGAGGCACCTAAAGGTCGGGAAGAACTTCATTTAAATTTTTGTTACAGCTTAATCAGAACTTAGTTCTCCTGAAATAATTGTTCAATTTCCCAAAATTCAAAATTCTTTATATCTGTCATTACCATATCTCTCT
Organism: Wolffia australiana; assembly: GCF_029677425.1. NCBI lineage: Eukaryota > Viridiplantae > Streptophyta > Magnoliopsida > Alismatales > Araceae > Wolffia > Wolffia australiana. The sequence continues at coordinate 11,477,615 of NC_135837.1, read as the reverse complement.
ACCTTAACATATATATAATCATAATATCACTCAAAATGATTAATCATTATCCTCAAGTATTATGCCAAGCTTAGTATCCTTCCTCCTATATCTTAATTGTAAGAAATAATTATATTACATTATATGAATTTCATTATAACATTTAATGTAAGTCTAAAATAACCCTCCACTAATATCTTTCACTCTATCCTTGTTATTAAACCGTCAGATTTATTATTTATCTTACTAACTACTTCTATTATCTACTAAATTGTTTTATTATTCACTTTTTTTTCTGAAAAGTAAATTATATTAATTTCATTAAAACATTAACTGTAAGTCTAAAATAACCCTTCCACTAGTATACACTCTACCCTTGTTATTAAACTGTGAGATTTATTGTTCCTCTTACTACCTACTTCTATTATCTATAAAAGGTATTATTTATACTATCCACTTTTATTTTCTTAAAATTACATGATATTTATTTTGTTCAAACATTAACTGTAAGTCTTAAATAACCCTTCACTAATATCGTACACTCTCCTTCAATTATTAAACCGTCAGATTTATTATTCCTCCTATGAATTACTTCTATTATCTACTCAAAGTATACATTATATTATGCACTTTATTTGCTTAAGATTACATTATATTAATTTCATTAAAACATTAATTTAATGTCTAAATTAACCCTTGCACTATTATCATATAATCTCCTCTGATTGTTCAACCGTCAGATTTGTTATTCATCTTGAGAACTACTTCAATTGTCTACTAAAAGTGTTAATTATATTAGGCACAATAATTTTTTTAAAATAAAATTATACTAATTTCGTTAAAACATTAATTGTAAGTCTTTAATAACCCTTACCCTAATATCTTAGACTCTCACCTTATTATTAAATTATCTGATTTATTATTCCTCTTACTAATTACCTCTAATATCGTTTAAAAGTATTAATTATACTATGCACTTTTATTTTCATAAAATTACATTATAAGAATTTCCTTAAAACATTAATTGTAACTCTAAAATAACCATTCCATTAATCTCTTACACTCTAACGTTATTATTAAATTGTCAGATTTAACATTCCTCTCACTTACTACTTCTATTATCTACTAAAAGTATTAATTATATTGTACGCTTTTATTACATTAAAATTACATTATATTTATTTTTTTAAAACATTAACTTTAAGTATGAAATAATCCTTCCACTAATATCATACGCTCTGCACTTATTATTAAACTGACAGATTTATTATTCCTTTTACAAAGTACTTCTACTATCAACTAAACGAATTAATTATATTATGCACTTTTATTTTCTTTCAGTAACACTATATTTATTACATTAAAGCATTAACTTTACGTTTAGATAACCCTTCCACTTATATCTTACATTCTAACTTTGTTATTAAACCGTCGGATTTACTATTTCTCATACTAACTAATTCTATTATGCACTAAAAATATTAATTTCATGAATTACTTTTATTTTCTTAAAATTTTATTATATTAATTTTGTTAAACCATTTATTGTAACACTAAAATAACCCTTTTACTAATATCTTACACTCTCCACTTAATATTAAACCGTGAGATTTACTATTTCTCTTACTAAGTACTTATGTTATCTACTAAAATTATTATTTATATTATGCACTTTGATTTTCTTAAACTTATAGTATATTAATTTTGTTAAAACATTAACTGTAAGTCTCTAATAACCCTCCCATTAATATCATAGAATCTACCCTTATTATTAAAACGTCAGATTTATTATTCCTCTTATTATTTACTTCTATTATCTATTAAAAGTATTAATTATATTACGCTCTTTTATTTTTAAAAAATTAAATTATATTAATTTCGTTAAAACATTAACTCTACATCTAAAATAACCCTTTGACTGATTTCTTACACTCTCGCCTTATCATGAAACCATCAGATTTATTATTCTACTTACTAACTACTTCTATTATTTATTAAATGTATTAATTATATTGTGAGCTTTTATTTTCTTAAAAATACATTATATGAATTTTGTTCAAACATGAGTTGTAAGTCTAAAATAACCCTTCCATTACTATCGTACACTCTCCCCATATTATTATGCCGTCTGATTTATCATTCTTCTTACCTACTATGTATATTATCTATTAAAAGTATTAATTATATTATGTATTTTTATTCTAAAAATTACATTAATATTATTTTTATTAAAACATCAATTGTGGGCTTCACATATGTTGCATATTTGACATATTAATTTTGACATTTGACAACAATAGGGACATATCTAACTTATTCAAGATGCAGCATCTATGGGCACATGCTAGGGGATTTAAATGACAACGACTGAGTCAAATTTAAACCTCACAAGAATTCAAAATTTTTCCATATGGGTTTGCAATGGAATTGGGAAAAATAAGCGGATATCCGTTTCTGATATCCAGATATCGAACACCGATATCCAGATATCGGAAACCGAAATCCGATACCCCGTATCTGTCGCGTCCCTATACCTACGGTATCCGGTACTCATATCCGTCTAACCCTCAAAGACGTATATTGTCCAATATCCGATATCCGATATCCGATATCCCGCACCGTCCCATTTTTTCCCGGATATCCGATATCGGTTGTCCGAAACCAGATGACGGATGGATATCGGTTGGGCGAGCACTAATGTGATCATTTTTAAACTAGGGTAGAAAATAATATTTTTGTTTTTATTCTAAGTGTCTTCTATATCCCAATACTACTCAAAAAACTGAACATAATAAATTATATATGAACCATAATGAAGTAAAAATATTAAAAATAAATAGTAGCTGTATGGGTTAAGACTACCCCATTTATTCCAAACTTTGAATTTAAAATTTTCCTGGAGGTCACTCCTTTATATACTTAACCGTGAGAAGTCAAGCTCATTTTTTCCAAGACTCCAATGAATTTCGATAATTTCTCTTACTTGATACCTAAAATATAAATATTAATGTTACTGTTATTTCTAGGATTTCATCATTAGAGTGTCGTATTCCCCATTTCAGGACATTTGAATGGGGACGGATAGTTTTGTCTGTGGAAGAAAACGTCGTCCAGTTTGGGAGTTTGGACAATTAACAGGATGAATAATCATCCAGTGGTGTCGGGATAGGATGATTGTTTCATCCTTGGATGAAAGAACCACCGAGTCCGGGGCCATGGAGGCAGATGGAACATTTTCTGTATCCTATGGGAGTAAAGTATCTATTTGGGAGGTTCACGAGGCATTTGACACGGGCAGTGCCATGTGTCCAGTTCCGAGTGGCCTAATGCATAACATTGATCCTTAAATTTTTGTATGGATCTATCATTACTATATATATTTAACTCCAAACACTAAGGACTGTAAATTTACTTTCGACAGCTTTCTAGACCGGTTTTTAAGGATAGAAAGAGATGAAAATTATGACAGTGTTTTGACGGACTTAATGTGGTTAATGCTGTGATACAAAAATCGCAACCATAAAAAGTTTTTAACCTAGACTGAGGTCAATACGGCGCGCAAAACTTGACTGTTGGTCAATAGAAATCTCGACACCAAAATGGGAAATGAGCGAGGAGTCCAATATGGCGTTCTCTGTGGGAAAGGAATCTACCGAAAGGACTTAAACCAGTCTTTGCGTGGAAGCCTGACCTGTTTGTGTATGGCGTAGTAGATGCTCAAACGACTCGGAAGAGCACTAGCATACAAAGGATTGGTAAGAGCATCTTTAGTTGTTCCACTTGGGCTTCTCTACAGCAGAGAATGGTGTACTGTCCCAATAAATAAGGCCGGTTGCCAAATACTATTGCACCTCATTATCTTGCAGGAAAACAGATATAGCAGCGACGGCGTTTCAGCTTGGGCAATGAGGAGAGCTTTCAGTATTTGCGTTCCGTTGTTCGTTCTCCTCCTTATCCTGCCGTCCGCATGTCCGGCGAGGACAACGCTCCGCTGCCAAGCTGTAAGTGACGCCCAAGCGGTGCCTGAGCTACAAGCTTCGGCGCAATTCTGTAGACCGTCGCCACGCTGTGTCGGATTTCGATGCTGTGTCCGACCACCAAGAGCACCTCGCGGCGTTACACGACCGGGTCATCAATGAACTTCCGCAAACCCAGCTCGCGTCTATCTTCTTTGATAAGAGATATTGCTGCAATGATGGAGGCCGCGTTATCATCACGGCGGTCCGTTTAGTTGTGTGCTGTTATTTTAAGCACTGGTTTCTGGTACTCTTTTCTTGCTTAGGTCAGCGTTCTTCGGAACCTCGGTTGCCGAAGGTCTTTGCAGAAGAAGACGTGGGTTCCTCCTCGTGTTGACTTTGCCTTTTACGTCCAAATATACTTTGCCTGAAATTGTCGTCATATATAGCGGAGAAACAGCGTAAATCGTGCTGTCCGTTAGCGCGAGTTAAATTTATTAGATGGCAGTTATCAATCATCGTGAACTGCTTGATCAGACGAAAATAAAACGAAATTGGGTCTGTTTGGCCCGGGAAACCTTCTTCATACAGCAAAAGGAAACCCTGATCAAGCAATGAACTTTGCGGGAAATAAACGCCCCCAATAGGAGCGCTTTGCGTCTCCCTGGTTTTTCACGATCTATGACAACGGACCGAGAATCCTATCAAGGAGCGACGCCAGATTCATGATCTTAGTATCTCTGAGAAGACTACCGCACTTTTCTTCAGCCTACTTTTATCATTTATATTAAATGGCTGATTTCTGTACCAAAAAGAGTTTTCTTAGCTGTTCCTACACATTTTCTGGCGATAGCATGAAAGCCTTCATAGAGAAAGATGACACTGCCATTTGCACTACGCTTAAAATTATTGCTTTCCTCGTTTGCCCTTATGGAGGATTTTTAACCACCAAAAAGGTAAATTAGACCACTCAAGGACTTAAATAGAAATTTTCTGAATTTCAGAGCCTAGATATTGGATGCCTAATCCTGGGCGGATGAGAATGTTGTGCCACCTATTACTTCATCTCTGCCACCCGTGGCAGTGTCACTTCTGAGTGTGGATCTTGGGCATCTGGCCCCCCCTTTGTATTTCTAAACAGATGAATGTTATCAACAATATATTAGTTGAGTAGAAGTGAAATGTTTCTCGTTAGGAATATACTAATACTATTATCTTAGATGTAAAAATGTAAATATCCTGAAGCCATGAAGAGATTTCAAGACGTTCGCTGGGTACCTTTGTCCTAGAAGCCATGTTTCATACTTCCTAATTCTCAAAAGTTTCACTAGCATAACGGATTTATTTTACAACTATGCATATATACATAAAAATCAAGATTCTACACGTATTAAATGATAGTTCCCCATCATCAAAGATAAACTCTCACCCTAAGTTATTTGAAGTCATTACATTGATCTTTGATGTTAATTCATAAGGAATTCTATGCCCTGAAATTAAATATAAATATTATGAAAAAACTAATTTTCATTGGTCAATTTTGTGGGTTCTTATGTTATTGACTCACACAGTGATATATCAGTTGCACAGAGTCAATGGATCAAGTCGATCATACTGTGCTGGTAATAGAATATCATGCTGGTATGAGCATCCAGGTTGTCCAGCTCTAGAAAGGGACAGCAAGAAGGGACACTAAACAAAGGCATTCCTCTGGCATCTCACGGATGTCCGACATGGGGGAGCCAGGGATATTTGGATAGATTCGGGTCAAAAAAATTTTCAAAGTTCCCAGTATAAGAAGTGTCTACGTTAGAAAACTGACTCTATCTGCAAGATTATCCCTGAATACTTTTACAGGGATACGTTGTTGAATAATTTGTAATGTGATCAACTGAGTCTACAATGTATAATTCACCCTTTACATTTTGTTAAATGGGACTCAACCCTAGGTCCATCAGCAAGTAAAAATTCTTTTTCAAAATGACCTAAAATTAGTCAACGACTTCTGACATGGACTTCTTTTTAAGATATTTTAAATTTCATATTATCTTTAAATGTTTTAATTAAGACTTTTTGTACACCAATGCAGGGCGATACATTATTTGTGACATGAGCTTTTAGATTAGGTTTCATGTACTATTATGTACCATTTTAACAAAAATCTTCTATATTTTGTATTATTACACTTCAGAAGGGTATAAGGTGTTCCCATTTGACATATTCGGGTGAACTCATTAGCAATGCCAGCTACAATCCTGTAATTATTTGACTAATTATGAAACAGTAGAGTGTCAAAATGGAATTAGGCAATTTGTATTGTTACAGAATATCAGTTTCAAAAGTAAATTATTGTGTTGGGTTCTGAAAACAAATTCATTAGCACACCAGCTTATCCGTTGATACTTTCAATTAAACTGACACGAAATCTACCATCATGCATCATATCAAATCGAGCAACTTTTATGGCATTATGTCTCCTAGGACGGATTAGTTTAGGGGACATCATTTTTAGTGGACTATGTTAGCCAATAAGTTATTGAAATAGATCCAGGTGAAATTAAGGTTTTAATGGTATTTGAGCTTGCATTTGATGCAATTAGATTAGGTATTTGTGAAATTATGGGCTAGAAAATCATCATGTGGATTATTTCAGCAACAAGTAGAATTGTGCGATGATCAAGTATTGTGCCTATGACAAAGTGTCTTATGCTACTGTTCAGTCTCCACCTTAGTGGGAACAATATCTGCTCAATAAGGCATTTGCTACTTATTATGAATATGAGATGCTGAGCAATATTTACTCCCTTGAAAAATTCTATCCTAGGCATGGCCATTTGGTTAAGTACATACAAGAATGTACTTTCATCCTGAAGCATGAGAGGCGGAGAGCATCAAGTTTCTGATTCATTAAGTAGGAAATCCTGCCTGTTGTATGACACATGAAAATAGAGGTGCTTAATTTTCACTATAGCACAGAAGAAAACCCCTGAGTCAAATGCATGTAATGGACTGAATAATCAGTATCTATATATTGAAGGTACGCGTCATCATTATGAGGTAGGTAAACTATTACATCAAATAATTGTCATTTCTTTCACCCAAGGCTGAGATAAGATGTAGCCATTGTACCGTCTCATTAAGATGTAGCTAATACATTCTGGATGTATTAATGTGAGTCGGTACTCATAAGCCTGAAAAGACATGGGCTTTGGGCCTGGCTGGCCCGAAGGTCGGTCCCAATTATCTTCTTGCTTTCTTTAGATCGTGGCCCCATGGGGCGCAGTGACAATCTTGCCTTCGACCCAACCTGATGTGAGTGAGGTATATTGTAGGATTCTAAATCAAAATTCTGGAAATTTATAAACTCTCGACAATATAAATATTTTGACATTTATCCTTTAATGAATCAAAACAACGTACATCTTGAGTGTGCGACTTCATCTTAACTATGGGCATCTCTATGGGCCTGAAAGGGCCTCTATGGTCCTTTTGTAGCCGGCTAGGTTTGCGTGCCAAGCGCTGTCCCTTGCGGGTTGTGGGACAGCTTGAGTACTCGCCCCCGCCAGCCTCTGGCTGGCTTGGGTGCTGATGCACCTGGCCTGTCCTAGCTGGCCCAATAAATCCAAATTTTTTAGATATTATTTTATTTATTCTCTTTCTTCTCTGTAACATAGATTACATCCTCAATAGAACATTAGAAATTCACAGTGTCTTAAGTATATTTTTTTAATAAATTCTTGAATATGATAAAAATGTATAAAAATAAGATTAAAACACTTTTTTATCACTTGCTCTACTTGGTGCATGAAATGCAACAGTCTTATAAAATTGAAGACAATACACATCAAAATGATCCCAAGATAACTTTAAATGTGTATGATTACATACCACATTTTGATCTAGCCATTAATTTTCTTTAATTCCCATGGCATGGCAGAAATTGAGCAATGTGACACTCCATGGATTATTGGATCAGTCAGTTCAGTGGCAGACGATGTATCAGCCATCTCATTGATCATCAGATACTTGAATAATAAATGGACTGTTGATGTAGTGCTCTCCCATTGCACTACATATTGTGTCATGCATAAACCTACAATTGGCTCATCCGATGGACCACCAACACGAGTGACATCCATGGTCCAATAGGGCTCGCTCAACGGGATGCAATCCTGGCCGTTGGATGGATTGCCAGATGATCTACCAACGTCCATCTTTGAATCACGATCATGATCATTCAATTCATGTACGGCCACTTGTAGTCCTACCATTGTAGCAGCGATCCTAGTCCTCGATTGGGTGGACCAAGACCATGATGTCAGCCAGTCTAGACTTACGATGTCATTGGATGCTTTGTACCAGCTCATTTTTTATTATGAAACCTGAGAATTATATATAAAAATAACCTTTAAACTTTAAAAATCATATTTTTATAATTTTATAGTCTGCCTTTATAATTTTTTTTGGTATTTTAATCCTTTTTTAATTATCTTATTATTCATGCACTTAAACCATTTAACCACTTCATTCAAATTTATCTGAATTTAGTTGAAAGTAGTACACACATGATACTTCTATTTAAAATTGACAGTTTCATGATAACATGTAAATTACCCCAAAATTTAGCTTTTAAAAATACTATCCACTTATGTTTTAAGAACATGCTATCAACAAGCATGTTAAGAAGCCAATTAAGATTAAGCTCCGCGTGAAAATCAATGAGGATGCATCTTCATGTTATGATGTCAATTCAGTTTCATGTTCAAAACAAAAGTGGGAAGTTTAAACTTACAACATCAATGACACAGAAACATATACAACGCACGTGATTACCCTGAATAACTTCTTAGAAAAATTCCCATACTTTAAAAAAATGACATGCACTACCAGCCACATGAAACTCTTTTAATAACTGCATGAATTTGACAATTCTGGGTCATTCTTGAAGAATCTTAGATAACCTAAAAGGATATATAAATTGCAAACAAGTGAACAGTTTATTCACAAAACTGTGCAGCTCGTGATGAATTTCACTTCAATGCAAATGAGAAAAAATATACTATAGTTGTGAGAATAGGTTTAACAAAAAGGTAAACCACATGATGAAATTTATTTCAAATGGAAAGAGATAAAGTTAAATGATAGCTGTGAGAATAAGAAGGAAAATAGTAATAACAAAAATTCAAGAAAATGGAGTAGAAGCTGGGATTTTGATATCTCCTGTGCTGGTATAATAAGGTCATTATAGTTATAAACAAAGAATGAACAATCAAAATTGATGAGGAAACTAAATAGCTAATTTTAAGTCTGGATAGGTGATTTTTAGTGTGTAAATTGTGAAAGTCATATAACGCATAGGTGTATAAGTTTTCAAAATGAATTCTTGTGTCCCAAGTCGAGATTTGGCTTATTCGGAAGTGATAAACTCAAAATTAGGGTCAACATTAAGTCATTTTGAAATTGACTTTAATCAATAATATTTATAAACCATACCTGTAAATATTTTACTTAGATAGTGATGAGTAAGGATCATCTCCACAGGGAATGGATATTAGGGAAGGGACTTTCAAGATCATGATAAGTCACGGATATGAGAAAGGTTACGTATTGGGCACAAGCAAGTGGATGGCTAAAGATAGCAATTATGGTAGAGGTAGCAGTAGCATTTTAATAAAATGGATGAATATCATGCTAGTGTTAGTAATGGATTGTTGACCAGTACAGGACGAGAGGAGACACGAGTGGCGGTGTGAGAGGATGACATGAATTGAGATGGGACTGAATGTTAAGTGGTATTCAATGAAGGGTTTATGAATTAGGGTTTATAATGTGAGATGTGGGAAGCCAAGATGGGAACATAGGGGTAGGGGACACGTGAATTGAATGATAGATGAACACAGATAGGGAATATAATGTCTGAGGATGGAGGTGGATGAAGAATAGCGATGAATGAAGATGATGGATGATGAAGATAAATGAACTACCTAAGTGTGTTGGAGAAGACTTAATGTAAGGGAATAAGCTGACCTTATATCCCTTTATTCCACCACGATCAAGGCATCTTCATGATGCAGATCAGCCTCCCCACTTCTCTATTGAACCTCTCCAAGCACTCGAGATACAAAGAAACCATTGATGGACCTTCAAAACTTCAATTTATTTTAATATGCGTCTCTATGAAGAAGTGAGTTCAAACATGCTTTTTACAAAGATCGTGGGGTCAATTTATAGATCCAATTGTATGGATGGAAGAGGACATAAACACAACTCTACCCTCTAAGTACCTCCTGACTTTGACAATATGAGCTTAAAGTAATCATACTATCAACCACACCTCTAAGTATAATTATACCCATGTAATGCTAGAATAGTCATGAAAGGCTCCTTAGAGATGTTGGAAAGAGCGGGCGGTCATGAAGAGTGAAGCTTACTTCACGCCTGTTGTGACACTATAATCTAGGTGATGTTTTCCCTCGTTTACTCTTATCACTCACTCAAAGGTGGTGGTTCCCACTATATTTGCTCTCTCCTGAAAGTAAGAGATAGCCATTCTTCATCTCTCATACAAACACATAATATCAATTATTTGTAAAGGAATCAAATCCAAGGCTCCTATCTAACGATATGTAAAGAGAATATAATGATAGATGACTCGAAAAAATGGATGTAGGGTATGTAAACTATAAATGATGGGCTTAAAATACTTAGATAGTTTGATGTAATACGATGTCGGCCGGGATCGAGCGGCTCGTATTACATCACAGGGAATGAATGGGTGCGTGAGATGCAAGCTGATGAAGTGAAAGAACGAATGAGCAGTTGTAGGTATCGTTGGGTGAGAGGTGTAAGTCACGCCGGACAACGAGGGGAATGATCCTAGGATCAGACTCCTAATGACCCGCTAGACCTACTAGACGACTAATTAGTGAGGGGCGTTTTATGACCCATGAATGTTCGGCGTCTAAAAATCAAGCGAGAATCCTTCAACCTCAAGAATTCCTACACTCGACGACGGTGGCTATCCTATCCGAGATTTATGATGACAATAATGGCAGAGGACGCGATAGCGGAAGACGAGACTGAAGAAGATAATAATGCTGGAAATATGGAGGGGAGACGAGACTGACCTTTGGGTATCACTAGTCCAAGGCGTTCGTGTAATCCCGTCGAGTTGAAGGCGAGATGTGGACGGCTCGGGTCGTACGATCAATTAGCGACGACACGTTCCGGTCAGCAGGTTTCCCAGCCTGGTGGCGAAGGCACTCGGTGATGCTGGGTCTACCGACCTTTGTCGCGCACGCGGGCTGGCGCCGCCGCAGGGCGCGCGCGGGTGGGTGCACAGCGCTTGTCGCGCGCAGCCAGAAAGGCGCGGTGGCGCGCGCGCAGGGGAATGTGGCGGGGTGGATGACGCGGGCGCGCGAAGGAGAAGGATCAGGGCGCGAAGGGGTGAGGACGGTGGGGTAAGAAGTTCAAGAAAGAGGGAGAGGGCGGACTGTCAAGAAAGGTTGGAAGGGAAAGGGGAAGGGGTGCAAGGGTGAAGAGGGTCAAGAATTGGGTGAATCAAGAACGTGGGGAAGGGGGGGGGAAGAAATGGACAAGAATGTGGGAGGAGGGGATCAAGAACGCGGGGAAATGGATCAAGAACGTGGAAGAAGGGATCAAGAACGCGGGGAAATGGATCAAGAACGTGGTAGAAGGGATCAAGAACGCGGGGAAATGGATCAAGAACGTGGTAGAAGGGATCAAGAACGCGGGGAAATGGATCAAGAACGTGGAAGAAGGGATCAAGAACGCGGGGAAATGGATCAAGAACATGGAAGAAGGGATCAAGAACGCGGGGAAATGGATCAAGAACGTGGTAGGAGGGATCAAGAACGCGATGGGAAGGGGAATGGATGGTGGAGGTGGGAAAAGGTACCAAGAAATGGCTTTCTTGAACTATAACAACCAAGAACCCTCCAAGAAAGAGGAGTTCTTGATGGATCTGGGGTGTGCTCCCTCGGCGGAGCAGATTTCCCCGGTTGATGGCATGTCGGCGACGCTTCTTGAATCTCCCAAGACCCCCGGAGTAATCTCGACGAAGGCCTCTTTCGATTCTTGATGGCGGCGGCTTCTTGAAACTCTTTCCTCGCACCGGAGTGATCTCGACGGTGCGCTTTAACACGTCTCCCTCGGAGTGATCTCGACTGGAGAGACGTGGGCTCTACCCACGGAGTGATCTCGATGTGGGGTGGGGATAGCCAAACCCCCTACACTACTCTCTACGATAGGGGGGAGACGAATTGTGAATACACTTTTCAACAATGACTCCAAGGTGTTCCTTGGGCATGCCATCCCCTTATATAGTGAGGATGGGTGCCAAGTGAACGTGGGAGAGGACGAACCGTCGCGAGAGGTGGTTCGACCTCTCCTTACAAATTCAAAATACAAACATAAAAAGTAAAAACGACGAGGACGGGGCCCAACAACATTGGCCCAGTCCACGAATCCGAAAATACAAACACACATGAAAATGAGCATAAGTAAAAAGATAAAAGTTCTTACGCGGGGTACTCAAACCCCAGGTGGCGAGCGTCGGCGCGAGCTGCTCGGCGTGGCTGACGACGTCCCATCGCGTCATCCTCGAGATGGTTCTTCGTCATCGTGGCGTCGTCCTCGAGATGGTCCTCCATCATAGTTTACTCATGTGATAGAAGAAAAATGGACGACACATCAATGGTACGAGAGAAGCAATGAAGATGGTATGTATGGCCTAAACATGGATGATAATTTGATCAACAAATCATAAAGAGCAACATTAAGTGCTTCCAAAGTCAACAAAAAACCCCATAAATATTTTACTTCTATTTCCTTCTCCCTTTTTTTTAAATTTTTTCGTATTGTTTTAATTTTTCAGTATTTCTTCAAAGGGGGTTAATATAATTGGAATCTTAATACTAGAAAAGATAATGGTTGATCAATGACACGTCCTTATATGTATCCAATGCTAGTAGGAAGAAGATGAAATAAGATGATTGGATGTAGATCAAAATAAAGAGAGGGATACTAAAGGAAAATATATCATAAGAGAGTTGTATCACAAAGGGGAAGAGGAGAAGAAACTTGGGAGTAAGCATATCATAAGCCTTGAGGACTAGCGAGGAATAAATGGGTACCTACAGGAATGAGTGAAGTTGTGTTGAATATGAGGCGTGAGTTTAAAAGATGGGTAAAGAGGATCCACAAATAAGTTGCGAAAGGTGTTTCATGGTGGCTCAAGGAATGGTACTTGTGTGGTTTAGTTGAAGAAATCACCATCTTATCCAAAGAGGGATTCTCATAGTGGGGATGAAAAACTCGACATATGATTCACATATTCAAGGATGGATGATGAGCGTCTCAGTCAGCATTCCCGTAGGACGATAGTACTTCGTCCCTTTCATTTTCATGTTTGTTCCTCATCCTACCACTTGGGAGAAAAATCACATAATCTAGACCACAACTAATACCAATAAGAGATATATTTGATCTGCTACAAAAGCCTAACTTATATACTTATGTTTTGAAGACATGGAGTGGGTGATTCTCCAAGATAGTCTTGATTAAATTCATACAAGTGAATGCTAGCCCCAACTTGGAAGGATGCAAGGAAAAACAAATTTTGGAAAAAAAAGTTTTCTCACCCTCTACTTGAAACATGTAGTGTCCCTAATGCAAGGAAACAAAAAGAAATAAAATAAATTCCAAATCCTGGTTCCACAAGGCATGTGGCTCAGATTGTGTTGGTACATGTTCTTGTGAATCCTTGATCCATTCAGTTAGTACTCACCTTGTTGGAGCCCTGTCAATGGTAGACTTCCTATAGAGAGATATTTGGAAGGTCATCAAGGCTATGCATATGATAGCCTTTTGTAAAACTAAAACAAAGAGAAAAGAAGGTAGTGATATAAAATAATTACTGAGCAAGACTCCCATAAGCTATTCAAAAAGTAACATAGAAACTAGGAGAACCACTAAATGAAAGCTAAGAAAAAAACAAACAGGGCAATGATGCCAATCACGGGGCTTATGAGATTATCCATACCCATATCCATGAATTCATATTTTAAGGTTAGTTTTAATACTGATTTGCATAATATTTTAAAATATGTATGATAATGAAACAAATAATTCAACTCAAAAGCCAACCTAATTAAATACTTTTAAATCCATGAAATTTCAATGCCAATAAGTAAAATATATGTTATACACATTCCATACAACCATAACTTTGTTTAGATTCAATATGTAATTGAAGAAAACATTTTGCAAGTTAATATCAATGATCATGCAATATGTAAAAAATATTTTCTTTGAAGTTAGTCTCTATAGTATTGATGCAAACCCTTTTTCTAAAATTACTTTTCTTTGCTCAATGAAGGGTTGAACTTCATGATCATATGTTTTGCCCAGCAATTTATTAAAAATTTTACAAATTTTAATTATATTCCTTGAAGTGTCATTTTAATTATTTATAAATATTAGTTGAATATCAGAATTTTTAGAACTAAATGAAATATATGAATCCTTGTTTAAATTGAATTCTTTTTTTCTTCAGCATGTATCTTTCCCGTGATGTTCATCCATCGAAATAAAATTTTGATCATCTAAAAATAACATCTCCTCAATCCCTTTGAAAGCCAGCACAGTTTGACACTTGTGCAGCGATGAATAATTAAAATGAAATATACGAATCCTCGTTTCAATTGAATTCTTCTTTTCTTCAGCATGTATCTTTCCTGTGATGTTCATCCATCAAAATGAAATTTTGATCACCTAAAAATAACATCTCTGAATTCCGTGTGCATTTATTCTGAAAAAAAGAGTCCCTTTTTATTCTTCCATGTGATGTAATACGAGATTGCCGGGATCGTCGGCTCGTATTACAACACAAGAGAAGAGAATTATGAATCTAAAATGTTATGAAATGCAAGTATTAAGATAACTCGTTGGTGAGAAATTAAAGCAACAACTAACTAGTTGAACGATTCACTAAAGTTCCGAAAGGAAAGGATCACGAACAGACTCTCAATGACCCTTTAAGACCAACAAAATACCTAGGATATAAGGAGCTTGCAACAGCCCAAAGGTGTTCACAACTTCTGTTATCAATAGACTAGTCTTCTACCACAAAGGAATATCCTAACTTTCCACACAGATGGCTATCCTATACGATTCGTATTTTAAATGCAGCAAAGGAACAAATAAGGGATGATGGCACTGAAGAACGTAATAATACGGATAAATGAGAGGAGACGAGGGGTACCTGGCGTGGTAAGGATGACTCATCATCTATCCAAAATGATGCATTGGATTAGAGAATAGACGTCTGCTCGACACGGTGTTGTTCGGGGCCGGGTGTAACGTGGGCGCGCGGTGCTGAGGACGCCGCGATGAGCTTGGGGTGCAAGATTGGTGCACAGGCTCCGAACGGTGCAAACTGAGCGGCACTGGGGTGCACATTGGTGGGGTCGCATGGGCGGGCGCATGCGGATAGCCGCATGACCCCCAGGGAACACTCTAGGCCTGGGGCGTGCAATGGCGATAGCGGCGCTGGCCGCGCGATGGCTATGTCGTGCCATTTGGCGTCCGTGGCACAAATGGCGGGGAGCAGTTCCGACAAGGCTCAGGAACACTCCACAGTGATCAAGAGGCTCCCCTTGATCATGATTCTTGAACGGTAGACAACGTTGTAGGGATAGAAGATGGCACCGAGACTTCTTGATGCGTCAATAGAGGAGTGGGCGTGGCAACAACAACTATGACGAGGTGGCAGTAGCGTTAACGGTCATGGAGGCGACAGTGAAGTGGCGGCATGGTGACGGTGCAGTGGCGACGCTGAAACGTGGGAGAGAGGTTGTCGACGGCGATTCGCTCCATGGAGTGGTCTCGACGTGGGACGTTGAATGCGGGCGACGAAGACCCCACGATATCAAACTCCTGTAGATCTAAGAACTACACTCTACTCTCTAAAAAGGAACGGTACTCAACAAATAAAAGAAACTTTCAAATTTTCAAATGATATCCTACCTTCCTTGGGCATGTTGTCCCCTTATATAGGGAGAAGGGGGTGCCAAGTGGCCGACAATAGGGGGAAAAACTGTCGCGAGACGATGTCCCCCCTTGAGGAACATTACAACGATGAAAGAAAATAACAGACAAGGCCCAAAACATAATGGCCCAATCTGATCAATCGACAAAATTGAAAACACAAGGAAATAGCATGTAAAACTTACGAGCAAACTTAAGCAGAATATCTGAAACTGGTATTGCGAACGTCAGCACAGGCAGCTCGGGCGGTTGAACTCGTCCTGTGTAGGCGTCGTCATGATGGTCCCCAATCACCATGTCACCCTGCACTAGTAAAAAGCAAAACTCAAATTGGTTATAATTAAATACCATAAAGGTTTAGTTAAATTACTGGCTGAGGCCAATCATTAAGGATTTTAAGGATTGGTCGTTGCCAATCATTATCGTAAATTGTGATTGGTCACCTTTGGATTTGTTGAACAGTGACACATGGCTTTGCAAAAGTTAATGACTTAAAATATATGCTAAAATTCATATCAAATTTTATTTACTGAAAAATAAAAATAAAAATATATTTGGACAGAGAAAAATCATATATTTACGAATCTAATGTCGAACAATTCAAAAAACAAAATGATACATACTCAAAGTTTTATATTATTTCAGAGTATGATATCAAAAAAATCTCAAAAAAATACATAAATATGAAAAACATTAAGAATATCATTCTAATAATTAATAGTGTCATTTCAGATTGATAACATGCATATAAAATTAAATTAATGTAACATAAACATGTAAATATGGTGAGATTAAGCTACTAAAAATGCATGTTATCAAGAATACTATATTTTGAGTGTTACCAACTTCAATGAATGCTATTTTATAAACTCATAGTGCTTCCATTATTTGATTTTACATATTATAGTCACCCAAGAAACCATCCAAGCTAATTTGGAATCAGCAATCATAATCTACAAGTTTGATTATTAGAAACTATAAGATATGATTGGTCCACCATAGTATACATGCTTTTCCCACATAATAATTATTTGTATTGATGAAACTTTATCAATCCCTCTAACTTTGGTTAAACTACTATGAGTGGAGTTTGAGGAGGTTGGCATGATGGGTATCAAATACTGTTAGTGTATCATTTCAAGGTTATGCATACAGGGGAATGAGTTAGAACTATATGGTTTTATACCTTTCAAGTATAGGATGGTTGGAGAAGATCAACACACAGATTTTTATCCAGCTTAGGCGTAATCCTTACTCCTGTATCGTGGATATGTGATCGGGAGTTTTTTGAAATCCCTAACTTAAGTTTCATTCTCCCCAAGCAAAAACACTTCGTAATAACGACTGCAATGGATCTCAACAAAATAATTTGATGAAGAGTTTGACGTGTTTAGCCCCCTTCGCTTTGTCGGAGGTTTGGGTCCTCCGCTTTCTAACATGTTTCTCTTTCATTGGCCCACTTATCCTAGTCTAAATAATGTCCACAATCATATAAACTTTCTTAGAATTCATGTAATAATCAAGCAAACTAAAAAAATAGATAGCAATGATTTCCAAAGTGGTATGTTCATGTAGTTGATAGATAGCCTGTGTTTGAGATAATTTGTATACAACATAATATATATTGACAAATCTGTGTAAAAAAATAATTTATTCAATATAATATAAAATATAGCTCACCAGATTTGAGTTTTATGTATTTCTCTCTTATTCATCACTCTTCTGTTTTATTCTCTCCTTAATGCTCAACTTACTCCCCTTTTCGTTCAAATATTTCTCACCTCTTTACTTCTTAGTATCTTCTAGATTTTCTCAATGCATATCAAACAAATTTATTTTTCCTCCAATCTGTTACACTTAAGAATCGAAATGTGCACCTTTGGATGATTCAAACTCAGGGCGTTGCCTCTTCTCTTTTGCATTGTATGTTCACTCTATATCATCTTCGTTCCATTTCGAGCTTCCTTTTGATCAACCCTGAAATCAACACACAAAGATAAAGGAATCCAAGATGTAGAAGGAATTGAGAATGAATCCTTGATTCTTGCTCTTCCCTTGGTTGCCGTATGTGAGATGATCACAATGGGAGCAAAAGCTTGATGGCCTTGTCTATCTTTCTTAGGAGATCTCAATTATAGAGAAAGTGGTTGAGAAGAGACCTTTCAACTTCAAAAAACTAGGCTAAAAATAAGGGGTGCTCTTCCCCTTTAAGAGAGAGTAAATGGCAACATTAAATGCACACAACTTTTGAATTAGATTGACAAGTCTTACGATTCTTGCCATTTTGTTTCTCTTACCAGTACAACTCAGTGGAATTGTATTTTTGGGACTTCAAGAGAAACTGTGACCTTGATAAAACGACATCACGTGGTCAAGGTAAATAAGAAAATAAATATTATAAAATAAGGACAAGGTAGCATGGTCAAGCACGAAATTGTATATGCTCATCTAATGTACACAACCTACATTGTCCAACATAGTGTCACACAAATATGAAACAAACATTTCTTGGAATATTATTTAAATTATCACAAGTTTCATACTGGAAACTTCCATTACTTTGATCATTATCAAACAATTAAAAAATGCACAATTAATTCATGTACGGTTGACTCAAAAACAAGATGCAAAAAGTAACTAATATTTTATTTGCCTCAATCTGGTACACATCCCATCAATTGATATAATTATTTATTTAAATCCATTGCATTTTTAATTCATATTACAAAACTAATATTAAAAAATCAAACATTGAACTGATTTCCATTTTTTGGTACAAAATAATGTTAAGCTTAATCAGTCGAGGTTACTAGTAGATAGCAGCATTATTGTGGTTGATATTTTTTACCAACCAAATGAATTTCAACTGATCTAGAAATTTGTATCTAGTCACAAATCAAGTGTATAGTTCATCATCCAAATTTGAAGTCAAGATTATTTGGTCTTGTGCGTTGAACTTACCCACTTAGTTCACTATGTTAGGGCATTGTATGAGCCTAAATCATGAATGCATGTATAAGATGGTTTTGGCTTTTCAAATCTCAAGTCTGTGGAAATGATTTCAACTAGTTTTAAAAATAGATTTTTCATTGGTTGATAGATTTCATGGGTCAACCAAATTCTATGTAGACTTCATAAGGTAAATTCTACAAAATCCATACACTGACCTGAAGTCCACGGTCTTCAATCTTCAAAGACTACTTATTTCTCTAACTTACCCGTTAAATTGAAAATATTTTTGGAGTAGGGATATACATATATTATAGACATATGTATATTCCGTATATTTAGCATAACCACAAGTACATGCAGACCTAGCTTATGACCATTGTCCAATAAAACTTATACTTAGCCTACTTAACTCCCAAGTCCATCAGTTTTGAATAAATGATATAAGAAATGCTATATCTCTTATTTTCCATTTTTACTATTAATCTTCTAAACTTTATTCGTCTGTTGAACCACTTTCATTCAGAATAACAGGTCAGGATCGAACGACCGTTCTAGCATCAATTGGAAGAGTCTAATGCAAGTGGATGACAATGCAGATGCACATACAAATTCAATGAGAAGCACAAAAAAGACGTCAATCACGATGACGATCAATAAATCACGATCAGAGGGTCCTGGATATGTCACTAGGCTCTCAATAATCTGGATGCCAAATTGAAGACCGATAGTGCAAGCAAGGCTACAACTGCTTGTGCGCGCACCTTCGACAAGTCCATCCAATGACATACCGATAGAAATACTATCCCTCGGAATGTTATTGCTAGCTATCCCTCTCCTTACCCCGGCAGTGAAGACAACCTTGAGAGGCGCGGAAAGAAATAAAGGGACACATAATTAGGGAGGGATGCATGCACACTAGACTAAATGTGACCTAGTCATCCGCAATAAAGATAACAAGAGCAGACGTGTGACATGTTGTTGACATGGTTGGTGGTAGCACAGCAACGATGGCATGTAAGGTGCATCGGCAGATGCACGCGCGGCATGCACTCCACATAGATTGCTGCATGTGGGCGCGCAAGTGGGCGCCCGCGAAGGTGAGGCGAGCATGGTAGCATGATGGCAGGGCAGCACGTGCAGCAGCGCTGGGGGAGGTGATGATGGGGGACATCGAGGCAAGGTGGGACAAGGCAAATAATTACATTGAGAGTGTGGAGGATCACGGTGGTAGAGAATGGCAGGGCGAGTGCTAGGCTGCATCAGACGAACGACAATGGTTGTGGTGCTGGTCTGCGATGGTGGCAGCACTATTACGGTGCATGGGCCTCGGCGATGAAGAAGGTCAGCTGCACTTGTAGCGGTGATGTTGGGGGCTGCGGCGGCAACACCGGTACGACAATTTGAGCGGGCATGGATAGCACCTTAGCGAGGGAGGGGGCATGTGCAAGTGCAAGCAGCAATGTAGCATGGCAACGGTTGTTGTGGGCACACTTGGCAATCTATGCTGGTGCGGGCCGAAGCCTGTCGGGCGTGGACGCGGCTTGGCAGGTGCGATAATGGCTTGAGCAGTTGTAGCGGTAGCGAGCAATGACAACGGTGGCAGCGGTGACCATGGCGGCGGCAACAGCAGCAATGCTGGCGCCAATTAGGGTTTCCCAAATAATGCCTAGTCTGTAGTGAGGTTTTAGTAAATAAGCCAAAGTAAAAAGTACAATAAAAATAAAACACTCTTTTCTCCTTTTATTCTCTCTCCACAAGGGATACCTTCCCCCCACCCTCTATATAGGGGTATAATATGGGCCTCCCATTGAGGGAAGGGGAAAGAGACCCACTAAAAGGGTCCTACGAGTCCTTTGGAGGGTAATGAGGCCCATACATAGGAGCACATCGGTCCACATATACGGCCTTC
This sequence comes from Wolffia australiana, assembly GCF_029677425.1. NCBI lineage: Eukaryota > Viridiplantae > Streptophyta > Magnoliopsida > Alismatales > Araceae > Wolffia > Wolffia australiana. Next base: position 11,456,750 of record NC_135837.1, on the reverse strand, counting down.
AAGACTAGAAAGAAGCGATACAAATACGATGAAGATAACGTCAACCTCTGAGGGCCCATTGACTAGGCCAAATACTTCAAGGCTGGGTCTCTCCTTTCGTCCATGCTCCACGAGCTAGCTGATACTAAACTTCGGTGGTAGACGATTCCCATCACTATTTACGATGTTATATTATCCTAAAAGAAATGTACTATCACGTTGAGGTGGCTACATTCCTATTCGGTAAAAATTAACGACTAGTGTCTGTTACATTCATTTCACATTGGCTTAAAATTTTTCCGAGCCAATTTTTTTGGACTTTAAGTTGTCTTAGCCATTTTAAATATTGATAGATATAAGAAACAGAAAAAATAAATGAAAAACAAAAAAATTAAATGTGGTTTTATGCTACATTTATTTTAGTACCTTCCCATTATTTTCTTTCTCCTCAACTGTCATTGATAACGTGAAATGTATATATTACATTAATATCTCTGTATTTATATGTTTATTTTCATTCATATTATTACAGTTATACTATAGGCACAAAATGATGAAATAAAAGTTTGGAGTGCACTACTATGTGTGTTAATTCATTGGTAGTTTAATGAAATTCACTAATATCACGTATTTAAATAAAACACTTTTATTGTCAAAATATATTTATTTACTATTTTATTACATATAAATCAGTAAAATATTGCATTGTCCTATTGGAAATATTTTTTGCATTATAGTCCCTCGTGTCACCATTGAATTTGATTGAATGGCAGCAATCATTGCTTTCTGTAATAATCAACGCAACACACCAGTGTGAATGATGAAACTATGAAATCACAAATTCCAAAATGAAAATTAAAAAATAGTATTTATTTCCATTTGGAAATATGAAATAATTTGGAAAATCAATTCACAATCTGTTTACAACTGATCATTTATGTTTGATATAATTATTATCAACTAATTTAAATGAAAGTTCTCACAATATCACTTCTAAAAGTTTTTTTAAAAATACTTTGTACTTAACAAGGTTTGCATAGAACATTAGACGAAGAATACTTGGGAAAAGATCATAATTTATCCCAGAAGTGGATAAATCTGCAATATTGAGTTAATGTTATTGTAAAGCATAGTTTAACTGTATAACAAATATTTAAATGATTTCATGGGATACATGAAGATGAGAATGTATACTCTTGCTAATCAATTTTGATTAATTTTATAAGTTTACTACTATATACATTTAATTTTATTGCACACCACATTTTATTTTCAAATGACAATATAACATCTTTAATTCAATTTTATTTTTCCTATAATAGCACCACTATTATTTTTCAAGTATCATATAAGAGGTAATATTACACTATAAGGAAGAAAAACCTCCAAAATAAAGTTCCAGAGTATTATTGTTCTTGATATTATTTTGATCAAGGCTATTCAAAACTTTTTACATCAATCTATATTTTAATATGTTACATGCAACGGAATATGACAACAATGTTTGGACTTCACTTTTTGTTTGACAAGGTAGAACAGACCAACAAGACGCTCTAGTTATAGGAGGGGCTAATATACTACATCCATGTGGTTTAAAAGGTATCGGCATTCTTCTAATGTATGCCACCCTTTTTTCGGTGCACTTCCATAATAATGATTAATTCTAGTAGACCTAACAAAGTAATAGTATGATTGACTAACTGCCTTTCAGTTCTTTATGCAACAATTTATCTTATTATTACACAATATACCTCATGATGTATCTTCTAGAGTGCTTTATGGTCAATACATTTCAACCCATAGTCCACTTTTAAAATTGAAATCAGCAATTTTTAATTAAAAACAATCATTTGAGTATTCATCAAAAAATTTATTACCACATCGAATATCAGCAATCCTCAATTTGACTGTATAGCTGAAATGATTCTTCTCCTCTATCTTTCTCACATTGGCAGATTCTTTTCCATTTTCCTCAGAACGCTTCTCTTTGATTGCCTCAGTCTCTTTTCACATGTGTACATGCATGAATGATTTTTTATTTATCTCTCTCTCTGATCTCAACTATCTTTTTCTGTACAGTCTCCATCTCTCAAAAATATCTCTTGGTTTCTCTCTCCACCTCCTAACTGTCCGTCTTATTCTATAATCATAATGATCTTCTTTTTTCACTTAAAAATCTCTCTATTATTCTCTATGCCCCTCAATATAACAACCTATTGCACTTCTGAAATTGTTTTTAACTCTATTTTCCAGTAGTACATTCTTAATAATGGATATAATTATTTTTTCCCTCAAATGAAACTCTTACTGTCCATCTTATTCTACAATCATAATGATATTCTCCCTTCACTTACAACTCTCTCTATTCTTCTCTTTGCCCCTCATTCTAATAATCTATTGCATTTCTGAAAATCTTTTTCACTATATTTTCCAGTATTACAGTCTTTAATAAGGGATATAATTGTTTTTTCACTCAAATGAAATTCTATCCACTGTAACAATAATAAGTTAATAAATAAAGCCAAATACACATATATCTTCCTAGTGAAGAAATCTACAAGTTACTATTCTTGTATTAAGGCCGGAGAGTAGATAACGAAGGAAGGCGCTCGGCACAATCTAGGGTTCGCGTAGATCCCTACTTGTGTTCTTCCTCATATTTGTTGTGATTTGTTTGTGCAAAGCTTGATCTGTAATTGCTGCGCGATTTGATCGGTATTTTTTTCGGTAGGGCTTCACTCCTCGATCTTTCTTCCAAAGATGGCGACGGCCCAAGCTGAGAAAACCACGCCGGCAGCCGCGGCACCAGCCGAGGGGGCAAAGCCAGCGGAGGAAATCGTCAAGATGGATTTGTTTGAGGATGACGATGAGTTCGAAGAATTTGAGATTGATGAAGGTGGGCAGCTGGTGAATAGAATGAAATATCCACGCCCCTTTTTTGCGAATTTTACTTGATACGATTTGTGATTTTCCGTCGAACTATGCCGTATTAGGCAATTGTTTTTCCGATGGTTTATGACGTTGTAGATATTTGGTTTCATCTATTTGGACCATCATCTCCATTTACCTGTTGTAAATGTGATCTGGTCGTAGTTTTTTTCTTTCAGGCAGTGAAATTCAGGAAGCAATTAATCGCTTTTGACCCGGTTCAGTATTTTGAATTCCCACTTTGCTTTTAATTTTGATTTTTACATTTGCATAAATAGATATAAGAGTACATGAATGGAGAGAAGTTTCATTGCTATGATCTGTGACCCTTAGAGCTACACTCAATCGGGTATTTATTTCTCCGATTGATGACGCGGTTGCATATTTATTTGGTTTCCTCTTTTCGACTACCATGTCCACTAACAGTTATTTTGTTTGATGTGGGAGAGCTTTATTTGATCTAATGAAATAACGAAGCAAGTAATAGTTTTGATAGAGTTCAGTCATTTGAATTCCACTATGCGTTTTATTTTGATCTTGGAATTTGATTAAATAGTAATTAGTTGCTCTAGTTTCCTCTTCAGCTCAGCTCAAACAGGAGTGAATAAGTAGTCTGCTTGCAGTTCACTCAGTGTCAAACGCTTGAATCGATTCCATCTAAAAGGAGTAACAAAAGATGACCAAAGATTTCCTTGTTTTTCTCTTCTTCCCATTTTCGTTTTTGGAATTCATGAAGGCATTAGAGGAACAAAACCGTTGCAGAGCAGTCTGTTGTGGTTTTGTTTCGTGGGGGTAAATTTCTGGATTGTTAGCATTCATATTATCTTGATTTTCTGGGTTTTTAAATTTTTACTCCCTGCGTGTCACTTAACCCTCAGTCCTGAGTGCCAGGCTGGTTTTTGGGTTATTTGTTGATGTTTGAGAATTTTACTGCAATTTTTTCTCATTCAGATTTCGGATGTTAAACTATATTTGAGCTTCAATTCTGCAATTTTGTAGAGTGGGATGATAAGGAAGAGGGCAAAGAAGTGTTGCAACAGTGGGAAGACGACTGGGATGATGACGATGTCAACGATGACTTCTCTCAGCAGTTGAGAAGGGAGCTGGAAAGCCAGACGGAAAAGTAATTCAAGTGACAGGTCATCATAACAAAGAATCTCCCTATCTTCGTCATTCTATAAAACGCTTATTATGCTCATAAGAATCCCAGTTCATCTTCTTTTGGATCCCTCTGGTAGATCCTAGAAGCTCTCGCATCTAACCTTTCTATTATCATATGGCTTGTACTTTTGTCCATTTTTCTGGATCCTGCTTCGTCAGCTAATTTTTCAGCATTTTGGGATTGAAATTAGTGCATGTGTTTTTAGGCTGATATCAGTTTACGAATATAAGACTAGTTTCCATACTATGCCCTGCATAGATAATGGTCAAAATTAAGCCTATGAAAAGCTTCGGTACGAGCCTGCGGAGTCCAGGGAGAACAAATCAACTATCTCTATTGAATGGGCGCAAGTCATCCAGATTGTTCTTGCCAACATTCTAATTGCATATAGTGTGGACAGTTCAAGTTGAGCATAGGACTAAGGCCAGTTACTGATCCAGCACTAATGATCCAATTAGATGTGGAAGAAAGATGACTTATTCACACACCTCTTTTGGCAGAATGGCAGGGAAAATCAATAGTCTGTAATGGGGATGATCGCTAATGAGATATTTGACCATGGTCAGGAAGTTTTATCTGCCATTCAAAAAGCCCAACTCCAGCAGCGGGATGTACCCAAATGGAAGAGAGACTACACATTGTCTACAAGTTTTGATATGAAATTCGAGAAATGGATAACCCTTATTATAAATAAAGCAAGGCTCCCAATAGGAAGGAAGGACCCTAGATTATTCAATCAGAAGATATTCAATTGCAACTTAATTTTGGGCAACACCTGCTGTGACAATTAGAATACTAAAAAAGGCAAGACGCTGAGACAATGTGTTTAGCAAAAAAAACTAAAAGGAAACCTTTCAGTTTTGAAACATCTCAAGTGTAGTCAGAAGAGAAAATTGCTTTGAATTACATGGCATGACTGTGTTGAAGAATTGGGGTTCTATTGCCATTAAAATGTTTCAAACAAAGAATATCACGTACCTGGAGCAAATAACATTTCTATTTCATGAAATGGGAAATTGCATTATCAAGTGGAGGGAAGAGATTGAGAGACTTTAGGAATCTCCAGCTAAACCTTCATGATCCAACTATTTGAGCATCACCCTTAACCTGCATTTTATTCCCTATGTTGAATATGATCATAGACTCGCATGTAAAATGCTAACTGTCCCAATCCAGTGTTGCCTCTTTGTCCTTAAGAAAAAGTCGTACGAATGTAATTGTAACAAGAGTAACGAATCTCCAAGTCAATGCAATGGTAGTAAAATATCAAGAACTTGGTGGTCCACAAAGTGTGTTTCATTTGCTTAATCTTTGGGCATAAATCACCTTTACAGAAATGATTGGGAGCGACATTTTATTTTTAACTAACATTAACTGTAGTTTGTGTTTGTTTCAAATGAGATGTCGAAATAGAAAATTCAACGTCATAAGGACAAAAATTGGCCTCTAGATTTTTTAAGATTGTAAAATGTAGTGGTTAGAAGGGGTTGTTCTATCAAAGAGGGAGACTTACTTTTACTCCTGTCAATATGTCTCAGGCATTCAGAAAAACATAATCTTCTCGCATTTAAATGAATGATTGCATCAGAATTACCTATGTTAATATCTTCAAACACAATTATGGAGTGCTATAGTTTTTTTGGAATTTTATTAGTGAGTTTGTTCATCTTGCTAGTTTATGCCTAAATTGGGGGCGGTGAATAGACTTTTGTTCTTTTTTTGTTATTTAATCCTATATTTGTGTTGTTATACCTGATAACAGGATATTGTGCTGTTACTTTTATACGTTTTTATATGGCTTTATACTCATTCATCTTGATTTTTTCGTCCGATTACCTATATTCAATAATTATTCATACATCTTTTAAATTTTTCCTGTTTTTTAAATTATAGGTGCCTTGAGCTAACTCTCTTGGTCATGTTTAAAGTGAACAAGTTGTTCATAATAAATAATCTTTAGTTCCATGAGTATTTTTATTTACATGAACTAAATGTAACAGTTATGATTGATTCAGAGCATTTAGTGGCGATAATTTATTGGACAAATAAGTCTTAAGGGTCGAAAATCACTACATATGCTCAAAGGTAACTCACTTATTAAAAGATGGAAGATGTACTCAACCAATGTGTCAAATAGGGCTCGCCCAACCGGTATCCGTCCGTCATCCGATATCTGACTACTGATATCCGATATCCAGGAAAAAATCGGACGGTGCCGGGTATATGATATGGGATATCAGATGATATCTGTCTCTGAGGAGTAGACGGATATCAGTATAGGATATTGTAGGTAGAGGGACGCGACGGATACCGGATGCCAAATATCGGTTTTCGATATCCGGATATCGGTAACCGATATCCGCATGTTTTTTTCCCATTCCATCGCGATCCCATATGGGAAAATTCTAAATTCTTTTGCAGTTTATATTTGCCTCAGTCGTCTTATATGTAAATCTCATTCCACCCGCACCCACAGATGCTACATCTTGAATAAATTAGACATGTCCTTTTCACGGATTGTTGTAATATGTTGAAATCAATGTCGAAAATGCAACATATATGTGTGCCATAATTAATGTTTGATCGAAAATAATATAATGGAATTTTAAGAAAATAAAAGTGCATGATATGATTAATATTTTTTTATAGATACTAGAAATAGTTAGTAAGAGGAATAATAAATCTGATGGTTTATTAATAAGGGGAGAGTGTAAGATATTAGTAGAAGGGTTATTTTAGATTTACAATTAAGATAGAGGAGTAAGTATACTAAGCTTAGCATGATATTTAATTATAATGATTATTTATTTTGAGTGATTTTAAGATTATATATGGGATAGAATAGAGAAATATAGTAATGACGGATATGAAGATTTAGGAAATAGCGAAGAGGTTTATTTAATTAGATAGACTAGGGAAGATATTATCTAATTATATAAAGATTATTTGGGTGATGTAGATTATAGATATAGGATAAGAGCTTCAGATTAAGGGAGAGAGGAAGAGTGAGCAGTAGAGAGAGACACCCATATAGATGGAGAGAGACAGCCAGTGGGAGAGTGAGATTTGAATTTTAGGAAGAGTGTAAGAAATCAGATAGAGAGGGAGCTAGAAGATAATGTTGAAGAGTGACGATATTTAAGAGACGAGTATTTATATTATTAATGGATAATTCATAGAATTTATTAATGTATTAATTTCATGTAAATTATAATATTTAATATGTAATTTGAATCTTTGTAGTAATATAAAATATGAATAAAATTTTAAAAAAGAAAATCACATGTATACAATGTCAAGTGCATACGAAAATAAAAATGCATAATATAATTAATATTTTCTATAGATAGTAGAAATAGTTCGTAATAAGAATACTAAATCTGATGGTTTAATAATAAGGGGAGAGTGTAAGATATTAGTGGAAGGGTATTTTAGATTTACAATTAAGATAGAGGAGCAAGTATACTAAGCTTAGCATGATATTTAATTATAGTGATTATTTATTTTGAGTGACATTAAGATTATATATGGGATAGGATAGAGAAATATACTAATGACGGACATAAAGATTTAGAAAATAGTGAAGAGGTGTATTTATTTCTAGTAGAAGATAAAGGGAATAACAGAGAAGAAACGGGATAACAATTAGATAGATTAGGGAAGAGATTATCTAATTATATAAAGATTATTTGGGTGATGTAGATTATAGATATAGGATAAGAGCTTCAGATTAAGAGAGAGAGGAAGAGTGAGCAGTAGAGAGAGCCACCTAGATAGATAGAGAGAGACAGCCTGTGGGAGTGTGAGATTTGAATTTTGGAACAGTATAAGAAATCAGATAGAGAGGGAGCTAGAAGATAATGTTGAAGAGTGACGATATTTAAGAGATGAGTATTTATATTGTTAATGGATAATTTGTAGAATATATTAATGTATTACATTTCATTTATGTAAATTATTACATTTAATTTGTAATTTGAATCGTTAGAGTGATTTAGGGAAAGTCAAAAAATTTCCTGGAAAATGTTACAAAATTCAGTAAATGAAATTATAAATTTATTTACATGGTTAAGTCTAAAGTTTTAGCAAAATTTACTAAATATATAGGACAGTGGCTCTCTCAAAAACACGCCCTTCCCCTATGAATTTCCCCATGGCTCTGTCAGAGGTTTGTGCTTACTCGGTCATCACCTCCATAGCGAAAGATAAGAAATAAATAACGATGATTACGTAAAAATGGAAAAAATGCAGTTCATTTAATTAATGTGTACCTCGAGCACATGTGATCACACCATCTTGTCCATCATTGCCATCCGAATCCAGCTCAACATCAGTGTACCATCATTTGTTGTCCGCACGGAGCCAACACTTCACAGCGATGAGTGTTTCGATGCTTATCGGCGACATACGTGATCTCTTGTACGTGACAATAGCATTGTCAACCAAGAACATGCACTCAAAAGGAGCGCTTGTCACACATACAGACGATAGCTCCCTCGTAATGGCTGCAAGGGGAAAGGTTTCACCCCCTATGCTGGCCCACCAAGATAGTGGAGTGAACACACCCTCATGAGGCACGACCTCCGTTAGGTATTGGTTGAACTTGTCCCACGCCAACCTCGTTGACTCACGTGCTGGTTGGACTTTCCACATAATGGTCTGAAGACAAGAGTACAACTCTTTACCTCTTGAGTGCCCCTCTTCAGCGTCCCCTCTTGGACCACGCCTCGATGAGTCACATGGTAACAAGGACCGTACGTATGCGATGGTTGCTTCTTGGACGCCTGGGCGGAGCATTGATCCTTTGCGGAATGGATCCATCAATGCCGCGGTGGTGATTGCCTCATTCGCCCACAAGATCTCTGCATACTGCGCAAGCTTGCAATGCATCGCCTTACACGCTTGCGCCATGTTGGAGCGATCTCCTTCATGAAACCGTCGTATGCATGTGAAGAAATTGCCATCTTCGATTTTCTGGACCACTTCCTCCATGTGTCCCTTTAGGCTGTCTATGAGATACAATACATCATATATTGCTGGCGTCACTATGTTCCAAACATAATAAGTGGATACGGCGAAACACCCAAGGATACAACAAAACCCTTTCACCAACTCCCACTCGTCCTTCGACATCTTTGTCTCCATCCCCTTCTGGCCAAAAGCCTTCAACACTTCATCAATTCCATCACGCTACTTCACGACGGCCGCTAACATAGCGTACGTGCTGCTCCATCGAGTCGTATAGTCTAAGACGACCATGTTGGAGTCCTTAACTTCAGGGTCGTCTTCACATGCCTTTGTATAATGTTCTGTCCATTGCGTATAGCTCCGAATACTGCGCACTAGTGTCCACACCTTTGCAACTGCATCACCCAAACATGACGGCCAGCATGCTCCCTCATTGTCGTCAGATGCTGAGAACATATCTCCAAGTTCGTTGTCCTGATCGCTGTCGTAGTGGTCTGCTATCCTGGTCATGTCGCCTTCTTCGGGCTCTACAGCTTGGGCTGAAGGAATGCCAAAGCTTTTTATTGCCGCTTTCACGACAATGTTCAGAATGTGTGAAACACATGGGACGTGCCTTCTGGCGTTAAATGTCGGGTTAATGATCTTTATCTTTCTCGTTATCAATGCTAACATCCTCTTATTCGCCGTGGCATTGTAAGTAGTCATGGCGCAGACCTGCATAAGTACCGGCCACATGAAAAATCGCAAGTTTAATTAATAAGATAAGTTTGATGCTGAATGGTGACCTTCGGCCGCAAACAAAATTCTTCTAGGGCCTAGAGAACGATGGACACCATGTTCTCCCCATCGTGCTTGCCAACAATTTCTCAGATGGCAAGTGCCCACTCTCTGTACACCCATTTGTCATCCACCCAGTGGATAGTGATGCCTAGTAGTCAATTTCCATTCTCAGCAGTCCATGGATCTACGGTGAGTGACACTCGGTCCACGTTCTCCCATAGCTTCTTCACATCTTGTTTCATGCGACCATGCATTTGGATGGTCAACTGCTTAATGACCTCTGCACTTGGAGGATCCAAGTCGAGAAGTGTCGCGTAACGACACATCTCCTTGAAGGCGACATTCTGAACAATGCTCCACGGTGAATCAATCATGCATATAAATTGTGCAATGACATTCCTCGTTTCCTCCAGCGTATGGCCCCTCATCGGCCCTCGCCGGCTTGGCTCTCCCTAATGTTTGCTTTGCAATTTGTTCGATATACGTGGCTGATCGGGTCTTCCGGTCTTCCGACACCTCGCCCTTAAGCTCTGTGTGACAAACTGGGTGGAAAGCTTTGAAATGTCGCCAAAATATGTTGGTGCTTTTGTCGGCCTGCCGCTTTATCGCTTTTCTCTTATTGTGCGGGTTCATCTCCCAGCACAGTAAGCATGCATAGTATCCATCTTCCATGTGTTCGAAGTAGTCAATTATGACTGAACGGTTCGAACGAGGGTGACTCTGTACGGCACGAGAAGTTCCTGCATTCATACATTCAAGAACTATAGCTCCTGACCTAGACCTGTGTTAGGTTGGCCCACTACCTCCGGGTGGGTTCATGTTTCTGAACCCATCATTTGGAAAGCAATGATTGGTTAATCTGGCATCGCATGATGCCGAACTATGTTCAAAACTCTAAATAAAGTAAGGGATATAATGAAGATAATGCAATAGAATGAGGGAGAATAAGAGAGTGGGAGAGAATAAGAGGGGCGAGTCAGAATTTGAGACAGGGACAAAATGAGAGGAGAGATGGAGTATTTGAGAGTAGGAGAGGGTGAGAGAGAGTGCGGGATGAATAGAGAGAGTGGGAGAGAATGAGAGGAAAGAGTCGGAACTTTAGAGCGGGAGAGAATGAGACGAGAGAGGAAGATATAGAGAGAGTAAGGGAGGATGAGAGAGAACGATGGAGAATCAGATAGGGTGAGAGAATAAGAGGAGAGAGTCAGAATTTGAGAGTGGGAGAGAATGAGAGGAGGGAGTCAGAATTTAAGGTCGAAAAGGAAATAAGAATCAGAGGAAGAGAATGAATGAGAGGATAAGAGAGAGGAAGAGTTATAGATTTAGAGAGAATGAGAAAAGATAGGAGAGTGGAGAGGGAGAATTAGATAGTAAGAGAGAGTCAGATATGAGAGGGAAAGTTAGAAATAAGAGCAAAAAAGTACCAGAGCATGAGAGAGAACGAGAGGAGATAAGAAGATATAGAGAGAGGAAGATATAGAGAGAGTAAGGGAGGGTGAGAGAGAATGAGGGAGAGTTAGAGTGTGGGAGAGAATAAGAGGGGAGAGTTCGATTTGGAGAGAGGGTGAGAATGAGAGGAGAGAGGAAGAGTTAAAGAGTTAGACACCATGAGTGAAAAGAGGAGAGTGGAGAGAGAATTAGATAGAAGAGAGGGTGAAATATGAGAGGGAGAGTTAGAAGTAAGAATAAAAAAGTACCAGAGCGTGAGAGAGAATGAGAGGAGATAAGAAGATATAGAGAAAGGAAGATATAGAGAGAGTATGGGAGGGTGAGAGAGAATCAGGAAGAGTTAAAGAGTGAGAGAGAACAAGAGGGGAGAGTCAGAATTCGAGAGAGGGAGAGACTGAGAGGAGAGATGAACATATGGAGAGAGTAAGAGAGGATGAGAGAGAATGAGGTGGAATTAGAGAGGAGGAGAGAATGAGATGAGAGAGTCAGAATTTGAGAGTGGGAGAGAATGAGAGGAGGGAGTCAGAATTTGAGATGGAAAAGGAAACAAGAATCAGAGTGAGAGAATGAATGAGAGGATAGGAGAGAGGAAGAGTTTAGGATTTAGAGAGAATGAGAGAAGAGAGGAGAGTGGCGAGGTAGAGTTAGATAGTTAGAGAGGGTGAGATATGAGAGGGAGAGTTAGAAGTAAGAATAAAAAAGTACCAGAGCTTGAGAGAGAATGAGAGGAGAGAGGAAGATATAGAGAGAGTAAGGGAGGGTGAGAGAGAACGAGGGAGAACTAGAGAGTGGGAGAGAATAAGAGGGGAGAGTCAGAATTTGATAGAGGAGTGAATGAGAGGAGAGAGGAAGATATGGAGAGAGCAAGGGAGGGTGAGAGAGAATGAGGGAGAATTAGAGAGTTAGGAGAATAAGAGGAGAGAGTCAGAATTTGAGAGTGGGAGAGAATGCAAGGATAGAGGGAGTATTTGAGAGTAAGAGAGGGTGAGAGAGAATGAGAGTGGGAGAGAATGAGAGGAGAGAGTGAGTTAGAAATAAATGTATATAACTTACAGAGCGTGAGAGAGAATGAGAGAGAGAGGGAGAAATAGAGCGTAAGAGAGACTCAGAGAGGGAGAGGGAGAGAGCGAAAATTACAGACTAAGAGAGAATGAGATGATATGGCATAGAATCAGAGGTATAAAATGAAGAAAAAGCAGCGAATGAAGAAACGAAGAACTATAGCATATGCAAAAAACATCTATAATTTCCATATGCGATAAACAAAAGAACATCATATGCGACAAATGAAGAAGAATCAGCGATTGAATTAGGAACAGAATTCAAACAAAATAAAGAAGAATTAAGTGGCATAAAATAAGAGCGTGAGCGAGAAAAATACTAAGATTAAACTGACGAAAATGACCACCGAGTCCTCGGTCTGCCGGTTCCGCCAACGCCGCTGTCCACCATCCGTCGTTTGCCAATTCCGCCGTCCACCGTCTTCAGTTCTCTTCCCATCTCTTGTGTATTTTTTATTTAAAGTTTCGAATAAAAAATACACGAAATTTACTTATGAATGAAATTCGATCTGGATATCGAAAACCGATATTCACATCCGATATCCGATATCATCATCCTTTCCCCAGAGACGGAGATGGATGCCGACATCGAGACGGATATCAGTATCAGATATCGGCACTGTAGCAACCGATAGCCGATACTGATATACGATATCTGGATATCGAAATGAACGGATACCTGAAATTGGCTTTTCGGTATCCAATACAGCATCCATCCCGATATCGTCATCTGGTACCAGTATCAGGACGGGCGAACACTAATGTCAAAGGGGGCAAAAAAGGCAATGAAAGAGAGTAGAAAACCATGGAGAGGTATTTGAATAGTTATGTCATCTGGATAAAACCTATCTTTCAACTCATTTCCCTCACTTTTGATGTACCCTAGTAAAGAGCTTACCAGTATGACAAGGCATCTTGGCTTCATGCAGTAAACCTGCTTATAGGTAAGTTTTATTAAAATTTTGATTCAATAAAATCTCCTGCGGGCACTGAAGAACACCTGATTTTGCTGAAATTTGAGGTTCCCTACGTGACTGTAAACATTGAGGGTTCAGGAGACATGCACAAAGGTTGATAAATCTTAGAGTTATACTTTCATACCATTTCCGATTAATTTATCCCTTCAATCATTTCCTTTTCCCACTCTGAACACATGTTTTTCCTTCTTCTCTCATTATAACAGCCTCTTTCTCTCCCTAAACCTTCATCCATTTCTATATTATATTGCCATTTAGTTTCACAAAAAGGCTCAACTGTTTTCAGCATGAAATTCTATTTCCAACACTTTCTATATCACGTCTTCACATTCCCTCTCTGTGTCTTCATTTTGACAACTTACTCTCTGTAAAATCCATCTCTTCCCCTCTGTCTACCCCCATATGCATCTTTAGTTTATTTCTATAAAAACTTAAAAAATAGTTTCATGGCTTAGGCATCCCAAGCAAGGGTTTTCTATGTAACACCACTAGGACTAAATTGAGCAGGCCTCACACAAACCAGGCTAGCAGCAGGTCCACCAATCCAGGCACCATTCTGTGCAGGTTGCAACTGGGTGCCCACAAGTCCATTGGGTGCCCCCACTTTTGGACATAGCCAAATTTTGGCCAAGTCCGAAACAGAATGAGGTGTCCTGAACTGGGTCTCAGCTGGTATTCACTGATGTTCACCAGTTTGAACTGGCATAGACTGGGCCAGACAATCCAAGGGCCATATCCAGCTATTTGCTGCTGTTTCTAGCGCATGATAATTGAAGGAAAATCTAAAATATTGTGTTTTATTGATATTAAAATTTCAAAACCAATCACACAAAATTGCAACAAAAAATTATTTACAACTTTGTGTCATTCTAGGCTCTAATTTGATTCCAAAAATTTAACTAGGTGTAATATTTATCAATATTTACTTTTTATGAGAAGACAACAATAAAATGGTGAAAATAATAGTTCACATCTGATTCCATTTACTTCAATCAAATTCTATGGTAATTCTAGAATTGAAGTTGTTATCCGTGTGGATCAAGACCTCATGTAGCCTTGATATATTATGAAGTGTTTCTATAAAATTGCAACAAAAAATTATTTACAACTTTGTGTCATTCTAGGCTCTAATTTGATTCCAAAAATTTAACTAGGTGTAATATTTATCAATATTTACTTTTTATGAGAAGACAACAATAAAATGGTGAAAATAATAGTTCACATCTGATTCCATTTACTTCAATCAAATTCTATGGTAATTCTAGAATTGAAGTTGTTATCCGTGTGGATCAAGCCCTCATATTAGCCTTGATATATTAGCCTTGATATATTTCTATAAAATGAAATTGAAAAAAAATATTATTTTTAAGTCTAAATTATAACAGCGGCATAAACCTTAAAATTGAACTTTTCAATATTTACTTTTGTTTATTAAGGTTCAGAAGATTTGTAACTCCAATTTGTATACAGGTTAGGGCTAGTTCCTTATTCCTGTTCGGGGATACCCTTGCCTTGAGTTCCATGGAAGCCTAACCCGAGTTCCCAAGTCCCCCTGAGAAAATGCATTCTAGTGGGGTATGCATCGATGTCAAAGAAGAATGAAAAATTGGGTGGCACTGTGATGTTCTCGACCCCCTTAGCCTTGTTGTTCGAGATATATTTCCACCTCCTCTTCTTTAGACTACACAGATCGATTTGCTAGCCTCTCTCAGTCATAATGAGAAGTTACTATGACCTGATCATGGCCACACATGTCACTTGGTTGGCTCCCATAGCCCAAAATGGATATTCTCACAGCTTGTTTAACTACTTTGATAATTCAAGTGATATAAAAAGAAAAAAATAGAGAAATAATAGTTACAATCAAAGCATACTCCACTTTGTTCAAATTATTTGTTTTGAAAATTGAAGATTTGACATTAACATACTAGTCAAGTGAGGTGAATTATTAACTCACTCAGAAGCTCACATAGTCACATTGAGCTTTTTAACCAGTCTACCATTTTCCAAATTTAATCACTCGGCGAGAATCCCATTAAAATTTAACTAAATATCAAATAAGGTATCATATGATGCCCAACAATGGCTCTACACCTATGCATCCGGTTATTCTAAATTATGGTACAAAGCTTCTCTAACTCAATCAAACAATATTTGTCAGCTAAGATTTCCAAAAACCAACCTTGTAAGATGAGATAAGTATGCCCTCCAACTCAATGAACTCAGTTGGCCTATTATGCTCTCGAAGTCAATGTTAGGTTCAGTTTAATAAGTTGTAGATTAAAGTAGACAAACCTCTCTCCATAATTGTCTCAGTACGCTCTTTTCTTCTGTCTAATTCCAGTCTCTATTCAAAATATTGCTCTTCCTATAGATTTTCCAAATTTAATCCTCTATGTATCCTTTACTTAATTCTGAAATTCTTCATCTTTATTAATTTTGATCTATTTTAAAATTGTACTTATATCTAAATACACAACTTTTCATCCTTCAAATTGTTTAAGAAATCAGTCACTCTTTATTGTACTTCTTTGATACTCAAAACTATCTCTCTGTTTAATGCTATAAAATATTTTAAAAAAAATAATGTGTGCATGTGATATTGATCATTTGATCATTTAATCATTTGATCGTTTCAAATATTTCAACTTTTGTTTGTCTCTTGATCGCTCCTCCTTTGGTGTTTGTTTAATACTCTCTATTTATTATTTTATGTTCAGTTCTACCTTAGTACCTGAAATCAATGCATGAAAATGAAGGCAAGGAATTGTCTTACTAAGAGGAAGTTGGATGCTCGAGTTCTTCTTCCTAGTATGTTTCAAAGGGACAAGGTTTCAGACACTTTATGTACTTGTGAGAGTCTTCTCTCTGCATCTTTATTTCTCTTCCAAGTGGCTACACCTGAGCTTAGCTCTTTCTTGGAAAAGAGTTGCCTAAGACATACGCATAAATATGTGTTTAATAGAAGAAAAAGAGGGTGGGAGATAATATTGTGATAAACTCATCATTAATGGTGTGATTTTAATGTCCAATGCCTAGCTTCATTCACATATGAGTAAGAGTTGTATTTCGGTTTATCTCAACATTAATGTCTTATTATTGATGAAAATATATGTGACCGGAAAGCCAATCACACAATCCATTTATCGCTTGATGTTTATGAACAGAATATATATTGAAGTCATGAATACTTCGTTTGATTTAGTGAATTATGATAAGATTGTAATATAGAGATCACTAGCCTTTAAGCGTGTACTGAAAACATTCATATTCAAAGTATACTTGAGAAGTACATCAAAGCATCCGAAAAGAATATCCTTGTATAGCCTTCCTCATTTTATGAGTATTATTGGTCTCGTAGGCATTAGTGTGTGAACGACAAGGATAGATAGTGGGCGCTCTTTAGTGGAAAGAGTCAAGTGAATTTATCCATACTATCAATCAGCTAGATTCACATCAAGGTTTTTGAAAGATAGTTGTACTTTTACTATCACATACAAGTCTCTCAAAATGACATTCAAAGCAATCTTATATTGGGCGCATGAAGAAGTTATGAATATGATTGAGTTGTTACAATGGGATGATTCACCTTCAATATAGGAGGTGACAGCTCAAGGAAGACAATGAAATGAAGGCCTTGGCCCAGCTAGTGAGATATCGAAAAACAATTGTCTGATAAGTTTCAAATGCATCGGTACTAACTCGTATAACTGATTAGTGTTTGAATGTTGACCAGGCTTTATGTCATCCTAGGATACGTAAGTTGACGAGGGAAAATACATAAATGGTTACCAATGACAGAAAATTTCCATGAGTGAGTTGTTACACACTCCTTTGTATCTTATAGAGCGCAAGGTATAGCTTGGCACAGCAAGAGTTGGAGACCCAACCTACCAATTGCTACACTTAATTAATTTTTGTCATTGGTAACCATTAATGTAAAGGAGTTGTTACACACTCCTTTAAATTAATCAATTTAATTAATGCTATAGTTAATTAATTTGAAAGGCACACAAAGGTTATTGGGCCATTGGAGTAGTTAACTGGTATAATAGATGGGACTAGAGGGTCACACACAAGTGGTCTTCTGGATGTCAAAAGATATATTTATATAAAAATACACTTAGTTTTGGGGGTTTTTATGAAAAAAATACATTCTAAATATAACTAGGGAAAGGGCCCTAAACACAACTCATTAAGCTAATACTATTTCGGGGATCTTTCATTATTCTCCCTTCTCCCCATGACTCCTCTCCATTCTCGATGTGGTCGAGATTTCCTAATGAAGGCGATGGAGGTTGGACTGACAACATCAACATGAAGAAGCATTTTAATGTGCCAAGGACTGCATGTATAATTCTTGAGGCTGCACAAACGAGCATCTCCATGTGACTCTTTAGAGGAATTAGGGATCCGATCCATATCGAGGTGATTCATTTAATGGTTTTGTCAATGTCTTTCAGTTTGGTAAAGTCTTCTGTTGCAGATTAGTTTTGAGTGGTTCACGTTGGAAATTGGTTTGAGTCTAGAACATATTAATTAATTTCATTATTAACTATTTCATTTCATCACCACTATTATGAAGAAAGTGGAAGAGACTTTCCTAAAAGGACAGATGAACGGTGCCGTAATTAACAAAATAATTAAATTTAAGTACCATGATTTAAAATTATGTTCATTCTCATAGAAGCGAGGTCATCAACTCTGCGAGGAAAGTTTGGTAGAATTTAGAGGGTCATCTCAAGTTCTAAGGATTTGGGCAAAACCTTCAGCATCATGCAGACATTTATGCTAAATGTCTACGATACATAATATTTAAAATTATGTGATAAAATATAGTAAACTTATTTAAGTTTGATCAAACTTCCAAGTCATGGGGCTTGGTCAATAAGCCATTATAGAGTGCATGATCCAAAGTTGGAGCCAAATTAAGCACATTTGATCCTATGACCATGATAATTTGAATTTTAGAAAGCAAGGATTATCGTATTTACATTTTTATTTGCATTAAATTGTTAATATATGCGTGTTATGAAGCAGAAAATAATTATTTTTATTTTTAAAATGATATTTATGATTTTAAGAATTCTAGGTATTTCTAATGGTTATGATGACTTCAAATTCTGAAACAACATAATTTATTGTGTCATAATATGTTTGCTGGAATATTGGCACTATAACCAGCAATATATCAGTATTAAATTTAAAATATGTACTTCTAACAGTTTTGATGAATTAATATGGATTGTTTTGAGGGCTCTTCGCTTACCATACTTTGCTTACATTTTCTATTTTATGGCTCATGGACTATTTTTTTAGAATGATTTGATGGTCGTATCAATGAATACAGTCTTTAGCTCGTTTCCTCCTAGAGTTTGAAAGAATGTAAAGTTTTTAACCTCCATCAACAATGCTATTGGTGTTTGTGTGCTTGGGTTGAACAAGAAAAAAGTGTGGCATCATTCTGAATCAGGAATATACCGTGATTCTGGCAGAACATACAGACCATATTGGTCTTCTGGCAGAACACATTGATCATTATTCAACACATTCATTTACATAGATCATATTCATCGTCACTATCCACCACCTTCCATCTCGATCTGTCGTCATCCACCATCATCATGTTTCATATATGCTATCACAATCTCGTTGGATGTTCCCCTCTCTATTTATCTTCAAACTCTAAAAATAAAATCTTCCTCTCATTCATGAGTCAACTCATTCTTCCACCACCTTAATCACCATTTCTCATCCTGTCGTCTTTATCCCGTCTCGCCTCAAATCCTCCTATATTTTATTAAACCATAAATTTTAAAGCCATAGTTATTAAACTATAAAATAAAGTATTTCTTATTAATTCACATCTCATCTAATCACCAAGGATTCATGTATTCCTTTCTCCTGACCTTTCATTTTTGTTTGTTTTGCTTCCCATACACCATATACATAATGCTCGATATTCTTGCGAAATACGTGTTACCCCTATCTCCGACGAATACCGTTACTTCCTGTTCCATATCATCTTAAATTAACCATATAGATAAAACAATCCCTCTAAGCTCTATTCCCTGTGGAGGAGACCCTTGCACACCACTTAGTAGTCAATTTATTTGTGGCTAAAGATTTAAAAACTACTATTGATTAACTGGAATATCAATGACAAATTAATATCATATTTCTGAGTTCATCAGAATACATGTCGAAACTCAAGTAGATGAATATGTTAATACTGACATAACGCGGCATAAAAGTGAATGCACTGAATGTAAAATTACAGATACATTATGATGTGCTTAGATACGATTTGATTTTATTTATCATATATGATGAATGTGCTCACCATGGATTCATCATAACTTAACCCTACTTTGTCCTGGAAAATTTTAAGGTATTCATTCCATAGAATGTAAGAATTCGATTTCTACTTCTAACCTAAGCAAAATCACAGAATGACTTAAAGCCAGGGACTTCCAATCGTTATAACATTCATGTGAAAATAATATCAAAACTGTATATTTCAGTTGGAATGATTTATGAGATCCATATGATAATATTGTATTTATAATGCATCATAAAACTAACACAAGTATTGGTCATGGGTTCAAACTATAATAACCAAAATAATCAACAAACATGATCCACAATATAAGATGAAGAGATAACAAGGTATGCCAAAGTAAATGAGCAAGCGAGAGGGTCCAGGGATCCCAGAGATATATTAGATGATGGAAACATGAAAAACTCAACTCATCTCAATCAAGGATTTCAGAAATCATGAATTATATCATAGATTCAATCATGAATTTAATCAGTTCAAAGGTGAATGCATCATAGATTTTTAATTAATGTTACAAATCTATCGCATGTCTTCTTCTACACAAATACCTTTAGATTCATCCAAACCTTAGTAGATTTTAGTATTAAAATTAATAGATTAAAATTTTTATAAATGTTATTACTTTTGATGGAATATATTATTTGTTATAGAAGATCACATATATTCTTCGGCAACAAGGGGAAACCTACAAAAGCTAATTGTTTATTTACTCCAGCTACAAATAATCATAGAATTTTTTATAAACAGTACCTGGCATAAATATTTAAGGATGGCGCTTATTGGTGAATGACTTAAAAAGACCACTGAATAGAATCTACAAATACAGGGCTGAGATAATGTCAAGAAGGTATTCACTCCAATTTGGATTTCACATTGAATAATATGCAACTTATGAATCATAACTCACAAGCAATTACATAAATTTCCTTTCTTGAGAGTGTGTATACTTAAAGTAGAGCTTAAAGTTCATAGATGCTAGTTTATCAAATAAAACGATACACACATAAAAAGGCATTAATATTTCATATCATGTCAATGAGAACAACACTTTTGTGTGGAGTTCACATTATTTAATAAGAAACATAAAATCAAAACTCAAACAGTTTACTGGCCTTTGAGTGTAGAAAAAAAAATTATAAAATATTTTTTTCAGAAAAATCATTTACTAGCCGAAGTGTAGTTTTCCTTCCCACACAACTGAATAAGAAACCTATTCATTGTTCCACTATTGTTGAATGTGATTACACCATAGTCTATCTGCCAATGTTCTTTTAGTTGGAGGATAATAAGAGGAAAGAGGAGGGGGAATACTGGTTCTACTGGAAGGTTATAGACAGGGATGGTAATAAGATGAAAGAGTTTGATGGAGCGCGCCAGCTCATTCCATCGAAGACATCATTGGAGCCGCCATCATCATCATGTACAGCCCACCAGTTCACGTCCAGCCTGATCGGCACACTAAGGCAAAGGTGAAACACCTGGGTTTGTATACCCCGGGTAAAGCACGTCTGCGTATCTGACCGTCTTGATTTTCATTGGCACGTGCTTCTTATGTTCAGTGTGTTTTCATGTTTCATGTGTTTGTGTTCGTCTCGCCCGTGTTTGTTGTGTCATGTCCATATCGTCGTCAGTTGTGTTGTTTAGTGTTGTCACGTTTGTGTTGTAGAACAGTTTCAAAATACTTTAATTTTTGTATTAAGGGGGGTCCTATGTATAAGGACCCCCCCTTAGGGCACTAGAGCCCTTACTAAGGGCACCCATGCCCCTACTAAGGGCCATTATCCCCCCTTATATTGGGGCACGATGGTACCCTAGTGTCCAGACCAGGTTTATTATTTTGAAAGGTTACCTTCAACTTGGTCTCACGGAAAAGGAAGAATGAGAAAGAGGAAGGAGAAGGCGAAGAAGAGAATAGATGAACGGGAATGTGACAAAGGGGGGTGAAAAGCCGCTGGAACCGCATGTCGCTCTGGCCACCGTTACTGCGCCATCGAAACCTGAAGCTCTCCCTGTTGACCGCAACCCGTCTATTTCTGGTCATCGCACATTGCTGAAAGTCACCAGAATAGTGGCGATTTGTGGGCCAGAGTGGCTCCGCACAGGCAGAACGTACCCGTCACTGAAACGTTGCCGCCTGTGTGTGGAGTAAGCTACCTCCGGAAGGACCAGAGCCAGAACGTGCTGATGGTTGCAGCTAGTGGCGCGTAGCAGAAGCGCTCTCGTGATGCATTAAAGCGTTCGTGGGGGCCAACCGGGTGATGACCCTCTCGCGTACTTCATTAACGTGTTGGGGGGGGGGGAGTGGTCAATTCGGTAAAGACCCACTCGTGCAGATGCATTCAAGTGCCCGTGGGGTCAGCGGGGTGGAGACCCACTCACGCGATGCTCTTACGCAATCGCACGGCGGACCCTTCATGCACTGACCACTGCTTGATGTGGTGGTTTGTAGGGAATGGCACGTCCAGGATGTGATGCCCTGAACGTGACAGAACGGATGACGATGCGTGACGGACGGTGATGTGACAAAATATTCTTCACGTCATTGTCTCATCACGCATTTGAGAGTTTATAAAAAATCCATCATATTCTCGTCACGTCATTGTTGATCATCGTTTCATCACATCCCCGTCGTTGTGATGCCGTCACCGTCACTGGTGATCAAAATAATATAGTTTATTTTAATACGGTTAATAAACATAGTAAAAGAAATATATTTTGTCTCCTGATTCTGATGGTTGAATAGACGAAAGGTCGAACCGTCGAAGTCCCCTTAGACCCATTCGATTTTGATAGAAGACTCGAAGCTGACGAGTTCTACTTTGACCTTTCGACTGGATCGCTGATGAGTCATTGCTGCATTGCAACTGTCAAAGTAGAACTCCCCGACTCGAACTGTCGAGTCGCCTCTCGCCAAGTCAAAGGCGGAAGTTGGAGTCAGAAGTTGGAACTGTCGAGTCAGATGTTGAATGTTGATCTTCTCTGGCAAGTTGCACTTCTTCGCTCTCTCATAGTGAGTTGTGCTAATTCTTTTTTTGTTTTTCATGAAATTTGAGATAGGTGGAGAGAGATATAGGAATGTCTGATATTGATTTTTGTTTTTAATAGTTAGTTGTGTTTTCAAAACTGAAGACGACATTGGAGTTGGCTCCGCTGGCTCTTCTGGTTTAAAATACATATTATCTTGTAACTATATACAGGTATATTTCATCTTCCACTTTTTGGGATTGATAGCCGAAGCAAGAGGAGAGAAATGGGAAAATAAAGTACGGTCCCTTGTGTCACCGTGGAAGACAGTCCGGTAGTAGATTGTAATTTCCAGCTCAAATTCAAAATTGGAGTGGTTCGGTCGCCTTTAATATTAGGAAACCCATGATACAAATTACACATACCCTTATCTTCAAAAGGCTTTGTTGGCCCATTGCTATTTAGGATATCCACTAGTTGGCTCTTCACTAGCCCTTGATCATATATTACATGGTCTACAGTTGGAGATGCTGATAATTAGAGTTGATGGGAATCCAAAATAAGAGGGAATCAAAGAAAGAGATCCGGAGAAAATAACTTAGGCTAGAGTGTCAGACTTGCAATGTTTTATCCACTTAAGGGTTTATACCTTTGGCATAATTGCTGAAGTCCTTGTCATGGTCGATCAGAAAAATAGCAAACGGTCCTGATTCTGTGCAGCCAAAAGAGCTGTTGACCTGGTAAACTGTGGTCCATGTAGGAAACGTCGTAATTATTTTTATTCTTCAAAGGACTGTCATAGTTAAAGAACTGGGTTACTAGGACCATATTCCATTCAAATACTATGATTTCATAATTATTTTTTTCAAGTTTTGTTAATTAGACATTCTCTGCATTAATTAGATTGTGTCAAGTTGCACCGATTCAGTTTTACCTTCCTCAAGCTTCGATGGAGTATCTGCCGTGACGAATAAACGAAATGAAGCTCTTGACGTTCATTCCTTTTTTTTTCTTTGATGTTGCATATTAAAACGTCATTTTTTTTTAAAATAGGATTGTGGCTCAACAAAGAGTTATTTTTTTGTAATTCCATGATTATTACTGCAACTTTGGGCCATTCAGTGATTGCCTAGTGATTTTAAGTTTGAACAATTATCCAGATAGTAGATTTTTATAGAATAAAATGATGGCAGCACTCTTGCATGGCTTCATATACTTAATATTTTATAGAAAAGTTCTTATAAATGCCTGAAAGTCCGTTTCCTTCAACTCAAAGTACTTCAATAAGGTGAAAGCTGGAATCAGGAGAGAGAGAGAGAGAGATAACAAGGAGTTGGAATAGGGATAAAAGAAGTAAATGAAGTGCCTTCCTAGGTGCAATGTGCGCCTTGACCTCTGGCTTTTGCTTGTAGACTCACATGGCCATAATGCTCTCTTAGTACATTCTTTGCTATAATTCATCGCGTAGTGTGAGAGAAGGCTTGATTTCTTCATTATGTTAAAATGCCTGATTTCAGTGAATCAAATTGTGTTGTTCTCTTCGCTGCCCAAAATCCTTAATTGTCTTTCACTTTTCAATTTTTATTAGTCTCATTAACTTCCTTTGAAAATGAGGGAAATAGGTTTGCTGCATTACACGATTGGTTCCTCAGAAGGGGGTACATCTCATCAGACAAGCAATCTATCGTACTCTAGACCTAAGAGGCCAATTTATTCTTCTAGGATCAAGTCAAGTTCCTCACCTTCAGGTGATTATATTTTCCCTGTCACTCTAGTTGTGTGTAATAGTCTGATCTGAAAACAAGTGGTTTCGTTTCTCTACTACTCCTAGTTATATTCAGGCTAACCTCCTGGCAAGTCTGCGATTGAGTGGTTAATGTTCTTCTGAGTTACGATGGCATCATCATCGAATTTAATCCAACTGATAATCCTTTAAATTATTTTGAAATGATATCAAATGGATTAGTAGCAGCTTTTGAAATCTTTAATGCCATCTGGATTTGCTATAATTTGAAGAAAATTTTCAAAGTCTAGCAAGATGCAAACAATTAAATTTGAAGAATTTGAATAGCATGCAATGGAAACTATGAATTTGATCCAAATGAAAGCTCAGTATGAAAATTAGGGTATGACCTTCAAAACCATTTCTCTATTGAGTTTTGGTTTTTGGTATTTAATTATGTCTTTTTTGTGAAAAATACTTGTAACTGCCTTACAAATTGTTCTAATGAAAAAATCTTGCCAATTGTAGTGAAAGAGACTGAGAGTTAAACTGCTACTTGATTTAATCCTCAGTTTTTGTTTTTTGGTGGAAAATGCTTGCACATGACTTACAAATACTCGATAATTTCATTAGATGTCTGTGAAATGTGAAAAGTGTCACCACTTTAGTCGCAAATTTTAATTCATAGATGAACCATTTATAGCTTTGAATGATATCATTATTTGAAATGAGGATGAAATTTTAATGACTGTGAAATATATGAAGATTGGATGTTCAATTTTCTTTGAAAAGGTATGTTTTTTCACATAAGCTAATAGAGGATCGGGCATCCTTAGATCTTCGATAGATGGATCCCTCAATGATGTCACTTTATCAGATAGATGTTTATGATTGTATTCACCATGGATTTTAATGTGAAGCATTTTTGCCTTTCATTCAAAGATAGATGTATGAATGAATAAATGAGTTCTTCCACCTATTCCCTAGGACACAGTCAGTAATGGGCACTCCAAGTGGCGACAAGTGCGTTGACTTCGCCGTAGAGTCCTTGGATGAGGACGTTCAAGAAACGCCTCTATCGGTGGTAGGGCCGTCACGTCCCAAATGTAAAGGGAAGGCTGAAATACAGCGATGCTACACGGAGGTAGGGTCAGGCGTGCGGGCATGCCTACTTTGCCGCGACCACAAAGTTGACCCATTGCGCAATAGATTGAAGCGGCGAAAAGACGGGTCTACAAACATCTTCTAGAGGCACTTGGAGTTCAGTCATAGCAGAATATACCACGAGATGAAGGGGACTAATCTCGATCAAGGTACAATAACTAAGGCGTACAGACAGGGCGGTACCGTCAAGAAGACGCTAGAGAAGACTAAGGAGATTATAGCGCAGTTTGTCTACCTCATGGACTCCCCATGGGCTATAGTAGACAACATGGGGTTCAAGATTATGTGGAAGTATGCCGCGGACATGACAGTCAACCCGCCAGATTCGAAAGCAATAAAGGAAGCTATATGGGACCATGAATGGAAAGCTCGTACATTTATTGGCAGATTTCCCCAACGTCTCCCTAACAGTTGATGCGTGGACGGCCGAGAATTCCTGTGGTCTTCTCGGCACCACGGTTCATTGGGTGAACAACCAGTGGGAACTATGAGAACATGTTCTTGCAATACGCGAGCTAGTCGACAAACACAATGGCGAGAATATGAGCGTAGTAGCGATCCAATCGTTGGAAGACTTCTGGTTAAAGATGACGGTTGGCAGCTTTCCAATCTGGCTTCATTTTATGTTCGCACTACCGTATTGAAAAACTAACATTTTATCATGCAAGTTGGATCGATCACTACAGATAATGCATCAAGCAACGGGCGGATGATAACACTGCTCACAAAGGAACCCAAGCCAATTAATGGTCGTTTCATGAAGGACCGACATGTCCCTTGTGCTGCCACGTGTTGAACATCATCGTCCAGGCTGCAATGCAATCATTACGTATATCAGTGACCACACATCCTCCTAAGACTGCTGACAGCAGCCCATCAGACACAGCATCCACATGCTGATACAGAGGACTTGGACGCCACACGAGAGGTTGCGGCAAGTCATGTAGAAATGGTCAGTTATGATAGTGGGCTTGTCTTGGGAAACGCAATTGCTTGTGTTCGGCAATTAGTCATGAGCATCCAAGCGTCGACACAACAACGACAACAATACATGAAGACGTGCAACGACATGGGGAAGAATTATAACCAACTTCAGTTAGATTGCCTGACACAGTAGAACAGTACGCATGACATGTTGCATGCCGCGTTGGAGAAGCGAGAAGTCGTGGATTTTATGGCATTACAAATCATGTCGGTGACCAATAAGGACATCAGAATCTCACGTGAAGAGTGGGAAATGTTGGCAGACTTCCGTGACATTCTAGGGCCTTTTTATCAGACGATAAAATACGTTAGTGGCTCGAAGACAATGAGAGTCATGGAAGTTATCCGCATCTTGAAGGCGCTGATGCGACATATTGACACGATCTTGCTGAATTTTGATATGTCTACAATATGCGCATCTGGAAGAAGGATGACCCCCGCACAAATTGCATCCATTCCCAAAGCTTGTGAGAGCATGAAGTCGAGATATTCAAGTATGAGAAGATGATTTCAAAAAATCGTGCAATGACAATAGCAGTAACTCTTGACCCTTTCAACAAGGGAGCATCACTTGATTCTAGTGGCATTCAGGATACACTGGCATTTGTCCACTGACTTATACCATAACATGGTGAGCAAGACCTAATCTATAGTGACCCCAAGGATGAGGACTAGCTCATAGAACTTATTGATGGCGTAACATGAGCTAGAGAGAAGGAACGACGAGTACCAAATCCAAACAAGAAATTGGAGGCGTATCTACAATCAACGGAGAGGAAGGACAATGGGACAGCGTTGGGATGGTGGGCATGTATAGGTGCACGAACCTACCCATGGCTTTCTACACTTGGGCAAGAATTTCTCTTAGTATGTGCAACGAGTGCCCTAGTAGAACATTTATTCTGGGCGGGATGTGCAGTTGTCACTTACAAGTAGGCACGTCTTAGTGCTGAAAGCATCGAGCTTCTTGTCACAATCAAGTGTTTGTTAGGTGCCGAGAACGCTCAGTTGTGCGATGGAGACAAGGCGAATGACTTTTCTGACGACGAAGACTAGTGTAAGTCTTTACTCTTAATTTACTTCTATCGTTCCAATCTTCTAATGCAATTTTACTGGTGAAATGTTTTTGCAGCAGCGACAACTTTTGGAGAATCTGGTTAAGGTTCAACACTGACGATGTCTTCCCCGGGTGCAGGTACATTTTTTACTCCTCTGTTGACCTATTCATTTCTTCTTGCTGGGCGATAGTTATCTTGCATTTTTGTGATGGTTCTGGTTGGGTTTTCCATTTGTCACTTCACATTTGCTCCGTTGAATTAGAATGTGCTCGACTCTGGTTTAATTGGGCGCTTGAATTTTTTTTTAATGAAATTGGGTGGATCGGGGCTTTGATTGATTTAACCTATGTTTCTTCCATTTACAGGTGTTGTAACTTGTCTTATGTACTTCATGAGAACAAGAAAGAAATGGGAACAATGAGTTCTTTCAGAGCTCATGGGTGGGTTTCTCATTGCACGAGACTTTTTTAAAAATCCAATAAGAAGGATCTTTGAAGCCATGATGTGTTTTAAAAGCTTCCATATCATAATGTATTTTCTTTATTTTCAGAGGCTTTTATAAAGAATTTTTTTTGCCACCTCAGCATTGATGTACTGCACATCTTTAATTTCAAACTGATGATCCCAGTCATGCTCTTTCTCTTGAAGAATAGCTAGGACAATTCTTGAGAGAGTTTCTTCAGTTCCTGGTCTTGAAATCACTGTCAGATCTATACCTCCGTCTGGACGGTACGTTTTCAAGCGGAATGAACCAAATGGAAATATCTGAAAAATAGAAGTCAAAGAAAAAAATCATGAGAGTTCAGAAACCTAACAATATTGTGAACTTGGATGACCAAAATTCTGTTAATCATCCAGTAATAAATCGGCAAGACATTTAAAAAGATTCGTCTCTTATGAAGACCACGTGGTTTAAATAATGCATAAAGATTGACATTTTCAGTTTAAAACGTGCACACTCTCTCTATAGCTTGCCTTTTTTTTACAATATTTTTTTTCTCTCGAATGTGGTCAAAAGAGTTGTGGTTTCATCTGAGACGAAATGCAGGTGACAAAAGCAAGATCATTACAGCATTTGAATGTGGGAGGGATATTCTTTACCGATAGATCGGTTTCGACTATTG
This sequence comes from Wolffia australiana, assembly GCF_029677425.1. NCBI lineage: Eukaryota > Viridiplantae > Streptophyta > Magnoliopsida > Alismatales > Araceae > Wolffia > Wolffia australiana. Next base: position 11,428,089 of record NC_135837.1, on the reverse strand, counting down.
CTGCCAACTGTCCACGTCTAAAGGTAAATTTTTAGTTTTCTTTAATAGGTGCTCAGGTAATTAAAAATTTTCTTCAGTTTTTGCTCTTTCCAAAATTTTAAGATAACAACAAATGGAGATATCCATGTTATAGACTTTGATACACCGGGCATGGGCAGAGCAGAAAATTTTGTTGTCAGTGTAGCTTATCTGTCTTCTAGATCCTGAACCCACCGCTTACAACCTCTACATTTTTCAGATCAGTAACATACAATTTTCTGGGATCAGGAGCGACATGGAATAAAATACATTAAAAATACTCTTTCAAAAATTTCCTATTGGGATAATCTAAAGACCATCGGGTCATCTACCTTGATGACAAACCAATATCTCTAGTGAAATGCATCAATAAGGTCATTGTATCATCGTACTTAGGATCAACTCCTTTATCTCTATATTTTTAGTTCATAAAATCCAGTTATGCTTATTTGTAAAGAAAACAATTAGCAATAAATTCAAGACGATCCTCACCACCTTCGAGATTACAAATTCTGAATGTTCCTCTATTTAATGTTTTTTCCATCTTGAATCCGATTTATAAAGATCATCTGACAATTGTAAGAAACTATAGAGATGAAAATAAGTAAATGCGAAAATTAAAATGAATCAGAAACATCTACCAGAGGGGTTACATCTATGGCAAAAGCCCCAATAATGTCATTCAATACACCAGTAAGGTCAGTCAATTATACAAATTATCGTCTCACTCAATATTCTAGATTTTTACTGCTCTTCAGTTCAACAACATATGTTTTTCTAGCACCGAAAATAATAAAAATTCAAATATACTCATCTAACTTAATATTAAAGAAAGGAAGGTGCTTTCCACAAACCCATGATCATCCTCATCTATGCAGTAGATTATTCTACGTTTTGTATATTTGTCGATTCATCTACTTGTCCTCAATTCATTAACATACGGTTTTAAGAACCGATAAAGAAAAAGATCCAATTATACCAATACTTCATATAGGAAAGCACTTTTCATAAACACAAGAGAATCACCATCTACGCAAGATATTAGAAATGAATTTCTCCCCACCCATTTATGTTTAATCTTCCATGATTAATATTTGGGAAGATCACGCGCAAACTCTAAGAAAACTCTAAGAAGATAAAAAATGAAAATTAAAAAAATGGATTAGGAGTGATTACATCTACGTCGACTGCCCCACGAACTAATCTTGAGTGAGATGATGTCTTCCCCGAGTGCAGGTACGTTTTTCACTCTTGTGTTGACCTATTCATTTCTTATTTTCTCAATATTGCAAATGTCATGGTAGACACAACTAGAATTTCGGACAAGAACTTAATTATTAAATTATTTATATTCCCAAATTTATGGCATTACTTCGCTAATCACAACATATTAAACCATAAGTCACAACTCACAGAATCCTTTTTTTTCCACTAGTATATTAATTTATCAAATTGATATATTAATAATTTGCATTATTAAATTGTGATTACAAATTTTTAATCCCTAAACAATTCTTTAATTTTATTATGGAATGTGTCACCAAGTCATTATTTTTTAAAAAAATCACACATTCCCCGGCAACAAATTATTTATTGAAATGTATTTAATAAATCAATAAAACTAATTATCTAAATGTATTTAATAAAATAATAAAAAAATATATTTTAGAAAATACATAAAAAACTCGTCATGGACGTCATTCGTGATGCATCTTTCGTCGCGTCATGCGTCTGGGCTACCCCGTCACCGTCACGTCACCATCACGCATAGCCCGTCACGCATCACCGTCATTGTCACGCCCCATGCATTTTGTCACCATCACCGTCACGTGACCGTCACGGTGACGTGTGACGTGACAGATGACGTTTGACGATATCTAACTGGCGAATGCTTCATGTGTGCGTGTTAGTCGTGGTTGAGTGCCCATCTTCCAAGGCCTCCAAGGCCCGCTTACTTCTCGTGGGACGAGGGATGACCGTGCGTGTTGGACTGTTGCCCGTGTAGGGAATGACCATCGTCATCCAGGATCACTGGTTTCCCGAGGTATCTGTGCTGTTCGTGAACCTCATTATGGCAGCTCCGCCTGTGCTTGCGCCCCACCTGGCGCCTCACGCCGACTGCCTTTGATACTCCTGCGAGTTGCAATGGTAGTTGTCGTTGCTTGTGCCCTCGCACGTCGCATCCGGTCCTACTGTTGCTGTTGCGACGGGTGCCCATGCCGACCTTTAAGCGATGACTGCAACACCGCCAACCGACTCCCTTGGACCCACTCCACTCACACCGATCCACTGATACGAACCTTCTAGTTGAGCTTCAGCCATTCACTCGTGGTGCTTCATCAGCGCATCTCTCCCTCCCTCCTCACCTTCGTCGTCTGACTCTTCGCTCCAGCGTCGAGCCATCGCTGCTTGTCGAGCTACTCTGAGCTCCTCACCGGTACGCCTCTGTCGTACCTGTTTGCTCCGTTCACCTCGCCGATAAGGAAATCGATCACGAGTGACATCACCATCAAGGTATGCTGTTCCCCTTTCCTCGTTAGTTACATTACTTTCTCTAGTATATCTTCAGCTGCACTCTACCGCGCTTGGGTTAGATTAAGTGATAGCATATATATCTAAAACTACGGCTTGAATGAATTATTTTGGTACAAGTCAATCCCGTCCGTTATGTGTGAACGTGAACGGAATTATTTTGTTCAGCGCCTTCATTAAATTCTTGAAACAAATAACCCAAATCTATTGGCATGTTGATGTGATGCATTGGTACTCATGATGCAGTACTGAATTTCTTGATATAGACGTTAAATATGTTTTACAGATGAATCTGTAGCATTTGAAACTTTTGCACATAGGGCATGAGAATCAAATTGATATGCTTACAGTATGATGAAGAAATCTAATTTGAAAATATTTCAAGCAAATGGTACAGTTGATGGTTGGCTTGGGGGCATACAAAGTGGACAGATCGTTACTGACCCATGAATTAAGGTTAACCGCAACTAAAAAACTCTAAAAAGGTTCCCAAACTCATATGGATTGTCAATTTTCACATGAAATACCATAAATATGTTATGTCTAGTCCAACAAAGATGCTAAATATATTTTTAAAAAATATAAAGTAAAGCAAACAACACTATCCAATAGAATACTATTTTGAAGTTTATGGAGACAAATGTCTTCATGAAAAATGAGACTGTCAATAATGGTGTGAGGATTTCTATAATATGGAATAAAATGGGCCATTTTAAAAAAATGATGGAGTCATGGCACTAAGTGTATGGGGGCACCCTGAGAAATAATAGATGCTCATTTCCTCCCAAAGTTCTAGGAGGTACAAAAACATGACTGCAGAGTCTAGTATTCAGCTTCACCTACATAGACAATGGAGACACTAAATTGAGATATGAGAGTTGATGTACATCATGTTAAAAAGGACCACAAAAACTAATACTCATTGAAGCAATCATCTTGTCTGAACCAGAAAAAAACAATCACTAAATGTCGTGCCCAAAATGCAAGTGTCTCAATTCTCAAGAGGAAACATCTTAAAAACAATTTTTTTGGTCTTTAGCATAAGACATTTCTTGTAGGACTAGATGTAAGACCCCAAAGAATGCTAAATTCCTACATACAGGCCTGTGTGCTAACAATGGGCACATGCCCATGTATCAAACTCATTGTTTGGAGAGTGAGTTCTTTAGTGCTATGTCACGACCTGCATTGCGGATATCACCCGTATGATATGCGTGCCCATCAACACTGAGGAACGGTGGATCAGAGGAGGCCTGTGTGTAATTCGCACACATCGCGTGTGCGTAGCGCTGGGAGGTAGGCATCCTGCCAATAGACTAAAGCAGTGGCACACAGAGCACTGAGATGGTGCCAGTGCGTGGCCTCCCTAGAGATAGTGTTGGGTGCGCAACGCACAGCTTGAGGCACAGAGCATGGCGGCATCCGAGCAGACCGTGCAATAGGCATCACCATAGGTGCTGATGGCATGCGTGATTGCCAAGTCTGTAGTGGCGTGTGTGATCATCAGGCCCATGGGTACGGAGCGCCCCGTTTGGGGGCATGCGTGCAGCAGTGAGGCCTACAAGCGTGTGCACTCGTGGACCGACGAGCTGCAAGGTGCAAAAATGACGCCAGCAAGATGTGCTGCATCTCATCTCGTTACTTTGGTTTCATCCCTCATCTTCCCCTATGTAACCCTCATGACTACAATGTAACATATTTATAATATAAAAGCAATTATCCTATTCCTCGATGGGGCTACGTCCCCACCCTCTCCTCTAACCCCTTCTATCAATATAGAAGCTATTGCAGAGAATTCCGCAGCAACAAATCCAGGCTGCTCAATGTTATGCTACAAGCAGAGAGGGCAGCACACGCTAGATTCAAGCATTTGTCCAAGCTTGGGATTTCACGGCATAACAACTGGTATGAGAGCATGGTTGGGCCTCTTTAACCGGTGTTCCTGAACCCACTAGATAAGAGATGGAGTTCGCGAGACACTCCTACACACTTGAAGAAAGCCACTTGAAGGCAAAACAGCATAGGAAGGAATTTTGCCCATTGATGAGTACAATTTAGGGGTTTATGTCGTTGTTTTGATTTAGACTGAAGAAACAATATTTATGAACTTTTTTCACTTAAATACTCTTAATTTAATATTAAGCAACTAAGGGGTCATTCCACAAGTATAATAAATTTAATTTCCGAATTTCTTTTGAGCTTGGAATGAATAGAATGAGTTTAAATGTGAAAACTATAATTTCTATGATTTTTATGGATTTCTTGTCAATTTATATAATTTCCTATGATCCAAATTGAAGCATAAATACAAATAAAAGACTAAAAATATTCTAGACAATCTTTCATAAATTTAGCTAACACTAGAATATTAAATAAATATTTTTTGAATTTTTTGGAATTTAATTTACATGAAAACCACTGTAAATATTAAAAACGAGAGTAAAATATTTTATTAGAATTTTTGTAGATCTCAAAAACATTGAAATCAAACAATTTCTAAGATTTTTATGCATCTTAAAAACAGGGGTATTTTTTCTGCTTTTTTTGGAATTTGGAAATGCAGAAAATAATGAAAATAGCTTTTCTGGCAATCATTAGCGGCGATGGCGGGGCAATAGCAGTAGCGGCGGACCGGATCGGCCGGCAGACCTTGTGTGGCCCATATAGGGCTGGCCATAGTAGGTCAGCCCACTAAGATTTAGACCAATTGGCTCAAGATATAGCGAATGGGCTAAGCCCTATTGCGCTTTACCCAATATGGTCAGGACTTAATATTTTGACTAAGTTCTGAACACTCCACTTCTCTACCCAAAATGAAGGTATTCAAACAGGATTTTTCTTTGAAATTTTCTAGGAAGAATGAATGATGATCTAGAGAGCAACGAATGTATTTTAGAGATAGAAATAAACAAAATTATAGAGAGAAAATGACTGAAATAATGAGACGGAGAGAAAATGAAGAGAGGTTGAAGAAAAAGTTTGAGATAGAACTCGAAGGTGCAAATGGCGGAGATTTTTTTAACTCTTTTGGTATTTTTTTAATTTTATTTTTTTGTCATTTTTAACCTCTTTTTCTCCATGGGTTGAGAGTTTCCCCTTGTAGTCATCAACTTCTTTCCTTGGAATGCTTTTGAGAGCCCAATGGACAGGTCAGGTAGTGGGCCATCTTGCTCTGATTTCTCATTTGAAGGCCCAAAAAATAATTTCAAGCCCCATTTTAAGAATCGCTAAAGTTTCACAAATTCTCCAACTCTTGAATAACTGTATCTTCTCGTTCTTGTGAATTTATGAACTGATTAACTAAAGAGTTCTCATCAGTACATTTAAGCTCATATTCTTGGCAGCCATGGTACATTACCGAAAATACGCCTTTGGGTATTTTCTATTTTCTCTTCTTACCATTTTTGTGTCCTTTTTTCCATGGGTTGAGAGTTTCTCTTTCTAATATTCAACTTATTTCTTTGGAAGGCTTTTGAGAGCCCAATGGACAGGTCAGATAGTGGACCATCTTCCGTTAATTTTTCATTTGATGACCCAAAACACCATTTTGTCCTTTCAAGCCCCATTTTGAGAAGCTCTAAACTCTCAAAAATTCTGCAAATCTTGAAGAATTGCATCTTCTATCCAGTGAATTTCTGCACATGTGGAACTATAGAATACTCATCAGTACTTTTAAACTCATCTCCTTGCCAGACACGGCACATCACCTAAAATACCTCTTTTAGCATTTCTCTATTTTATTATCTTGGAAATTTTCGCCTCTTTTTCTCCATGGGTTCAAAGTTTCCCTATGTAATCATTAACTTCTTGCTTTCTAAGGCTGTTGAGAGCCGAATGGACAGGTCAGATAGTGGCATTTATTCCTCTGCTTTCCTAATTGAAGGCCCAAAACACCATTTTTCTCCTTTCAAGCCCCCTTTTAAGAGTCAATAAACTCTCAAAAAATCTTAAACTCTTGAAGAATTGTATCTTCTCATTCTTTTGGATTTCTGCACATGTGAAACTATAGAATACTCATAAGCACTTATAAACTCATCTCCTTGCCAAATGTGGTACATTATCTTAAATACCCCTTTGGGTAGTTTATATTTTCTTTTATTTTCCTTTTTCTTTATGGGTTGAAATTTTGCGCATGTAGTAATCCACTTCTTGCTTTGGAAGGCTTTTGAGAGCCTAATGGATAGGTCAGATAGTCGCCAATATTCCTCTAATTTTTTATTTGAAGGCCCAAAACACAATTTTTCTCCTTTCAAGCCCCCTTTTGAAAACCACTAAGCTCTAAGAAATTCTGCAACTCTTGAAGAACTTTATCGTCTTATTCTTGTGACAATCTGCACTTGTGAAACAACATAACTCTCAACAGTACTTTTATGCTCATATCCTTGACAAGTGTGGTACATTGCCTAAAATACCCCTTTGGGTATTTTCAATATTTATTTCTTTCCATTTTGTCCCTTTTCTCCATTGGCTGAGAGTTTCCCCTTGTAATATGCAACTTCTTTCTTTGGAAGGCTTTTGAGAGCCCAATGGAAAGATCAGGTAGAGGCCCATCTTCCCTTGAATTATCGTTTGAAGGCTCAAGACACCATTTGATGGGGGACCATCAAGCCTTAAGGAGTTATCTTCCTTGTTTTTTTTCTGTTTATTTGTTTCCTATTTTGTGTGGGTCTTTTCACATTCCATAACTGTTATGGCCCCTCCTTCCCTATAAAAGGAAGGGTGCCCCATGTATGAAAGCACCCAAGAAGAGTTGAAAATCGAGATTGAAGTTTTTTCCTCAATGTAGTCCCTTTGTCCTTTCAGTTTTTAGACATTTTTGAGAGTTTTTAGTCTATTTTCAGAAGTTGGGCAAAATTACGATTTTGCCATCGAGGATTTGGGCGTTAGGGCTTGCTTCTGTTCCCGTCGTCGGAGCTTCGCCGCCATGTCCGCCGCCGAAGCTACTAAGGGATCTCCTCGACCGTATCCAGCAAGGGGCTTCAGCTCCCTCCCCGACCTCGGCCATCCCTCCGACGATTTCGGCCCTCGTTCGCCGCCAAGCCGTCGTCTAACCGCCGCCACGAGTGGAAGGTCTCCTGCTCTCCGTGGGCTACTCCGACCTCCCCTCTTGTCGTCCGACCGTCCGCGGTTCCCTCGACCTCCCCGACCAGTCCGGCGTCCTTACGCTCGCCTTCCGGCCGCCCGGTCTCCGCGGTCAGCAAGGTCGCCACGACCACCGAGACCGCCACGGCCTCCGCGGCCTCCACGGCCGTCACGACCGCCCGGACACCACGGTCAGCGACGGCCGCCCTCCTGCCAACCGCCTTCGGCCGCCCGACCGTCGACCGCTAGTCAGCCTCTGGCCCTCCACGGGCCTCCAGCCCGTCCGGCCTTCTCCGTCCGACAATGCCTGCTTCGAGCGCCCTCTGCCGCCCCGGCTGCCCTCGGCGGCCTCAGCCGCCTCGACATCTTCTGGCCGACCCACGTCACCTTCGGTCACCCTCGGCCGCCTAGATAGCCGTCGGTCATCCCTCGGCCCTCGGTCACTTCATACGCCCTCCGCCCCCTTAGTCGCCTCGGTCGCTTCTTCTACCCTCCTCCCCTCGTCCCCCCTTAGCTGACCCTGCCACCATCGCTTGCTTCCGTCACCATGATCATCGTGCGTTGCCGTTGACATCCCGATCACGCACAATTTAGAGTTCCATACCCGCCCCTACGTGCGCCATCGTAGCTACCAGCGCCGTACGCGCCTTAGAGCCCGGTAGAAGAGTTTCGAGGAGCGTAGTCCTCCGTAGTTAGCTACAGCCTTCTTAGATTGAACCATAGTTAGTTACAGCTCTCCTAGATGAGCCTTCGTAGTCCCGATGACCAAATGTAGAAGGCAGCCGCCTTATGCTGCTGTGCCGTCCGTAGTTACAGAGGAGACGGTCGTTGGATGACACGCCGCCGCCTGTTTACCGCTGCAAGTATATGATCGCAGTAAGATATACACGCGCCGCTCTGCACCGACGACGTCTTACTTGGCAGCTTGATAGCAGCACGAAGCCGGGCCTACTCCGCAACCACCGTCGAAGCGTCTGCCTCGTGCTGCCGCTCCGCCGCTCTGCCCTCCATTCCTTGTGATGTTTACGCGCGCCGCTCGATCCCGGCAGGTCGTGTTACATCACCATTTTCCTCCTTTCAAGCCCCCTTTCGAGAAACACTAAACTCTCAAAAGTTCTCCAACACTTCAAGAATTGTATCTTCTCATTCGTGTGAATTTCTGCATGTGTGAAACATTAGAATTCTCATCAGTACTAAAACTTTTTGACTTGAAAGAAGTAAAGGAGTTTAGTCAAAACTAACTATAATGTGCAAAGAATTTATAGCTTATGCCTAAATATTTAATTGGTTCGAATAATAACGTGATAAATTATGATTTAATAATAACATAATAATTAAAAACGTATCTAAAATCCCAATCATTTATCATGTTATCACCTATTGCAGAAGAACTTATTGGGTCTGAAGATCCAGATCGAAGAAAATGAAGATGAAGTATACTCGAGCTTCGAAGACCAAAGGACTGAATCCACACAAAGGCACGGACACTTACAGGACATAGTACACAAGCTTAGCGACATGGTGATGTCCCTAAAGTTTGAAATAGTAGAACTATGATGGGCTGAGATTCCCAAGGGCGGACCTAATGGAGGGGGGAAAGAATCACAACGGCCCTAAAGTTCAACAATGCCCGTAGGGAAGTGGACATGGCCAACTTCGTATATGACTGTGGAAGATACTATGAGATCTAAGACACTCCATAAGAGAAATAGGTCCTAGAGGCCAGGGGCTTCATCGCGGAGGATGCCAAGCTATGGTGGTGCTAACTTTCAAAAGGCGAAGATTGGCCACCTCTAAAACAAAAAGTTTGTACACGATGTAAAGGATAATTTCATGTCGCACAACACTGCAGTGATGGTGAGAGGAGAGCACGACAACCTTTGGATGTCCCCTAATATGAGAGAATATGTGAATCAGTTTTTGTCCATAGTCTAGAGGATTATCGATATGTCCAAGGGGGAGCTCTACCGCTTCGCCAAAGGAGTCCCCCATTGGGCCCAAACAAAGCTGGAGGAGAGGCACTCTCTAGACCTTAAACATGCCTCCGCTCCAACAGAATTAGAAAGGTACAGAAGAAACACATAAAATGGAACAAGTCATGCCAAGAGTTACTGAGGCACCTTCACCCCCAGCCAATTAAGGCCTAAAGAGAAAGTTGAACCATACTATAGTAGAGGTAGTGACAAGGGTTAGAACCCAAGACTAGGGAAGACAACTCCACACGGTAGGGACAACACATTGTCCTATGTTGCATATGTAGCCCCCCACTTCATGAGGGATTGCCGTAGAGGTGCTGGGGCAGCCACCAACGTCAATTGGATGGACATGCCTCTGTCCGAGCTAGACATTCCCACGGTTAGTAGTATGGTGACATTAAGCCCTATATAGTGCTTGGAAGCACTGCAAGGTGGTGGTCCAATCCAGTATGAGGGTCTTAGTCTATTACATGTACCAATACTCATCAACATTCAACCCCCCACAGCCATGGGCGACATGTGCACAACGCACATCATCCTCGCAGGAAAGGAGGCAAAGCGACTCGGCTTGAAACTTTGAGGAAGTATGCCCAAGATGAAGATATCAACTCAAAGGTGCGAGACATTGTTAGACTAGGCAAGGGGGTGTTGGTATAGGTGGAAACATGGGAGGGTCGGACCAACTTCATGGTGTCCTCCATGGATGATTTTATGGTTCTATTGGGTCTCAACATCTTGACGGGATTTCATGTGATTGTATTCCCTCAATACTGTGCCATATTGTTCCCTCATAAATCTCACCCTTTTTACATGAGAGACAAGAGGTCCAATAACCCCAGAACACTGCTCTCTTGCCTGTGATGCAAATCAATGATAACTTAAGGAAAGAGGAAGAGATGTTCTTCATCACCACAAGAGGGCTGACACCCTAAGAAAAGGGTGGAAGGACGGGGTGTACACAAGCCCATTCGGCTGCACTTAGTTTGGATCACGACGGTGACAATAACCTTGGTGCCACTGCGGGTGGACTACGGGGGCCGATAGTGGACATACTGTAGGAGTTTGATGTGCTGATGCTCGTAGAGCTCTGAGAAAAATTACCGTCTAGGTGATAGGTGGACCATGAAATTGAACTATTCCTCAGTACCCGTCCGCCTGCGTGGGCGCCATACAAGATCTCGCCTGCCTACTTGGAGGAAATACAGAGACTGATGTTGGATGTCATCAGGGATGTCGTCCGGTTGACACCAAATATGATGGTTTGGTGCGATAAGATGTGATGGTATTGAACGTCGATGGTGTTGTTGTCCGATGGGTAACCCTAACAGGTTGATGTAACTACGATGCAAATATGAATGTCCTATGTGTCGTACATGAAGGCTCTGACTCGAGGGAGGCGTCGAGCTCCAAGCTTCGACGGGGTCACCGATTCACGGCGACGATGGCCTCTCAAACCTCATCGAAGCGACGAAGGCATCTATGGCCGAACAGAATCATTCTTTAGGCCTCGGATGCAACAGACGGCCTCGTCCATACCGGTAAGACACTCAAAATCCTTTGTAGTTTTCTTTTAATTTGTCTCTCTCACCTACCTAGCCCGAGCGCGGTGGAGTCAGGACGAAACTATACTACAATAGGTAACTAAATGAGCGATGGGAGAGGACAGTGTACCTCGTCGTCAGTGGCTCGCGGTGCAGAATTTCATCGACGTCGGAGGCAATTCAGAGCCGGTGGAGCAGAAAGACGCCAGAGAGCAGACGGGGGCTCGTTGAGCAAATAAGATGCTGGAGCTACTAATAGAGGACGGAGGAGTCGAGGAGAGCGAGGACAGTAGCGATCGCGGCTCGAGCCACCACCCAGTCTTAGTTAGTGCGACTATGGGGGTTGCACAACACCAGAAGACAGGCAGCTATGGTCAGGGGGCGGCAACGGGGAGATCCACCGTCAAGACGGAACACTTGACCGGTCGAGGAATGGCTGTCGGGGTTGTATGGCCAGTCGATCGAACCCACTACACACCGGTAGGGTTGCCTCACTAGTAGTGGGGGTAACCGGCGTAGCTTGAGTTGGTTGGGATGTCTCAACTCAGTGGTGCCAAAGGTCGAACAGTCGGCAGGAGAAGTGATGGGTGTCGAGCTGCAACGACCAGGAGTTCTTTCACCGCTTCGGGGAAGAGCTGCATTGATTCAGGTGCCGCGGAAGTATCCTGCCACCGTGGGGTTGTGGGTGCATCCAACGGTCCCATAGATGGAGTCTAAGCCTGGCTCTTGCATCTTCTCCCTCGCACATGTTTCAGCGCCGGCCGCAGGAAAATTGAATCGCGGGGTTTGCATGCTAGGTTGCTTAGCGAGGAGTCTAGACTCCGATCTGGGCGAGCACTTGGTTCCGCACAAATTATCAGTGTCGCCAGCCAAGGTCAGCCTCCTGGGCTGTCTAGGGAGGAGTCCAGCTCCCCGTTTAGAGAATGAACAATTGCCATCGACTTGGGGCGATCCAGTGTCATGATCTAATGAATTGAGTCTATCTCGATGGAACACAAGCCTCGATCACCTCAGGGAATCAGATAGGCAAAACGCCTGCCGTGAGATTGGATGAGGAACTAGTTCAACGATGCCGGTCACCGTCTGGTTATGTGGCTGTAATGGAGCTCAATGGGACGGATTGGGAGTTCCCTCTTGCTCCAGCAAAGGTGCTTAGATTCTCAGAGCTAGAATTTCGCAATGCAAATTATCCACACTCTGCAATCTCTTCTGAAATCTCTTCTTCCTTCCTCTCTGTTCTTCTCTTGAGCGAGGAAGAGAGACCAAAAAAAATGATGATTCTCTTTCTTCCTTGTTCTTCTTGGTCTAAGAGACTAGGGCGCCCCCTTCTTCCCTTATAAAGGGGGAAGAGGTCAATGGGCCCCCTTAAGTGGTTCATCAGAAAAACGGGGTCCATTAGGGGCCCTTATATAATGGGCCCCCTATTACAATTAGAGGGAAATTGGAATGTAAAAAGGAAGAAAAGGAGAGCTGTCGTGCGACGCGGATGACGCTGTCGGTGATCCTTGATGGCGTGCGCCATCGGAGACGACTCCAAGGACTTTTAGAGAATGGACGGATTCAGCCATCCATGGCACCCTTTGGTGCATGGGTCCTTTTCCACAAGAAGGATGGGTTACTTCAAATCTACATGGACTACTGAGGGCTTAACAAGGTAATAGTGAAAAATAAATATCTTGTACTGAATGCCAAGGTGTTGTTTGACAAGCACGAGGATGCTCGCTTGTTCTCGTGGATGGACTTGAAGGTGCAGATTAAGGAGGGAGATGAGGTGAAGACTGCTTGCATGACTCATTACGAAACTATTAAATTCTATGTCATGCCCTCTGGACTCACAAACATGTGACATTTTGTTCTCTTATGAACAATTTTGTTTGGGAGTATATCAGTGGTACTGTTGGAGTGCACATGGATGATATTTTTGTATATTGCCGAAGCTTGGATGACCATGTTAGGCACCTGACAAAGGTAATGGCTAAGTTTATAAAATACGAGCTCTACCTTAACTCGAAGAAATGTGAATTGGCATTTTAGAAAATTAAGTCCCTCGGACACCTAATGGGAAAAGAAAGTTGCGCATGGATCCCTCTAAGTTTAGGGCCATTCATGACTGGATAGCGCCAAAAGGAGTACCCTAGCTGGTGTTCTTCTTCGTGCTAGCCTAATACTATTCAAACTTGATCAAAGATTTTTCCCAACCAGCTGCTCTATTGCTTGACTTTTTAAAGAAAGATGCAAAGTGGCAGTGGATAGACTGTCGCTAGGGAGCATTTAACGAGATAAAGAAGGCAGTCTTCAATGAACTAATGCTCCGGCAGACCAAGTTTGAAAAGCCTTACGAGGTACATGCCGATGCTTGTGATTTTGCACTCCGAGGTGTCTTGATGTAGTATGGACATCGTGTGGCTTACAAGCGCTGGAAGCTGAACGATGTAGAAAGAAGGTGTTTTGTTTACGAGAAGGAGATGATAGACGTGGTACATTACCGAAGAGTATTGCGTGGTGCATCTCCTTGGTTGTAAGCTTGTTTTCCACTGACAATGTGGCCACTAGTTGATTCAAGTCCCGAAAGAAGCTGACCCCATAACAAGCAAGATGGCAAGACATCTTCGTAGAGTTCAACTTCAACCTGAAGTATAAGCCAGGGCGTGCCAACCAAGTTACCCATGCGTTAAGCCACAAAGAACCTGAAACTTTTTTGACTGCACTTTTAGTAGTCCAAGGAAGCAATGTAGATAAAATCAAGTTGACACTAAAAGACAATCCAGAAGTTGTTCGCCTTATGGAGCCCATTGCTGTAGGCGAGATGATGAGATTCTAGATTGAAGCATATGTAATATATGCGAGTGGAAACCAACCATATGTGCCATGCGCTGGTGGGTTCACTGCAATCTCCTCTATGAAGCACACGACGCACTGTACGTTGGACACCCAAAACAAGTGCGCACGCTTGAACTCCTCTCTAGCATCTATCACTGGCCATGAATGGAATATGGTATGGAGGCTTATGTCCATTCATGCTTTCTATGTTAACAATATCAAATTTAGAAGGCTAAAGATGCAGGAACGCTGGAAGCTCTCCTAAGGACGAGCAAACTGTGAGTGTCTATCTCGATGAATTTCATCGTCTATCTTCTAGGCGTGGTTTGGGCACAATGTTATTATAGTGGTCGTGGACTGTTTTTTTAAAATACACAACCTTCATCCCTACTACATCAGAAGTGCACGCAAATGGTATGGCTTGTCTCTTTATATTCTATGCGGCAAAGTACTAGGGTCTTCCATTGGACATCATTAATGCATGTGGTACAAGATTTACATGACATTTTTTGAAGTCATTATTCAAATACATGGGCCCCAAGCTTAAGTTTTCAATGAGCTTCCACCCCGAAACTGATGGCCACACGTATCGGCCAACAAAAAAGAATTTGGTGGAAATGCTGGATGCAGCACAATTTACACCCAGTATCAACAAGAGTTCAGGTATAGGGCATTTGCCGCCTGAGATTGCAATAGAACGGCAGCCGGTAACCCCTCCAGAAGTGGCGAAAAGAAAGGGGAATGGACACTTTCCGCGCCCTTCTGCTTTGCATGGCATTACCACGCCTGCATTGAGGAACCCCATGAGGCACTAGAATGTGCTCCTTAAAGAATGAAGAAACATGCAGATCCACACAGAAGGGATGTGGAGTTCCATGTGGAGGATCTGGTCTTTTTGAAGACGACTGCCAAAATGTTGAAGACAAAATATACAAAACAATGGCACAAAGTTTTGGTACCAGATTATGATGGACTATTTGAGATGGTGGCAAGAATTGGACGGGTTGCCTACCGGCTCAACATACCTCAATGGCTGTTGGTCCATTAAGTCTTCCATGTATTGGTGCTGAGAAAGTATATATCAGACTCCAAATGCGCGATGAGGAACAATTCCTAGTGTGCTCCAACAAATGTGTGAGCGCATTTTAACTAGGAGGCAGTGGCGTTCATGGAGAAAATGGAGATTGTTCCTAGAAGACGTCACAATTGCTACTACAAAATCTAGTACCTCATCAAATGGAAGAACAGACCAGTTCCATCAGCAACCTGGGAGCGGGACTCAGATTTGTGGCAATTTGAGGACCTCATGCGAGCTTATGAAGCGGCATAGTTGGCGTCGACGAGGGGGTCGACAAGTTCATGTAGTGGGTGTGTTTAAGGCCCCAAAGTATGCATCATTCTTGCCCAAAGGCATGCATGGTAATTGTGGGGACATGTACTTGTATGGAATCATGATTTGGAGACTGAGTTCCTTCGTGCGATGTCACAACATGCACTACAATGGCAACCTCGACCCTGATCTTTCAGGCCATCGTCCCTATGGTGTGCGTGTCTGTCGACGTTGAGGCGTACCAGATCCAGGGAGGCCCGCGCATGCTGGGCCTGCTTGGGATGCGCAGTCTCTATGGTAGTGATGTGACATTGCACGCGAAGTCATGTTGGTGAGCTGCGTGACTGCATGCGTGCTGCATGCATCGCGTGTTTGGGACGTGGGGCGGGAGACATCCCGTTAAAAGAATAAGGCATTTTTTCACACAGAGCATCGAGATGGTGCAGGTGCATGGCCCCCTTAATCGCTAGGCACAAATTGCCTAGCTTGAGCCATCAAGTACGACGGCGTCCAAGCGAACAACGCGATAGGTGTTAACGCGGGTGCTAATGGTGTGTGTGATTGCCAAGGCTGGGATGGCGAGTGTGATCGCCAGGCCCACAAGGGTGCGGCGCCTGACACCAGGCACACGTAGTGGTGGGGTCGAGGGGGGCGCACTCCTGGACTAGCGGGCCACAAGGCACAAGAGCGATAGTACGAAGGTGCGGTGCGCCTCATCTCATTACTTCGGTATTATCCCACGTCTTCTCCAATGTAACGCTCATGACTATGATGTAACATTGTCATGATATCAATGCAATGGTCCTATTCCCCAATGGGGCTGCGTCCCCACCCTCTCCTCTAACCCTTTTCATGCATACTTAAGCTATGGAAAAACTTCCGCTTCAAGAGATCAAGGCTGCTCAGTGTTTCACTCCAAGCATTGCAGCTAGCACATGCTAGGTTCGAGCATTTGCCCTGGCTTGGGATTTGACTATGTGACACGAGATGATAGGGCTGAATTAGAAGAATCAGATTAAGACTCTCTCCATTGGTACAATTAAACATGTTTTCATAAATACACCTAGTAAATAGGTTTGCACTCTGATAACACCTAAATTCGGTCTTTATTTCATGCTATTAGCACAATTTTATGCAGTTAAAGAGCTTAAAGTCGGGTTATTATCATTGATTTACATGAAAATACTGTTTTCAAGTAATTTCTGATTTTTCCCTAATTTTTTGTTAATTCTATGAAATTTAACGGATCTGTTTGAGCCTGAAATGATTATTTTTGAATGAAAACGACAAGTTTAATATTTAATTTCGTTATTTATCAGTACAGGGATGAATCAGAAAATTTTCTAGGATTTTTTATGAGTTTTTTACGGATTTTCTGAGATTTATCTGAAGAAGAAATACTTTTTTTTTAGAAAAAAAGATATATCTATAAGAAAAAAAGAGTATTAACATTATTTTTGAACTTTGAAGGCCCTTTTTGTAATGTTTTGTTGCAATGATATCCTCAAAACAGCTCTCGGTCGTGGTTGCAGGCATAAAGATATGATTTAAAATGTTATGGGGTTTTCTTGAAATTGTTTAATATATATTTTTAATGTTTTTAGGAGAAACCAGAGGAGAGAGAGTGCGCAAGGGCCATATACGCAATTACTTTTGAGCGGCGTCCAGCAATAATTCCAGGCTTTTTAAGGACTTTTCTGCAAAAAAGAGGATTCAAAATGCGCCAGCCAATGAGAGAGCGACGCGTCATGGCGTGTTTAAAAACGAAATGAAATAAATAAATCAATTTAAATCCAATGGATTAAATTGGTTTAAAATTGATTTATTAATAACTTTTGATCCTAAAGTCCGATTGAGGCGATTACTTTATGGATCTGTTTGTCTTGATCCCCTCTTTCTATCTGTATGGTTGGATCATTCATATCCACTCTACATTGATAGATAAACTTTAATTACTAAATGAGGGTAAAATAGGGATTTTTACCATGTAACCTAGGTATAAAAGCTAAATCTCGAGAGGGGGAGCTCATTCTTGATGGTGCTCCAGCTTGGATCAACCTATTTAGTACTTTTTCCTTCATTGTATTTGAATTTTTTGTTGTATTTTGGATGTTGTTAGTTGAATCTCGTAATCGTTCTTCTTAATTTTTGTCTGAACTTCTAAATTGCTTGGCTTGAGCAGCATGTACAAGCCCTGACTAGGATTGAGAGGATAAATTGAGAGATTTACCTGGCTATTCAAGTGCATTTCAAGAAAACTATAAAAAAACATAAAAAGGGTTAACTTTCTAGGAGATTGAATTTCCCATTACATTATTCAATAGAGTAGTTGTTCCTGAATTATCAAATCTACAGAATCAACCAAAACACATCTAAATATTCTTCTCAATCTCTCTAATTGACTTCTTTGATCCTTTCAATTGGATCAATTAATTCAATTTAGAGCCCCTTATTTATTCTACTTCTCTCATCTATTCTACCCCCCTTTCCAAATTTCTCATCTAATTAGGGTGATTTAGTCTCTGTTGAAGATTAAATTACCCCAATTAGGTTCAAATTATTCAAGAAGAATATCAATTGGATTCCTTACTAGCTTCCCTTGGACGACACTCGTACTTATCACTACACATCTTAAGTAGAGTTTTTATAATTTTTTTTGTAGAGCTAAAATTGACAACGACAAGGCTTTAAAATTGCATAAAATTTACCCCTATTTTTGGCTTATCACTGTCTCAAGGCATCAACAACTTGAGCCATAACTGCCCTGTTATTCTTCAAACTGAAGGTATAAGACTTGATGTAGTCGACTAACTGACAGTATTTAGGATTTAACATTTCATGGGATGAAGATACTTTAATAGCACATTATCAATATAAAAATAAAAAAGTTGCATAGGCAGCCAATTGTGGCACAAGTGAGTGACATTGAACAATAACATAATTTATTTATGATTCAAAGAATATTTGAACATCCCACTGATAACATGCAATTTACAATACTAGTTTCAAACATATTGCACTTTTTTTGCACTAAGATGAGTACAATTGCATGTTATCACAATAAATACGAAAAGAACTTGTCTTTAGTATATTATCCTGAATTTTCTAGATTTTTACTGATTTGTTGATTTTTTGTAGAATTTATTTAGTGAATAGCATAAAGAAAAGGCATCTAAAACTGCTATTGCTAGTTTTTGTTGGATAAATCTCCTATCTTATTGACATTTTAGTGTATTGTAACTTATTTTGTACGAAGATATGGGTTTCTTGCAAATTTTCAGATAAAATAGTTGAGGATGGGCATATATCCAAATATTTCTTACAAAAGTGGAGAGGGTTATGTGCAAATTTTGTGAAGAGAGAAGGCGAAAAGAATCAAACCCCTTAATGTTTTCCAGATTCAAGAGTTAATATCATAAGATTCAATCCTCGGATTGAGCTCAAATTTTGAAGGCTAGTTCTTCACTGTTTACTCTTTCCATCCATATGGATGTATTCACAAAAGCGTCCCCATAGCTAATCAAAGTTAAAGAATACTTGTAGGCAAAAGTGGAATTGTCTCAACCCTGTAACCAGGTATATATCCCTATTTTTCTTGTTCTCTATTCATTTTTTAAATGCACATAGTGTTAAGATATCCGTTATCAACTTTCATTCTGGTATTTTCTTCAAGTTTTAGTTTATTTCTTCCTTGACTTTTATTTTGTGCATTCTCTAAATCGCTCTAGCTAGAGCAAGATGTACTAGTCCTTGTAATGGTTGAAGAAGGAAGTTAGCTACTCATTGGATTCTATCATCAGACATATAATATCCTAAAAATAAAATAGATTATAGGTCCCTTACTTGCTGTAACTCTGCATTCTTCACAAACCAATGTTGTTTTAAAACCCAATATGAAGTGCTCTTATTATCTCCTTAAACTTTTGGTTAATTAAAGCTGCATTCTAATTATCTTGATTTATATGTTTGAACTCTACTTCATAGTGGACGACCCATATACTCATCATTTACATCTTATTGTGTAGGGTTCATTCAAAATATTACTGTATAAGCTGATTACAGACAGCGATAGTAATTAACATAGTTAACTAGAGTAAAATTCAGCTTAAGAGGCATCCTTTAACTTCTATTTCAAGAAAGGGATGGGACAACTTCCCTTACTCAGAATGCCCCCTATACCCAATGCACATTTATCAGGTACGACTTTAAAATTTCTTGAGTAATATGGTAATCCAAGGATGGAGCTTTAAGTCATTTTTCACCTTGAGCTTTGAATCACTTTGTCGGCTCAGGTAGTTCGCTCAAAATGTTTAACCTTTCAGCATTCTCGCATTGGTGCCACAATGGTACTGAAGTTCACAACTAAGTGGTCATAAAATGTGTCATAAGGCCCTAATTATATGTTAAGAAAGCTGGAGTTGTCGTGGATGTTTGACGACATGCAGATTGCCATACAAGTATGATGGGCATAATAGATTGCATAAATATCTGTATACACATCTCATTCTTTTCATATGATCGGGGTTTAAAATTATAAAATAGCATTTAGTTTGATTGTGCCTAATTAAAAAATTTGCGTATTTTAATCAATATAAATATCATGAAATTCACCATCAAATCATGTTTAAAAGTCATAAATTGCTTATTTTAGATGACCATATTGTTTCATTAACTTTAATGGATTTTCCTCTTTTCTCTGGAATTTAAGATTGGCAAATTTATTAAGATATTAATGATTTTAGTTTACAGAAATATATCAAACAATTATATGTGATCCGGCGAGTCATTCTGCAATGATTTCCAGGTCAACAATGGAAATCAATTTACGAAATAATATGTTATGCCGATTAGTGAGAGATGTTGTTTTGACCCCATGATTTTAAGGCTTAATGTGAATCATCATTCTTTTGGGATCCTAGAGACTGACACATGTCAGATCACCAGATGCTGATCAGGTGATGGTCAGTTATATTCTTATTTACGACTTAGTGGTTCCTTTTTAATGGGAGGGGAAATGTATAATGATAGGTGCACACCGATTTGCCTAATCAAACACGGGATATGTTGCAGAAGTTATTGTCAAATTTTTTGGGGAAATTACATGCACAGAACCCCTGGTTTTCTTGCCACACGTGGCGGATCAAAAATCCATTCAGTTAGTTGTGAATATTAAGCCAATTTTAAAGTAAAATATCTGGAGGTATAACCATTGGATTGGGTCCAAAACCTTAAGTGTAGCTCATCTTTTAGCGTTGTATCCATCCATATGGTTAGAATGATTAAAAACATTACAAAAAGGAAGCAAAACACAAACAAACCTCACCAAACCCAAGTTTCCCTGCAAGGAAAGCAGTTTTGAATGCCAATTTGATTGGTTATTTGGTTGAAGAATAATAACGTACGCACAAAGGCCTTAGATGATTTTTTGGATTGCGATCTCTGCATTTAATGCAAGATTAAGAGGTAAAATTGCTAAAACTAGTTTATGCGACTCCTCATCTTCATAATTGATCTGAGAACGTTTCTTACTTTACATCTTTCTAATAATTTTAATTTTTTCTCTCTTTAAATGCCTTATTGGATTGTTTACTAATTCCATTCATTATTATGCCTATCTATCCCCTTCGAGTCCTGTTTCTACTTGTATTCATAAGAACTTAATAGATCCTGTTGAAATTTTACCCTAATGTTGTTATTCTGTGAAAATGTTTTTTTAATTGAAACATAGGAGGCTTATGGAGGGCATAAGACAGTGAAGGGTGGAGGCAGTACAGTTCCAACCAATGTTTGTATGCTGTTGACACAAGGTAGAGAGATGTGAATCCAGAGTGGCTTTGTGTGAACATAGGTTACAATAACATAGATGCAGGCTAAGGTGCCATAGAGCTAGGGGGGCATGTGGCATGAACTAGAGGCGAAGCTATAGGGATTTTGGATGCAGGTGATACAGAATCCATAAGGCAAGTGGCCACGCAGCATGGTGGGACCAGCACCCCCTTTTCGGCGGTCCTAGTAACAATAAGAGTGATCATCAAGAAGATATATTAGTTTTTTTAAAAAATTAAAAACAAAGAATCAAAAGATATAGTTTTTAAGAGTGATCACCATTTTATTAGTTTTTTTAAAAACAAAAAACAAAAAAATGGTTCCCCTTACAAAAGATATAGTTGTTGGTTGAGCTGTAGGCAACTCCCCTTGTGGTAGATGACCATGTTGAGGTCACCCCGAAGGATGAAAAGGTTTGAAGCCGAAAGTGGGTTCCCCTTACCCAGATAACCATGTTCATGTTTTCGTAAATGACCAAGTTAACGTCGGACTAAAATGGTGTTGTGGCAATGCTGATACTGGCCATGCATCCAAGAAGAATGCATTATATTGGTCTAGTCATACATGGTGAAATTAGAGTGGTTCTACTTCATGAAAATATAGCGGGTAGTGAGCGACAGGTGCAATGTAGGCATTGCTTATGCATCTTAGAAGACCACCAGGAATGGCTTCAGTCATGCAGTGTGAAACTGGAGTCATTCTACATCGTGTAAACATAGTTGGGTGGTGCGTGCGGCAAGTGCAAAATGTGGAGGCTCGTGCAAGTACGTAAAGTAGTCCTTGCCACAAACACCAATGGGAGGATGATGGCGCGGCACCGTCCGACACCGCCGATTCATCACGCGAGGAGCCAGCACCGTCGTTGAGCCCGCCACTGACACGTGTCCAGCCAACACGACGAGCCGCTGCATCGACGCATGACCCCGGATTCAGATACTCGGCGTGACGACACGCCATTTCTAGAGCGTTCACTATCTTGTCATCATTTTCCTTTATCTCTATTTTCCTTTGTTTGTCTTTGTAAGGAGGGGAAGAACCCATATGAGGATTCCTCCCCCTCCAAGCACCCTAGTGGGCCTTCACAGGCCTTTTATTTTCCCTATTTTATTTTGTTTTGTTTTGTTCATAGGGGGGCCCATGTCATCCTCCCTATATAAGGAGGAGGGGGCCCATGTCACTCTTGATTTATCTATCAAATTTATAATGTTTTTAGAAGTTGAAGAGTCACGTACGCGAGAAGAGGAAGAAGAAGAAAGAATAAGAAGAAGAAAGAAGAAGAAGAAGAATGAGAAGAGAAGAGGAAGAAGAAGGAGAAAGAGGAGAGAGGGAGAGAGAAGGCCGCGCCGCCGACAACGCCGAGTTCGCCGCCGCCGCCCTGTCCCCGTTGCCGCCATGCCAAACTAGCTGCCGCCGCGCCGCCGACAGGCACCGTCACCCGCCACCTCGTGCGCTGTTGGCGCCATTTCCTGCCGCCTCATGCCGTCGTATGGCACCGCTGTTGTCGTCCTCCACCGCAGCCGTCACCAACACGCACACCCGGCCCCTCCCTTTGTTAGTTGGCCGTCTGATGGAGGACCATCTCGAGGACGACGCCACGATGACGAAGAACCATCTCGAGGATGACGCGATGGGACGTTGTCAGCCACGCCGAGCAGCTCGCGCCGACGCTCGCCACCCGGGGTTTAAGTACCCCACGTAAGAACTTTTATCTTTTTACTTATGCTCATTTTCATGTGTGTTTGTATTTTCGGATTCGTGAACTGGGCCAATGTTGTTGGGCCCCGTCCTCGTCGTTTTTACTTTTTATGTTTGTATTTTGAATTTGTGAGGAGCAGCCGAACCACGTCTCGCGACGGTTCGTCCTCTCCCACGTTCACTTGGCACCCATCCTCACTATATAAATGGATGGCATGCCCAAGGAACACCTTGGAAGTCATTGTTGAAAATTGAGTTGCAATTGATCTTCCCCCTATCGTAGTTCTAGTGTAGGGGGTTTGGCTAGCCCCACCCCACGTCGAGATCACTCCGTGGGTAGAGCCCACGTTTCTTCCCTCGAGACCACTCCGGGAGGATCGTGCTGAAGCGTGCCGTCGAGATCACTCCGGCACGGGTTAAAGATTTTCAAGAAGTCGCTGTCCTTCAGGGCTGAGAAGAGTCTCTATCGAGATCACTACGGGAATTCTTGGAGGTTCCTGAACGTCATCAACGCCGCGACCAAGCTGGGAATCCGCTCCGTCGAGGGAGCATTGCCCCGACTATCAAGAACCCGACGCCAGCCAGGTTCTTGATCCCCCCCCCCCATGTCCACCTTCCACCACATCCCCTCCCTTCTCCTTCATCCAGCCCATCTCGCCCACACTTCCTTGGATGCCACCCCTTCACCCTCGCTTCTTGATCATCTAACCCCATTTCTTGATCTTTCCCGCCGATTCTTGAACGCCACCCATTCTCATCCTCCATTTTCTTGAAATTCTTGATCGCCCAACCGCTTCCCCTACCCTTTCTTCAATGCCCTTTCCCCTTCCCCTGCCCTTCTTGATCGCCCAACCACCTCTTCTTGCCTTTCTTGATCGCCCTCCCCCTACCCCTGCCTTTCTTGATCGCCCACCCTCCTTTCCCCTTCGTTTCTTGATTCCCCACCGCCTCCTCTTCCCTTCTTGTTCGCCCCCCCCCCCTTCCCCTTCCTTTCTTGATTCCCAACCGCCTCCTCTTGCCTTTCTTGATCGCCCACCCTCCTTTCCCCATCGTTTATTGATTCCCAACCGCCTCCTCTTGCCTTTCTTGATCGTCCACCTTTCTTTCCTCTTGATTTCTTGAATTCTTGATTTCTTGATTTCATGATTTCTTGATTTCTTGATTTCTTGGTCTCACCATATCACCTTGATTCCCCTTCGTCCTCCCCTTCGCCCTCCCATCGCACTCATCTTTCTTGATTTCTTGACTCCCACCCTCTACGCCATAACCAATTTCTTGGTTTTCTGCCCCACCCACACGATTATTCCCATGATACTTGGTTCGTTGTCTTGCCCGCCCACACGGCTGCGCCGTGCGCCAGCCAAGCGCGTGCCTTGTGCGCCCTCTGCTCCAACTCTTGCTACACGCCACCAGTGGACTCAGCTCTCTGCTGGTAGTTACGACCGCATCGTCCACACCCGGTTTCGTCCTCGTCAACGACACTCGCCCCCACGATCTGACACTAAGCATCCGCTCGCCGACTTGGACGCCTTGGACTAAGCGATACAAAGGTCAGTCTCGTCTCACCTCCATAAACTCCAGTATTATTATCTTCAAAAGTCTCATCTTCCCCTATCGTGTCCGCTACCGCGATATTCTCGAACATCATCGGATAGGACTAGCCACCTTGTCGAGCGTAGGGATTCTTGTGGTAGACGGACTGTCATCCGACTTGGACGCCGAACGCTCCAGGGCTGTTAGACGCCCCTCACTTAGTAGACGTCTAGTAGGTCCAGCGGGTCATTGGGAGTTTGATCTTAGGATCACTCCTCTCTCGTTGATCGGTACGGCCGATGTCGCTATCCGTCTAGTCCTTATCTGCTCATTCGTATTTTGTCATCATTCGGCTTACATCCCATACATTCGCATCATAATCCTGTGACGTGAAACGCGCCGATCGATCCCGGCCGTCGTCGTTTCACATCACCGTCGCTCCTCTGACCGACCTATCGGTAGTCCTCCCATCTTCTGTTGCAATGACCGGATCTGCCGCCAACGAGTGACCTCCCCGTCGCCAGACCGGCTTTGCCGCCGTTCCCCGTGGCTGCCCGTGGCCTTACGCCCCACCACTACCGTCGCCCCTACTCCACGGCCGCCGTTCGGTCATCTCGTTGCCCGCCTGGTCGTGCCGTCGCCTCCCGTGGTTGTAACCCGCTGGTCATGCCGCGCTTGACCGCCACAGCCTGGTCCGGCCACTGACAACCGAGCCCGCCCCCATTACCCGACCGGCTCGGCGATTACTCTTCGCGGGTTGACCGCGGACTAACAGACTCGCCTGCTGCTCCCTCGCGGTTGGCCGAGATGGTTGCAGTTGCTGTGCGCTGGTCGTTGCCGTGCCGTGCTGAACAGCGCTGACTGCCAGCACTACGCGTCCCATCCGCGTACTACTCGTGCCATGGCTGTTCGCGCGCCGCGCCCTCCCTGTGTATGCCCAGTCTGCACGCCACGCCCGTACATGACTCGCCATCCGCCTGCACCTCCGCCAACCTCCGCCCCGCCCATCATTCCTCGGCACCATTGGCATCATCGATCTCCTATTATCTCTGGGCTTTTTTCCTTGATACGAGATAACCGTTGCCAGCGTGACGAAGGTACTCCTCTGCCCTGTTCTTACGTCTCTTACTTTTTTCAGTGTGCTTTCGTATTGCCTCCTCCGCGCTCGGGTTAGATAGGTGAGAGCGAGACCGGTTGAGAAAATGACGAATATTAAACATGAGTCTTACCTGCCCAGTATGAGTTGGGTTCGCCCGACACGTGTGAGCATTTTAGCGAGATTCATCCGTTCGGCGGCACACTCGCCCTCGACCCTCTCGGGCGAGGTTCAGGGGTCCATTTGACCTCACTCATAGCGAACCCGTCAATCCCTGGAATGACATCCTCCTCTCGTCGGCGCACGCACGTACGACACTTGTACTCTCACGCATACATATCTGTTTACTATCATCATTCGGACGATGTTGATCCTCATTTTCCAATCGATATTTCGACTCGACACCGAGCCGCTACCCTCAGTGTCGACTGGACGACGTCTTGATGACGTCCAGCATCAGAGGAGCTCTACGAGAATAGTAGGGAGGCCACCAGACCAGTCCTTTCGCCATTACTAGAACTTTTTGTGATTACAATGCAAGCCTTGACTCTCCCATGAGACATATGCATAAGAACACTATTAAGCCCTCAGGTGAGAACTGAAAGACAATGAAACCCGTTGCTACTATCTTTATCTATCACACTCTCACACAATTACCTATTATGTTCTTACTCCTGAACATTATGATTCCAAGCTGCACTACAGTCTTTACCACATCCCCACTCCGGTTGTTCTTCGTGAAAGGCGTGGATGATATTTAGCAAAATGGGCTGGATTTACAGTACATTGATTCATCTCCTTCTGGTCGAGGAAGAAAAGGGGTTTAATTCCACTTGTCAAAGAAGTGACGATTGCAAAGCCCCTGGTGGTATGCATTTTCTATTGTTGCTCCTAGTCCTCATTCCATTGTGTTTTGCTAGGATGACCATAACTAGCTGCGACAGCCTTTATTCCCAACACTCCCTTTACAGCCCAAACTATGTTTTGACAATGCAGGAATACAACCTCTTTTTGAACTACTATGGTGTCGCCATGTGGTCAGCTAAGAACCACGACAAAGGCCAACACTATCACGGCGCCATGGAGTTCAATGGCAACCTTGCCATCTATGACAATAGGACCAGGCCACTATGGGCCACCGACACTCTCTGCCCCACATCGGGCTATTACCTTTTCATTATATATGACGACCATGACATCATCATCTACCACACAAGTCACATCTGGTCAACCATCACTCGCATATTTGGCACTGGCATGACCATCGTTTGGCAAAATAGTGCCAATGCAACCGGCCTATGGACACCTTAATAAGCCATTAACTAATATGCAGTCTTGCCCACCTCTTCTGTCACTAATGAGCTGGATGGTGTGCAACAAAAACTCAGACTCTTCCGCTGCTATACTGATAACTTACAATTTATAATACAAAACTGATAACTTGTAGTTTACAGGAAACTGATAACTTGCATATATGTATGTAATTGCAATTTATAAAACATAAAAAGTTATGAATTGCAGTTACATACATATATGTGTTTTATTATAAATTTTCATTATAAATTGCAATTACATACATATATGTGTTTAATTAGCCATAGTTGCATGTTATCATAGCTAATGCACATAAATAATTTGCACTATAGTTTCCTAATTGTTTTTTATATGTAGTATTTTTACATTACATTTTGACCTTAGTGCTTTTATGTTTAGTATTTTTACATTACATTTTGGCCTTAGTGCCCGTAAGAGTTATTTTTTGTAGGGCATAAAATACTTACCTAGAGGCTGTTAAGGCCTTTACTAATTTTCTGGAAATTTTTGATATTTTTCTGTTTTTTTAGACCAGTATTGTGCCAATAAGTACTTTTTAGAGTTGAAAGAATACATTTTATGATTTATTTGGCATTTGATAATGACTTTTTAGCGAATTTACGTGGCTTCCATGATCTTCTGCCAAACAAATTTGAGCGAATGATTCTCACAGTGATTCATCCATCATGGGCTAATCATGGTGTCATGATTCGTGATGCCATAATGTCCAATCATCTTCTCGTTATTACCAAGAATGGGTGGCTCGAGGAGAAAGGTAACTTTGTTTTTTTTCACTGGCCTTTTTAGTGCAATAAGTGCACACATCGAATCGGTAACTGTGCGTAATAAATGCACGTAGTGAATCAATAACCACATGCATTTATTGAAATCAATGCAACTTTTTATGCTTTTATTATAACGATAAACAGTGACGCGGGTGGACGTGGCGCTCTCCATGCCATTTAAAAGGTATATTCTCTCTCTCTTTTAGCGCCAATGAATGGATTAGTTTTTAGAATGGAAAGTTGTGGCGGCGCGTGATCCAAGGGCAGAGAAGACAAAGAAAATGGCTTTGTGAATCATAAAGTGGGATTTTTTTGGCCTGCATGGGGAAGAGAGAAAATGGTTCATGTGCTAGTATTATTCCACAGTAAAACGGCGATATCTTGAGCTCTAGCCATCTAATTGATGCCCTAAATTTGAGGGTATGTTTGTCTTTTCACATTCTATGATACATACAGTTGGATTATAAAATAGAGGTCGAAGGAAAGGGAAAATTAGCTAGGAAGCTCTCCCCCAACAAGGTTGGCCAGGAGGGACACATGATTGGCTTCTGAAGTCGATAGAACCTGCTTACAAGAACAAAATTGTAAGTTTCTTCTTCACTATTTAAACATCTTCTTGAATGATTTTAAAATGCCAAGGCATGGGCAAAAAGAACATACCCTTGGAGGTGAATTCAATGGTGTTTAGCATTTCATTTTTGGTTTGACTCAATATCTCGCTTGTATTTCCAGTTCTAGAATACTTCTCATCTCATCTTGCATCTTAGATCCATAGATCAGAGTCAAATTCTGCCAGCTGGTTTTCACTAATTTTTCCCACTTTCTCTCTCAAGGTTTTCTCTCCTACTCTCTCCCAAGAATTCAAAATTGATTGTTGGAAAGTTCAATTCCACATCCACAATATGTAAATCCAAAATTTCAGTGCAAATTTTGTCCATATTCAAGTTTAGTGATGAAGGACCATCTCGTAGCCAGCACAGAAAGACGCCACCAACCTCGTCGGGCAGCTCAAGCTGACATCCACGGCAAGTCATTCAAGTACTCCACTTGACAACACATCGGCACGTGCTTTATCTTTATTGTTTATTTATTAGGATGTAATTCCTCTCAAATTGTGGACGGGCCTATTGTTTGGGGCCTCGTCCATTTGAACTGTTTTATTTTCGTTGTGTTGACAGGGCCACTCGTCAAGAAGTGGTTCCCTCTCATATGGCCAATTGAGCATGCCTTCGACCCTATATAAAGGCTAGCATGCCCATGATGTGAAAATTAAAGTTGAATTTGAAGTTTCATTCGCTCTTTCCTTCCGTCCTTAGATAGGTAGATTTCTAGTAGATCGTGGGAATCCTGGCATCCTCCATATCAAGAATTACCATGGAGCATCACCCTCGACAGTTCTCATCCTCTGGAGATATTCGCTATCAAGAACCCCATGTTCCTGATTGTTTCTGTTCAAGAAGTTCTTCAAGAAACCTTCTTGGAGCAATCTTGGAGATACGTGGATTCTCATTGCATCCTCACGCCTTCATCTGCTGCTGCCAGCACCTGCTGTGATTGCGCTCTGCCGTGCACCCACCCCTTGGCCGCGCACGTCGCGCTCACACCGCACTCGTGTCCTATGTGCCTTCCCTCCATCGTACGCCACCCTCGGCCCCGCATGCTACTGTCCACAACCGCCGGGTTCCATCAGCTGGTTTTCTTGGTCAATCGCAAGCAACGGTCGTGCGCCCGCCTGCATCATCATGTGCTAATTCCAAACTCAATCGCGTAGTGGCCGCACGCCCCTTCGCTGTCGACCCCCCTCCAGCACGCGCGGTTGCCGGCGCCTGCCTCATCCCCTACTCGATAGCATGCCTGTCCGCTGAAGACATCCGTCAGCACCCACGACTGCTGGTGCACAGCCTGCGCCTGTGCGTCGCCGTGCAGGGAACGGTACGTCCGGGACGTGATGAATCGTGACGGACGGTGACGTGACAGACTGGTCGTCATGTCACCGTCACGTCACTCGTCCAAGAATTTTCAGGAAAATAGTCACCGAACCATCACTCGTCCGTAGACCCTCGTCACCGTCACGTCACCATCATGGTGATAGCGTCACCGTCACCGTGACGGAAATTTTTTTCATTTTTATAGGTTATGTATTTTTATTCACATAACGGCACATCCAGGAGAGAGAGAGTGCGAGAGAGAGAGATCGGGAGAGAGAGTGCGAGAGAGAGCGATCGGGAGAGAGAGTGTGAGAGAGAGAGAGATCAGGAGAGAGAGTGCGAGAGAGAGAGATCGGGAGAGAGTGCGAGAGAGAGAGAGATTGGGAGAGACAGTGCGAGAGAGAGAGAGATCAGCAGAGAGTGCGAGAGAGAGAGAGATCGGGAGAGAGATTGCGAGAGAGAGAGAGAGATTGGCAGAGAGTGAGAGAGAGAGAGAGAGGGGGAGAGAGTGCGAGAGAGAGAGAGAGCGGGAGAGAGGGTGCAAGAGAGAGAGATTGGGAGAGAGTGCGAGAGAGAGAGAGAGATCGGGAGAGAGATTGCGAGAGAGAGAGAGATTGGCAGAGAGTGCGAGAGAGAGAGATCGGGAGAGAGTGCGAGAGAGAGAGAGAGAGCGGGAGAGAGAGTGCGAGAGAGAGAGATCGGCAGAGAGTGCGAGAGAGAGAGAGAGCGGGAGAGAGTGAGAGAGAGAGAGATCGGGAGAGAGAGTGAGAGAGAGAGAGCGATAGAGTGAACGAAAGATAGAGAGCGAGAGAGAAAGAGAGAGCGAGAGAGGGAGAGAACGAAAGAGAGAGAGCGAGAGAGAAAGAGAGAGCGAGAAAGGGAGAGAACGAGAGCGAGAGAGAGAGAGAACGAAAGAGAGACAGAGACTTATTAAAATACCATCACGGACATCATCGGTGACAGACGTCACTCGTCCGGACCACTCCGTCACTGTCACGTCACTGCCACGGGCCATCCGTCACCGTCACCGTCACCGTCACCGTCACGGGTCATCTGATTCGTCACCGTCACTGTCACGTCATCCGTCACGAGACCGTCACAGTGATGCGTGACGTGACGGATGACGATTGCCGATCCCTACCGTCGTGCATCCACGTTTGGTTGCACGTGCTCGCACGAGCTCTGTGTTGGCATTCTGCCCACGCCCGCCCCTGGACACGCCTCAGCACTGCTGCGCACCTCTTGATTCTCCGCGCCCTCGTCCACCACCAGCGGTGTGTCTTCCCTTCTCGAGGTAGCGTCTTGCCCCTAGACCAGTTTACACACTGCTCGTGCTTGCGCGCCATCTCCTGATTGGGCTGCATTACAGACTTGTCACTCCATCGATGGATATCGACCATCAGCTTCCATCGTCCTCCCCTACGCTTGCAGTTTGGTTATTTCATGTAGTATTGTTGAATTGTGATTTGTGCCTCCGAGTGTTAGAATCACCATTGACGACTGAGCATCGCTCACTCTAGAGAGATATGGACATTTTCTTGTTGGTGATTCATTAATAGCTTATCGAGAAGGATTGGACGCCAACGAGTAATTGCCATTACCCCTCGTCTTGTAGCGTCGACTTGGCAGTCGATTGTGTTCTAATCGAACTTCGTCGATTTAATTGATTGTCCGCTTTTACTGGCTTTCCCGCAGTTGTCATTGGGTCTCAAAACTAGCATCATAAAATTGTGGTATCTTTTACCCGCATCGATTTTCCCCTTTGTTGTGATACGTGCTGTCGATCCCGGCCGAACCCGTATTACATCATTTAGTTTCCAAGTCAATTGCTTTGCTTATCAGTTTGCGATTTAAATACATAAAAATTCTCTTGATAAATCACATTGACTTGCATCTTAGTAATTCAAATTACTTTGACATAAGAATAAAATTCATCATCTCTTAAGTGGTCTGACTGAAAATACAAACATCAGTATAAATATTGTAAATACTTGTTGGCAATTACAAAACAACATTAAACATAACTAGAGATCATTAAGCATTAATTCATAATTGAATTAATTTATAAAAAATTAGGAGACAAATTCCCGAGAAATGCAGCCATGTGGTTTGACCCCTTTCTTATCCTATATTTGATAATTGTGATTAAGGGTAAATATTGCAATTTTTATCGAATGAGCCTAATTCTAAACGACATTATTAACTGAATTTTCTTAGCCAAAGTTAGGCTTATCATGTATTGTATCTATTCATTGATCTGTCTTGTCAGGGAGTGAGGGCCAGTACCAGTTCTGTTATCCCTCACGACAGCACTTGATTATCCCTCTTCTATAGGATTCCTTGGTTACTTCACCTTTCCTAGTCACTGCTACCTTTTCTTTCATTCTTTATGTACATTCTCATTCAAACAAGTGAAACGTTCTACTACTGCTATGAATCTCAGCACCCAATAAAATTTTGTGCACGTGTTTCATTTCGTTGACCTTTAATGAGGCATAGTAGAGTGTTCAACCGTTGAATTTGTGTCTATATTATACTCCTCAACGAGCACCCTAGACAATAACATACACACTTTCTCCTCTTATTTAGAACGATGGGGATATTTTCATGAATAAAACACTTATAAATTCTATGAGTTTGCAGCACCTTGGAAATGAAAATTTTTAAAAAAATTTCTCTTAAGCATTTTCTAAAGTCAACTTGAGAAGATTTTTTTTTTATTCATTAATATAGATACAAATCGATACGTATCTAATATAATATTATTGATTAAAATTAATAGATAATGCATTTCACACTATTATAAATAACGTATACTTAGCATGTACATTTTTAATATCCCTATTTATTGATAGAAATTTATTAATTATGCGGTTGGATTAAATATGAAAGACTAAAGAGGTTTAGGTTTCTCCCCTTCCCATCACTAGAGGCGGGGTCATAACATCAAAAGTGTTAATTGGCTTTTTTTCATAAGCATCACATTTCTCAAAGACACGTCAGAATATCATACTGTGCTGATTCAATAAGGCTCGTGTCACAAATGGTCAATTTGATAAAGAGAAAACACAATGAATTCAGGTCCTGTTTAACCTTCATTTACATTGGTTCATGCCCTTCTTTGTCCTTAAGAACAGGCATAGGCTGTCCTGGGTTATAGAGACTAAAAAAATTAAACACACTATTTCCATAATAGTGCGTACTGGGTATACCTTGCGCTGACTACTTATTTTTCTTGTCTCATCATGGCCTCATCAACTATTTAACTCCTCTATCATGACCATTACATATGATCCTATCAAATATCAAGCATGGCAGCATGCTAAATCGTTTAACATCCACAAAGTTTCTACCAAATTATTTTCTTATCTTCAATCACACCAACACTTAACCTCCTCATTTATGGGTCAGAGACGATAAGGCACACACCGAATGGTAATGGATTACTACATAAATTAGCTAGAGCAATACAGAAAAAAAGGAGACTACCAACTACCAAATAAATAAATAAAAAAGTAAAAAAATCCATTATATATTTTAGGTTTCGTACTAGTTATCAAACTGTTGAACTGTATATGTGCCGTTGTTAGAGGCAAGTATTCTTTTAGTGGAAATATATGTATCTCTTTATATTTCTGTTTTAAATGTGATGTAAATGGTTTCTTTTGTCTGTGATCCGTGTTATGTGAGTCAGCTTGAATTAACCTTTTCTCACATTTTCATGAAATTATATCTATTTTGTTATTACCATTTTAGGCTATTTTGCATCATTTCAAATATCACACTCTACAAGTGTGTGTCATTCTTCCTATGTTGTAGACTCCATTGTGATTTCATTTCCCAAATCTATGCTCCATGGTTTCTACATCCCCAAGCATTAATATCAGGCCTGCTGAATGAAAAAATGCTCAAAAGGTTATTCTGATATTCATTCAATTTAATGAAACCATAGAATGTAACACACATGAGTTGTTAATAAAAACATCTGATTATGGATTGATTTCACCATTTTTATGGATATATACTACCTTTGGAATTTACTCTGGAAAATCACATTAATTGATTAGAAATATATCAGGAGAAAGGCGTTTTATGGTAGACTACAATCAAATAGGTCGTCTGAAAAAATTGTTATTTAATCAATAAAATCATATTTATTTATTATATTTTTTGCATGTATAAAAGGGATGAAGATAAAATATGCATGTTTCAAGTAAACAACAAGTTCAGTTCCCCGAAAACAAAACCCTCCGGATAATGCATGTAGGTAGTCTCCCCCGAATCGCCATGGAGGAATGTTATGCTTACCTATAACTTATCCATCTCCATATAATCGTTGGAAAAAATAGTGATCACAAAGAAAACTGTTGTATTCTTCACTAACAGTGAGAAGATTTCATTGAAATCACGGCCCCCTAAGAAGCAAGCCTTGTTTTATAGTGTGCCTGGCCCACATTTGACACTAGAGGCTTGTTCTTCAAGATCTAATTGCATCCAAGACCCCCTGCAAACATAAACAAAAAATAAACACCGGAATGTTCAACCTATGCATGTCTTAGGCAATGACACAGTCTGGTGTCTGTCCAGTTTTTCATAAAACCTAAACCTAGACCTGATGTTGGGCCTGGACTCACTCAATCCCGTTGACTAGTCAATGTAAAGTCACTATCACGTTGATCTGGTATCTTAATATCTCACACTCTAAATGACACCCCAGATGTCATAGTGTTACTTGATAATAAGAGGAAGAGAGGTATAGAGGAAAAATGACAATAATTCAATTTGAGAGTGAACAAGTGTAAAAATGAGTGAGGGAGATAGCAGGATAGTTTGACAGTAAGAGGGAAATGAGAGAGAGATAGTCTGAGAGAGGGATTGTGACAGAGAGAGAGGTAGTCGAAAACAAAGAAGAATCAAAGTCAGAAAGAGAGGGAGATTGAGAGAGTGCAAGAGAGAGACAATACAATAAGGGGAAAATATTAGAGAGACAGGGCAAGATGGAGAGCATAGAGAGAGAAAGCTAGTGAATGGGGGAGACATAGATACAGACAAACGGATTGCTAGAGAGAGGTATACAGATAGTGTGGGAATGGGAGGGGAGAGAGGGTGAAACCATCCCAGGCAGACAATGTTCTTCTTTGAAGGGCTCATCATTGATCTGCCTTGTTCAGATGTTGTGTTCACCTCCAAGAGCTTAAGAGTCTCCCATATCTGAAATATCACTATGTTTAACTATTAAGTTTTGTGTATTTTTCACTTCCTCCATCCCCATCTTATTTGCCTTTACCACAGATGTATAATATAATTATGAGTTAGTGGATCAGTAGTTGATACCTTCAATACATGACCTTCACAAAGCACAACATCAGGCTCCCAACGCCTACAGCCCTTGGCTCCATATACAAATCAAAAAAGATGCACCTCTCTGTTATTTGATAAACCTTTGGTTTCTTATTAGTGGGAATAAGTACATAACCTAAACATCAAAAAACGTGTAGAGTGGGGAGTCAACATGTTCACCAGTCCATACCTCTCTAGTTACCTTCCTATGAAGAGCAGAAGTGGGTGATCTAATAATCAAATAAATTGTTGCATCTATTGCCTCTGCTATGATTTTCTTGGGCAATCCCAGTTCAACCTTAAGCATCTTGCCCTCTCCACAATCTCCTGTAGGCTTTGACATTTTGGACTAGGGACCCATCGGACCGGACAAAATCAGGACCGAGCAAGACCGGACCAAAACGTGACGGAATGAACTTCAGGTAAGGTTTAGGCCCATGCCAAAAAAGGGGACCGGACTGGACCCCATCCCACGCACTACCCATCGCCCTCCCCGTCGCCCTCCCCATTGGCCACCCCAAGCGCTCACCGCATCCCCCCATTTTTTCTGCCACCCCTCCCCCAGCCGCTTGGCACACTTTACGCCCCTCCAATTCAAACCCTTGTTAATCATAGAATATAAGAATGCAATTGATATGACTATAATCTCTAGGGAAGAAAATTTTTTAGGTGATTATCATGAATTCCTCCTTGCAGGAATAATCAGATTTTGAGAAAAATTGTCAAAGGTTATAGAGTATTACAGAATTTTTTCATATATTGACTTATATTTGGCATGTTCCATTTGTCCATTAGAGAACATTTTAAAGTAACAAAATTACATAATATTTTGAGTAACTTTATATTTTGGAATAATTAATTTTAAACTTTTAAAAGGGATGTAAATATTCTATGAAAAGCCAAGTATAAACAAAAATAAAAACCTGATATGTGGTGTACATATTTAAAAACCTGATATGTGACTATAACATATTCGATCATCAACTGCAAGTGATATATCATGATGATATTTTATGCCTACTAAATTTGAAAAAAAAAGCAATTGTATAAGGGCCAGACAAGACTGAGACCAAACAAGACCAAAGCGAAGTGCAAGTAACATTTAGTTCCATACCCAAAAACCAGACCGGACCAGGACTCTCAAACCCTAATCTCCTGCTCATCACAAAACTAATCAAAATCTGAGTTCTTTAAATAATGCCCACTATTAGTTTGCAAGACCTAGATATTCCTTGATGTTTTAGTTCTCAACCTTACCACGCTGCTTCTTGAAGCAAGGAAACACCTCCTGGAGAAACCGTCACCAAATGTCAATATATACCAAGCACCACCTCTCGACAGCGAGTCAACAGGAACCAACATATTAGCATGAATGTCATCTATGAGTTTCAATGTCGTATGGCCCGCGTACTGAGCAAGACTAAAACTGACTCCTTATAGCCATCAAGTTTAGAGCTAGCCTAATACGTGTATAAACTTTATCATCTAAAATACAGTTTTCAATTCTAGTTTCGTAAACTATTGTTTACTCTTGCAAGATCTACTTTATGTGCATTCTTAATTGGAATTTAACTCTTGATTACATCAGTATCAGAAAAGTTGGAAAGGTTTCCTTAGCCTAAAAGGCCTAACTATGACACATCAAGAAATTCACATATTTTCCCTCTGGTACATATTTAATTTCCTAGTTCTTTAAAATACATAACATTTACTTATACATATTTTTCTGTGAAATGTATATATAAATGCTTAACTACGCATCCTCTATGAACCATATGAAATTACAACAATAGTAAAATCATGAAATGGTGCGCACAGAGGTTTGAGGTATAAGCTGGGGCCAGAAAAAGCATTGTGACAAGAGAGGTACTTAAAGTAAGGTTTTGTTAGGCGCAACAAAATTTCTAAGAAAAACTCTATGCTCATTCTCACAGGTGTAGCAGGTCATCGGAGCATCAAAGACCAAGTCCTTGCAAAACAATGACAGCGTGTTTTTGTAACTAAAGTGGCCCTGAATTTGTGCCCTTGAATTTGTGCATGCATTGTGCGCTGCACGAAAACATGCGGATAGCAGTTGAAACCAGAAACGTCGAACGATATTTTAAACTGACTTCATTAGAAATGCCAATTGAACGGCTTTACAAGTGTAAAAACTATAACCGCGTGCAGTTTATTCTAGCCTCAGAATAATATACTTTACAAACTATCGTAGGTCGCTTTACGTTATGGATAAGTTAAATATGTTGTTACTACGTAGGCGGATGCTATTTTCCCCGTAGATGTGTTAAATTCATCAGAGACTTTATCAAATTGTATCCTTGTTGCCCGTTCAGAGTCTAATCACGATTGTTCCATCGGTCCGTGTACTTATTTTTTTCTTATGGAAAATTAAACTTCCTTCCCTTGGAAATCTTATGGCATTCCCAGGACAACGTCATCGTCAACGCGCGTTTCTTCCAATCCTCCAAGCTGTTGTAAAGAAGTATTACAATATAAACAGCGTTGGCCTCGACCGGAGAGCCATATGTCATAATTGTTTGCACGAGTGATAGTGAAAGCCCTTGCAGGGATGACATGACTCGTAACGACCGTCTGCGGCTCGAGGGGAATCGGGTGCTAAGCCAGTAAGGACTTCAAAATTTACAAAACGTCCTCTCAAACGGTCATTTCTTTATAGGAAGGTCACAGACCGCTACAACTAGTTCACACGTTTTCGTCTTGGTATCGCACATAGTGTTCGCCCGTCTCGATGCCGGTACCGGATATCGTTATCGGGACGGATGCTGGACGGATGCTGGTACCGGAAACTTCCGGTACCAGTTTTTTCCGATATCCAGATACCGGATATCGGTATCGGATATCGGTTGCTATAGTGCCGATATCCGATACCGGTATCAGTCCGATACCGTGATCCGTCTCCCGTCTCAGGGGGACAGACGATGTTATCGGATATCGGATGCGGATATGGGTTTTCGATATCCGCATCGAATTTCATAAACATTTCATATAAGTTAGTTCTTTTATGAACTTTCATATAAGTTACATATTTCCATTTTTTAAAGTTTTGAACCTTGTTTTCTGGCAACGGCGGGAGCGGGCATAGGCGAGCACCGGCGAGCAACGGCGAGCAACGGCGGGCAACGGCGGCGGCGGGCAATGGCAGCAGAAGGCAACAGGGGTAAGTCGATTTTCTGCTGGCAAAATAGGACCATTGCTCTTCTGTTTCCGTCAATTTCAGCTCTCTCTCTATCTTTCCTCTCAGCTTCCTCTTTTTCTCTATCTTTTCTCTCCCGTTATCTTCATCCTCTCCCTCTCTCACTTTCATATCTCTATTTTACTTCTCCCTTTCTCAATTTCATAGCTCTACTTTTCTTCTCCCTCTCTCAATTTCATATCTCTATTTTTGTTCTCCCTCTCTCAATTTCATATCTCTGTCAATTTCCTATCTCTATTTTTCTTCTCACTCTCTCAATTTCATATCCCTATTTTACTTCTCCTTCCATCAATTTCATAACTCCATTTTTCTTCTCCCTCCCTCACTTTCATATCTCTATTTTACTTCTTCCTTTTTCAATTTCGTAGCTCTATTTTTCTTCTCCCTCTCTCAATTTCATATCTCTATTTCTGTTCTCCCTCTCTCAATTTCATATCTCTGTCAATTTCCTATCTCTATTTTTCTTCTCCCTCTCTCAATTTCATATCCCTATTTTACTTATCCCTCCATCAATTTCATAACTCCATTTTTCTTCTCCCTCCCTCACTTTCATATCTCTATTTTACTTCTCCCTTTCTCAATTTTGTAGATCTATTTTTCTTCTCCCTCTCTCAAATTCATATCTCTATTTTTTTTCTCCCTCTCTCAATTTCATATCTCTGTCAATTTCCTATCTCTATTTTTCTTCTCCCTCTCTCAATTTCATATCCCTATTTGACTTCTCCCTCTCTCAATTTCATATCTCCATTTTACTTCTCCATCTTTCAAATTCATATCTCCATTTTACTTCTCCATCTATTAATTTCATAACTCCATTTCTTTTCTCCCTCTCTCAATTTCATATCTCTATTTTACATCTTCCTCTTTCAATATCATATCACTATTTTTTTCCCCATCTCTTAATTTCATAACTCTATTACTCCTCTCCCTCTCTCAATTTCATATCTCTATTTCTCTTCTCCCTCTCTCAATTTCATATCTCTAGTTTAGTTCTCCCTCTCTCAATTTCATATCTCCATTTTACTTCTCCATCT
This sequence comes from Wolffia australiana, assembly GCF_029677425.1. Classification (NCBI taxonomy): domain Eukaryota; kingdom Viridiplantae; phylum Streptophyta; class Magnoliopsida; order Alismatales; family Araceae; genus Wolffia; species Wolffia australiana. The sequence continues at coordinate 11,389,025 of NC_135837.1, read as the reverse complement.
CTTAATTTCATAACTCTATTTCTCTTCTCTCTCTCTCAGTTTCATATCTCTATTTCTCTTCTCCCTCTCTCAATTTCATATCTCTATTTCTCTTCACCTCTATCAAATTCATATCTCCATTTAACTTCTCCATCTATTATTTTCATAACTACATTTTTCTTCTCCCTCCATCAATTTTATAACTCCATTTCTCTTCTCCATCTGTCAATTTCATATCTCTATTTTACTTCTTCCTCTTTCAATATCATATCACTATTTTTTCCCCCATCTATTAATTTCATAACTCTATTACTCCTCTCCCTCTCTCAATTTCATATCTCTATTTCTCTTCTCCCTCTCTCAAATTCATATCTCCATTTAACTTCTCCATCTACTAATTTCATAACTCCATTTTTGTTCTCCCTCCCTCAATTTTATAACTCCATTTCTCCTCTCCCTCCCTCAATTTCATATCTCTATTTTACTTCTTTCTCTTTCAATATCATATCAGTATTTTTTCCCCCATCTCTTAATTTCATAACTCTATTACTACTCTCCCTCTCTCAATTTCATATCTCTATTTCTCTTCTCCCTCTCTCAAATTCATATCTTTAGTTTCCTTCTCCCTCTCTCAAATTCATATCTCTAGTTTACTTCTCCCTCTCTCAATTTCATATCACCATTTTACTTCTCCATCTCTTAATTTCATAACTCTATCTCTCTTCTCTCTCTCTCAGTTTCATATCTCTATTTCTCTTCTCCCTCTCTCAATTTCATATCTCTATTTCTCTTCGCCCTCTCTCAAATTCATATCTCCATTTAACTTCTCCATCTATTAATTTCATAACTACATTTTCCTTCTCCCTCCCTCAATTTTATAACTCCATTTCTCTTCTCCCTCTCTCAATTTCATATCTCTATTTTACTTCTTCCTCTTTCAATATCATCTCACTATTTTTTCCCCCATCTCTTAATTTCATAACTCTATTGCTCCTCTCCCTCTCTCAATTTCATATCTCTATTTCTCTTCTCCCTCTCTCAAATTCATATCTCCATTTAACTTCTCCGTCTACTAATTTCATAATCCCTTTTTTGTTCTCCCTCCCTCAATTTTAAAACTCCATTTCTCCTCTCCCTCTCTCAATTTCATATCTCTATTTTACTTCTTCCTCTTTCAATATCATATCACTATTTTTTCCCCATCTCTTAATTTCATAACTATATTACTGCTCTCCCTCTCTCAATTTCATATCTCTATTTCTCTTCTCCCTCTCTCAAATTCATATCTCTAGTTTACTTCTCCCTCTCTCAATTTCATATCACCATTTTACCTCTCCATCTCTTAATTTCATAACTCTATTTCTCAGCTCTCTCTCTCAGTTTCATATCTCTATTTTACTTCTCCCTCTCTCAATTTCATATCTCTATTTCTCTTCTCCCTCTCTCAAATTCATATCTCCATTTAACTTCTCCATCTATTAATTTCATAACTACAATTTCCTTCTCCCTCCCTCAATTTTATAACTCCATTTCTCTTCTCCCTCTCTCAATTTCATATCTATATTTTACTTCTTCCTCTTTCAATATCATATCACTATTGTTTCCCCCATCTCTTAATTTCATAACTCTATTACTGCTCTCCCTCTCTCAATTTCATATCTCTATTTCTCTTCTCCCTCTCTCAATTTCATATCTCTATTTCTCTTCTCCCTCCCTCAAATTCATATCTCCATTTTATTTCTCCATCTATTAATTTCATAACTCCATTTTTCTTCTCCCTCCCTCAATTTCATATTTCCATTTTTCTTCTCCCTACCGCAATTTGAAATCTCTATTTTTCTTCCCCGTCTCTCAATTTCATAACTCCATTTTTTCTTCTCCCTCTCTTAATTGAAGACGAGCTTGTCTGATTGAGGACCGGAAGAGTAGAAGACCCACATATGGGCATTATTATAACTGAAGAAGAGCTCTTCAACGGTATTTCTTCACCTAAAATCCTTTATTACACTATGGATTTTATTCTTGATTTGGTGTTTAGGTGTCAGTCTAGGCAATGTGATTTTTATGGTTAACTTAGATCTACTTTTCGTGCATATTTTATCATTTCACGATTCTGAAAACAAATGTCTAAATTGTGGGGAATATGTTAATTACGATGATGAAGATGGAGGTTGTGATTTTGATTATGCCAAGTTTTCTGTACTTCCACTGTTTCGATTGATTATTAATGTATCTAGATTTGAATTTAATTGGTCCAAAACATGTAGGATAACTTGAATTTGTGCAGAAAGATGAATCCAACTGGAGGCGGTGACCCAGCCCAAGAAAGATCTGGGTCAGGAGTCGTACGTCCCGAACGTACACAGGAGGGAACTTCTCGTGTCGTACAGAGTCGGCCTCATACGAGTCGCTCCCTCATCATCGACTACTTCGAGCTGACGGAAGATGGGTACTATATATGCTTACTATGCTGGGCGTTGAACCCGCACAGTAAGAGGAGACCCATTAAGAGGCAGGCGGACAGAAGCACAAATGTGTTTTGGCGCCACTTCAAATCATGCCATCCAGATCGTCATGCTGAACTGAAGGGCGAAGTCCCTGAAGAACGTGGTCAGACACCCATCACCGACAGAATGCAGAGCAGGCAACAGGGAGAGCCAAGCCGACGGGGGCCGATCAGAGGGCACACCCCAGACGAGACGAAGAACTTCATTGCGCGGTTCGTATGCCTGACAGATTCTCCATGGAGCATCGTTGACAACGTCGCATTCAAGGATATGTGGTGGTATGCTACACTTATAGACCTGGATCCTCCAAGTGTGAAGGTCATAAAGAGGTGGACCATCCAAATGCACGGCCAAATGAAGATTGGTGTGAGGAAGCTTTGGGAGACCGTGGCCCGAGTATCACTGACCGTAGACGCCTGGACTATGGACAATGGGATCGGGTTGCTAGGCATCACCGTCCACTGGGTGGACGACATGTGGACGTACATAGAGCGGGTTCCTGCCATCCATGAAATCGTCGGCAAGCACGACGGGGGGAACACGGCGTCCATTGTTCTCCAAGCACTAGATGAGTTCTGTTTGCGGACGAAGGTCAGAACTCAGTATGTTGATCGTTCTATTAGTAGAGCTTGTTAGTTTTCTTGTCTAACGTAATTATGCAGGTCTATGTTGTTACTACGGACAATGCAACGGCGAACAAGAAAATGTTGGCTTTGTTGGCGAGGAAGGTCAGGAGCGTGAACCCGATGTTTACTGCCAGGAGGCACGTCCCTTGTGTCGCACATATTTTAAACATTTTCGTGCAAGCGGCGTTGAAAAGCTTCAACATTCCTTCCGCCCATAGCGTGGAACCTGAAGAAGGCAATGTGATGATCACCGCAGATCAGTATGACAGCGACCAGGACAATGAACTCATAGATGTCTACTCAGTATCCGATGAGATTGATGGGCCGCGCAAGCCATTATGTCTGGGTGACGTAGTTGCAAAGGTACGCAACTTAGTGTGGAGTATTCGAAGCTCTACGCAACGACGAAAACTGTACACCCAAGCATGTGAAGACGACCCCGAAGTTGAGGACACCAACATGGTTGTCCTAGACTGCCCCACCCGATGCAATAGCACGTACGATATGCTGGCGGCCACCGTAGAGAAGCGTGATGTGCTGGACGAAGTTTCGATGGCTTTCGGCCGGAAGGCGACGTCCTCGAAGCTGTCGAAGGATGAGTGGGAATTGGTCGGACAGTTATGTCGCATACTTGGCCATTTTTTCGTATCCACACACCATGTTTGCAAGTCCGTGACGCTAGCGATCTGCGATGTCCTACATCTCATAGACGGCCTGAGGGTTAACATGGAGGAAGTGGTTGAGCAAATTGAAGACGGCACATTCTTCACATCTGTTCGACGTTTGCACGAAGGAGATCGGTCGAATATGGCACAGGAGTGTAGAGCGATGCTTTCCAAACTTAAACAGTACGGGGAGATATTGTGGGCGAATGAGGCGATCACTGCCGCAGCGTTGATGGACCCAATCCACAAAGGGTCAATGCTCCGCCCAGGGGTTCGAGAGGCGACTATCGCGTACGTATAGTCGTTGTTGCCCGATGACAGGTCGAGCCGTGTTCCGAGAATGGCCGCTCAAAGGGGGCGGCGAGGAGGTGCAGAGTTGGTTGGGTGGCTTAGCACCATTATGCGACACGTGGAACCGGCACCGTTGACAACGTGGTTGGCCTGGGATGAGTTTGACCAGTTCCTTGCAGAGACTATGCCGAACGAGGGTGTCTACACTCCATTGTCTTGGTGGGCAACGACGGGGGTGAAGCGTTTCCCCTTGCTTGCAGCCGTTTCGAGGGACTTGTTATCCGTATGTGCGACGAGCGCCCCCGCCGAGAGCATGTTCTCGGTTGGCAACGCTATTGTCACGTACGAGCGTTCCCGTCTCTCGCCGATAAGCATTGAAACACTCATCACCGTGAAGTGTTGGCTCCGTGCGGACAACAAACGTTGGTACAATGATGTCGAGCTAGACGAGGTTAGCTGTTCTCGAGGTACACGTCACATAACTCAACCAAATGTTATTTATACATATTTATCACTACTTATCACCTCTCTTATGCAACGCAGGTGACGATCAGGTGAGCAGAAATCTTTGACAGAGATGTTGGGCTTATGTTTTTTTGACATGGCTGCATTCATAGCCTACTCGTAAATTTTTTGACCGAATATCGAAAAACCGGATACCGGCGAACACTACTGTATGGTGTCTTTTGTATTAGTAGAGTTTTACTGCATTGGCCAGTCATGTAATTAAATATCCCGAATTTACTACGACAATACAGTTGAATGCACTTGCCATTAATTTCTTCATTCCATTCACTAACTATCAAACGCCATAAATGAAAATTAACTACAACCCGTGAGTATGTTCGCTTGAAATGAAAATCGTTTCCAGTTCTTAATTCAATTAACTCTGTATGAAACACCATAAACTCAATTAACTTAATATGTTCATTACTCTTAATAACTAAATCTGCACTCCTCAATACACTAACTACAACACGTGACTTCTACGCTCCCAAATACACTAACTACGCTCCCAAATACACTGACTACGCTCCCAAATACACTGACTACGCTCCCAAATACACTAATTACAACATGGGACTTTGTTCACGTAAATGAAATTTGTATTTACTATTTAATTCAGTTAACGCAAACTTATTATTATTTTTATGAAATACATCACGTAATTCTGTTCACTTAAAATAAATTTTTTTTTCACTTCTTAATTCAATTAAAAATTATTTATTACTATTTTTTACTACTTCTGATAACTACAACACGTTAGTTAATATTTTTGTTACCTACATCTATGCTCCCAAATACACTAACTACAACACGGGACTTTGTTCACGTAAATGAAATTTGTATTTACTCTTTAATTCAGTTAACACAAATTTATTATTATTTTTATTAACTACAACCCGTAATTCTGTTAGCTTAAAATAAAAATTGTTTTTACTTCTTAATTCAATTAACAAATATTTATTAATATTTTTATTAACTACATCACGTAATTCTGTTCACTTAAAATTAAAATTGTTTTTACTTCTTAATTCAATTTTAAAAAATTTATTAATATTTTTTACTGTTTCTGTTAACTACAACACGTTAATAAATATTTCTGTTAACTACATCCACACTCCTTAATACACTAACTACAACACGTGACTTACTTCTGTTAAAGTGAAAACTCCATTAATTTATTAATTCCACTAACTAAATATCAAATGCCATCAATTTTCCCAAGATAACATTAAAATTTTTAGTATTTTTATTAACTACAACCCTTAATTTTGTTAGCTTAAAATAAAAATTGTTTTTACTTCTTAATTCAATTTACAAATATTTATTAATATTTTTATTAACTACATCACGTAATTCTGTTCACTTAAAATAATTTTTTTTTTACTTCTTAATTCAATTAAAAAAATTTTATTAATATTTTTTACTGTTTCTGTTAACTACAACACGTTAATAAATATTTCTGTTAACTACATCCACACTCCTTAATACACTAACTACAACACGTGACTTACTTCTCTTAAAGTGAAAACTCCATTAATTTATTAATTCCACTAACTAAATATCAAATGCCATCAATTTTCCCAAGATAACATTAAAATTTTTAGTATTTTTATTAACTACAACCCTTAATTTTGTTAGCTTAAAATAAAAATTGTTTTTACTTCTTAATTCAATTAACAAATATTTATTAATATTTTTATTAACTACATCACGTAATTCTGTTCACTTAAAATTAAAATTGTTTTTACTTCTTAATTCAATTTTAAAAAATTTATTAATATTTTTTACTGTTTCTTTTAACTACAACACGTTAATAAATATTTCTGTTAACTACATCCACACTCCTTAATACACTAACTACATTACGTGACTTACTTCTCTTAAAGTGAAAATTCCATTAATTTATTAATTCCACTAACTAAATATCAAATGCCATGAATTTTCCCAAGATAACATTAAACTTTGTAGTATTTTTAATAACTACAACCCGTAATTCTGTTAGCTTAAAATAAAAATTGTTTTTACTTCTTAATTCAATTAACAAATATTTATTAATATTTTTATTAAGTACATCACATAATTCTGTTCACTTAAAATAATTTTTTTTTTACTTCTTAATTCAATTTTAAAAAAATTTATTAATATTTTTTATTGTTTCTGTTCAGTACAACACTTTAATAAATATTTTTGTTATCTACATCTACACTGCCAAATACACTAACTACAACACGTGAGTTTGTTCACGTAAATGAAAATTGTATTTACTTTTTGATTCAATTAATACAATTTTATTATTATTTCTATCAATTACAACCACTCTCCTTAAGGTCGTTTTGAAATGTCAACATCGTTATTAATGGGCCACAGGGCGGCTCAAATGTGTTTCAATTAAAAAATGGGCCGCCCGTACTTAAACTCTCCCGGAATTTAAAAGTTTCTGGTATGGGATAGCAAAAACTGTACAAAGAATTCGCCGGATGTCGATTTTCGATATCCGGATATCAAACACCGATATCTGGATATCGAAAACCGATATCCGGTATCCGAGATCCGCCACGTCCCTATCCCTCCGATATCTGATATCGATATCCGTCCACCACCTGAGGGACGGATATCGGCTGATATCCGAGATCCTATACCGTCCCTCTTTAGTCCGGATATCGGATATCGGTTGTCTGATATCGGATATCGGACGGATATCGGGACGGGCGAACCCTAATCGCACATGGACGTGCCCCGCCCGACGAGTATATCGTGCATAAGGTTTATTCTTTAACGTTTTCGTCGAACGTGCGTAAGTAGTTGTGTGAAAATGCTTGGCGCCAGCTATCAGAGTATACTGAAACGAGGAAGGTATGTTAGAAAATCACAATTATTTGGACCCTCAGCAATGTCCTAACGATTATTAGCTACTCACCGACACGCCGGAGACCGTATCGGCGAAAATCCATGGCTCGTTAAAACAGTATCAAAAGATCAGTAGGTAGGGTTGGCTTCCGTCTGTTCTTAATTTCTCAACACGATGCTGGTAGACCATAGTTTCCGAACGAATCTTCTGCACATGTCCAAACATAAATTCCAATTCCAAGTCTAAAAGTAAGGGTGCTGGATCGGCTTGCCATCGTTATGTATACCAATACCGGAAATACAAAGCGGACAAGTGCCGGAACGACCTAACCCTGCGCCGTCGGCATGGGTTACCGCCGTCGCAATTGACTAGCTGCAGTACTGGCATGTCCTTGGAGCCATATAGCCGATTACTGACAAAATTTATAAAGACTTCACGGACAAAAACATGTCGGCGACTCACTCGGCTGTGTAAGGGGTCAAAGCACAGGTCATCCGCTCTGGAATGGCCGCGGCGACTAGGGAAACATAACGGCAACACGTTGAGGGGCCACCGAAGGAATGATAATAGAGGAACTCCCAAGAATCAGACCGAGTAACGGCAGTAGGAGGGTGCTAGAGACATACAGAGAGACTGACAGACCGAATAAACATTCTCAGCTTCAAGAATCCTAACCTTCATAGGATTATATTTTCATTCATTCTATCATTGTACCAAAAAATAATGATAAATATTACTTTTCAGAATATAATGACGAATCTTTGGCTTACGAAACGGCTTGCGTCTTAAGAGGTGAACGAATTGTTTTACAAATCAACGGTCTTAAAGAGGAATTGGGTAATACTCTAATAACTTTTCTGCCATTGAAGCTTTCAAAATAATATTATAACCTGATCATCTTCTCCCACTATAGATGCTCTGCAGAAAATCGATACATAATCTAGTTCTAACAGTACTAGGTTCACGTTCAGAACTTATCTACTACCGGATTGGCGTTCCACAGATGCATGTTCTGGAGTACAATTTGATTTGTGTGGTTTCTAACATTTTATTCGTAAAACCTGTTAATGCTGCAAGGAGCACTCACCTGAACAGTTTGGAAATAAGCGTACAAATGAAAAAAAAATCAAAATATTTCATTTTACTCAACTGGGAAAGCAGGGGAGGGGAAAGAATAGACTATGAAAGTCCAAATGCACATATTTCTAAGGATGAAAGCATCGATTAATGCTTTTGATTTGAATAAACGCAGCAAGTGGCTCGCAGTAGGATTAGGCTACCAGAAATACCTGAACTGTTGCGGATTTGTCAGCCCCCCCACCGCGGGAATACGGGAGAAGGGGGGCTTGACTGGTCTACTCACTTTGAGAGAGGGGGCACGGGAATCGAGGCGCCCTATTTCCCTCTTGTCTTTTGTGAGTAAATGGCCCACTTGGGGGCTCATTTATCTCTTATTTAAAGGGGTGTTCATCACCCTTGAACCTAATCTGTTTTCAGCATCAGTCAAAGTGATTTCTTGATTATTCCTCTTGTCTCTTCCTCTCTTCTCCTCTCAATCTCCGGTGTTTTCTCTTCATCACTCCTTGGTGGATACTCCCTTGGGGAGTTGAAGAAAGGAGTTGCTCTACTGCACCACACGAGAAGCCACCCCCCTGCACCGAGAGCCTTGCACGACGACATTTATCTCCTCTGAGTTGATTCCGCATTTATACCGCAGCGTCTTGGGTCGTTTTCTTCAACGAGTTTCAACATGAACAAAAAACTAGAAGTGAAACGAGATATATAAAGATAAATTATTCTAGCCGCGACAGATTTTGAGGTTATTCATATTAGTAGTTTGAGGCTCACCTCATCTCAGAGAGTGATCGAACGGCTTATAATTAAAAAAACCGAGCCACTCTGTAATTTATTCAACCGTCAGGAATCATATACTTTCCTAGTTATGGTAGTTCGCTAATCGTTGTACATAATTTAATTTAAATATTATAAATTAGGTTAGACATATGTACTCCTCGACAAGTATAGAACTCACTGGTGAGGCCTTCAACTTGTGTATTTGTTGCTCAATTGTTCTTCCCCTCATGCCAGAGTCATCCGTAAGTATATATATACGTGTGTTTGCTCACACGAGTGTTTCCTACAGTCGGTAGAAGAGATCTCACGATTTGTAACAACGGCCGTCGGTTCCTCCGCACGTCGGTGCCGAGCGATGCTGGACAAAATTATTTGCACTGTTTTCCCTCAAAATGCACCTTTCGATGGAGGGCGTTGACGGGCCGCTAATACAAGTCCTCACATTATTTAACGACCGTGACGAATAATACGCGGTGATTAGTGCACATATTCGTGCCAGGGACGACGACGACGATACCACGCCGTGTATTTCTACTTCGACGTTCAAGTTGCAAGTACACAAATGGCTGCGCGCAACTGCCTCGAGTAGACATTTGGAGTAGACCCAAACATGGAGGATACGCTGGAAAATCAAATTTCTCAATGCCTAACTGATGGTTTGCTATTCGGGGACACACCCAAAGTCTTATCCGCAAGCGTAGGTGGCCTGTCAATTAGTATCGAAAGTCCAGTCTGCGGGGCAGTTTTCCGAATGAGTCTACGACACAAGTCCAAAGAGAAAATCGCACCAGAAGACGGAGGGTAAGCCCACGATTACTTGAGGGGCCCAGCCCTCGGCCGTCGGGATGGGTTACAGCCGTCGACATTGACTAACTTAGACCAGTCCGTCACATGGAAGGCCAGCTCGCGAAGTGCTCGGAGGGCATACACAAGGCCCAGGCCTCGCGGAATTCGGAATATACCAAGGGTTATAACCCCTAAACATTTTTGAAAAGCATTCGCGGATAAAACCAGGGCGGCGACGCCCTCGGCTCTATCCGCAGTCAAAGCACATGTAGTCCGCTCTGGAGTGGCCGCGGCGGCCAAGGAAACTAAACGATGACACGTAGAGGGGAAGCGTGGAGGCCCACCAGAACAGGTCTGCAGAAGAGATGATGGAGCAACTTGCAAGGATAAGGCCGAGGCGTGAGAAAAAACGGATGACTACGCGCGTGTGTGTAAACGCGCGCGAGCGCGAGTGTGAGAACGCGCGCGCGCGCGTGTGAAAGACTGAAACCGAGAGAGTGCCAGAGTATTCCTTGCAACGCATACCGCCGACACCGCGCGCGGACTATTTCTTTGGTATATTATCGTATCGGCTACGGAGTTATGTAGAAACCGTTAGACCCATAGCTATAAACGCCATAAGAATTTAAGCCCTTGGTCTACAAAATTTGGACAAACTAGGTCAGCTAAGAATACTAATTTTTCCACCTCCGTAAAAATATTTTGAATTTATTTTTATTAAATGTCTTGCGAGAAGTTGTCTTTAATTGATAACTTACACTTTAATATAAGTATCCAAAAAAGGATAAATTAATCATAAATTCACATATTCAATTAATCTTACATTCACATATTCAATAGCAAACAGAAATAAGTAGCTAGGGCTTCTGCTTTGTACAAGACTAATCTTATATTCGCGTATTGAACAGTAGCTCGCTGTAAATTCCACCCTTTATCGCTCACGCTCGTCAGGAATTTCTGAATTCTTTGTACGAATCAGATGCCTTAACTACATATATCTGTTCAAACGTGGTCATATCACAAAATATGCAAACCAGCTCACAAAGAATATCACATATTGGCCAACGCATGACAGTTGCACTCTATCCAACTCACGGGATGGGCCGTGGTTTGATCGCGTGGTGCCCACATGGCCCATTCCACATGAACGCCTCAGAAAATCTATGTATTCATCCTATATTTTGACTAGAGAAAACTATATAGATTGTTCAAATTAGCAAAAAAAGAATAATGTACTTAATAAATTAGACAAAAAAAATTTAATGAACTAAATAAATAAAAACCGGTTGTAGTTATTCCCGCCTATAGAAGACTTATATTTCGGCACAAAGATAGGTGAGAAATTGTAGTTATGACAACTGTGCAGTGGTTTTATTATTATTATTTTTAATTCGACAACGAGGTGTAGTGCATTAGATCAATTTAAAACTTTATTTAATTAGAAACTACCCCGCAATGGGCGTTGGCATTTTTCCCCATTGTTTTGGGGGACGATTGTTATCCCCCCGCCAAAGACGCGGGTGTCAGTTGAGCGGGTGGCAACTCCCCCCCCCTGGTGGATGACCATGTTGCGGTTATCCTTAAGGATGAAAAGGTTTGAAGCCCAAAGTGGGTTGGTGGGTTCCCCTTACCCACATAACCCTGTTCATGTTGTCCTAAGGGACCAAGTTAATGTCAGACTGCGCTGTGGCACAGTAGTATTGTCATTGGTCACGCATCCTAAAAGATCATATGACACCGGAGTGTGCGGCAGGTACACTGTGTCATTGGTTGTGAATCCCAGAAGACAACATGGCATGGCCGGAATCGTGCCATGCGAAGTTGGAGTCGTTGTACATCATGCAAACATAGTTAGGGGTGTGTGGTAAGTGCATAGCGTGGAGTGTCTTGCCGCTAGTTAGAGTAGTCCTTGCCACAAACACCAACAGGAGGAGCCCTAGAATCAGTTTTAGGGAACCCCACACGACTAGGCCTTTCCCCATCACCAGAAGTTTTTGTGAGTACATGTATACATTCAATTCTCACTCCTACACATACACACATAATTATACATTTAATTCACACTGCGCAACCTTATCCTTCCATGCGGTCCTATTACGGTTGTTCCCCGTGAAATGTCTGTTCAATATTCTGATAAACATGGCTGGCTCTACAACATGAACAGGGAGTTTCATCGCACTTATGAAAGAAGCAGCAACAGAAGCGGCCCTGGTGGTATGCACTCCATGCTGTTGCTCTTGGCTCTCTTACTTCCAACATGTATTTCAAAGACGACTCTTTATAGTGGTGAAAGCCTCGATGCCTAACACTCGCTGTACAGCCAAAACTATGTTCTGACGATGCATAACTGCAACCTATTTCTGGACAATTGGGGCCACGTCCTGGTGTCTTCTAGGACCCATGGAAAGGGACAACACCATCAGGCTGCGATGAATCTTAGGACCCTATAACTTTTGGTGCACATGTTTCCTCCTTTTTACCCTTGAATATACTTGAAATGACTATTTTGGTATTCATAGACGTTCACTTACGTGTGATTCTGGATTCTACCCCCTCAACGTAAAGCATAACGCTCTCTGATCATCAAACATTTGAAATGTTATGCCCCTATACATTAAATTTAATGAAAACTATAGTATGTAAAAGGCTTGAATTGTCAATAAAAATATTTTTTATTGATAGATTTTACCATGGTTGTGGATATCTATTATTTTGGGAATACTAGATGGAACACCACTGCTGCTGTACTGATAACTTGAAATTTGTATTATAAAATAGATGAATATTACATACATATATGTGTTTTATTGGCCATAGTTGCATGTTATTATAATTAAATAGACATAAATAGCTTGTACTATAGTTTGATGATTGTTTTTTAAGTCTATTTATTTTTGCATGACATTTTGACCTTAGTGCACCGAAGATTTATTTTTTGTAGGGCATAACATACTTGGGTAGAAGGCTGTTTAGCCCTTTACTAATTTTTCAGAAAATGTTTCTGAACTTTATAATTTGTTTGACCAGTATTGAGCCAAGAAATAATTTTTAGAGTTAAAAGAATGCCTTTTATGATTTATTTCGCATTTAAAAATGACTTTTTAGCAAATTTGCGTGGCTTCCACATCATTCCGCCTGAATTTTTGTGTGAATGTTTGGCTGCACCAATCATCCGCCATAGCCTAATTACAGCATGGCGATTCGCAATGCCATGATTATCCAATCATTGTCTTGTTATTACCTGGCACAGTTGCTTGAGGAGAAACTTACCTTTGTTTTTTTTCTTTGGCTTTTTTTATGCAATAAATGCACGTGGCAAATCGATAGCTGCGTGCATTTATTCATATCTATGAAAAACATTACTTTATTATAACAAGAAATGCTTACGCGGGGCGATGTGGCACTCTCCTAGCATTCAAAAGGTATATTCTCTCTCTTTTTTAACGCCAATGATTGCATTGTTTTTAGCGTGCAAATACATGGTAGTGCATGATCCGAGGGCGGAGAAAATAAGGAAAATGGCATGGCCAATCAGAAACTGGGATTTTGTATGTGCGTGAAGGAGAGATAAAATGATCTAAGGGCTAGGATTAATCATCATTAAAATGGTGTTATCATGACATCTAGCCGTCCGATTGCGCCCAAATTTTGAGGTTAGGCTTGTCTTTTCACCCTCTACCATCCATACGTTGATTATAAAATAGAGATCAGGAAGAAAGGGAAAACTATTGAGAAAGGTCTTCCCCAACTAGGTGGGCCAGGAAGGACATAGGATTGGCTGCTAAAGTCTACATTTCTAGCTTCAAGGATACAAACTGTAAGTTTCTTCTTCAATATTTGAACATCTTCTTGAATGATTTCAAAACGCCCTTTGAGGTGAAATGTATTGCATGGGCAAAATGTACATGCCCTTTGAAGTGAAATGAATGGTGTTTAGCATTGCATTTTTAGTTTGGTTCAAGATCTGAGATTTAATTCCCAATTCTACACTGTTCTCATCTCATCTAAAATCTAAGATCTAACATGAATGGTGTTTAGCATTGCATTTTTTTTTTGGATCAGGGTCTAATTTCACCTAAAACTGCTTTTCCCCAATTTTTCCCACTTTCTCTCTCTAGGTTATCTTGCCTCCTTTATCCCTCTAGATCTCCAAATTGATTGTTGAAAAATTCAATTCCATGTCTACCGTACCTAAATTAAAATATCCACTAAAAATCTCGGCCATCTTCAAGTCCAATTTCCAAATCAATTGCTTTGCTGATTAATTACCAATTTAAGTACATAAAATTTGCTTGACAAATCACACTGCCTTGCATCTTAGTAATTCGAATTACTTTGACATAGGAATAAAAATCATCACCTCTAAAGTGTTATGACCGAAAATACAAACATCAATATAAAGACTCTAAATACTTTTTAGCAATCGCAAAACAAAGTTAAACATAACCAGGGCACATTAAGGATAAAATTAATTCATTCTTGATATAATTCATAAAAAATATGATAAAAATTCTGGAGAAGTGCCTCCATGTGGTTTGACCCCTTTCTCATCTTATATTTGATAATTAAGAGTAAGGGTAAATAGTGCACATTTTATTGCACAAGCCAAATTCTAAATGTCATTATTAACTGCCTTTTCTTACCCAAATTTAGGCTAGTCATGTGCTGTATCTATTCATCTATCTCTCTTGTCAGGGAGTGAGAGCTCATCCGAGTTCTGTCATCCCTCACGACAACTGTTTATCATCCCTCTTCTCTAGTATTCCTGGTTACTTCAGCTTCCTAGTCACGGCTACCTTTTATTCCTTTTTTATGTACATTATCCTTCAAACAAGTGAAATGTCCTACTGCTACCTGCGATGAATCTCAGCACACAATAAATTTTGGTGCTTGTGTTTCATCTTTTTTACCTTTAATGACGCGTAGTGCAGTGTTCAACCATTGAATTTGTGTCTATGTTATACTGCCCAACGAGCGCCCTTACTCCGCTGCGCCTCGACTAGAACATACGTATTTAGAACGATGGGGGTATTTTTATGAATTAAATACTTATAAATTCTATCTGTTCGCAGCACCTTGGAAGGGAAAAACAGTTTTGAATTTCTCTTAAACATTTTCTAAGGTCAACATGAGAAGATATTTTATATTTATTCCTTAATATGTAGACAATTAGATACATATCTAATTAAATATTATCCATGACAGATAATAAATAATGGATTTCACACTATTATAATTAAGATATACTTAGCATACATTTTTAATCACCGTATTTTCTGGTAGAAATTTCTTAGTTCTGCGGTGGGATTAAATACGATAGACCAAAGAGGTTTATTTGTCTCCTCTTCGTATAAAAAGAGGCCGGGTGCTAGGATCAAAAGGGTTATTTAATTTTTTTTCCTAAGCATCACATTTCTTAAATACACTTCAAAATATCATACGTCGCTGATTGAAAAGGCCTCGTGTGACGAGTGGTCAATTCGATAAAGAGAAGGCACATTGAATTCAGGACTGTTTAGCCTTAGTTTACATTCATATGTGATCTTCTTTGTCCGTAAGAACCGGCATAGGCTGTACTAGGTTATAGAGACTAGAAAAAATTAAACACACTATTTTCATAATAGTGCGTACTGGGATACCTTGCTCTGACTACTGATCTTTCTTATTTCATCACTATCTAAACAACTTTTTAACTCTTATATCCTAATCATCCCATGCGTTTCTATCAAATATGAAGTAACTCAGCACACTAAATTGCTCTAAATATGCAAAGTTTCTACCAGATTATTTTCTTATCTATATTCACACCAACACTTAACCTCCTCATTTAAGGGTCAGAGACGATGAGTGATACACCAAATGGTAATAAATTACTACATAAAGTAGTTTGAAAAGTAGAGAACGAAAGGAGACTGCCGAGAACTTGATAAATAAATAATTTAGAAAAATGTCCACGCTATATTTTAGGTTTTATAGTGTTTATCAGACTTTTGAACTGCAGATGTGACGATGTTAGAGGCAAGTATTCTTTGATGGGAAATATATTTACCTCTTTATATTTCCGTTTTTAGATGTCATGTAAATGTTTTATTTTGTCTGTGATACGTGTTATCCAAGTCAGCTTGAGTTAACCTTATCTCACATTTCCATGAAATTATATCTATTTTTTTATTATCATTTTAGGCTACTTTGCATCATTTCAAACATCAGACTTTACAAATGTGTGTCATTCTTCCTATAATGTATACTCCATTATGATTTCATGTTCACAACTTTATGCTCCTTTAGGTCAAATATCCATTTGAATTTTTTCGAAACTATTTTCTTGGCTTTCATTAACTTTCAGTTATGTGCGCCTTTGGTTTCTACCCCCTCAATAGTTAACATCAGGCTCACTGAACTGCAAATGTTTAAAAGCTTATTCTGCTAGTCATTCAAGTTATTGAAATTATAGTATGTAATACACATGAGTTGTTAATAAAAAAACATCTGTTTATGGATAAATTTTACCATTGTTATGGCTACATATTATCTTGGGAGTTTTAACTAGAAAATCACATTAAATATTCTTACAAAATCAGATAATTTACTAGAACCATATCGGTATAAAAAGGTTTTAAGATAGACCACACTCAAATAGATTGTCCGAGGAAATTATAATTTGAACATTAAAAGAGTGGTTACTTATTAATGTTTTCACACATATAAAAGGGATGAAGATAAAGTTTGCATGTTTCAATTAGGCAGCAAGTTCAGTTCCCTATACAACAAAACCTTCAGGATCATGCATGTGGATGGTCTCCCCCAAATCTCCGTGGAAGAATGTTATGCTTACCTACAACTGCTCCATTGCCAACTAGTCATTAGAAAAAAAAGTGAACACCGATAAAATTGATGTATTTTTCACCAACGGTGAGAAGATTTTATGGAAATCACCTCCTCCTAAGAAGCAATCCTTGCTTTATACTGTGTTTGGCCCACATTTGACGCTAGAGGCTTGTTCTTGAAGTCCGACTTGCATTCGAGACCTCCTGCACACAAATTAAACAAAAACTAAACACCAGAATCTTCAAGATACGCATGTCTTAGGCATGGACACAATCTTGTCTTTGTCCAGTTTTACCGAAAACCTAAACCTAGTCCTGATGTTGGGCCTGGTTTCTCTCGGTCACGCTGACTAGTCAGAGTCAGAAAGGTCAGGTATGGGAGAAAGAGAGAGGGAGACCGAGATAGTGCGAGAGAGAAACCATACGAGAGGGAGAGAATATGAGAGAGACAGGGCAAGATGGAGAGGGGAGAGAGACAGAGAGAGCAAGTGAGTGGGGAGACAGACAAATAGAAAAACAGAGTGCCACAGGGAGATAGACAGATAGTGCGTGAGAGAAAGGGAGGGAGGGTGAAACCATCCCAGGCAGATAATGTTCTTTTTAGCAGGTCTCATCATTGATCTGCCTCGTCCAGATGTTGTGCTCACCTCCAAGATCCCCAGAGCCTCCCATATCCAAAATATGACCATGTTCAACCGCTAACTTTGGTGTATTTTCCACTTCCTCCAGCTCCATTCTTCTTGTCTTTACCCCAGGCGTATCATGTAATTTATGAGTTAACAGATCAGTAATCGATGCCTTCAATATATGACCTTCATCAGGCACCACTTCAGCATCCCAGATCCTAGAGCCCTTTACTCAACTTATAAACCCAAAAAGATGCACCTCCCTATTATTTGATCAAGTTTTGATCTCTCATCAGCGGGAATAAGTACATTACCAAGACATCCAAAATGTAAAGTGGAAAGTCAACAGATTCACCAGTCCATATCTATTCAGTTACCTTTCTATCAATAGCAGAAATTGGGTGATCTAATATAATAATCAAATCATATTTTGCATTCACTGCCTCCGCCATGATTTCCCTGGGCAACCCGCAATTCAACCTTAAGCATCTTGCCCTCTCCATAATCTCCTGCTCATCCGAAAACTAATAAAAAATCTGAGTTCTCGAACTAAGGCCCGTTAAGTTTGCAAGACCTTGATATTCCTCCATGTTCTAGTTCTCAACCTTACCGCATCACTTCTTGAAGCAAGGAAACACCTCCTGGAGAAATCATCACCAATGGTCAATGAATAACAAGCACCTCATCTCGACAACACGTCAACAAGAACCCACACATCAGCATGAATGTAGTATATGAAGTTCAATGTAGTATGGCCCACGCACTGAGCAAGGCTGAAGCTGACTCCCAATAGCCATCAAGTATAATGAGCTAGCCTTATACCTGTCTTAACTTTATAATCTATAACAGTGTTTTCAATTTTAGTTTCAAACACTGTTTCTTAATCATGCGATATCCGCTCATGAGCACTCATTGAATTTAACTTTGATTACATCAGTACCAAGAAAGTTGGAAGATTTCCTTAACCTACAGAAAGAACTCTGACATATGCTTTGGGGTTTCATATCAAAGGCTATCTCCCATGCGGAACGTTTTATCGCTGCCACTAATCTTACGGCCCAAAAAACTTTGCTGCTTGAGATTCATTATTTTTGCCTTCTGATGGCGCGCAGTAAGCGCCAACGGAGACTAAAAATCAATCGACGCGCTGTTTTCCTGGCAACGCATACCGCCGACACCGCGCGCTGACTATTTCTTTGGTATATTATCGTATCGGCTACGGATTTATGTAGAAACCGTTAGACCCATAGCCATAAACGCCATAAGATTTAAGCCCTTGGTCTACAAAATTTGGACAAACTAGGTCAGCTAAGAATACTAATTTTTCCACCTCCGTAAAAATATTTTGAATTTATTTTTATTAAATGTCTTGCGAGAAGTTGTCTTTAATTGATAACTTACACTTTAATATAAGTATCCAAAAAAGGATAAATTAATCATAAATTCACATATTCAATCAATCTTACATTCACATATTCAATAGCAAACAGAAATAAGTAGCTAAGGCTTCTACTTTGTACAAGACTAATCTTATATTCGCGTATTGAACAGTAGCTCGCTGTAAATTCCACCCTTTATCGCTCACGCCCGTCAGGAATTTATGAATTCTTTTGTACTAATCAGATGCCTTAACTACATATATCTGTTCAAACGTGGTCATATCACAAAATATGCAAACCAGCTCACAAAGAATATCACATATTGGCCAACGCATGACAGTTGCACTCTATCCAACTCACGGGATGGGGCGTGGTTTGATCGTGTGGTGCCAACACGGCCCATTTCCACATGAACGCCTCAGAAAATCTATGTATTCATCCTATATTTTGACTAGAGAAAACTATATAGATTGTTCAAATTAGCAAAAAAAGAATAATGTACTTAATAAATTAGACAAAAAAAATTTAATGAACTAAATAAATAAAAACCGGTTGTAGTTATTCCCGCCTATAGAAGACTTATATTTTGGCACAAAGATAGGTGAGAAATTGTAGTTATGACAACTTTGCAGTAGTTTTATTATTATTATTTTTAATTCGACAACGAGGTGTAGTGCATTAGATCAATTTAAAACTTGATTTAATTAGAAACTACCCCGCATTGGGCGTTGGCATTTTTTTCAACTGTTTTGGGGGAGGATTGTTATCCCCCCGCCAAAGACGCGGGTGTCAGTTGAGCGGGTGGCAACTCCCCCCCCCCCCCTGGTGGATGACCATGTTGCGGTTATCCTTAAGGATGAAAAGGTTTGAAGCCCAAAGTGGGTTGGTGGGTTCCCCTTACCCACATAACCCTGTTCATGTTGTCCTAAGGGACCAAGTTAATGTCAGACTGCGCTGTGGCACAATAGTATTGTCATTGGTCACGCATCCTAAAAGATCATATGACACGGCTGCAGTCGTACATCGTGAAGTTAGAGTCATTTTACATCATGAAAATCTAGTCGGCAGTGTGTGACAGGCACGGTGTGTCATTGGTTATGAAATCCCAGAAGACACCATGGCATGGCCGCAATGGTGCCATGTGAAGTTGGACTCGTTGTACATCATGCAAATGTAGTCGGGGGTGTGTGGCAAGTGCATAGCGTGGACTGTCTTGCTGCTAGTAAGAGTATTCCTTGCCCCAAACACCAATTGGAGGAGCCCTAGGAACAACACTGGGGAACCCCACACGACTAGGCCTTTCCCCATCACTAGAACTTTTGTGAGTACAATGTATACATTCAATTCTCACTCCTACACATGCAATACATAATTATACATTTAACTCTAAGAGCTCAACCTTATCCTTTCACATGGTCCTATTCGGGTTGTTCACCGGGAAATGTGTGTTCGATATTCTGGTTAACATGGCTGGCTCTACAACACATTGTTTAATCTCCTACTGACCCAACAAGAACTGGGGGTTTCATTGCACTTATGAAAGAAGCGGCAATGGAAATGGGCCTGGTAGTATGCACTCCATGCTGTCCCTCCTGGCTCTCCTCCTTCTGACTTGTATTGAGAAGACGACTCTTTCTAGCGGTGAAAGCCTCGATGCCCCACACTCGCTGTACAGCCACACCTATGGTCAGACGATCCATGACTGCGACCTACGTCTAGAAAACAGGGGCCACGTCGTGGGGTCTTCTAGGACCCATGGCAAGGGACAACACCATCAGGCTGCGATGAATCTTAGGACCCTATAATTTTTGGTGCACATGTTTCCTCCTTTTTACCCTTGAATATACTTGAAATGACTATTTTGGTATTCATAGACGTTCACTTACGTGTGATTTTGGTATTCATAGACTAAAAATCAATCGACGCGCTGTTTTCCTGGCAACGCATACCGCCGACACCGCGCGCTGACTATTTCTTTGGTATATTATCGTATCGGCTACGGATTTATGAAGAAACCGTTAGACCTATAGCCATAAACGCCATAAGATTTAAGCCCTTGGTCTACAAAATTTGGACAAACTAGGTCAGCTAAGAATACTAATTTTTCCACCTCCGTAAAAATATTTTGAATTTATTTTTATTAAATGTCTTGCGAGAAGTTGTCTTTAATTGATAACTTACACTTTAATATAAGTATCCAAAAAAGGATAAATTAATCATAAATTCACATATTCAATCAATCTTACATTCACATATTCAATAGCAAACAGAAATAAGTAGCTAAGGCTTCTACTTTGTACAAGACTAATCTTATATTCGCGTATTGAACAGTAGCTCTCTGTAAATTCCACCTTTATCGCCACGCCACAGGAATTCATGAATTCTTTGTACGAATCAGATGCCTTAACTACATACATCTGTTCAAACGTGGTCATATCACAAAATATGCAAACCAGCTCACAAAGAATATCACATATGAAGACAAAGATTCAGACTTCAGTTCGTTATTTCTGTTTCAGGTACGATCCTGGCCGTTCATCAACTTGAGTTATAACGGCGATGGGAGCTCCACGTGGATGCCAGCTCATACTCAGTGGGGCCGTTGCAACAACCTCGTGCAGCACGTGGAGTGCCAGCTCATGATTCGAGAGACAGTCTCGTTCTTGCTTCTTTCCTTTCTTTTAATAGACGCTCTATAAATAAGAGCTACGTGCTCGATGTAATGTCATGCCGAACACTTTTCTTGAACCTCAAGTTTGTTTTCTCGAATCTGGTCGTGTTGTGGTCGCTGCGAGGAGGGAGCACCTCGCTAAAGAGTCTACAACATATTGGCCAACGCATGACAGTTGCACTCTATCCAACTCACGGGATGGGGTGTGGTTTGATCGTGTGGTGCCAACACGGCCCATTTCCACATGAACGCCTCAGAAAATCTATGTATTCATCCTATATTTTGACTAGAGAAAACTATATAGATTGTTCAAATTAGCAAAAAAAGAATAATGTACTTAATAAATTAGACAAAAAAAATTTAATGAACTAAATTAATAAAAACCGGTTGTAGTTATACCCGTTTATAATATACTTATATTTCAGCTGTGCAGTAGTTTTATTATTATTATTTTTAATTCGACAACAAGGTGTAATGCATTAGATCAATTTAAAACTTGATTTAATTAGAAACTACCCCGCATTGGGCGTTGGCATTTTTCCCCACTGTTTTGGGGGACGATGGTTACCCCCCGCCAAAGACGCGGGTGTCAGTTGAGCGGGTGGCAACTCCCCCCCTGGTGGATGACCGTGTTGCGGTCATCCTCAAGGATGAGAAGGTTTGAAGCCCAAAGTGGGGTGGTGGGTTCCGCTTACCCACATAACCCTGTTCATGTTGTCATAAGGGACCAAGTTAACATCAGACTTCGTGGCGATGCAGCAGTGTTGTCATTCGTAATGCATCCTAAAAGATAGTATGACACGGCTGTAGTCGTACATCGCGAAGTTGGAGTCGTTTTATATCATGAAAATGTAGTCGGCGGTGTGCGGCAGGTACACTGTGTCATTGGTTATGAATCCCAGAAGACAACATGGCATGGCCGGAATCGTGCCATGCGAAGTTGGAGTCGTTGTACATCATGCAAACATAGTTAGGGGTGTGTGGTAAGTGCATAGCGTGGAGTGTCTTGCCGCTAGTTAGAGTAGTCCTTGCCACAAACGCCAACAGGAGGAGCCCTAGAAACAGTTTTAGGGAACCCCACACGACTAGGCCTTTCCCCATCACCAGAAGTTTTTGTGAGTACATGTATACATTCAATTCTCACTCCTACACATACACACATAATTATACATTTAATTCACACTGCACAACCTTATCCTTCCATGCGGTCCTATTACGGTTGTTCCCCGTGAAATGTCTGTTCAATATTCTGATAAACATGGCTGGCTCTACAACATGAACAGGGAGTTTCATCGCACTTATGAAAGAAGCAGCAACGGAAGCGGCCCTGGTGGTATGCACTCCATGCTGTTGCTCTTGGCTCTCTTACTTCCAACATGTATTTCAAAGACGACTCTTTATAGTGGTGAAAGCCTCGATGCCTAACACTCGCTGTACAGCCAAAACTACGTTCTGACGATGCATAACTGCAACCTATTTCTGGACAATTGGGGCCACGTCCTGGTGTCTTCTAGGACCCATGGAAAGGGACAACACCATCAGGCTGCGATGAATCTTAGGACCCTATAACTTTTGGTGCACATGTTTCCTCCTTTTTACCCTTGAATATACTTGAAATGACTATTTTGGTATTCATAGACGTTCACTTACGTGTGATTCTGGATTCTACCCCCTCAACGTAAAGCATAACGCTCTCTGATCGTCAAACATTTGAAATGTTATGCCCCTATACATTAAATTTAATGAAAACTATAGTATGTAAAAGGCTTGAATTGTCAATAAAAATATTTTTTATTGATAGATTTTACCATGGTTGTGGATATCTATTATTTTGGGAATACTAGATGGAACACCACTGCTGCTGTACTGATAACTTGAAATTTGTATTATAAAATAGATGAATATTACATACATATATGTGTTTTATTGGCCATAGTTGCATGTTATTATAATTAAATAGACATAAATAGCTTGTACTATAGTTTGATGATTGTTTTTTAAGTCTATTTATTTTTGCATGACATTTTGATCTTAGTGCACCGAAGATTTATTTTTTGTAGGGCATAACATACTTGGGTAGAAGGCTGTTTAGCCCTTTACTAATTTTTCAGAAAATGTTTCTGAACTTTATAATTTGTTTGACCAGTATTGAGCCAAGAAATAATTTTTAGAGTTAAAAGAATGCCTTTTATGATTTATTTCGCATTTAAAAATGACTTTTTAGCAAATTTGCGTGGCTTCCACATCATTCCGCCTGAATTTTTGTGTGAATGTTTGGCTGCACCAATCATCCGCCATAGCCTAATTACAGCATGGCGATTCGCAATGCCATGATTATCCAATCATTGTCTTGTTATTACCTGGCACAGTTGCTTGAGGAGAAACTTACCTTTGTTTTTTTTCTTTGGCTTTTTTTATGCAATAAATGCACGTGGCAAATCGATAGCTGCGTGCATTTATTCATATCTATGAAAAACATTACTTTATTATAACAAGAAATGCTTACGCGGGGCGATGTGGCACTCTCCTAGCATTCAAAAGGTATATTCTCTCTCTTTTTTAACGCCAATGATTGCATTGTTTTTAGCGTGCAAATACATGGTAGTGCATGATCCGAGGGCGGAGAAAATAAGGAAAATGGCATGGCCAATCAGAAACTGGGATTTTGTATGTGCGTGAAGGAGAGATAAAATGATCTAAGGGCTAGGATTAATCATCATTAAAATGGTGTTATCATGACATCTAGCCGTCCGATTGCGCCCAAATTTTGAGGTTAGGCTTGTCTTTTCACCCTCTACCATCCATACGTTGATTATAAAATAGAGATCAGGAAGAAAGGGAAAACTATTGAGAAAGGTCTTCCCCAACTAGGTGGGCCAGGAAGGACATAGGATTGGCTGCTAAAGTCTACATTTCTAGCTTCAAGGATACAAACTGTAAGTTTCTTCTTCAATATTTGAACATCTTCTTGAATGATTTCAAAACGCCCTTTGAGGTGAAATGTATTGCATGGGCAAAATGTACATGCCCTTTGAAGTGAAATGAATGGTGTTTAGCATTGCATTTTTAGTTTGGTTCAAGATCTGAGATTTAATTCCCAATTCTACACTGTTCTCATCTCATCTAAAATCTAAGATCTAACATGAATGGTGTTTAGCATTGCATTTTTTTTTTGGATCAGGGTCTAATTTCACCTAAAACTGCTTTTCCCCAATTTTTCCCACTTTCTCTCTCTAGGTTATCTTGCCTCCTTTATCCCTCTAGATCTCCAAATTGATTGTTGAAAAATTCAATTCCATGTCTACCGTACCTAAATTAAAATATCCACTAAAAATCTCGGCCATCTTCAAGTCCAATTTCCAAATCAATTGCTTTGCTGATTAATTACCAATTTAAGTACATAAAATTTGCTTGATAAATCACACTGCCTTGCATCTTAGTAATTCGAATTACTTTGACATAGGAATAAAAATCATCACCTCTAAAGTGTTATGACCGAAAATACAAACATCAATATAAAGACTCTAAATACTTTTTAGCAATTGCAAAACAAAGTTAAACATAACCAGGGCACATTAAGGATAAAATTAATTCATTCTTGATATAATTCATAAAAAATATGATAAAAATTCTGGAGAAGTGCCTCCATGTGGTTTGACCCCTTTCTCATCTTATATTTGATAATTAAGAGTAAGGGTAAATAGTGCACATTTTATTGCACAAGCCAAATTCTAAATGTCATTATTAACTGCATTTTCTTACCCAAATTTAGGCTAGTCATGTGCTGTATCTATTCATCTATCTCTCTTGTCAGGGAGTGAGAGCTCATCCGAGTTCTGTCATCCCTCACGACAACTGTTTATCATCCCTCTTCTCTAGTATTCCTGGTTACTTCAGCTTCCTAGTCACGGCTACCTTTTATTCCTTTTTTATGTACATTATCCTTCAAACAAGTGAAATGTCCTACTGCTACCTGCGATGAACCTCAGCACACAATAAATTTTGGTGCTTGTGTTTCATCTTTTTTACCTTTAATGACGCGTAGTGCAGTGTTCAACCATTGAATTTGTGTCTATGTTATACTGCCCAACGAGCGCCCTTACTCCGCTGCGCCTCGACTAGAACATACGTATTTAGAACGATGGGGGTATTTTTATGAATTAAATACTTATAAATTCTATCTGTTCGCAGCACCTTGGAAGGGAAAAACAGTTTTGAATTTCTCTTAAACATTTTCTAAGGTCAACATGAGAAGATATTTTATATTTATTCCTTAATATGTAGACAATTAGATACATATCTAATTAAATATTATCCATGACAGATAATAAATAATGGATTTCACACTATTATAATTAAGATATACTTAGCATACATTTTTAATCACCGTATTTTCTGGTAGAAATTTCTTAGTTCTGCGGTGGGATTAAATACGATAGACCAAAGAGGTTTATTTGTCTCCTCTTCGTATAAAAAGAGGCCGGGTGCTAGGATCAAAAGGGTTATTTAATTTTTTTTCCTAAGCATCACATTTCTTAAATACACTTCAAAATATCATACGTCGCTGATTGAAAAGGCCTCGTGTGACGAGTGGTCAATTCGATAAAGAGAAGGCACATTGAATTCATGACTGTTTAGCCTTAGTTTACATTCATATGTGATCTTCTTTGTCCATAAGAACCGGCATAGGCTGTACTAGGTTATAGAGACTAGAAAAAATTAAACACACTATTTTCATAATAGTGCGTACTGGGATACCTTGCTCTGACTACTGATCTTTCTTATTTCATCACTATCTAAACAACTTTTTAACTCTTATATCCTAATCATCCCATGCGTTTCTATCAAATATGAAGTAACTCAGCACACTAAATTGCTCTAAATATGCAAAGTTTCTACCAGATTATTTTCTTATCTATATTCACACCAACACTTAACCTCCTCATTTAAGGGTCAGAGACGATGAGTGATACACCAAATGGTAATAAATTACTACATAAAGTAGTTTGAAAAGTAGAGAACGAAAGGAGACTGCCGAGAACTTGATAAATAAATAATTTAGAAAAATGTCCACGCTATATTTTAGGTTTTAAAGTGTTTATCAGACTTTTGAACTGCAGATGTGACGATGTTAGAGGCAAGTATTCTTTGATGGGAAATATACTTACCTCTTTATATTTCCGTTTTTAGATGTCATGTAAATGTTTTATTTTGTCTGTGATACGTGTTATCCAAGTCAGCTTGAGTTAACCTTATCTCACATTTCCATGAAATTATATCTATTTTTTTATTATCATTTTAGGCTACTTTGCATCATTTCAAACATCAGACTTTACAAATGTGTGTCATTCTTCCTATAATGTATACTCCATTATGATTTCATGTTCACAACTTTATGCTCCTTTAGGTCAAATATCCATTTGAATTTTTTCGAAACTATTTTCTTGGCTTTCATTAACTTTCAGTTATGTGCGCCTTTGGTTTCTACCCCCTCAATAGTTAACATCAGGCTCACTGAACTGCAAATGTTTAAAAGCTTATTCTGCTAGTCATTCAAGTTAATGAAATTATAGTATGTAATACACATGAGTGGTTGATAAAAAACATCTGTTTATTGACAAATTTTACCATTGTTATGGCTGCATATTATCTTGGGAGTTTTAACTAGAAAATCACATTAAATATTCTTACAGAATCAGATAATTTACTTGAACCATATCGGTATAAAAAGGTTTTAAGATAGACCACAATCAAATAGATTGTCCGAGGAAATTATAATTTGAACATTAAAAGAGTGGTTACTTATTAATGTTTTCACACATATAAAAGGGATGAAGATAAAGTTTGCATGTTTCAATTAGGCAGCAAGTTCAGTTCCCTATACAACAAAACCTTCAGGATCATGCATGTGGATGGTCTCCCCCAAATCTCCGTGGAAGAATGTTATGCTTACCTACAACTGCTCCATTGCCAACTAGTCATTAGAAAAAAGAGTGAACACCGATAAAATTGATGTATTTTTCACCAACGGTGAGAAGATTTTATGGAAATCACCTCCTCCTAAGAAGCAATCCTTGCTTTATACTGTGTTTGGCCCACGTTTGACGCTAGAGGCTTTTTCTTGAAGTCCGACTTGCATCCGAGACCTCCTGCACACAAATTAAACAAAAACTAAACACCAGAATCTTCAAGGTACGCATGTCTTAGGCATGGACACAATCTTGTCTTTGTCCAGTTTTACCGAAAACCTAAACCTAGTCCTGATGTTGGGCCTGGTTTCTCTCGGTCACGCTGACTAGTCAGAGTCAGAAAGGTCAGGCATGGGAGAAAGAGAGAGGGAGACTGAGATAGTGCAAGAGAGAAACCATACG
Source organism: Wolffia australiana (assembly GCF_029677425.1). Classification (NCBI taxonomy): domain Eukaryota; kingdom Viridiplantae; phylum Streptophyta; class Magnoliopsida; order Alismatales; family Araceae; genus Wolffia; species Wolffia australiana. The sequence continues at coordinate 11,361,088 of NC_135837.1, read as the reverse complement.
AGAGGGAGAGAATATGAGAGAGACAGGGCAAGATGGAGAGGGGAGAGAGACAGAGAGAGCAAGTGAGTGGGGAGACAGACAAATAGAAAAACAGAGTGCCACAGGGAGATAGACAGATAGTGCGTGAGAGAAAGGGAGGGAGGGTGAAACCATCCCAGGCAGATAATGTTCTTTTTAGCAGGTCTCATCATTGATCTGCCTCGTCCAGATGTTGTGCTCACCTCCAAGATCCCCAGAGCCTCCCATATCCAAAATATGACCATGTTCAACCGCTAACTTTGGTGTATTTTCCACTTCCTCCAGCTCCATTCTTCTTGTCTTTACCCCAGGCGTATCATGAAATTTATGAGTTAACAGATCAATAATCGATGCCTTCAATATATGACCTTCATCAGGCACCACTTCAGCATCCCAGATCCTAGAGCCCTTTACTCAACTTATAAACCCAAAAAGATGCACCTCCCTATTATTTGATCAAGTTTTGATCTCTCATCAGCGGGAATAAGTACATTACCAAGACATCCAAAAATGTGTAAAGTGGAAAGTCAACAGATTCACCAGTCCATATCTATTCAGTTACCTTTCTATCAATAGCAGAAATTGGGTGATCTAATATAATAATCAAATCATATTTTGCATTCACTGCCTCCGCCATGATTTCCCTGGGCAACCCGCAATTCAACCTTAAGCATCTTGCCCTCTCCATAATCTCCTGCTCATCCGAAAACTAATAAAAAATCTGAGTTCTCGAACTAAGGCCCGTTAAGTTTGCAAGACCTTGATATTCCTCCATGTTCTAGTTCTCAACCTTACCGCATCACTTCTTGAAGCAAGGAAACACCTCCTGGAGAAATCATCACCAATGGTCAATGAATAACAAGCACCTCATCTCGACAACACGTCAACAAGAACCCACACATCAGCATGAATGTAGTATATGAAGTTCAATGTAGTATGGCCCACGCACTGAGCAAGGCTGAAGCTGACTCCCAATAGCCATCAAGTATAATGAGCTAGCCTTATACCTGTCTTAACTTTATAATCTATAACAGTGTTTTCAATTTTAGTTTCAAACACTGTTTCTTAATCATGCGATATCCGCTTCATGAGCACTCTCCATTGGAATTTAACTTTTGATTACATCAGTACCAAGAAAGTTGGAAGATTTCCTTAACCTACAGAAAGAACTCTGACATATGCTTTGGGGTTTCATATCAAAGGCTATCTCCCATGCGGAACGTTTTATCGCTGCCACTAATCTTACGGCCCAAAAAACTTTGCTGCTTGAGAATCATTATTTTTTCCTTCTGATGGCGCGCAGTAAGCGCCAACGGAGACTAAAAATCAATCGATGCGCTGTTTTCCTGGCAACGCATACCGCCGACACCGCGCGCTGACTATTTCTTTGGTATATTATCGTATCGGCTACAGATTTATGTAGAAACTGTTAGACCCATAGCTATAAACGCCATAAGAATTTAAGCCCTTGGTCTACAAAATTTGGACAAACTAGGTCAGCTAAGAATACTAATTTTTCCACCTCCGTAAAAATATTTTGAATTTATTTTTATTAAATGTCTTGCGAGAAGTTGTCTTTAATTGATAACTTACACTTTAATATAAGTATCCAAAAAAGGATAAAGTAATCATAAATTCACATATTCAATTAATCTTACATTCACATATTCAATAGCAAACAGAAATAAGTAGCTAAGGCTTCTGCTTTGTACAAGACTAATCTTATATTCGCGTATTGAACAGTAGCTCGCTGTAAATTCCACCCTTTATCGCTCACGCTCGTCAGGAATTTATGAATTCTTTGTACGAATCAGATGCCTTAACTACATATATCTGTTCAAACGTGGTCATATCACAAAATATGCAAACCAGCTCACAAGAATATCACATATTGGCCAACGCATGACAGTTGCACTCTATCCAACTCACGGGATGGGGCGTGGTTTGATCGTGTGGTGCCAACACGGCCCATTTCCACATGAACGCCTCAGAAAATCTATGTATTTATCCTATATTTTGACTAGAGAAAACTATATAGATTGTTCAAATTAGCAAAAAAAGAATAATGTACTTAATAAATTAGACAAAAAAAATTTAATGAACTAAATAAATAAAAACCGTTTGTAGTTATTCCCGCCTATAGAAGACTTATATTTCGGCACAAAGATAGGTGAGAAATTGTAGTTATGACAACTTTGCAGTAGTTTTATTATTATTATTTTTAATTCGACAACGAGGTGTAGTGCATTAGATCAATTTAAAACTTGATTTAATTAGAAACTACCCCGCATTGGGCGTTGGCATTTTTTTCAACTGTTTTGGGGGACGATTGTTATCCCCCCGCCAAAGACGCGGGTGTCAGTTGAGCGGGTGGCAACTCCCCCCCCCCTAGTGGATGACCATGTTGCGGTTATCCTTAAGGATGAAAAGGTTTGAAGCCCAAAGTGGGTTGGTGGGTTCCCCTTACCCACATAACCCTGTTCATGTTGTCCTAAGGGACCAAGTTAATGTCAGACTGCGCTGTGGCACAATAGTATTGTCATTGGTCACGCATCCTAAAAGATCATATGACACGGCTGCAGTCGTACATCGTGAAGTTAGAGTCATTTTACATCATGAAAATCTAGTCGGCAGTGTGTGACAGGCACGGTGTGTCATTGGTTATGAAATCCCAGAAGACACCATGGCATGGCCGCAATGGTGCCATGTGAAGTTGGACTCGTTGTACATCATGCAAATGTAGTCGGGGGTGTGTGGCAAGTGCATAGCGTGGACTGTCTTGCTGCTAGTAAGAGTATTCCTTGCCCCAAACACCAATTGGAGGAGCCCTAGGAACAACACTGGGGAACCCCACACGACTAGGCCTTTCCCCATCACCAGAACTTTTGTGAGTACAATGTATACATTCAATTCTCACTCCTACACATGCAATACATAATTATACATTTAACTCTAAGAGCTCAACCTTATCCTTTCACATGGTCCTATTCGGGTTGTTCACCGGGAAATGTGTGTTCGATATTCTGGTTAACATGGCTGGCTCTACAACACATTGTTTAATCTCCTACTGACCCAACAAGAACTGGGGGTTTCATTGCACTTATGAAAGAAGCGGCAATGGAAATGGGCCTGGTAGTATGCACTCCATGCTGTCCCTCCTGGCTCTCCTCCTTCTGACTTGTATTGCGAAGACGACTCTTTCTAGCGGTGAAAGCCTTGATGCCCCACACTCGCTGTACAGCCACACCTATGGTCAGACGATCCATGACTGCGACCTACGTCTAGAAAACTGGGGCCACGTCGTGGGGTCTTCTAGGACCCATGGCAAGGGACAACACCATCAGGCTACGATGAATCTTAGGACCCTATAACTTTTGGTGCACATGTTTCCTCCTTTTTACCCTTGAATATACTTGAAATGACTATTTTGGTATTCATAGACGTTCACTTACGTGTGATTTTGGTATTCATAGACTAAAAATCAATCGACGCGCTGTTTTCCTGGCAACGCATACCGCCGACACCGCGCGCTGACTATTTCTTTGGTATATTATCGTATCGGCTACGGATTTATGTAGAAACCGTTAGACCCATAGCCATAAACGCCATAAGATTTAAGCCCTTGGTCTACAAAATTTGGACAAACTAGGTCAGCTAAGAATACTAATTTTTCCACCTCCGTAAAAATATTTTGAATTTATTTTTATTAAATGTCTTGCGAGAAGTTGTCTTTAATTGATAACTTACACTTTAATATAAGTATCCAAAAAAGGATAAATTAATCATAAATTCACATATTCAATCAATCTTACATTCACATATTCAATAGCAAACAGAAATAAGTAGCTAAGGCTTCTACTTTGTACAAGACTAATCTTATATTCGCGTATTGAACAGTAGCTCGCTGTAAATTCCACCCTTTATCGCTCACGCTCGTCAGGAATTTATGAATTCTTTGTACGAATCAGATGCCTTAACTACATACATCTGTTCAAACGTGGTCATATCACAAAATATGCAAACCAGCTCACAAAGAATATCACATATGAAGACAAAGATTCAGACTTCAGTTCGTTATTTCTGTTTCAGGTACGATCGTGGCCGTTCATCAACTTGAGTTATAACGGCGATGGGAGCTCCACGTGGATGCCAGCTCATACTCAGTGGGGCCGTTGCAACAACCTCGTGCAGCACGTGGAGTGCCAGCTCATGATTCGAGAGACAGTCTCGTTCTTGCTTCTTTCCTTTCTTTTAATAGACGCTCTATAAATAAGAGCTACGTGCTCGATGTAATGTCATGCCGAACACTTTTCTTGAACCTCAAGTTTGTTTTCTCGAATCTGGTCGTGTTGTGGTCGCTGCGAGGAGGGAGCACCTCGCTAAAGAGTCTACAACATATTGGCCAACGCATGACAGTTGCACTCTATCCAACTCACGGGATGGGGTGTGGTTTGATCGTGTGGTGCCAACACGGCCCATTTCCACATGAACGCCTCAGAAAATCTATGTATTCATCCTATATTTTGACTAGAGAAAACTATATAGATTGTTCAAATTAGCAAAAAAAGAATAATGTACTTAATAAATTAGACAAAAAAAATTTAATGAACTAAATTAATAAAAACCGGTTGTAGTTATACCCGTTTATAATATACTTATATTTCAGCTGTGCAGTAGTTTTATTATTATTATTTTTAATTCGACAACGAGGTGTAGTGCATTAGATCAATTTAAAACTTGATTTAATTAGAAACTACCCCGCAATGGGCGTTGGCATTTTTCCCCATTGTTTTGGGGGACGATTGTTATCCCCCCGCCAAAGACGCGGGTGTCAGTTGAGCGGGTGGCAACTCCCCCCCCCTGGTGGATGACCATGTTGCGGTTATCCTTAAGGATGAAAAGGTTTGAAGCCCAAAGTGGGTTGGTGGGTTCCCCTTACCCACATAACCCTGTTCATGTTGTCCTAAGGGACCAAGTTAATGTCAGACTGCGCTGTGGCACAGTAGTATTGTCATTGGTCACGCATCCTTAAAGATCATATGACACCGGAGTGTGCGGCAGGTACACTGTGTCATTGGTTGTGAATCCCAGAAGACAACATGGCATGGCCGGAATCGTGCCATGCGAAGTTGGAGTCGTTGTACATCATGCAAACATAGTTAGGGGTGTGTGGTAAGTGCATAGCGTGGAGTGTCTTGCCGCTAGTTAGAGTAGTCCTTGCCACAAACACCAACAGGAGGAGCCCTAGAAACAGTTTTAGGGAACCCCACACGACTAGGCCTTTCCCCATCACCAGAAGTTTTTGTGAGTACATGTATACATTCAATTCTCACTCCTACACATACACACATAATTATACATTTAATTCACACTGCGCAACCTTATCCTTCCATGCGGTCCTATTACGGTTGTTCCCCGTGAAATGTCTGTTCAATATTCTGATAAACATGGCTGGCTCTACAACATGAACAGGGAGTTTCATCGCACTTATGAAAGAAGCAGCAACGGAAGCGGCCCTGGTGGTATGCACTCCATGCTGTTGCTCTTGGCTCTCTTACTTCCAACATGTATTTCAAAGACGACTCTTTATAGTGGTGAAAGCCTCGATGCCTAACACTCGCTGTACAGCCAAAACTACGTTCTGACGATGCATAACTGCAACCTATTTCTGGACAATTGGGGCCACGTCCTGGTGTCTTCTAGGACCCATGGAAAGGGACAACACCATCAGGCTGCGATGAATCTTAGGACCCTATAACTTTTGGTGCACATGTTTCCTCCTTTTTACCCTTGAATATACTTGAAATGACTATTTTGGTATTCATAGACGTTCACTTACGTGTGATTTTGGATTCTACCTCCTCAACGTAAAGCATAACGCTCTCTGATCGTCAAACATTTGAAATGTTATGCCCCTATACATTAAATTTAATGAAAACTATAGTATGTTACATGCTTAAATTGTAAATAAAAATATTTTTCATTGATTGATTTTACCATGTTGTGGATATCTATTATTTTGGGGATACTAAATGGAACACCACGTCAAATCTACTTAGGGTTCCAATAATTTTTTAAAAACATATCTGTAAAAAAGGGTTTTAAGATAAACCACAACTGCAGCTCTGTTCTCGAACACCCACTTTTATAAAGCAGCATGCTTCCCTGCAAGAATATTCAATCACTTGCATGTGTAGTTCTTGACCAATTCTCGATTTTCCATGACATTTGCCCTCAACCATTTCTCCTTCGCAAGACAACCTAGTTGCTTCTTTGAATGAAGTTGTCTCACCTCATTCTACTACCTCCTGCAACTAGGTTAAACAAAGGAAAAACAACAAAGTATTTTACATGTACAAGTCTTACTGAAGAACACTGATAAATCCAAAATGATAGTAATATATATGTGCAATTTCAGCTAATTTATGTACTTCTTTATCTTTATCTGGATATATTATCAACATTTATGTTAAGTTGTGAAACATCATGAAACAAAATCACTTTTTTCTAATTTGGAGTTAATTATTATCATTTGTGGGACTAACCCCACTTAACTCAATGAGTTAAGTGGAATGAATCTCACTCTCTTCTTAGTTTATGTGGAAGATGCAGGAATTAGGTGAAACTTTCATGAATAAAGGGGATAATTAAATGAAGAGGAAGCTATTTGGACCAGAGGAGCAGGCTCAGCCACAACCCTGGGCCAAGAAAGAAGGCCCAAAGCAAGACAGTTGGCTCTAGTCTAAAGGCCCACTAAGGAAGCTCCACTAAGCCCACTATGAGAGGCATGTTGGGCCAAAGAAAGGAGGGCAAGGGGAAGGTCCAGTCATGATTATTTATGAATATTTCAGGGGCTTAAATGATGATTGGAGGACAACCTTGGACGTGGATCCAAGCTAGAGAAGAAGATCCAGCCATTCAATCCACAAAACATCCAAGGGTGGAGACTTAAAGATAGCACCTTTAATGCTAATTAAGGAGAGAAGCCTTGAACGTCCAGGGGGTATTTCAAAGGTCTCAATGCTGATTGGAGGACCATAATGGACGTGGATCATGACCCTGAAAAGAAGATCTGGCCATCCATTGTATTAAAAATCCAATGGCTCTCCTTTGCTCTCTCTCCCTATATAAACCCCTTCACCCTATTGTAAAATTCATCTTGTGATTCAATCCAAAGTGCAATTGAGTCATAGATCCATTCACCTCAGTGAGTGCCAGGCTGAGCAGGAAGCATCCAGGGCTGAAGAAGCTGGTGGAAAGGAGAAGAAGAAGTCCCTTGGACCTTAGCGGGTGTGACAAACAGGTTACCTTCTTATTTCTCCTTTTTTATTCTTTTCTGTTCGTCTTTTGTCTTTTAGTTAGTCTTGGATCAGCTAGACAATATCCAGACGGTTCCAGTGCATCCAACCACGCTCTAAAATTCGTTCTAGAACTCATTCTAGAGTGATTTTAGTACAGTTCATTTTTTCTCTCTCCTCCACCAAGGCACCTTCCCCATTTGGCATCCGAACTTAGCCAAATTTCGACTAAGTCCAGAGCGCCAAACTGTTTCATTTCCTATTTTGTTTTAGCTTTCAAATACTCCTAAAAAATACAAAAAAATTATTTTCTGCCTATTAATATTATTATAATATTATAATAATATTTTGTTTTTCTTTGTTATATATTTTTATTTCAATTAGTTATTTATCTTCATATGTAGTAAACCTACCTCTAAAATTATTAAAAAATACATAACTAAAGCACAAATTCCTAAGAAAAAAACCCTTGCTCCATGTGGATCGACCCTTACTCTCCCTACGCTAGTAAGGTTATTATAAATTTTTGTTGTTTTAATTCGGATAAACCAACGACACTAATTAGTGAAGTTAACTCATCACTAATTACCCCAAAATCTGAATTATCAGACGCAGTCTGGACTCTGTTCGCTGTGTGAGAGTGAGAGGTGGGAGACAGACATAGTGAGAGATAGAGAGAGACAGGAAGACATACAAATAGACAAACAGATAGGTGAACAAACAAATAAATAGAGGGCATGATTTAGAGGGTGAGATAAGGTGAAACCTTTCCTAGTTGACAGTATCCTTTTTAGCAGGTCTCATCACCCATCGGCATCGTCTCGATGTCATGCTCACCTCCGATAACTCAAGAGTAGGGTTGGGTGACCTAATAATCAACTAAATTGATGCCTTCACTGCCTCCGCCAAGAACTCCTTGGGCAACTGGAACTCAACCTTATGCATCGCGGCCTCTCCATAATCTAGTGCTCATCTTAAAACTGATGGAAATCTGAGTTATTGAACTCCATCCCGTTATAAGTTTGCAATACCTTGATCTTCCTTCATGTTTTCATTCTGAACCTTGGCACACCAATTCTTGAACCAAGAAAACACCTCAGGGAGAAATCATCAACAAAGGTCCAGAAAAACAAGCACCCCGTCTCGACATCACATTAGCATGAGTGTAGTCTATGGTGTTTGAAACAGTATGGCCCATCTACTAATCAAGGCTGAAACTGACTCCCAATAGCCATCAAATTTATTAAATTATCTCTATACATTCTATAAACTTTCTAATCTATAACGCTGTGTTCAAACCTAGTTTTAAGAACTATTGTTTACACGTGCAACATACACTTTATGTGTACTCTCAGTTGGAATTTAACTTTTGATCACATCAGTACCAAGAAATTTGGAAGATTTCCTTAACCTATGAGAAAGAACTATGACACATGAAACAATTCACAGCTTTTCCGTCGAGTACAGAAATAGTTACCTGATTCTAAAAAATTGTCCATCATGCACGAACCATGACAAATTAAAACAATTGTCTACCCTTATCTAAGTGTTTTGGCTACTTCCCATTCTCAAAAGTTTTTTAAGTTGGAATTCAATCAGGTAAATGGTGATAACCATGAGTTATGAAACTGAAGGTTGAATTATTTATTTTTATTTAGCAGAGGAACTTCAAAATATTTATATTTTATGATTTTTTATATGCAAAATATGATGTCTATCAAACCTCATATTATATATAAAGACTAAATAAAATTCAGACCAAAATCTATCAATAAATTGTTCCGAATAAATTTGGTATCTATTTTGCCGTTGAGGCTAAAAATAATGTTTCAGAAATCTATTGTGGCAAAGAACTTCAGGAAAACCAAATAGTTATGGCATAATACTTTGGACCCACCATTACGTATCTTTACTGGTAAAGAACAAAGGTTAAGTGTAATATCATTCTTCTTATCCCACTTATATTGAGTTCTTATTTATTTACCTTCATAAATACATCCATTAAAATTCTAAAAGGGTAAAATAATGAAATGGTGCGCAAAGAGGTTGGCAACGCCAGATGTCACGCCACACGTCACGGTGATGGCACCGCGATGGATGACGTTATAGTAATGGTGAAGAAAGTCTAGGCCCGTGAAGGTGACGGTGATGGTGACTAAATATGCACAACGGTGAGGTGACGGTGATGATGACAGAGGTCCTCGGACGGGTGACGTGACAGGGTGGACGTCACGGATGACATCGGTGACGGATTTGTAAAGACATTAAAAAAATTCAAATAAAATCTTGAAAAATTATCTCCTCAAGAGGGAGAGAGAAAGAACTGATCTTTGAACTTTCATCACCTGTGGCGGTGACGCAGTCCGCTGACGGGTTGATAACGGGATGACACGTGCGGTGACGTGGGACGGGAAGGCGATGGATTTTTCAAAAAACCTGGGACGTGTGACAGGACGCGTACGTGAGGAAATACTGATCACGTCTTCTTTCGTCACCGTTCGTCATCCATCCCGTCACACCCCAGACGTGCTATTCCCTACTAGGGTTCGCCCAACCGATATCCCTCCGATATCAGATATCGGACAACCGAGATCCGACATCCGGCAGAAAACCGGGACGGTGTCTGATATCGGATATCGGTCGATATCCGTTCTTTAGGCGTAGACGGATATCAATAGGAGATATCGAGGGGTGAGAACGAAATGGGTATCGGATACCAGATATCAAATTTTGATATCCGGATATTGGAGCCAGTATCCGGATATCGATATCCGGTATCGATAGTGAAAAATAAGCTTTTCCATATCAATATATGACTTATGTACATCACCGTCGAATGGTTTTAGCGTAGTTTCAATCTCAGTTAATATATAGAGTGCAAAAATTTTATTTTCTTCCATGTGGGATAGCAGGATTTGAAATTTAATGTAAACTCAGAATCCCGTTATCCCACATGTAAGAAATTAGAAATCCTTCTCTGTATATTTTAAATGAGTCTGACTAAACATTAAATGGTAAAATTACTTTTTAATGTATTCCCGCTGTATTTAATGGCCCTTATATTTTTTCATTATTTAATATATTATCACATCGCCCAATAAATAGAAGTAAAAAGTTCTATTTTCTTCCATACGGGATAAAGGGATTCGGAGTTTCACACCAAACCCGAATCCTGTTATCCCAAATGGAAGAAATTGAAAACATTTGGCTGTATGTATTAAACGAGATGTGTAATTAATCAGAGAGCTCACTTGTTACTCTCTTACCCACGTGAATGCATTCTTATCGCTGAACATTTATCAGTTAATAATATCCAGTTAATAATATTTTTAAGTATCCTTTCGATGTGGATATCGAAATCCGATATCCACACCCGATATCCGATGTCGTCATCCTCCCGCTTGAGACGGAGGCGGATGACGACATCGAGACGGATATCGGCATCGGATATCAGCACTATAGCAGCCGATATCCGGTATCTGGATATTGAAAAATACGGATACCAGAAATTCCCTTTCAGGTACCCGATGCAGCATCCGTCCTGATACCGGCATCTGGTACCGGTATCGGGACAGGCGAACACTATTCCCTACATAACCGTATGTGGACCAAACTCGGGCCCAAAAAAAGCACTATGACAAGGGAGAGGCGCTTGAAATAAGATTTTAGTAGTTGCAATAAGATCTCTTCGAAAAACTTTACGCTCATCTCGCAGGCACAGACGGTCATTAAGGCATCGAAAACCAAGTCATTGTGAAACAATGACCGTGTGTTTTTGGAATGAAAGCCACCCTAAACTTGTGTGCACATCATGCTCCAGCCAAAAACAGTTGAAAATGAATGAACAAGAGGGGGAGATGAAGTGATAGAAGGATGATGAGATGAGAAGACAGAATAGAGAAAGAAACTCTTTTATTGCTTGCCTCAAACAAGTACATTCGCTGGGTACTTATAGTGCTGTAAAACAGGGTAAAATAGGTAATGAAATAGAATGGGAAGTTCCAGATCTGTAACCGTCTTTGGTAACCGTTGTGAACGAAGCTTCGTTCACGACGGTTATTTCTAAGTTCAAATATTTATCAATTCTTATTCTTTTATTAAGTAGGGTATGCGTCTGTCTCCTATTCGTTCATTATTAAGTGTGTCCTGATTAGTCACTTCTATAACGTTTATTATTTCTTCTATTAAGTGCGTATGTGTATGTCTCCTATTTGTTCATTATTAAGTGTATCCTGATTGGTTGGATCTGTGTTGACTCAGATAGGCTCTGAGTCGCGAAGCCTTTGTTTGACTCAGTCGGCGACCGTGTCCCCACTGCGAATGCAGATCCAACGGCTATATAATCGTATAAATCAAACCTGTCTGCAGTTTATTCCAGCCTCAGAGTCATATACTTTACAACTCATGGTAGGCCGCTTTACGTTATGCATCCATTAAAATATATTATTATTGCGTAAAACGCATGCTACATTGCATGTAAATGTATTACATTCAAAAGAGAATTTTTTTAAGTCGTTTCCCTCTTGCCCATTCAGAGTCTAATCCCGATTGTTCTCTCGGTCCACGTACTTATCTTTTCTTTGAGAAAATTAAACTTGCTTCCCCTAGAAATCTTATGTCATTCCCAGTGCAATGTCATCGTCAACGTGCGTTTCGTCCAATCCTCCGAAGGTGTTGCAGAGAAATAATTGTAAAGGAGACATAGGGAAATCAAGTATTAAGAAACTGTTGAAACAGGAAACGGCAATGAAAGGGTCAGTTGATATAACTGAATCGAAACAATCTGATATAAAAACCTTGTAATGCTCTTGTTTTAATGAGGCTTTTCTTTCTATTGTGTCTCCCAGGGCGGCGGCTCCGCCCGTCGCCCTGTCCATCCTCTAATCCCAATCTACCTTCTGTTCGGTGATTCAGCCTGAATGGCTCGATGATGAAGATCGTGAGATGCCCCTTCTCTCTTCTTCTTCTCTTTTCTTCTGTACTTCTATCTTCGTGGTTACGGGGCATCTCACGTTTCTTAACAATAATACGACATAAACTGCGCTGGCATCGAGCGGATAGCCATACGCCATTATATGTTTGCACCAGTGCTGGTGATAGCAACGGCATGGATGACACGACTCTGAACGACCGTCTGCGGCTGCAGGGGGGAATCGGGTGCTAACCCCAGTAAGGACGTAAAAATTTACATGGTTTCCCCTCGAACGATCATTTTTTTAGAGAAAGGCCACCGACCGCTACAACCAGTTCACACGTTATGTAAGGCCCACGAACGATAGCCCAGTGTAAGTATTGCACATGGACGTGCCCCGACCGACGAGTATATCGTGCACAAGATTTCTTCTTTGACGTTCTAGTCGAACGTACATAAATAGTTGTGCGAAAATGCTAGGCGTCATTGGAGCCATATAGCCGCGTACTGATAAAATTTATTAAGTGTTCACGGACAAAAACATGGCGGCGACTCGCTCGTTTGTGTAAGGCGCCAAAGCACAGGTCATCAGTCCTGGAATTTGCCGCGGCGGCTAGGGATACATAAGGACAACACGGTAAGGGGCCACCGAAGGAATGATAATAGAGGAACTCCCAAGGATCAGACCGAGTAACGGCAGTAGGAGGGAGCTAGAGACATACAGAGAGACCGACAGACCGAATAAACATTCTCAGCGTATTATATTTTAATTCATTATGTCTCCGTCCCAAAAATAAGGAAAAATATTACTTTTCATAGTATAATGAGGAATTTTTGCCTTATGCGGAGTCTTGAAACTGAAGAAGTTCACTATCTTTTTTTACAAATCAACGGTGTTTGAGACTAATTAGGTAGTACTCTTATAATTTTTCCGGCGTCTAAGCTTTGAAAATCATGATCTAACCTGGTTATCCACTCCCGCTAGTTATGCTCTAAAGAAAATCAACTCTTCGTCTAGTTTTGGTAATACTCGGCTTACGATCCGAGCTTATCTACTATCGGATTGGCGTTCCACTTACGCATGCTTTGCAGTAGAAATTTGATCTGTATGATTTTAACATTTCGTTCGTAAAATCTGTAAATGCTGCACGGAGCATTCGTCTGAACATTTTGGAAATAGGCGCACAAATAAAAAAACTTAAAATATTTGATTTACTCAAATGGGAAAGCAGGCCAGGGGGAAGACTAGACTATGAAAGTCGAGTACACAGATTCCTAAGGACGAAAGCGTCGGTTAACGCTTTTGATTTGAATCGATGCACTCCTCCGATGTCGTAGTTCCCCAGAATTAAACGGAGTTAGTCTCTCGCAGTTGAATTAGGGTACCCGAAATACGTGATGAAAAAATTGAAAGGGCACTGCAGTGAAACCAGATCATTGAAGAAAAATATATCTAGCCGTGACGGATTTTGATGTAATTTATTTTATAATTTTGAGGCCTATCTCATCTCAGATAGTGAGAAAGAACGGCTTCAGGAGTCAAAAAACCGAGCCACTGTGTAATTAATTCCACCGTCAGGAATCTTATACTTATCAAGTTATGGTAGTTCGCTTACCATTGTGCATAAATTAATTTAAATATTATTAAATAGGATCGGTAATTGTTTTCCCCGAAAGTATAGAACTCACTGGACAGCTTTTCAACTTGTGTTTCTCTTGCGCGATTGTTCTCCCGGTTCTCTTGATATGTGACTGTCACAAATCCCCGTCCTTTTTTTTTCCTCTGCGGAAAACTCAATCTGCCTTCCCTGGAAAGCATATCTGATTCACCGTGGATTGTCGTCATAAACGTGTGTTCAGCTTTATCTTCCGAAGGCGTCGTTGAAAATTACTACGACATAAACAGCGGTGGCACCGAGCTGATCGTTTCGTGCCAGAATCATCTGTCAACCTAGACACGCCCAAAGTCTTATCCGCAAGGGTGGGTGGCCTGTCAAATAGTGTCGAAATGCTAGTCTGTGGGGCAGTTTTCCGAATGAGTCTGCGACACGAGTCCAAAGAGAAAATCGCACCAGAAAACAGAGGGTAAGCCTACGATTACTTGAGGGGCCCAGCCCTCCGCCGTCGGGATGGGTTACAGCCGTCGCCATTCACAAACTTAGAGTAGCCAGTCACATGGAAGGACAGCTTGTAAAGTCCTCGGAGGGCAGACACAAGGCCCGGGCACCGCGAAACTCAGAATATACCAGGGTATATAACCCCTAAACATTTTTGAAAGGCATTCGCGGACAAACCCAGGGCGGCGACGCCTTCGGCTCTATCTGGGGTCAAAGCACATGTCATCCGCTCTGGACTGGCCGCGGCGGCTAAGGAAACTAAACGATGAGACATTGAGGGGATGCGTAGATGCCCACCCGAACAGGTCTGCAGGAGAGATGATAGAGCAACTTGCAAGGAAAAGGCGGAGGCGTGAGAAAAAACGGAAAACTACGCGCGTGTGTGTAAACGCGCGCGCGCGCGTGTGAAAGAGAGACACCGAGAGAGTGGCAGAGTATTTCGTAGATTCTCGGGCATCTGCGAAGGGCTGTAGGATCTTCCTATATATAGGGCTTGCTGCCCAACCCATCGTTGCATCCCAACAGTATCCCGAGATTCCTCGTCCTCACGGAAGAAGAGGCAATGGCGAAAGTCCTGGTCGAATGCGTCCCCCTGCTGTTGCTCCTGGCGGTCCTCCCGTCTGCCTGTCTGGCGAGGACGACTCTGAGCAGCGGCGAGAGCCTCAACGCCCCGCACTCGCTGCACACCGGAAACTACGTTTTCACGATGCAGAATGACTGCAACCTCGTGCTCTACGACCGCGATCGCGCCGTGTGGTCGACCAGGACCCACGGCCAGGGCCAACAGTGCCGTGCCACCATGCAATCCGACGGCAACTTCGTCGTCTACGACAACAGGAACAGGGCGCTGTGGGCGAGCGGGACTCACCGCCCCACGTCGGGCTTCTACATTTTAATCCTTCAGGCCGACCGCAACGTCGTCATCTACCACGCCGGCCGCGCCACCTGGGCGACCGGCACCCACGTCTTTGGCACGGGGGTGACCATCGTCCCGCAAAACAACGCCAATGCCACCGCCGTGTCGACGCCTTGAGAGGTCATCAATCAATACACGGGTCGCGCCCGTCTCGTCCGTCCTCGATAAGTAAGCCGTCCGTCTCTAGCGCTCTTCTCCTGTAACCGGTGTAATAAGGGAGACGGGTGCCACGCCGGTTCTATCAGCTGTGACGACGCCGGTCCATGTTGCGCTCTTCTCTACTATCACCCTTCTAGTTGTGCTTCCGGTCACTGCAACGTTTTCCTTGCTTCCACCTGTTCCTTCTCTCATCAGACAAGATGCTTTGGGGTTTCATATCAAAGGCTATCTCCCATGCGGAACGTTTTATCGCTGCCACTAATCTTACGGCCCGAAGAGAACTTCCTCCGTTAATTTCGTTAGATTTGCCTTCTGATGAGGCGCAGTAACCGCTAACAGAGACAAAAAAACAATCAACGCGCTGTTTTCCTTGCAACGCCTACCGGCGACACCTCTCGCTGGCTATTTCTTTTTACTATCTTATACTATCGCCCACGTACTTATATAGAGTCCATTAGATTTCTTACAATAAACTCCGTCTAAATCCAAGCCTTATTCTACAATATTGGGACAAACTACGTCAGATAAGAATCCTAGTTTTTCCACCTCCTAAAACTATATTGAAAGTATTTTGACTAAATTTCTTTCGATAAATCAAACTTAAAAACTAAACTACACTAAAATACTAGAATCCAAACAAGTATGAACTAATCCAAAATTCGCATATTTAATACCAGCTCCCCGTAAATTCCACCCTTTCTCACTCACGCTCGTTAGGAAATTATGAATATTTTGTGCGAATCAGAAGCCTTAACTACTTATTCCTGTCATAACATGGCCATATCACAAAATCCGAGATACACGATGGCGAAAGATGAAAACCCATGGCTAAAACAGATGATACTATGATCAGAGCTACAGTTAACCACCCATATCTATTATCTCATAGATAGTTTTAAGGAACTATAAGTAAAAGAGCTCTAAAGTATTATAAAATCAAACATGACGGAATTTCATCATGTCCATCATCTCTCTTACCTCACCTCCTTCGCCATCAAGAGGCCTTCTATCACCAATTACTTCCTGATTTTTGTTGATCTCTCCGCGTGTGAGCTGAGAATTCATATTTATATGTCAAAATTAATTGAAATCATTATGAAGATAGAGAAGTATCCGGGAAGAGAGAAAAAATAGGGTAAATACTGCGACATGGCATGAACTTTTCCTTTTGTAAAGTAAATAGCACCAACTTTCAGTCTTTGTAAAGAAAATAGCATGCACCAATGAGAGAAAGCCACTTGGCATTGTTTGTTTTTTTCCACCGCCGGTCAAACGGTGACGTGGATGCCTCCGTGGCATCCAGGTGGACTCCACGGTGGCATCCACGTCACCGGGTGACTGCCGACGACCGACGAGGGGTTCCGTCCGCCCACGCCGCCACCCGTCTCCGTCTCCCGCCGCCGGCCGACTCCGTCCCCCGCCGCCGCTGATGCCGCCCGCCGCTAACGCGCGTCACCGGCCGCCGCCGACGGCCCCCGTCTCCGGACGCCGTCGGCGGCCGCAGACGGCCGTCCATCTGCCGCCGCCGACGCCGCCCCTCTTCCTCCGCCGCCGACGACGCCCCCCCTCTTCCGCCGCGGTCGACGCTGCCCCTCTTCCGCCGCCGTCGACGCCGCCCCTCTCCGTCCGCCGTCGATGGCGGCGGGCGGCATCGATGCCAAGAGAAGGACTTAAGTGCAAAATGCATATACAAAATATAGGAAGGACTTAAGTGCAAAATGCCAAGAGAAATTTTCGAGTGGCCACGTGGCAAAGTCTTAGTCGTCGGATGCGAATCCAACAGCTTAAATGCCACCTGATTTTATTTCTCTAGTGGGAGGTAAGTTGGCCGCCCGTGATGTTCATACAAAATGTGTGCACGGGGTGGTGACGTGGAGCAATATGATTGGACAGGGCTACAAACAACTCTAGTAAGGTGCATATTAAATTTATTGCAAATATTTATTTGATCTTTTTTCTTGATTTTGATTTCAGGACAGGGAGTATGTGGCATTACGAGAATGAACCCGCCAAATGAAATAAATAAATATCGACACATTATTGTGTGTAAGGAAAAAAAGTAATTAAATAAATAAATATTGATCCAACGGCTATGATTGGTCAAAATTCATTTATTAATAACTTTTGATCCTGAAGACCAATTGAGATGATTTTTCTATGAATTTGCTCATCTTGACCTCCTCTTTATGTCTGTATGGTTGGATTCTTCAGATCAAATCTACATTGATAGATAAAAAGTAATTACTGGTTGGGTTAAAATGGTCATCTTTACCATTTGACCTAAGTATAAAAGCTGAATTTTAAGAGGAGGAGGTCCTTCTAGGGTGGTTCTTTCACAGCTAGAAGACAGAGAGGAGCTTCATCTTGGATCACTTATATTTGGTAATTGTTCACTACATTGTATTTGATTTTTCGTGTGATTTAGATTATGCTTTAGTGAAGTTTGGCGTTTTTCCTTTTGGTCTTGGTCGGCATTTCTAAATCGCTTGGCTTCAGCGGCATGTAGAAGCCCTTATTAGGATTGAGAAGAGAGATCATAAAATTGATCTAACTATCCAACTGCAAATTAAGACTAAAAATTTATAAAAAGTTTGAATTCTAGAAAGATTAAGGTGTGTTTATGAAATTTTATTTAGTGAATTTGGTTTCCAAAACAAATTAAGACCAAATCTCTTTCTTATCCCTCTAATTGACCCCTTTGATCTTTTTTATTGGATCAAAGAAGTCAGTCTAGAGCTTTTCACTTGTTCTATTCTTCCCATCTCTTCTACCCCCCTTTCTAAGCTCTTCATCTAATTGGGGTGATTTGATCTTCATTGAAGATCAAATTAACTCAAATTAGGGTCAAATTATTCACGCAGATCATAATTGAATTACCTTACTAGCTTCCCTTGGACGATACCTCTACTTATCATTATACATCTTTAAGTTAAAGTTTTATGAATTTTATTGTATAAGCTAAAATTAGCAACGACAAGGGATTATAGAGGTGCATAATTTACCCCTATTTTTGGCTTTTTAATTGGCACCATTATAAGGGAAGCAACAGTAAGCAAATTCAATTGGTTTTCATTTCTATAAATTGAGTGCTTTTAAATTGTGTTCAAAATCATTTTGATTTAATTTTCTATAAAGTGTTTATTGTTAACTTAATACATCTTATTGCTCTACATTTTACTTTGAAATCTTGATTTAACTGCTTAGGAAGTGCTAAATATTGATCTCATATCTTCTTGCACTACTTTTATTTTTGATAAGTGACAGTCACTATCAATTTACTACACAATAGCAAGGACGAACTTATTTTGAAGAGAAATTAGGAACTTTCAGCAGGGAAATTATCCTTTTAGTGAAGCTTGGGAAAGACTGATGGGGCTCATAAGAAAATGCCCCACCATGACATTCTCACATGGGAGTTGGTGCAAACATTTTATGAAGGATTAAATGATGTTGAAAAGGGAAGAGTTGATATTTTTACTAGAGGTGCAATGGAGACATGTTAGAAGATGAAACTATGGCCATCCTACCACCAAGATGCCAGGCAATTTAGCCTACCACCAAGATGCTTCCGATCATATAAGGGTCACTCCTCGAAAAGGTGGAATGCTGGATGTTAGAGGAGTTGAACCTCAGATTACCATGGACAGACTTGAAAAACAGATTGGGGTCATGATGGGAAAAGCTATGGAAAACATGAATGAAAAAATGATTTCCCTATGACAAGGTGTCAATAATCCAAAGTTCGAGCTAGGATAATTGCTTGAATCTAGCGAATGCCAGACTCATTACTTAACTCATAACACTGAGCAGCCTTGATCTCTTGCAGCAGAAGTCTTTGGCAATAACTTAAGAGATTGCATAGAAGGGGTTAGGGGAGAGGGTGGGGACGCAGCCCTGTCGAGGATTAGGGTCATTGCATTAGTATCATCAAAAAGGTTAAATTGCTGCCATAGGCATTACATGGGGGAAGACGAGGCATCGTGCCCCTTGGTAGGGGCGCTCCTACGCCTTGAGGCCCGCAGCCCCGCGTGCGCGCCTGTCGGCCCCCCAGGCTAAGCACCGCGCGCCCGTTGGCATGGCGATCACACATGCCACCCCAGCCTTGGGCGATCACACATGCCACCTGCAACAGCGATGACATCCATTGTGCGATCTGCTCGAACGTCATCGTGCTCAACACCTGAAGCTGGGTGCCGCAGCCCCAGTGCTACCCGCAGGGCACCATGCGGCTCAAGCCATCTCGGCGCTCCCTATGCGTGATGCCGGACGTCATCAAAGACGTCATCCGATTGGTGCTGATGACGATGCTCGAGTACCAAGATAGGGGTGTCAGACGTCGACGACATCGTCGTGCAACAGATACACAAACCCAATACGAGTATATGTAACTACGATGCAAATGAATGCGCCCTACGTGTCGTACGTGCAGGCTCCGACTTGAGGAGAATGTCAAACTCCATGCTCCGAAGGGGTTGCCGGGTGACGGCGATGGTGGCCTCTCAAACCTTGTTGAAGGGACGATGACATCTATGGGCCGAACGAAATCAATCTTTAGGGCTCGCACGTAACGACGTACCTCATTGGTGGGCAGCTCGTCATGCAAGTTGTTCATCAATAAGGCGACCAGTGAGGGTTGCAGCGGAGAGGAGCTAGAGAGGAATCGGTGACTCGATTGACATAGTGCAAGAGTGGTTGGAGCAACGACGAGAAGTGGCAATGTAGCTCGAGCAACCTACCTAGCTAGGCAGGCCCGACCTTGGGATGTGGTCGGTGTAGTAGCGTCGCCCAGCAAATACGCGCGCGCGATCAGCATCGCTTGTAAGTGCAATGTGCGGTGACGAGTGGGCCGACGGCGGGCAACGACACGACAACGACAGGGCTCTACGAGGACAATTCGAGGCCCCTCAACCAAATGCGAGGGGTAAGGGCCCAAGAAGTGGTGCGAGGGCAGCCGTCGCTAGCAATATGGGGTGTGGAGCATTTGTCGAACAGGTTTCGTGCGCCAAGATGGCTCTGTTGGTCATAACCAAGACATCGAAGGGGAGGGCCTTTTGGGCATCGTTGTCAGGCAGGTTTGGCGGCCAAGAGATCGGGTCGCGCATGTGGTGCAGAATCCTGCTGGTAATTGTTCGAAAGCAGTCTCGACTGCCAAGTGCCACTCCTATGGGGGAGAGCGGAGAATGGGGTAAGACCGCCCGTGGGCTTTGTAGTGCACCTAGGTGCATATGCGCATTGATTTTGTCAGCACGGACAGTGCTGGGCTTCATTGCTCACGCCTCCATCAATGACCGCTTGTAGTTGAGCACGTCCGCCGGCAAAAATTTGCACCCCGTGATAGAAAACGCAACTGTCGCAGTGTCGCCACAAAGTTCACTTGGTGGTCAATACGCATGGCCTTAACGGGAGGGTACCCCTTCGTCCTGACATGCTACAGATGTCCACATGGCCGCGTCTGCAAGATGGCGGTCAACGCTGAGGTGGTGGTGGTCGGCGTGACAAAAGGGGGCATGGTCTTCCCCGTTGGATCGATCGATAGGACGGGGTCAGGGAGGTAGGAGCAGTAGGGCCCTCTGATTCCTTGGTGAACGTCTTCCCTGTTCTCCACCGTTGCCTTGCTCTATTCCTTCCTCCTCTATTTCTTTCACTGTGAGACCATGAGAGATATAACAAACTTCACGATAAATTTCTTCCTGATGTGCGTTCATTAGGGTGCCACCCTTCCCTTAAGTAGGGAAATTAATGGGCCCTAATGGGTCCTTAAGGGGGGGAAGAGAAGTCTGATAAGGGGGACCCTAATATAATGGGCCCCCTATTACAAAAATAAGATGAAAATAAAAATAAAAGAAGGGGAAAAGGGAGGGGAGTCCTCATGACTAAGGACCCCTCCCAACACGATGACAAAGACACAAAAACACGCACAAAACGACCGACATGATACAATGACGGTGACTAGACGAAGGGACAAAAGAAATCAAAATGCGATAACGGTGAGCAAAATTCCCCTGGTTGTCGACGATGATGGCGGTGGCTCGGATGACTCCTCTGATGGATAACGATGGTGTGCGCCATCAGTGTGCCAATGCCTATCCTGGTCGGATGTCTCCCACCCCGCGCCCCGAACATGCGATGTGGACAATGCCCTCGCGCAGCTGCGTATCTCCCTAGACAGCTCCGCGCACCACACCGCGGCACTATCGCCCATGCTACGCGTCCCGCGTGTGCGCGCGGCACTTGGCACCCATGCACGCACGCTCTCGCAAGCCTGTGCACTTCAGAGCGCGCGGGTCACCCTGATCTGCAGCGTAGAGCGCCGACGAGCACAAGCACTATCCATAGTGTGTTACCACTATAGGGGCGATGGCCTGAAAGATCAGGGTTGGGTGTCGCCACCCTTAGTGCATTGTAGAATCGCACTAGGCAGGACTCAGTCATTAGACATCGTGAGTCAATAGGCGAACACGCCCTCCCATTAAGCACGCAGGCCTGTGGGCAGGGATGCCGCCTAGTTAGAGGCCTAACACGACCCCACCGCCGGAACTTGTCGACACCCTTCTTAACGCCAGTTGCGCCGCCTCATAAGCCTGTAGTAGGTCCTCCACTTGCCACAAATTCAAGTCGTGATCCGATGTCGCTGATTTGGATGGTTTGCTCTTCCACTTGATGAGGTACTCAATCTTGTAGTAGCAATCTTGATGTCCTCCCCTATCAATCTCCCTTTTTGCCAAGACCACCTCTGCCTCCAGGTCAAAATGTGTTCGCACATTGAGTGGAGCACATTAGGGCTGGTTCATCGCCGTGTCTTGAGAGTCTGATATATACTTTTCAGCACCGACACATGGAAGACTACATGGACCCCCAGCCGTCGGGGTATGTTGAGCCAATAGGCAACTCGTCTTATCTTTGCCACCACCTCGAAAGGCCCATTGTAACGTGGTACCATACCCTTGTGCCTTTGCTTCGCATGTTTTGTCTTTAACATGGGCATTTATCTTCAACAAGACCAAATCACCGACTTGGAACTCCACATCCCTTCGGTGTTAATCTATGTGTATCTTCATTCTTTGAGCAGCACGTCCTAGTGCCTCACGAGCTTCCTCAATGCAGGCATGATAATCACGTGCAACACGGAAGGCCACAGGGAAATGTCCATTTTCTTTACGTTTCAGCACTTCCAAAGGTGTTAACAATTGCCTACCCGTTGAAATCTCAAATGGCGAATGCCCTGTAGTTGAGGTCTGCTTTATATTTTGTGCGAATTGCACTGCATCCAGCAACTCCACCCAATTCTCTTTGTTGACCATGACTAGTGTCATAGATACTTGTCAAGCATACCATTCACACGCTTTGTCTGGCCATTGGTTTGGGGGTGGAAGCTTGTTGAAAACTTGAGCTTGGAGCCCATGTATTTAAATAGTGACTCCCAAAAATATCATGTGAATCTTGTATCGCGGTCACTAATGATGTCCAATGGAATACCCCAATACTTCGCCACATGGGACATAAAGAGTCGAGCCACGCTATCTGCGTGCACTTTCGACATGGTAGGGATGAAAGTTGTGCACTAGAAAAAATCGTCGACGACCACCAAGATAGCATCATATCCACCCACGCGCAGAAGGGAAGTGATGAAATCTATCGAGATGGACTCTCACAATCTACTCGCCCTTGATAGAGGTTCTAGGGTTCCCGCAACTTTAGCCTTCTTAGTTTTGTCTTGTTGACACACCAGGCATGAATGGATGTATGCCTTCACATAGCTGCTACACAAGAGTGCAAGTGTGCATGCTTGTGGGGTGCGTCGTGTGCTTTGTAAAGGAGTTTGCGGCGTAAGACACCCGCACGCAGCACACACGGACGATTTCTATTAGCATAAGTTATATCCCCTTCAATCCAAAATCTCCTCGTCTCGGCTTCATCAATGCACTTCATAAGGAGAACAGCTTCTAGATCATCTTTTAGAACCAACTTGATATCATCTAGAATGCTTCATTAGACTACTAAAGTGCAGCCACAAAAATTTCTAGTTCTTTATGGCTCAAGGCGTCAGCTACTTGATTGGCACGCCCTGGTTTGTATTTCAAGTCAAAGTTGAACTCTGCCAAGAAGTCTTACCATCTAGCTTACTTCGAGTTCAGCTTCTTCTAAGACTTAAAACGACTAGTGGACACGTTGTCAGTGTGGACCACAAATTTACCTTCAAGGAGATAGTGGTGCCATACTCTTAGACAATGTACCACCGTCATCATCTCCTTCTTGTGTACTGAATACATTCTCTCTGCGTCATTCAGCTTCCAACTCTCGTAAGCCACGGGGTGTCTATCTTGCATCAAGACACCTCCAAGTGTGAAGTCAAAAGCATCATGTGTACCTTGTTCGGCTTGTTAATTTGGGCAATTGGAGCACCGCCTCACCAGATACTATATTCTGCAACTCGTTGAATGCTCTTTGGCAACAGTTTATCCAAAGCCACTTAGCATCCTTCTTCAACAACAAGTCGAACGCGGCGCAGTGTGAAGGTGAAGAACAAAATTTCTAGCAGTATTGGCTATCCCGATAAAGGATCTTAACTGGGGTACTCCCTTCAGCGCTATCTAATCTTGGATGGACTTCACCTTAGAGGGATCCATTCAGACACTTCCCTTCCTGACTAGGTGTCTAAGGAATTCAATCTCCTTCAAGGCAAACTCACACTTCTTCGGCTTGAGGTAGAGTTCATGCACCTACAGCTTGGCCATCACCTTCCTCAGGTGCCTCGCGCAGTCATCCAAGCTTAGGCTGTATACAAGAATATCGTCCAAGTACACCACTAAAACATCATCGACATAATCCCAAAAAATATTATTCATCAGGTAACAGAACGTAGCCAGAGCATTTGTGAGCCTAAAATGCATCACTCAGAATTCAATGATCCATAGTGCATCACACACGTCGTCTTCGGCTTGTCCCCCTCCTTGATCCACACTTGGTGGTACTGTCTTTAAATCCATCCGCGAGAAGAAGCAAGTATCACCCTCCTCATGTTTATCTTCTGACGTCTTAAAGATCATTTGTATGTTGCCCCCTAGGCCCACGTATCAGTCTAATTAACGACTCACCATATTAGTATTTATTGGCCTTCCAAATTATCCCACTATATTACTATATAAATTAATTAATGTCAGATCGATTTTCACAAAATAAATTGGTTGATTCTCCAACCCTGGGGTGCCAAGCTACACCTGGTTGATTGTCCTGTCTTCATCTCCTTTCATTTGCCATCATGATGACAGAAAAAACTTGTGCCTAAGCCAGAGAAAGAAGATGATCACCATCAGTTAGTTGAGACATCATCATTATTGTGTATACTAGTCATTTTCTGGTCCTCTTGAAAACCTATCTCAACTTGGTATCCCAATCTGTCTAATGCAGTCTTGCAATTTCACTTAAGATCATGCGATTACACATGGTCATTCTATTCCATTCAGTTTGAGGAACAAAAAATTCACACAAAGGAACTGCACAGGGCCTTGTTATTTATTCTGTTCTTTAAAAAAAGGGACAACATTGGCACATTCGCACTAATACGCATAAAACTAGAACAAAACTCACACAAAGCAAACAAATGAACCTCACACGGGTCTGTGTTGTTCTCTTCGAATTTGTTTTTGTTCCGTTCGAAAAACCAAACAGAACGAAATATTCGCTCAAAGGAACCAAACGACCATGTCTACATGCAATCCATCTAGTGTGATCATCCTGCAGGTGTTCGAATTCAAAGATGCCACATTTCAGCAGAGACTTCTTATATGTTACAGTAGGACCAAGATGCCACAAGTCTTACTTGTTGAGATTAAAGAATATAACCAGTGGAGACATTGTCTCCACAATGCAGAAGAAATAGGTACAAGGATATCAATTTCACTCTTTGGATGGGGGCTTCGCAAGAATGTATTGTAAAAGGTTTTTGCCCAAACATAATGCAGCCAGTAGCATTTGTGAAATTGTCAAAATTCTCCATGAGAATAGAATGGCAAGATAACTGGTTTTTACCATGATTTCATGAAAACAGAATGACATATTCATCTTGCTGTCACCATTCATCAGAAGTATAATTTCTTGTTTGTATTGATGTGGCAGCAGTCCATTGTCTCTAAAAAATAGTATCTAGTTGGTTTACTTTGACATTAATGGAAACAAACGTTACCGGGTGGCCATCAGTTCATGCAACATTATTCCATTGACACTGAAAAGTAGTGCCTCAACTATGCGAAAGTGTTATAAACAGAAAGTTTAAGGACAACCATTAGAAACTTAGCATTGATAATCAGCATAAATTCATTTCTCAGCTCATGCCGAGATAATTAATAAATGATTTACCATGATTATATGGAAGATTCATCCAAGCCTCACCATTCAACATGTAGAAAAATCAAAGTCTCAGGATCAGATGATTCACCATCGAACATGAACACAAACTCATGATTCAATTCCATTGGAGGCATCGTTAAAACCTGTGATCAACATCATTATTTCACACAAGCAGGTTTACATCTTCATCCTAAATGTCCGACATGCGCCATCGCAGCAGAGCGGATGACTCAAATAGTTCATTTTACACTTGCTGAAGATAGAAATGGAAGAAAGAGACTAACCAATTAGTAGTCAATGATGGGTTCCCCAAGAGTGAGGTTCCTCTCAAGAGACCAGGGAAGATCAAAGTGGCGAGCAGCAACATACTTGAAAATCTTATTTACGTTTATGTTATGTGAGGCACTTGAAAAAAAGAGCGCCGCATTCATGACCCTCGCCCAGGCTCTGGCCTGCAATTTATTTGCAATTAAAAACATTAACGATAGTAGGATTATATTTGATGCAAGTTGGTAGGATGGTATCAATGTATTTTAAGTGTTTGCTTGTACTTACCTCTTTTGCGACGGCCCATTGCATTTCCAAGGGGAGACGGATGAAACCATCGAATTTAGTTCCTACCAACACTGGAATCGCCTTCTGTGAGATATAAACAAAATTAAATAGATGGCTAAACCGACTTCTAAATCTATTACAAAATTCAAAAGACGATTACCATTTCGATAAATTAATCATTAAGAGTAATCTACATCAATGCTGGATTCGATGTCCATACTCACCTAAACATCTACTCCTCTATTACGATACGACATAACAATATTTTGATAGAAAGTTTTCTGATTCTCTGCTACAATACCTCCTCTATTTCTATGAATAGGTGTAGAAAAAAAGCGCTTCACTTTGCTTCAATTTGCTCAACACGGAATCTACATTGGTAAAAAAATTGGTTTGCGCCAACTTTGGGCTGCTTTATCCCTCTTTTATAACTGATTCTATAATCCAAAAACAAAAACCTCGAATATATAATTAGGGTAGTTTGCTGGGATTGACAGGGAAGGGCTCTACCTTGTTCCATCTCCTCGCTTGATTATACCAGCCCACGGCACTGCAACAGTTGGAAGAGAGTCATCAGAATTTCGGCCACTAAATTTAATTCCAGGGCAAGAGACTTTTGATAAAAATGTGACAAGGAAAACGCCAACAAACGAACTCAGATATCAAATTACTTCTCCAAAAATCAATATCACATCGCACCAAGTTGCCTCTTTTGGAATAATTCTAAATCATTTTAAAAATAAACCATGAGTAAAGAAACAGTAATCGATCAGTTCATTTCAAAAGACTCAACACCAAACGTTCTTTTGTTTGATGCGACATTTTCATTGGATTCCGAGCTACGTGACGTCATAGTTGAGACGTGATACCAACAATGCAAAAGAATTTCTTTCCATACACTTAATATGAACCATAAAAGTCAATCGAAAAAATTATTGCCTCATTAAGAGGTTTAATAGCCTTATAAGTTTCAACAATTGTACCTTCTAAATTTCGTAAGAATATCAGTAGAAGCAAATACTTAAATAATATACTGGCAATTATTGACTCATCTCAAGAGATTCAACCACAGCTTTATCATTATGCTTCATAGGAAAATCTCAGAAGCGCGGATAAGTTGTAATCATCGCCATATGAGGTGACAGTTCAATAACCTAAATAAGTTCCAATAAAACGAAAAAAAGACTGACAACTTTATGATGTATGAATAGAAACAAAAGATTAAGAAATACTTATAATTAATTATTGGCTCATCTCAAAAGATTCAACCATAGTTTTTATCCTTATGCTTCACCGGGAAACCACAGAAGCGCTGATAAGGTGTAATCACTGCCATGTAAAATAACTGTCCAAGAATCAAAATAATTTAGAACTAAATGAAACACCTTAACTTTTTAATAATATATCTTCAAAACTAGAGTCAATACAGACGATTAATAAATAGAACATACTCTAAATTAGTGGCTCATCTCAAGAGATTCAACCATAGTTTTATCCTTATGCTTCACAGGGAAACCTCAGAAGCGCGGATAAGTTGTTATCATTGCCATATTAAAAAAAAAGTTAACAAATATAATAAAGTTTTCAATAATATAAACAGAGCTGATGATTTGAAGCTGAGAATCAATAAATTAGATAATAAAATTAGAATTTGAAACTACTGGCTCATCTCAAGAGATTCAACCATTGTGTTTATCCTTCTGCTTCACAGGGAAACCTCAGAAGCGCGGATAAGTTGTAATCATAGCCATATAAAATGAATTACCATTAACCCACTAAAGTTCTCATCAAATGTAAAAAAGACTGATGCTAAGGAAAAAATTTAATTAATAAGATAAATATTCGAAACTATAGGCTCATATCAAGAGATTCAACCATTGTTTTTATCCTTCTGCTTCACAGGGAAACCTCAGAAGCGCGGATAAGTCGTAATCCTTGCCATATTAAATGAATGTTCATAAACCTAGTAGAGTATTGAAGTGAAAAAAGACTGATGCCATGAACCAAAAAAATAATTAATAACATAAGTATTCAAAAGTATAGCCTCTTCTCAAGAGATTCAACCGCAGTTATTTTTTCTTATGCTTCATTAGAAAATCTCAAAAGCGCGGATACATCATTAACGTATGACATGACAGTTCGAAAACTTGATAATGTCGCACGATTTAAAAGTATGGTGATATGTAGCTAGGAATCAATTATTTAATTGGTAAGGTAATTATGCAACACTATCGGCTAATTCACTATGCTTCACAGGGACACAGCAGAAGAGCTGCCAAGTTGTAATGACTGCCGTAACCAAGTACTATAAACCTAATGCATTGCACGAGAAATTTAATGTAAATGAACAAAATGACACGATATACATATTCGAAATTATCGGCTCATATCAAGAGATTCAACCATATTTTTATCCTTATACTTCATGGGGAAACCTCAGAAGCGCGGATAAGTTGTAATCATTGCCCGTTGAAAATGCTTAGCCAGATAGCAAAATAACGCAGTAGCGGATTTAAAATCGTCTGAATTACAAAAAGACATTAATTTCCAAATGTTCTAATTTTAAACGAACGTGTGGGAGACTGATTTTGAACGTTCGGGCAATTAGAATAAGTGACGACTGAAAAAGCTCAGTCGACCTGAATTAATCAAATCAGACATTCAATGACATCAGTATATCATGAAACCCTTTGCAAATCTCATCCGAAACAACCAGATATCGCCAAAACGAATTAAAATAACGAATAGAGTGCCAACACTAAAATAGTTCCAAAAAAAAGAGTACCAACACTAAAAAAAATTAATCGCCAGATTTAGGTGTACAAACATAAGTGATGATCTAATAAATGACTAGTAAATAGTAGAAGATGAGGTTATCCAATAACCAACTGACAGACCTATTCAACGTGAGACGGTTTGTAAGATCAAACATAATCAGAATCGCAGCAGCGTCCTTGCAGACAAGAGGCATGTTAACACGAGACTGTCGATCTCCTGTAAGGATATAGAATTAAAAATTCATGACAGACATAAGAAATTTTAAAAAATGAGAATTTGAAGATAATTCCTGCAGACCTTTTATGTCCCATATTCTGAAGGCTATCCTAGCTCCCTTCACAGGAAGAATCTTGTCCATCAAATTTAACCCAGCAATATGAGCGCCCGTTTGTTCCTCAGCGCCAATGTACTTGGTCTTCAAACAGAAAATAAATCATCAAGGATGACAATTTAAGTTTAATGATAGGAGTAGATAAAGATATATGAACAGAATATTTATCATCAACAAATTGTTATTCATTTCAACAGGGTACGAATAAAAGGTGATGTATCAATAGGACCGAGAATAGTCATCGTAAAAATCAGACAAAGAACATAAAACAGAAATTTATCAAATAAAAAGAGTATAAGGAGCAAATGATTCGCTTTTCCAAACAGGATGCGGATTTTGACGGAGAAATCAAATATCTTTTAATGACTAAGGACAATAATCCTAAGATAAATACGCAAAGATCTTTCGATGTAAACTAAATCTAAAAAGAAGAGGGGAAGACGAACGCCACTTGGTCCTCAATTAGGAAAAATCGAAGACGAATATCAAGAGGATATCTAAAGACAACAGGTTAAAGTTCTTATTTGGCTTATTTTCACGAATAAAATTTCAACTATCAAAAATAAAATAGAACGAAATAGATAGTGCTCTTCTGGCAAAAAAAATAAATCGAAAAAACACAAGAAGGTATGAAGCGTAAAGTTCGTATTTTACAAAACGGTCCGCAGATTCAAGAGATAAATCAAACGACATGAACTAAAAACTCCTACTTCTCACCATGAACGTTGTCTTCCCAATGTCACAATCACCCAAGAGGCTGACCTTGAGAGACACTAAATCCGAATCCCCATCAAACACATCAGATTCACGAACAGAAACAACGGCCTCATCCGAAATCCCGCGTAAAGAGTCCGTCGAATCATTGAGCGCAAGATACTGAGGAGATTTCCCCGTCAAG
Organism: Wolffia australiana; assembly: GCF_029677425.1. Taxonomy (NCBI): domain Eukaryota; kingdom Viridiplantae; phylum Streptophyta; class Magnoliopsida; order Alismatales; family Araceae; genus Wolffia; species Wolffia australiana. Next base: position 11,330,759 of record NC_135837.1, on the reverse strand, counting down.
CAAACCAAAACCCGCTTCCAAAAGAAGCAGAACAAGCAGCGCAAAACCCTAACACTCCGGACCCGGGCAAGAGTCCTCTGCAATTCCACCATGGCTAGCTAAAGAAGAAGAAAGCCCACTCGCTACTTCTTCCTTATCCTCTTCTCCCTTAATTCGAGTCGGGCTATTTCTTCCTTCTGCCGACAACTCTTCCGCCATTGAAACAAAGACTCGATCGATGGTATTCAAAGAAAATCGACGATGTGACGTGATCGAACACGGAAGAAGCGTAAATCTTCGGATTGTCGCGGAGGCTGCCGCCTCCACGAGCCCTAATTTGAACTCTTCAACTACGATTTTGACTTTAAATATAAATCAATATCGGTATACTCCTCCGCGGAAAAGGTTAGTGGAACCTAGTCTCGCGTTATGCTGGTCTGCCCTGTTCTGCCGGTTCGGTTTAAGGCTGATGAGAGGATTTCCTTTGACACGTGGCATGATGATCTCAAGACATTAAAGCTTAAAATTAATTAAAAATTAATGGCTGTGTGGGGAGGATTGAGATTGCCTTTAATTGCATCCTATTAAGTGGCCAAAAATAGGCGTTAATGAAGTAAAGTCGTTTTATTTTATTCGTTTAAGATAAGTTTTAAATTTCGGATAGTGGGTATATATTTTACAAGAGAAATAGTTCTTAGCATTATTAGCAGGCATAAACTCAGAATCAGAAAGCCAATTGGAGGAGGTTTGATACTTGAATTATGCTTGTCTTGTATTATTCTTGACCATCAAGTGAGCCTGACAGTTAAATTTATAATCCAGAGTCAAAGTCTTAAGATGATCCAATTGCATTTAATTAGACCCAATTGGGTATCTAATAACTAATAAAATTTTAGGGCTAACTCCAAAATTTTAAATATTAAATATTCGGTATCTTAAATTTGCTAATACGAGTCCCCTATCAGCTCAGCCAAACATAGAATACATATTCATAGAATTTACAAACAGTGGAAAGATGTGAAGTGCTCGAATTTAAATTGACAATTCAACTAGTGTTCTTTGATTAGTCGTCCTTCTTTATTTGGCACGTGCCATATTGATATTAATCAATAAGTGAACTCTATTTTATTTTATAACAATTTAAATTCAATATCTTTATGAGCTGAATTTGTTGAGTTCTTGGGGCTCAATTGAGTATCAAGCATAATTGATTTGAAATTAAACTATAAACCAAGGGATGGTCGTATTGCTTTTTTAGGAGAAAATTTCACTCTCATTCAGTTTCTTCTTGTTAGTGCGGCTGACATATAGATGAATCTATGCAATCACTTGAATTGTTGATTTGCCCTTCAATATCTTCAACGCTTCTTGAAAATCTTGTTGAACTTCTCACCATCCAATCACATTAAAATAATATTGTTATGAGATGGAGAGAATAAAGGAGAATACATGCCTGGTTTGCATGGGGTCTTAGGAATTTTTCCCCCTCTTCTATACTATTTTAAAGTTCCTTATTAGAGAATGTATCCACCAACAACCAAAACTAATATGGTTATGACCTTTTAGGTCTGTGTCAAACTAGTAATTACTTAAACAGCCCAATGATATTTATTTATTAATTCAAAAATTAATGATATCAACATATAAATTAACTACTCATTGTTAAATTTAATCTACTCGATAAGCTTAGTGGTTAACGGGTGGGGTGTCAAGCAAAACCTTGTGTTGTAAAAGATATAAAGGAGTATGTATAAACTCCCTCATCCAACACTTACCACAATTGATTGTCATATGCACATAATTATTCATCTATTTGACACTCCCAAATGACTTAGGGTATGGATAATTGTCAAACTCTAATCTGCCATCATAGTTAGTATTGATGTGAAATAGAAAATATTAAACAACATTTCCAACATATCCACTACCTTGGTCAAGGAGTTCAATCTATTTTCTTACTTAAACCAACATCCTATTATGTTGAGGGTGTACGATTCCATCTTGACCACTAATTACAATTGTGGGTTTCTTGTCATATCTGATCTAAGACTGATTAAAATCTCGTGATTAGGGTCTTATGAGTCATAATATCAAGATCCGTCCATCAAGAGTGTATCCTTGGTGTCTCGTGTTTATACACCACTCATATAACCAGGACATGAATCAGTTTGATCATGCGAGTGGAACTAAATGGTAATGCTCTTAAGCTAATTTGATGTCCCTCTCTAGTGTAATTCATGTCAGACTATTTATTTCACGTGCTTAAAACCAGCTATATATTATGACATTTCATAACTAAATTAGTTATAGCTGGTACTGATATAATTCCTTGGCAACATCACATGTGCATTAAATGAATCTATTGTAGGGTTTTATGGCTTTCTTTTGGCCGACTAAAATCATCTTTCACGTAGAGCAAAGAAGAAATCAATTTAGAATTTATCTATAAAACAAAGGATGATCACGATATATTTTGTGTAATTGCTTCAACTCTCACTTTGCTCCTTAAAAGAATCATTTAAAGTCATTAAATTATCCAACCTCATAGCCTCTCCACACAATCACTAGAAAGATGAATTTTATTTTGCTATTATTAAATCAACCTTGAGCATCTAATTGATATTCTCATCATCTAGATATTCTCAAAGGTGAGAGGTTTTGAGAATGGGAGAAAATAAGGGGAGTTTGCATCTTACTGGCATGGGCACCTAAATTGGGTACCCCTCATTTAAGCATAATTTAGAACTTTTTATGAAATACCATGTGTTAAACAAGGCCCATTAGGCATGATCCACTATCCCTCTCTCCCTCTCTCTTTCTTCTTTTGTCCCGCATAGGAATAATCCTATAATCCTACCCTCATGAGCCTATATAAGGGCATGTAATCCTCCCTTATCAGTAATGGAATACAATCGTTCTCTCTTTTACACATGGTATTAGAGTTTCGATTGATCCTAAAATTAAAAAAATTTCATTGAAATTCGGTGTATGCTCCTCTTCTCTTCTAGTGACGACGTCTCTCTCAGGTGTGGCCTGTCCTCTTGCGTCGGTCGTCCTCAACGATTGACCTCCTCACCGGCCTCTCCTTGCCATCCCAATCAGGTGACCGTGTCTCCTCACCATCCTTCTCCTCCTTGCCAGTCGTAGGGTCGCCTTGCGGCCGCTCCTCGTCTGCCCGCCACTTCTCCTGCAGCCCTACCTCATAGCCTCTCGCGGCCCTGCCACGGCCTCCCCCGCGCCCGTCACGGGCTCCACCATGGCCCCATCGTGACCCCACTACGACTCGTTCGCGGTCCCGTTGCAGGCCTGCCGAGGTTGACCGCTACAGCCACCGCTACGGCCCTGCAGCGGCCTCCACCGTGGCCTCCATTGTGGCTCCGCCGTAAGGTCTTAGCCGCCCGTCGCAACCTCCCGCAATTGCTTGCGTCTATCCCGTAGTTGCGCGCCTTGCTGCCGTGTTGTCGAACTCTGCCTCTATGACATCACCGCATTCTGCTCGCCACCACTCTGCTCCATGTCAGTTGATCCTCCCAGTGTTTTCCCGGCCTTCTTCTGGTGCCCTCGTTGTCAATTTCGACAATCTTTCCTGACCGACAATCATCTCCAAGACGTGATCTTTCGCCAAGTCTTGAGGTATGGATCATCTAAATGATTCAAACTCATTGACAGGGGTTCTTTCTCCACTCGGACAAGCTACTTCGCGACATTCTATCACAGTGCTACTCAGTCGGCCAGCGTATATCTTCAATAACCACAATTACGGGTCGTGGGCATCGGGATTTGAACATTTCCTAACATCCCAGAACCTGAGTCATCATCTAATGGAGGAACCTCCTAGCATGACATCACCGGCATACACAGATTGGAATCAGCTTGATTCGGCCATATTAATGTGGATATTCAAGAGCATTGAGCAGCCAATTGCTGAGCCCCTAGCTCGTATCCGATCACCCAAGCGACTCTGGACATTGGAAAACATGCAAGTCAATCTTAGCAACATCGGCCGCACAATGGAGATCTTCGAAGCACTCCTCTCATGTAAGCAAGGAGAATCTGCACTCGTAGCTCACTTTGGGATGATCCAAACGATAATTCAAGAATTGGTTGTCTACTAGCCACCTACGACAGACTTGCAAATGTTAGAGCGTTATCACCAAGAGTTGATAGATGGCGCCTATCTTGGAGGACTACATCTGACTATCTCCTTGTAGATCAGGGCCCCTCTTCTCTTTGTATATCGTGTTCTTAACATCTCTCAAATCTTCTCCACTGAAATTCGAGGGACCACAAGAATGTCACACATCTCAAAGGCGGCCTCTCCTACTCCGTCAACAATGGCAGTATCGGCACCGTCTGTTTTGAGGACAGAAGGCAGTCGACCACCTCGCGGGAAGGGACAGAATTCCTTCCCCATGCTCCTACTATGGTAAACAAAATACCCTTCTAACAAATGTTAGAAGAAATTTGAGAAACCGCAATGTACCTAGCCAACAGTGGAAACTTCAGCCAATCAAATTCCATCCTCGCCATCGAGTGTCCCATTACTGGTGCTTCAGATGACACTCACATTAGCTGAATTGGCTGCATTTTGGAAATTCAGAGGCCTATCTAAATTTTCTCCTCCATTGTCCACGACAAGTACACACACATTTCTTGCTTCGTCATCTTCATCATGGATTATTGAAAAAAAATGCCAACGCCCAATGCGGGGGAGTTTCTAATTAAATCAAGTTTTAAATTGATCTAATGCATTACACCTTGTTGTCGAATTAATAATAATAATAAAACTACTGCACAGTTGTCATAACTACAATTTCTCACCTATCTTTGTGCCAAAATATAAGTCTTCTATAAGCGGGAATAACTACAACCGGTTTTCATTTATTTAGTTCATTAAAAAAATTTTGTCTAATTTATTAAGTACATTATTCTTTTTTTGCTAATTTGAACAATCTATATAGTTTTCTCTAGTCAAAATATAGAACGAATACATAGATTTTCTGAGGCGTTCATGTGGAAATGGGCTGTGTTGGCACCACACGATCAAAGCACGCCCCATCCCGTGAGTTGGATTGAGTGCAAGTGTCATGCGTTGGCCAATATGTGATATTCTTTGTGAGCTGGTTTGCATATTTTGTGATATGACCATGTTTGAACAGATATATGTATTTAAGGCATCTGATTCATACAAAGTATTTATAAATTCCTAACGAGCGTGAGCGAGAATGGGTGGAATTTCGGCGAGCTACTATTCAATACGTGAATTTAAGATTAGTTTTGTACAAAGCAGAAGCTTTAGCTACTTATTTCTGTTCGCTATTGAATATGTGAATTTAAGATTAACTGAATATGTGAATTTATGATTAATTTATCCTTTTTTGGATACCTATATTAAAGTGTAAGTTATTAATTAAAGACAACTTCTCGCAAGACATTTAGTAAAAATAAATTCAAAATATTTTTACGGAGGTGGAAAACCTAGTATTCTTATCTGACCTAGTTTGTCCTAATTTTGTAGACCAAGAGCTTAAATTCTTATGGCGTTTATAGCCATAAGTCTAACGGTTTCTGCATAAATCCGTAGCCGATACGATAAGATACGAAAAAGAAATAGTCAGCGCGCGGTGTCGCCGGTATGCGTTGTCAGGAAAACAGCGCGTTGATTGTTTTTTAGTCTCCGTTGGCGCTTACTGCACGTCATCAGAAGACAAAAATAATAATAATAATTCGTGGCAGCGATAAAACACTCCGCACGGGAGATAGCCTTTTATATGAAACCCCAAAGCATCTTCTCTGATGAGAGAAGGAACAGGTGGAAGCAAGGCAAACGTTGCAGTGACCAGGAAGCACATGGACAGCTGATAGAACCGGCGTGGCACCCGTTACAGGAGAACGTCCTGGGTGCAAGGCAGTCCCTGCGGTTTGGCGTACCCCACCCTTTGTTCTTCTCCCTTCTTCCCTTCTTCCATGGGGTTCGCATGACTTATTTTCACACCCTATGTGGCTTCTGTAGATCAACTTACAGATATATTCACTAAAGGGCTAAGTGTGACGTCCTACAACACCTTCTCAAGCAAACTGGGCCTATATGACATCTACGCTCCAGCTTGAAGGGGAATGTGAGAATAGAAGGCACATACAGGGCTATGTAAGTGGGCCCCAACCCACTCCCCTCTCTCTCTCTCCCTGTATAGGAGGGATGTATCTCCTTATTTTGTTTATGCCTGAACGTATTCACATCACGCTTATTTTTTCTCTCTTCCCCGATACTTCTCTATCTTCATAATGATTTCAATTAATTTTGACATATAAATATGAATTCTCAGCTCACACGCGGAGAGATCAACAAAAATCAGGAAGTAATTGGTGATAGAAGGCCTCTTGATGGCGAAGGAGGTGAGGTAAGAGAGATGATGGACATGATGAAATTCCGTCATGTTTGATTTTATAATACTTTAGAGCTCTTTTACTTATAGTTCCTTAAAACTATCTATGAGATAATAGATATGGGTGGTTAACTGTAGCTCTGATCATAGTATCATCTGTTTTAGCCATGGGTTTTCATCTTTCGCCATCGTGTATCTCGGATTTTGTGATATGGCCATGTTATGACAGGAATAAGTAGTTAAGGCTTCTGATTCGCACAAAATATTCATAATTTCCTAACGAGCGTGAGTGAGAAAGGGTGGAATTTACGGGGAGCTGGTATTAAATATGCGAATTTTGGATTAGTTCATACTTGTTTGGATTCTAGTATTTTAGTGTAGTTTAGTTTTTAAGTTTGATTTATCGAAAGAAATTTAGTCAAAATACTTTCAATATAGTTTTAGGGAGGTGGAAAAACTAGGATTCTTATCTGACGTAGTTTGTCCCAATATTGTAGAATAAGGCTTGGATTTAGACGGAGTTTATTGTAAGAAATCTAATGGACTCTATATAAGTACGTGGGCGATAGTATAAGATAGTAAAAAGAAATAGCCAGCGAGAGGTGTCGCCGGTAGGCGTTGCAAGGAAAACAGCGCGTTGATTGTTTTTTTGTCTCTGTTAGCGGTTACTGCGCCTCATCAGAAGGCAAATCTAACGAAATTAACGGAGGAAGTTCTCTTCGGGCGGTAAGATTCGTGGCAGCAATAAAACGTTACGCACGGGAGATAACATTTTACGTGAAACCCCAAAGGGTCGTGTCTCACGAGAGCGGGAACAGAAGGACGCAAGGAAAAAGGTGGCAGTGACTGGGAAGCACAAGTAGAAGCGTAACAGTAGAGAAGAGCGCCAGGTGGACGGGATTCGACACAGCTGATAGAACCGGCATAACACCCATTACAGGAGAAGAGCGCGAGAGACGAACGGCATACTTATTGAGGAGGCACGAGACGGGCGCGACCCGTGTATTGATTGATGACCTCTCAAGGCGTCGACACGGCGGTGGCATTGGCGTTGTTTTGCGGGACGATGGTCACCCCCGTGCCAAAGACGTGGGTGCCGGTCGCCCAGGTGGCGCGGCCGGCGTGGTAGATGACGACGTTGCGGTCGGCCTGAAGGATTAAAATGTAGAAGCCCGACGTGGGGCGGTGAGTCCCGCTCGCCCACAGCGCCCTGTTCCTGTTGTCGTAGACGACGAAGTTGCCGTCGGATTGCATGGTGGCACGGCACTGTTGGCCCTGGCCGTGGGTCCTGGTCGACCACACGGCGCGATCGCGGTCGTAGAGCACGAGGTTGCAGTCATTCTGCATCGTGAAAACGTAGTTTCCGGTGTGCAGCGAGTGCGGGGCGTTGAGGCTCTCGCCGCTGCTCAGAGTCGTCCTCGCCAGACAGGCAGACGGGAGCAGGGCCAGGAGCAACAGCAGGGGGACGCATGCGACAAGGACTTTCGCCATTGCCTCTTCTTCCGTGAGGACGAGGAATCTCGGGATACTGTTGCGATGCAACGATGGGTTGGGCAGCAAGCCCTATATATAGGAAGATCCTACAGCCCTTCGCGGATGCCCGAGAATCTACGAAATACTCTGCCACTCTCTCGGTTTCAGTCTTTCACACGCGCGCGCGCGCGTTCTCACACACGCGCGTAGTCATCCGTTTTTTCTCACGCCTCGGCCTTATCCTTGCAAGTTGCTCCATCATCTCTTCTGCAGACCTGTTCTGGTGGGCCTCCACGCTTCCCCTCTACGTGTCATCGTTTAGTTTCCTTGGCCGCCGCGGCCACTCCAGAGCGGACTACATGTGCTTTGACCCCAGATAGAGCCGAAGGCGTCGCCGCCCTGGGTTTGTCCGCGAATGCCTTTCAAAAATGTTTAGGGGTTATATACCCTGGTATATTCTGAGTTTCGCGGTGCCCGGGCCTTGTGTCTGCCCTCCGAGGACTTTACAAGCTGTCCTTCCATGTGACTGGCTACTCTAAGTTTGTGAATGGCGACGGCTGTAACCCATCCCGACGGCGGAGGGCTGGGCCCCTCAAGTAATCGTAGGCTTACCCTCTGTTTTCTGGTGCGATTTTCTCTTTGGACTCGTGTCGCAGACTCATTCGGAAAACTGCCCCACAGACTAGCATTTCGACACTATTTGACAGGCCACCCACCCTTGCGGATAAGACTTTGGGCGTGTCTAGGTTGGCAGATGACTCTTGCACGAGGCGATGAGTTCGCTGCCACCGCTGTTTATGTCGTAGAAATTTTCGACGCCGCCTTCGGAAGATAAAGCGGAACACACGTTTATGACGACAATCCACGGTGAACGAGATATGCTTTCCAGGGAAGGCAAATTGAGTTTTCCACGGAGGAAAAATAAGAGGACGGGGATTTGTGACAGTCACCCATCAAGAGAACCGGGAGAACAATCGAGCAAGAGAAACACAAGTTGAAAACCTGTCCAGTGAGTTCTATACTTTCGGGGAAAACAATTACCGATCCTATTTAATAATATTTAAATTAATTTATGCACAATGATAAGCGAACTACCATAACTTGATAAGTATAAGATTCCTGACGGTGGAATTAATTACACAGTGGCTCGGTTTTTTGACTCCTGAAGCCGTTCGTTCTCACTATCTGAGATGGGGTAGGCCATAAAATACTAACAGAAATTACATCAAAACCCGTCACAGCTAGAAATATCTTTCTTAAAACATCTGGATTCACTGCAGTGCCCGTTTAGTTTTTTGTTCACGTATTTCTGGCAGCCTAATTCTTCTGCGAGGCACTTGCTATGTTTATTTTGGGGAACTACGACATCGTAGGAGTGCATCGATTCAAATCATAATCTTTAATCGTCGCTTTCGTCCTTAGCAATCTGTGCATTTCGACCTTTCATAGTCTAGTCTCCCCCCTGCCCTGCTTTCCCAGCTATGTAAATGAAAAATTTTGAGTTCTTTTTATTTGTACTCCTATTTCCAAAATGTTCAGACGAATGCTCCGTGCAGCATTTACAGGTTTCACGAACGAAATGTTAAAAATCCTGCGGATCGAAAGTCTACTGCAAAACATGCATTAGTGGAACGCCGATCCGGTGATAGGTAAGCTCGGATCGTGAGCCGAGTATTATGAAACCTAGACGAAGAGTCGATTTTTTTTAGAGCATAACTAGCGAGAGTGGATAACCAGGTTTGATCAGCATTTTCAAAGCTTAAATGGCGGAAACGTTATTAGAGTACCACCAAATTAGTCTCAATGACCGTTGATTTGTTAAAACATTCGTGAACCTCTTTAGTTTCAAGGCTCCTCGTAAGGCAAAGAGTCCTCGTTATATTATGAAAAGTAATATTTTTCATTATTTTTGGGGCGGAGATGAAATGAATTACAATATAATACTTTGAACATTCGGATCCTCGTAGCTGAGACTGTTTATTCGGTCTCTCGGTCTCTCTGTACGTCTCTAGCTCCCTCCTTCTACTGCCGTTACTCGGTCTGATCCTTGGGAGTTCCTCTATTATCATTCCTTCGGTGGCCCCTTACCGTGTTGTCCTTATGTTTCCCTGCCCGCCGCGGCCATTCCAGGGCTGATGACCTCTCCTTTGGCCCCATACACACCCGAGCGAGTCGCCGCCATGTTTTTGTTCGTGAATACTTTATAAATTTTATCAGTACGCGGCCATATGGCACGCTGACGTGCTATGTCAGTACTGCAGCTAGTCAATTGCGACGACGGTAACCCACGCCGGCGGCGAAGGGTTAGGTCGTTCCGTGACTTGTCCGCCTAGGAATTCCAGTCCCGGTACAGAGAGCGCTGGCAGGCCGATTCAGCACCCTTACTTTTAGACTTGGGATTGGAATTTATGTTTGGACATGTGCAGAGGATTCGTTCGGAAACTTCGGTACACCAGCTTCGTGTTGAGAAATCAAGTTCTGACGGAAGCCAACCCTACCTACTGATGTTTTGATATTGTTTGAACGAGCGACGGATTTTTGCCGATAAGATTTCGGGCGGGTCAGTAAAAAGCTAATCACCATTAGAACCTTTCTAAGGGTCCAAATAATTGTGACTTTCTTGCGTACCTTCCTCGTTTGAGTATACTCGAATGGCTGGCGCCTAGCATTTGCGCACGACTGTTTAGGTACGTTCGACTAGAGCGTCAAAGGAGAAATCTTGTCCACGATATACTCTTCGGTCGGATCACGTTCATGTGCAATACTAGCACTGGGCTACCCTTCGTGGGGCTTACATTACGTGTGAAATGGTTGTAGCGGTCGGTGCCCTTTCTCTAAAGAAATGATCGTTTGAGAGGGAAGCTTGTAAATTTTTACGTCCTTACTGGGTTAGCACCCGATTCCGCCCTGGAGCCGCAGACGGTCGTTCAGAGTCGTGTCATCCCTGCCGTTGCTGTCACATGCACTGGTGGAAACATATAATGGCGTATGGCTATCCGGTCGATGCCAGCGCTGTTCATGTCGTATTATTTCTCTGCAACACCTTCGGAGGGTTGGACGAAACGCACGTTGACGATGACATTGCACTGGGAATGCCATAAGATTTCTAAGGGAAGCAAGTTTAAATTTCTGATACGAACCAGCCGGTTTGTACAAGGGAGAAGACGGTGGTGGGAGAGTGAAGGCGCAGGGGTGGACGTCCGCGTGCCGGGATGGACTACGGCAGCGTGGGATCGGCGGAGTGGATGTCGCTGGAGAGCTCGATGGAGTGGACGTCGCCGAGGGAGAGGAGGGACTACTTGAAGCCAATGAGTTAATAATTCATGTCCCCCCCTCCCACAAGGAGGGCTACATACTTAAAGGAAACGAAAAGGGAATGTCTAAAGACGAATATGCCCCTAGTGGGCTTACTGGATCGTATCAATTACTCCCCCCTTCGAGACACAGCTTGTCCTCAAGCTGGTGGGTCGTCGTCTGTTGTCAGTTTGGCGGGGATGTCATCGGCGTGCGGGGCGTCGTCGGGCATGACGATGTGGATGTTGAGCGTTTTGAAGCATCGATTACCTGGCGAGAACTTCTCGTTGCACTGATAGCACAGGCCTTGAGCCTTGCGGGCGAGGAATTCCCCTTCAGTCAGGTTGAGCCGGCGAGGGCGGTTCGACGGGCTGCGGTTGTTGGGCGTCGGCGTGGGTGTTGAAGCCGCGATGTCCTTGAGGGCGCAAGCTTCGGAGTTTATGGTTGGGGAGTCCTCGATTTCCTGGAGGATTGCTTCCGCTTCGAATGCAGTGTCGATGAGGTCATTAGTGGTCTGAGGGTTACATTGGTTGATCTCACCACGGATCTTGGGCTGCAAGGCAGCATAGAGGGCATACATGGTCGTTTCCTCGGCAAGGTGGAGGAGGTAGCCAACCAGGCTCATGATCTCGGACACCAGCTCATCCACGCTGCCCGTTTGGCGCAGGTTGACCAGGCGGCGGTATGCGTTGCGGGTTTAAGACCAAATCACCGATTGAGTTGGCGCTTAAAGTCTCCCCAACTCTGGAACCCAATGCGATCGTCGAGGTAGCAGAACTAGGCAGACGTGATCCTGTCCAAGTAGGATGAGACCAAGCGAATCCGTTCCGCATCATCCGCCGGGTAGGCCTGGAAATATTGTTCGACGCGTCGTAGCCAGCGCTCTGGATCACCGTCCGCGAAGACGGGAAGGTTGGCCAAGCTGTTGCACTGTCCCGAGGGTGGGTGGCCGGCACGTCCTCGATGGCCACGAACTGGGCGTCCCTGGTGTGGATAGTCAGGCTCGTGGTCGTCGTCCCATGTGTTGTCTTAAGCGGTGTGCACCGGTCGGCGGTCATGGCGGGGCATGACCAGTGGAAGGCGAGGCAGCTGGCGGGCCCCCCCGATGTTGGGGCCGGTTCTCGAGGGTGTGATGCAGGACGGACGTCGTCGTCATCCTGCGGCGGGAGCGTGGTCCGTTCGTCCTTCTCTGAGGACAATGATCTTGGACAGCACGTTCCGCTCTAGGTGGGTGTCCTGGAAAGGTCCTGCGTGGGCCCTCAATTTATTTGGGGTCGAAGGATGTCTCTATCTTCACGTGATCGGCGCTCCACGGATAGTCGTCGAGGCGTTGGTGGGCCCGACTACCGATGGGCGGGGCGGTTCAACCGGCCGGATGACGAGAACGACAGCGAACAGTGCAGCGGCGGCAGTGGCGGTGAGCGGTGGCGTCAGCGAGCGGCGGCGAGCAACAGCAGCGACGGCATCGAGCGGCGGCATCGAACGGCGGTGGCGGCGGCGGCGGTTGCGGCATAGAGCGGCGACGGCGTCGAGCAGCGGCAGCGGCGGCGGCGGTGAGCGGTAACGGCGGCGAATGCGACGACGAGCGGCGAAGCGGCGGCGGCGGCGGTGGCGGCGAGCGACGGCCGGTGATGGCGCCGGCGACGAAAGGCGGCGGCCGGTGTCAGCGGCGGTGGCCGGGGTGGGCCGAGGCTAGGGCCGCGGCTGGGCCGTGGCTTGGGCCGAGGTCCGGGCCGCTGGCGGGATTGCAGTTTGGGCCACGGTTTGGGCCGCGGTCTGGGCCACGATGATGGGCCAGAAGGCCCTATGGGCTGGTGGCGGCCTGATAATGAAGGCCCACAAGGGCTAGGGCTGACGTGGCCGCCTCGAGAAGTGTGCCAGGCGGCTAAGAGTAAACGGCGCCTCGTGGCGCAGATTTGCGGTGCCTCGGGGCACGGTGTCGGCGGCTGGGCCTGATGGGCCTGGCCAGCTGTTGCCGGCCCATTAGGCCGAATGGCCCATTGGGCCGGTCGGCTGAGCCTGGGCACACGGTGGCGCGGCCTGACTCAGCAACTGGGCGCGGCGCAGTGCGGCTGGGCGGTGCGAGTGGCGCGCGGGCAGCGCGGGCAAGGCGGGCGCGAGAGCAGCGCGAGGCAAGCGGGCGACGCGGGCAGCGTGGCGGCGGCGCGAGGCGCGGGCGCGGCGTGGCGCGCGGGCGGCGAGGCGGCGTGGCGGGCGGCGTGGCGCGCGGCGCGAGGCGCGGGGCGGCGGCGGCGCGCGGCGCGCGGGGCGCGGCGTGGCGCGCGGCGCGGCGGCGGCGACGCCGCCTTCTTCTAGGTCACTCGGACCTCTATCTTTCTTTCCAAAAATTTGTTTTCTCTAAAGGGAAAAGTCTATCTTTCTATTACATGGGGATATATAGGACCCATGAGGAAAATTAGGGGAAAAAACACTTAACCTAAAAATGAAAAAGTTAACTATACCTAAGGAAAAAAGGACGTAGATAGCTTGAGGGCTTCGCCATCAATTCTCCCCCTCATGGAGAACTCGACTCCGTCGAGTTTGTGGAAGTCGGGATACCTTGGCGAACTCGAAGAGGCCTATGTGGAGTGATGGCCTCGTGCAGTAGTGTTTGCCTTTGTAGCTGTCGGCGGCTGCGCTTTGCAGCACGGCAACAGCGGCATTGGGTGAGGTGGCGGCGTCTCTCATGGTGGCCTCAAGCATGCGGCGGGTTGCATTCCTTGGTAGCTTTGCCCGCTGGCGTTGTTAGCAGCAACAACTATGGCAAGCGGCTCATCTCCATCGGCGGCGGACTCGAAGGGCGATGAGCTTTGTCAACCTCTTCGTGCGTCGGTGAGCTCCCACAGTTGGCCCTAATACCAATTTGATGCAGGACGGACATCGTCGACGTCCTGCGACGGGAGCGTGGTCCGTTCATCCTTCGCCGCCGTCGCTGTTCGATGCCGCCGCCGCTCTATGCCGCCGCCGCTACCGCTGCTTGATGCCGCCGCCGCACGACGCCGCCGCTGCACTGTTCGCCACCGTTCTCATCATCCGGCCGATTGAGCCGCCCCGCCCATCGGTAGTCGGGCCCACTAGCGCCTCGACGACTATCCGTGGAGCGCCGATCACGTGAAGATAGAGACATCCTTCGGCCCCAATGAATTGTGGACCAGCGCAGGACCTTTCCGGGACACCCACCCGGAGCGGAACGTGCCGTCAAAGATCATTGTCCTCAGAGAAGGACGAACGGACTACGCTCCCCCTGTAGGACGTCGACGACGTCCGTCCTGCATCAGGGTACCATCCCAGCGTGGGTTGAAGCGGGGTGCTTGGAGTCCGAGTTGGCCCGACCCGCGGTACAGGCAGGTGGTTGCGCCAGTGGCACCTCTGTGCGAGCAAAGCCCTTGGGCCGATAGCGACTGTGGACGATGTCTTGCGGAGTGCGTCTGAGGTCATCTCCTGGGAACAGACCGGCTGGAGGGCCCATGGGGTCAGTCTCGTATAGTAGGCCCATAGCCAGCCCATTCAGAGGGTCACCCTCTCAGCCTGAGCTCATGGGGGCCCAGAGTGGGTCTGTGGGGGGAAAGACCCAATGTTGGGCCCGTTTTCTGGGTCGCCCACAAGAAACGGGCCCGATACAGGGTGGGGCGGGCCAGCCAGGGGAGTGAACCTAGTGTCTGACCCGTTTCGCCCTTGAGCAGGCCCGCCCGTGTCCTGTTGGCGGGCCTTCTCACGGCGTGTTGGGCTGGACAGGCCCACCCCCCCGGCCCAATTTGCCCTAGGGCAGGCGTCTCGATCAGGGGTGTCCCAGGGGAAGCTTAGGGCGGCCCCCATAGAAGGGGTGGCCGCTCCCCTCGCGCCTCCCTTGATGGCGGTCGCCCCCGTGGAAGCAGCATCCCCTTCACCCCTTGGGGGGGCGGTAGCTGCGTGGAATCCTGGAATTGCTACGGCGGCTCCTGAAATCGTAGCAGTGGTTCTTGGAATCGCGGCGGTGGCCGCGCCATCAGCTCTCAGCATGGCGGGAACCATGCTTGCTTGCGCCGTCTTGGCCAGCGATGGCCAGTGAGCGGTGGATAAGGGCGATGCAAGGATGAGCAGAGCCGGAGCCTTGCCCGCCGAGTAGGGTTCCAATGGCGGAAGAGGTGTGGGCAGTGGGGGTTCTGTCGGCACGGGGGGTGGGTCGTCGCCATGGTCGTCTCCAACTAAGCGGAGACAACCGCCGCGAGCTCGTGAGTGACGACCCTCACCACATCCCTGAGCTGCTCTTCCCAGGCTTCTCGGTGGTGCTCGAGGCCTGCTTCGAGGACTTGTAGGGTGGTGGACTGAGCCACCTCGAGGGCAGCCATCTTGGCCACCAGATATTCCAACGTCAAAGGTGGTGCATCATCGGATCTTGTGGAGGCAGGGGCAAACGCCAGAAGCGACAACATTAGGCTGGGGAAGGCGGCGCCGGTGCGGTGGCGATGGCACACAATGGCTCTAATACCAGTGATACAAACCAGCTGGCTCGTACATGGGAGAAGACGGTGGAGGGAGAGTGAAGGCACTGGGGTGGACATCGGCGTGCCTGGATGGACTACGGCAGGCCGGGATCGGCGGAGTGGACGTCGCTGGAGAGCTCGACGGAGTGGGCGTCGCCGAGGGAGAGGAGAGACTACTTGAAGCCAATGAGTTAATAATTCATGTCCCCCCCCTTCCACAAGGAGGGCTACATACTTAAAGGAAATGTAAAGGGAATGTCTACAGATGAAAATGCCCCTAGTGGGCTTATTGGATCGTATCATTTTTTCGAAAGAAAAGATAGCTACGCGGACCGAGAGAACGATCGGGATTAGACTCTGGATGGGCAAGAAGGATACGACTTGAAAAAGTCTCTTTTGATTGTAATACATTTAGATGCAAAATAGCATGCGTTTTACGCAATTATAATATATTTTTATTGATGCATAACGCAAAGCGGCCTACCATGAGTTATTAAGTATCTGATTCTGAGCCTGGAATAAACTGCAGACGGGTTTGGTTTTTACGCTTCTAAAGCCCTTGGATCTGCATCTGCAATCGGGACAGGGTCGCCGTTTCTCGTTTCAAGTGTTATCCGCCTGTTTTCGGCCGGAGCATGATGTGCACACAAGTTCAGGGCAGCTTTCATTCCAAAAACACGCAGTGATTGTTTCACAGTGACTTGATTTTGCTTGCCAGACGAGCGTCATGTTTTTCGCAGAGATGTTATTGGGGCCGCCAAAATCTTGCTTCAAGCACCTCTCTTGTCATAGTGCTCTTTCAGGCCCGAGTTTGGTCCACATATATCTACGTAGGGAACAACAGGTCCAGGGTGTGACAGGATGGATGACGAACAGTGACGGAAGAGGATGTGATGGCCATTTCCTCACGTACGCGTCCTGTCACACGTCCCAGGTTTTTTGAAAAATCCATCGCATTCCCGTCTTGCGTCACCGCACATGTCGTCCCATCATCGAACCGCATCATTGCCACAGGTGATGAAAATTCAAAGATCAGCTCTCTCTCCCTCTTAAGGAGGTAATCTTTTAAGATTTTATTTGAAAATTTTCAAAGTTTTTACAAATCTGCCACCGACGTCCTCCGTGACGTCTGTCCTGTTACGCAATCCGTCCAAGGACCTCCGTCAATGTCACTGTCACCGTCACCTCACCGTCATGCATATTTAGTCACCGTCACCGTTACCTCACCGTCATGCATATTTAGTCACCGTCACCATCACCTCACCGTGATGCATATTTAGTCACCGTCACCGTCACCTCACCGTCATGCATATTTAGTCACCGTCACCATCACCTCACCGTCATGCATATTTAGTCACTGTAACCGTCACCGTCACCTTCACGGGCCAAGAATTTCTTCACCATCACTTTCACGTCATCCACCGCGGTGCCATCTCAATGACGTGTGATGTGACATCTGCTGTTGCCTACCTCTGTGCGCACCATTTCATTATTTTACCCCAATTAGAATTTGAATGGATGTATTTATGGAGGTAAATAAATAAGAACTCAATATAAGTGGGATAAAAGAAATGATATAACACTTAACATTTGTCCTTTACCAGTAAAGACAAGTAACGACGGGTCCAAAGAATTATGCCATAACTATTTCGTTTTCCTGAAGTCTTTTGCCATAATAGATTTCCGAAAAATTGTTTTTAGCCTCAAAGGTAGTCTAGATACCAAATTTATTTGAAACAATTTATTGATAGATTTTGGTCTGAAAATTTTTCAATCTTTATACCTAATATGAGATTTAATAGACATTACAGTTTGCATATAAAAATTATAAAATATAAATATTTCAAAATTACTCTGCTGAATAAGAATAAGTAATTCAACCTTAGTTTGATAAGTCATGGTTATCACCATTTACCTGATTGAATTCCAACTTAAAAAGCTTTTGAGAATGGGAAGTAGACAAAGCACTCATATATGGGTAGACAATTGTTTTAATTTGTTATGGTTCGTGCATGATTGACAACTTTTAAGAATCAGGTAATTATCCCTGTACTGGATGGAGAAGCTGTGAATTTTTGGTTGTGTCATAGTTCTTTCTCGTAGGTTAAGGAAATCTTCAAAATTTCTTGGTACTGATGTGATCAAAAGTTAAATTCAAATTGAGAGTGCACATGAAGTGTATGCTGCATGAGTAACCAATAGTTCTTGAAACTAGGTTTGAATACAGTATTATAGATTTGAATGTTTATAAAGGTAGAAAGATAATTTAATAAATTTGATGGCTATTGGGAGTCAGTTTCAGCCTTGATTATTAGATTTCGAACCTAATAGACTACACTTATGCTGATGTGGTGTCAAGAGGGGGTGCTTGTTTTTCTCGACCTTTGTTGATGATTTCTCCAGGAGGTGTTTTCTTGGTTCAAGAAGTGGTGTGCTAATGTTCAGAACTAAAACATGAAGGAAGATCAAGGTCTGGCAAACTTATAACGGGATGGAGTTCAAGAACTCAGATTTCAATCAGTTTTAAGATGATCACGAGATTATGGAGAGGCCACGATGCATGAGGTTGACTTCTGGGTTGCCCAAGGAGTTCTTGGCGGAGGCACTGACTGCATCAATTTAGTTGATTATTAGATCACCCAACTCTGCTCATGATGGGAAGGTAGCTGAAGAGGTATGAACTGGTGAGCCCATTGACAATTCCACTCTACATATTCTGGGATGTCTAGGTTATAAAATTATTCCCACTAATGAGAGGTGAAATCTTAATCCAAAATTTTTTCTAAAGGAAAGATAAGTACGTTGACTGAGAGAACAATCGGGATTAGACTGTGAATGGGCAAGAGGGATATGACTTGAAAAAGTCTCTTATGATTTTAATACATCTAGATGCAAAATAGTATGTGTTTTACACAATTAAAATACATTTTAATGGATGCATAACGCAAAGCGGCCTACCATAAGTTATAAAATATGTAATTCTGAGACTGGAATAAACTACAGACAGGTTTGGTTTTTACGCTTCTAATGCCGTTGGATCTGCATTTGCAATCGGGACACGGTCACCATTTCTCGTTTCAAGTCTTATCCGCCTGTTTTCGGCCGGAGCATGATGTGCACACAAGTTCAGGGCAGCTTTCGTTCCAAAAACACGCAGTGATTGTTTCGCAATGACTTGATTTTCGATGGCTTAGACATTTTGGTTTGCATTTAAAACTTATAAAATATAAATATTTTGAAGTTACCCTGCTATATGGGAATGAGTAATTTAACCTTCAATTTGATAAATGATGGCTATCACCATTTACCTGATTTAATTCCAACATAAAAACCTTTAGAGAATGGGAAGGAGACAGAACACTCAGATATGGGTAGACCATTGTTGTATTCTCATATGGTGTGCACAAGTTAAATTCCAATTGAGTGTGTACATGAAGTGGATCTTGCACGAGGAAAAAATAGTTCTTGAAACTAGGTTTGAATACAGTGTTATAGATTAGAAAGGTTAAAAGGTAGAAAGATAATTTAATAAATTTTCTGGCTATTGGGAGTCAGTTTCGGCCATGATTAGTAGATGGGCCATACCATTTCGAACACCATCCACTAGACTCATGCTGATGTGATGTCGAGAGGCGGTGCTTGTTATTTCTTGAACTTTGTTGAATATTTCTCCAGGAGTTTTATTCTTGGTTCAAGAAGTGGTGTGCTTAGGTTCAAAACTAAAACATGAAGGAATATCAAGGTCTTGCAAACTTATAACGGATAGAGTTCAAGAACCCAGATTTCCACCAGTTTTAAGATGAGCACCAGATCATGGAGAGGGTGCAATGCATGAGGTTGAATTCCGCGTTGCCCAAGGTGTTCTTGATGGAGGCAGTGAATGGATCAATTTAGTTGATTATTAGATCACCCAACTCTGCTCATGATGGGAAGGTAGACGAAGAGGTATGAACTGGTGAGCCCATTGATAATTCCACTCTACATAGTATGGGATGTCTAGGTTATGTAATTATTCCCACTAATGAGAGATGAAATCTTAATCCAAAACTAGAGAGATGCATGGATTTCGGATATGGGGGTGGATAAGAGGGCTGTAGGCACTGGGATCTCGAAGCAAAGAAGATCGTGGTTAGTAGGGATGTGGTGCTTGATGAAGGCCATATATTGAAGGCTTTGATTATTGACCCATTGATTCATAAACTAGATGATACACCTATGGTGAAGATGAATGGGATGGAAATGGAGGAAGTGAAAAGTCCACCCAAGTTGATGGTTGAACTTGGTTATACTATAGATATGAAGACTCTCGAGATATTGGACGTGAGCATTGCATAGAGACGATGTCGATGGGTGATGAGACTTTCTCAGAAGGACATTGTCTACCAGGAAAGGTTTCACCCCGTCTCCTCCTCTCACTCTTGCACTCTATTTATTTGTCTGTTCGTTAGTATGTTTCTCTAACTGTCTGTCTGTCTGTATATCTCTGTCTCTCTCTATCTCTTTCAGAATGGGAAGTAGACAAAGCACTTAGATATGGGTAGACAATTGTTTTAACTTGTTATGGTTTGTGCATGATGGACAATATTTAAGAATCAGGTAATTATTTCTGTACTGGATGGAAAAGCTGTGAATTGTTTCATGCGTCAGAGTTCTTTCTCTTAGGTTAAGGAAATGTTCAAAATTTCTTGGTACTGATGTAATCAAAAGTTAAATTCTAATTGAGAAAGCACATGAAGTGTATCTTGCACGAGTAAACAATAGGTCTTAAAACTAGGTTTGAACACAGCGTTATAGATTAGAAAGTTTAAGGTTCGTATAAATATAATTTAATAAATTTGATGGCTATTGGGAGTCAGTTTCTGCGTTGATTAATACATGGGCCATACCATTTCGAACGCAATAGACTACACTCATGCTGATGTGATGTCGAGAGGGGGTGCTTGTTTTTCTTGACCTTTGCTGATGATTTCTCCAGGGGGTGTTTTCTAGGTTCAAGAAGAAGTTTGCTAAGTTTCAGAACTGAAACATGAAGGAAGATCAAGGTCTTGAAAACTTATTACGGGATGGAGTTCAATAACTAAGTTTTCCATCAGTTTTAAGATGAACACGAGATTATGGAGAGGCCGCGATGCATGAGGTTGAGTTTCGGGTTGCCCCAGGAGTTCTTGGCGGAGGCAGTGAATGCATCAATTTCGTTGATTATTAGATCACCCATATCTGCTCATGATGGGAAGGTTGCCAAAGATATGGAGACTCTCAAGTTATTGGAGGTGAGCATGGCATCGAGCCGATGCCGATGGGCGATGAAACCTGCTAAGAAGGACAATGGCAACTCCCCCTCTCACTCTTGCCCTCTATTTATTTTTTTGTTCGGCTGTCTGTCTATCTATTTGTATGTCTGTATGTCTCTTTCAATCTCTCACTCTGTCGATCTCCCCCTCTCCCTCTCACTCATGCTATTTCTCTCTCTCTCTCTCTAACACACATGCGCGCGCGCGCTCTGTCTGTCTCTTTGTCTGTGCCCCCTCTCAGTCATGCTTACTCTCTCTCTGTATCACCCTGTCAATCTCTTTATTTATCCCTCTCGTATTTTCTCTGTCTTGCACTATCTCAGTCTCCCTCTCTCTTTCTGAATCTCGTTCTCTTCGTGTTTCACTATCTTGCTCTCTCACTCTTGTAGTATCTCGATCTCCCCTACCTCTCTCATTCTCTTCCGCTTCTATTGGTAAACTCTCCCGATCTTTCCCTCTCTCCTTCTCACACTCTTTCACTCTCTAATGATATTACTGTCATTCATTCGCGCTCCTCTCTCCCTGTCATTATCAGACAATACGTAGACACCGGAGATATAATTTTGAGTGTGAGAGAGCGATAGGCCAGATCAACTTGACATTGAATTTTACACTGACTAGTCAATAGGACTGATAGATACCACGCGCAACATCATGTCTAGGTTTAGGTTACAGTAAAATGAACAGAATCCAGACTGTGTCCTTCTGTAAGACTTGCACGTGTTAAATACTTTGTTGTTTTTTCTTTGTTTAATCTGGTTGCAGGAGGTAGTTGAACGAGGTGAGACAACTTCATTGAAAGAAGCAACTAGGCTGTCTTGAGAAAGAGAAGCAGTTGAGGACAATGGTTAGGGAGAGTCGATAATTGGTCAAGAACTACACATGGGAGTGATTGAATATTCTTGCAGAGAAGCATGATATTGGATGCAAGTGGGTCTTTGAGAACAGAGCTTTGATTGTGGTTTATCTTTAAACCCTTTTCTACAGATATGATTCTAATAAATTATTGGAACTCTAAGTAGATTTAACGTGGTGTTTCATTTAGTATTCACAAAATAATAGATATCCACAACCACGGTAAAATCTATCAATAAAAAAATATTTTTATTGACAATTCAAGCCTGTTACATACTATAGTTTTCATTAAATTTAATGTATAGGGGCATAACGTTTAAAATTTTTGACGATCAGAGAGCGTGATGTTTTATGTTAAGGGGGTAGAAACCAACGCCACACGTAATTGAAAGTCTATGAATGCGAAAAAATTCATCTCAAGTATACTCAAGGGTAAAAATGAAGAGACATGTGCATTAAAAGTTATAGGGTCCTAAGATTCATCGCAGCATGGGTCCTAAGATTGACGGTGTTGTCCCTGACCATGGGTCCTAGAAGACCACACGACGTGGCCCAAGTTTTCCAGAAATAGGTTTCAGTCATGCATTGCCAGAACATAGTTCTGGCTGTTCAGCGAGTGTCGAGCATCCAGGCTTTCATCACTAGACAGAGTCGTCTTTGAAATACACGTCAGAAAGAAGAGAGCCAGGAGCAACAGCATGGAGTGCACACCAATAGTGCCGTTTCCGTTGGCACTACTATCATAAGTGCAATGAAACCCCCTGTTCTTGTTGAGTCAGTAGGAGATGAAACAATTTGTAGAGCCAGCTATGTTTATCAGACTATCAAACACATTTCACGAGCAATAACCGGAATAGGACCGCATGGAAGGATAAGGTTGAGGAGTGAGAATTAAATGTATAATTATGCGTGCGTGCGTAGGAGTAAGAATTGAATGTATACATTATACTCACAAAAAGTTCTGGTGATGGGGGAACGGTCTAGTCATGTGGAGTTCCCTACTATTGTTTCTAGGGCTCCTCCCATTGGTGTTTGTGGCAAGGACTACTCTAACTAGCAGCAAGACACTCCATGCTATGCACTTGCCACACACCCCTACTACGTTTGCATGAGGTACAACGACTCCAACTTCACATGGCACGATTGCGGCCATGCCATGTTGTCTTCTGGGATTCATAACCAATGACACAGTGTACCTGCCGCACACCGCCGACTACATTTTCATCATGTAAAACGACTCCAACTTCACGATGTACGACTACACCCGTGTCATACATTTTAGGATGCGTGACCAATGACAACACTACTGCGCCGCCACGCAGTCCGACGTTAACTTGGTCCCTTAGGACAACATGAACAGGGTTATGTGGGTAAGGGGAACCCACCACCCCACTTTGGGTTTCAAACCTTTTCATTTGTGAGGATGACCGCAACATGGTCATCCACCACAGGGGGGAGTTGCCACCTGCTCAACTGACACTCGTGTCTTTGGCACGGGGGTGACCATTGTCCCCCAAAACAGTGGAAAAAAATGCCAACACCTAATGTGGGGGAATTTCTAGTTAAATCAAGTTTTAAATTGATCTAATGCACTACACCTTGTTGTCGAATTACAAATAATAATAATACTACTGCACAGTGGTCATTATTATAAGCGGGAATAACTACAACCAGTTTTCATTTATTTAGTACATTAATATTTTTTTGTCTAATTTATTTAGTACATTACTATTTTTTTTACTAGTTTGAAAAATCTATATAGTTTTCTCTAGTAAAAATATAGAATGAATACATAGATTTTCTGAGCCGTCAACATGGAAATGGGCAGTGTTGGCACCACACGATTAAACCATGCCACATCGCGTGAGTTGGATAGAGTGCAAGTGTGATGCGTTGGCCTCGATATAATTGATCTTTGTGAGCTAGTTTGCATATTTTGTGATATGACCATGTTTAAATAGAAATAAGTAGTTAAGGCTTCTGATTCGTACAAAATAATAATAGTTTCCTAACGAGCGTGAGTGAGAAAGTTTGGAATTTATAGCGACCTAGTATTGAATACGTGAATTTAAGATTAGTTTTTTACAAAGCAGAGGCCTTAGCTGCTTATTTCTGTTCGCTATTGAATATGTGGATTTAAGATTAATTGAATATGTGAATTTATGATTAATTTATACCTTTTTGGACACTTATATTATCGCGCAAGTTATTAAGTAAAGACAACTTCTGGCACGAAAATTAATAAAAATAAATTCAAAATATTTTTACGGAGGTGGAAAAACTAGTATTCTTACCTGACCTAGTTTGTCCTAATTTTGTAGACCAAGGGCTTAAGTTCTTATGGCGTTTATGGCCATAAGTCTAATGGTTTCTATATATCTCGGTAGCCGATACTATAAGATATCAAATAGAAATAGTCAGCGCGCGGTGTCGGCGGTATGTGTTGTTGGGAAAACAGCGTGTCAGCGGTACTGTTGTTTAGTCTCCGTTGGCGCTTACTGCGCGTCATCAGGCGGTGCGTGTGCGATGTCGGGGGTGAGAGAAGCTCGATAAGGTGCCAGCGAGGCGTGGCAGCAGTGGGGCACGCCGGTTGATCATCGCCTGGGATCGGAGCCTGTCGGCGCTAGTACCAGAGACGCATGGTGAACAATTGTCGACTCCAGCAACCCGATGGTAGGGTACTATTCCCGATCAACCAGGCGGGTGGTCAACACATTCCCGATCAGCACGGGGCGACACCGGCGATCTGGCATCTGGATCGACCGGCACCAGCCGTAAAATGGCCGAGAGTCAGCCAATTCGACGGGGCGGTTGTTGGGTCCTCGTGCGTTCAGGAGGTTCCGTGCGGGGCTAATAAGGAGGCCACAAGTTCCAAACATCGTTTACTCACCGACAAGCGATGTAGTGGCGACATGGAGAAGGGCGGCGATCGGGTTGCATCGTGCTGTTGTGAGGAGGGGAAACGGGTTGGCGAGGATGAAAGGGGGGACAGAGAGGGCGTGACGATCACCGTGCAACCTTAGACCCTTCTTCCTCCTCGCTGATTCCTCTCCTCTTTTGCTTCACCTTCTCCCACTCTTCTTCCTCTTCTTCTGCTAGAACGGGACCTGCTTCCTTTTCAACACAACTTTTTAACAAAACAAGTCTGAACAGGCTAGGGTGCCCATCCTTTCCTTTTATAGGGGAAGGACATGAGTGGGCCCCTAGAAATACCAAAAGAGAGGAAATAAAGGGGTTAAGGCCCATTAAGGGGGGGAAGGTCCTTATAGAAAGCACTCCCCCCTCACTACAACAAGAAAAAGAAAAAGAAAGAAAGTCAAGGGACAAAAGGAGAATGGGGTGGAGGAAGAGAGAGGCTATACCCGAAGCTTCTCTCCCCATCACTGACTAAATCTGACGGCGGGGAACGTAAGAAGATGCGGACAAAATTGGCAAAAAACAAATACGATACCCCCTTTTCAAAGATTATCTAAATTCCGGGCTTGCACGCGGTCGCCTTGGCTTGCCGGGCAGGCTGAACGTGAGTCGGCGGTGATGTCGTTGACAATTGCGGCATCTCTGAAGACGTTCCTTGGGGCTCGGGCTGCGTCACGCCATCAGAGACGCTCAATACGTAGTTTTCTTTATTAATTCTCTTGCCTTAACAAACCCGAGCACGGTGGAGTGTTGTAGAAGATATACTATAAGACATAATTAAACTGACGAGCAAGGGTAATAGCATACCTCTTCAGAGTGGCATCGTCGTCGATGTCGTCGTCGATGCACTAACTATGCGGGCAGGAGTGGCGAAGGTAGATGTCACTCAACCGACAGGTGGAGGCGGTGCAGAAGTCGACGTCGAAAGTAGGAGTCGAGGAGAGACAAAGTGGAAGGGCGAGCAGTGGCGATAGGGTTCGATACGTCCGGCCGAATAGCCAGATGACATCATGTTCACTTGGAAGATTCTAGACGTAGTAAAATGGTGTGGTTCCACAAGGTCTTCCAGAAGTAACTCGTGAACTGGACGTCTCGGTCAGAGACGATCGAAGTGGGCAATCCATGTAGATGCACAATTTCTGGGAGGAATACTTGTGCGACCTGAGTTGCGTCGGATGTCTTCGCACCGGGTACAAAGTGTGCCATCTTCAAGAACTATCAATGACGACCGTGATAGAGTCATGTCGTCGTATGGTCTAGTGCAACCCTAGGATGAAGTCCATACTGATGTCGTCCCATGGACGCTTTGGGCACCGGTAGCGAGGTATATAACCCCATGCTCTTCTTCACCTATTTTTCCAAGGCACATACGCGGTACTGGGCGACGACATTACCATCGTCGCACTTCAAGCTGGGCCAGTAGAATTGGTATTCTACGGCAGCTATGGTCTTGTCACGGCCAAAGTGGCCACTAAGACCTCTAGTGTGACATTCCTAAGTTAGGAAGTCACGATGTGACGTGCGTGGTACGCACAACCTATTTCGAAATAACAAGTAATCGTCAGTGATGACATAGTCCCTGAGCTCGCAGTACGGTCCTCGTTAGATCTACGTGACGATAGGCCCAAAGTCGCGGCAGCTAGTGTATCCTTATTGAATCTGCTCAAACCCTATGATCTTTACCTTCATGACATTACGCACGTGCGCTCGTCGGTTGAGTGCGTTGGTGACAGCGCTATCTTTTCCCTTCCTGTGCTTGATGACGAAGGTAAACTCCTGTAAGTATTGAACCCACCTTACGTGGCGGTCACTCAACTTCTGCTTTGAATGAAGGTAATTGAGGTCCTCGTGATTCAAGAAGTTGAAGAAGATAAAATGGTTAGAACTTTGTTACTTAGAAAGGAAGGGATACATGCCCTTATATAGGGCTGAGAGAGAGTGCATTAGAGATTTATCCGTGTGGGATTAAGAGAGGGAACCCTTAGTGGGCTAGGGGATGTAGGCCATATAGGCCTACATGGGTAGGCCCTTATCAGGCCTACATAGTATACTCTAACACAAGAAAAATACAAACTCCTCCAATGCTTCAATGCCTGGACGACGACGTAAAACTCCTTGTCATAGGTCGAGTAGTGGAGTCTCGCGTCATTCAGCTTCTCGCTGAAGAACTCCACAGAGTACCCTTCCTGGCTGAGCACACCGCCTATTCCGACGCTAGTAGCGTCCCATGTAACCTTGAAGACCTTCCCAAAGTCAGGCAGGCAAAGGACTGGCGCCTGAGTCATCATGAGCTTCACTCACTAGAAAGCTCGATCTGTTGTCTGTATCTAAGTGAACCGCTCCACCTTAAGGCAATCGATGATGGGAGCTATGACAGAACTAAAGTTCTGTTTAAATCACCCCTGGAATGTGGTGAGTCCGATGAAACTCCGTACGTCATGAACGTTAGTCGGCGGAGGCCATGACGTAATGGCTCAAACCTTCTCCGAGTCAGTGGCGATGCCTTGAGCTGATACGATAAACCCTATGAATGTAACTTCTGGGGTAAGGAAGCTACATTTCTTCAAAGTTGTAATCAAGCACCTCATTGCGCAAAGTTGGACGAAGCCCGTGAGCAAATAGGCAAATGACAATTTGCAAATCCTCCATGAATTGGCACCACATCCGCCACTCCTTGTAAGCCTCGATGTATTTCGTTGCGGATTGTCAACCTTGTCGTAGGTCGAGACATGAAAGGTATAATATCATCTGGTACTGTCGTGGTACGTACTTGCTCCTCAGCTTCTGAGCCATCTCGGTCCACGACATGAAGGGTCGTCCTCGTCGCTCAACTACAATGCAAACACATGTCCAACACATCCTCCATCATCTCATCATAGAAACCTACCTCCCTGTCTCCTTCCGTCACCATTGTTGATGGTCGGACATATCCAATCAAAGGCCTCGGTGATACCACTACCTCTCACCAAAGTCCTCCATGTTCCCAGATTTCCAGCCAATCTCCTCTCAATCAGCACCATCACCCGTACCCTCCAGTGCTCCATAAACTTTTTTCCTACTTATTGCACCTTCTAGGATTTGCATATTGGGAGGAGTATTGGCTTGGGCCATGAGAATGGGCGGGGGATCTACGAATTCATCTACGATGACATCCCTTCTAGCCCTTGGGCATTTTTATCTTCTCCTACTTCAAAATTATCTTTTTTTGTGGCATCAACGATTGGGACATCCATCTTTTGAAAAATTACTGAAAATATTTCCTTCTCTCACTCCTTTTTGTGCAAGTCATGTCAATTAGGGGAACATCATCGTTCCTCTTATCCACGACGTGATGGACCGCCCACGTCTTCTCCATTTGACCTAGTCCATTATGATGTATGGGGTCCTTCATGCACTCTTATTGCTGGCCATACATTGTCTTCATTGATGACCATACTAGAGTCAGCTGGACCTATCTTCTCCACGATGGCACCGAAGTTTCATCTACAATCATTCAGTTCTTCAATGAGGTACAAACTCATTACTCCACTAATCCAAAAGTCTTTCATAGCGATAATGCCTTGGAATTAGTTCAAACCTCACTTCAAACCTTCTATAGCGACCATGGTATAATTCACCAAATCTTATGTCCTCACACCTCACAACAAAATGGCATCTCTAAACGAAAACACCGCTCCCTACTTGACATAGCTCGCACACTTCTTATCGAAATGCATATCCCTCAATATCTCTAGTCGAAAACTATTCTCACGGCCACATACCTCCAAAACCACCTCCCTTCCACAACCCTCAACAGCGACATTCCACTTCATCGTCTTCATCTGAATGCCGCTCTTTTTTTCTTACCTCCACGAGTGTTTGGCTGTAGTGCCTTCGTCCAAGATCACTCCCCATCTCTTTCTAAACTAGTCCCTCATGCTCAAAAAGAAGTCTTCATCGGCTACTCTCCGACGCAAAACGGGTATCGTGTTTATTTTCCACATACCCGGACTTGCATCATCTCAGCCGACATTACATTCCATGAGGAGCCTCCCTTCTTCTCTCTAGAAATGACTCATCCTCGTGTCCCCATAACACCTCCACCAAGATTCTCTCCTCTGCTCAATGTTATGGATTCCCCACCTTCTCTTCTCATTTGTCTAGGATTTGATTCATTGGCTCCCACTAGATCCTCCATGGCTTAGCCTCCTTCACAAGCATCAGATGCAGATCTGCTAGTCTTCGATGGTGCCTCGACACCTACCTCTCCAGCCTCACCTTCACTAGTGCCATATGTAGATCCGCCAGTCCTCGATGGTGCCTCGATACCCGCCTCTTCACCACCCCCTAGAGATGATCTTCACCTTCTCATTGCCCTACGCAAAGGCACACGTATGTGCACTCAACATCCTATCTCTAACATTGTCTCCTATGATTGCCTCTCTCCTTCTGCAACTTTGCGCTGGTTGTGGCCTCTTAAGTCATTACCTAGGATGTATTATGAGGCAGCACAGGTACTTGCGTGGAAAGCCGCAATGGATATTGAAGTAAATGCACTTGTCTCACGGGGCACATGGACATTAGTCTCTCATCCTCATGAAGCCAATATCGTAACGCGCAAATGGGTGTTCACGGTCAAACATGACCCCGATGGGTCAATACCCAAACATAAAGCTCGATTGGTTGCTCGTGGCTTCACCCAAGTATATAGGATTGACTACACATAGACTTTCTCTCCTATAGTTCGTCTCAATTCCATCTGAGTGATTCTCTCTTTGTTGACTAATCAGACATGGAGTATGCATCAACTAGATGTGTCTAATGCATCTCTTTATGGCGATTTGGAGGAGCAAGTCTTCATGGAGAACCCTTTAGGGTATGTTGCTCTAGGGGAGTCAGGTATTATGTAGAGTCCTTGCGCATGGTTAGCCAAATTTGGCAGACTTCTCATGGCAGGCCGATCCTACGGTGCTCACCAAGTGCACTAATGCAGGTATTATCATACTTGAAGTCTATGTGGATGATATGCTTATTACTAGCAGCACCAACGAGGGTATTCAGGCCACCAAGGCCTATCTGATGGCGCGTCACCACCGGTCGTCATCGAGCCAGCAGCAGAGGAGCAGCAGGACGTCCCCGACTCAGCACCCGAGGAGCCAACACTACCCAGCTCGCCACCGAGACGAGTCCAGCCACCACGACGAGCCGCCGCAGCAACACGGGATCCCGCATTCCGTTACTCGGCATGACGCGGACGCCGACCACCGGAGCACACCGTTACAGTCAGTTACTTTATCTTATAGTTTTTCCCTTTATTCGTATTGTCGTGTAGCGGGGGAAGGGCCCATATGAGGAACCCTTTTCCCCTTTTATGTTGGGCCGACAAGCCTGTTTCCTATTTTTCTTGCTTATTTTCCTTCCTTTTCTTTTGTGTTATTGGACTTAAGGAAGGGCCCATCTTCACCCATATATAAGGAAGAGGTGGGCGCTTCCTCACCTTTGACCTAATTTTGAAGAATTGCACTTGGAAAAAGAAGGGTCAGGTCGGGGAGAAGAAGAGAAGAAAGAAGAAGAAGAGAAGAAAGAAGAAGAAGAAGAAAAGGAGAAGAGAAGGGGAAGGGAAGGAGATCGCCGCTGCGCCGCCCGCCGTTCGAGCCGCTGGACGCCGCCGCGCAGCCGCCGCGCCGCACGTTGCCGATCAGCCGCCGCCAGCCCACGCTGCCGCTCGCGCGCGCCAGGCCGCTGCGCCGCGCCGCCCGCTGCCGCCGAGCAGCGCTGCCGCCGCGCCGCTGCCGCCGCCGCGCCGCTAGCCGCCGCCGCTGCCGCCGCTGCCGAGCGCTGACGCCGCGCCCCGCAGCCGCCAGTCGCGCCCGCGCCGCTGCGCCGCCCGCCGCTCGAGCCGCGCTGACGCCGCACCGCGCAGCCGCGCCGCGCCACGCCGCGCCGCGCTGATCAGCCGCTGCGCCGCTCCGCGCCGCACCGCCAGAGCTACCGCCGCACCGCCCGCTGCCGAGCAGCGCCGCCGCGCCACGCAGCCGCTTCCGCGCCGCGCTGCTAGGGCCGCGCTGCGCCGCCGCTGCTCGAGCCACGCTGACTCGCGCGCCGCAGCGCCTGCCGCGCCGCGCGCCGCTTCGACAGCCGCTGCCGGCCGCGCGACTCGCCGCGCGCGACCAGCAGGCTACCAGCCGCGCGACCTGGTCGTGCCGCCGCCAGGTGCTCGCCCGACCGCCGCCGCCGAGCCGCCGCGTGAGCTGCCGCCGCCTGCTGTCGCGCGAGCGCGCGTGCGCGCTGCCACCTGCTGCGCGAAGCCGACCGTGAGTGCGACCTGCTCGACCGGCGCCGCGCAAGCACAACTGCCGAGTCCGCCGTGAGCTTGCACCGTGAGTCCGCATCGCTCACCGCCGCGCTGCGCGCCGCGCTGCCGCCTTGCACTGCTGCTGCTGTGCCCGGTCGCCTCCCCTTGTCACGTGCTCGTGATTGGCATACTCCTTCACCAGGGGCTCCTCTCGTGGAAGCTCCTACTCGAGTCAACCGTTGCCCCGCGACGAAGGTACCTTGCTACCCTCGCTTCTTCGGTCCTTATTTCTTACAGTACTCTTTCGTATTGCCTCCACCCCGCTCGGGTTAGATAGGTGAGTGAGACAGATTGAGAGAACGACGAAACAAAGACGAGCGTCTTACCTGTCCGGTACGAGTCGGGACGCCCCGACGCGTGTGAGCATTCCAGTGGGAGTTATCCCATTCGACGGCGTGCGCGCCCTCGACCCACCTCGGACGACTTGGAGGGCTGGGTCGACCCAGCTTGGCGACCCCGTCCCCGCTCCGGGTTGGCTCTCATAGCTTGTCGGCGCATTGCACGTACCATAGTAGGACCATCATCCTCGTTATCGTCATACATACATTTCTGTTCTCCGCATATCCGTCGGTTGACGTCGCGGACGTGAACCGATTAGTTAGTGATACGACACCGAGTTCCTACCCTCGGTGACGGTCGGACGCCGTTGAGACGACGTCCGGCATCACTATCTCATGCAGCATCTTAGACTATGTGACTTGGGAACTCCTCGATACTTCCTCGACATTGAGTTTGCTTATTAAGGTGACAAACTCTCTCTCTCACAAAGAAAGTATCCCTCGATATACTCCAGGAAACGGGACTCCTGGGATGCAAGCTGACATCATCTCCTATGGACAATCGTCCATCATTTTGAGATACTTCAGATCCACTCCTAGCTCATGCTGACCAGTATCGACGATTGGTGGGGAAACTCATCTATCTCACAATGACACGACCCGACATTGCATATGCGGTTAATGTCCTTAGCCAGTTCATGCATGAGTCACGTCAAGTTCATTGGGCAGGAGCTTTACGGGTACTTGTGTGTATCAAAAGTGCACCAGGGAGAGGACTTCTTTATTGATGCCATCATCATCTTCGAGTTGAAGCCTATTTAGATGTGTCATATGCGGCCAATCGAGGGGATCACAAATCCACTATTGGCTACTGTACTTAAATTGGTGGTAATCTGGTCAAATGGCGTTCTCGGAAGCAGAAGGTGGTCGCATGTTGTAGTGCGGAATCCGAATATCGTGACATGGCTTCCACAGCTCGAGAGATGGTATAGCTACAACTTCTGTTACAAGGGCTTGGTGTAGAGTCTCCGACACCAATGCCTATGCACTACAACAATCAAGCCGCTATCTTCATTGCCAAAATGAAGCGTTCCACGAGCGAACCAAGCATATTGAAGCAGGCTGCCATTTCATTCGCTACAAAGTAATGGCAGGGATCATTTCGACTCCATTTGTCGCATCATCTTTGCATCTTTAGGACATCTTCACCAAGAGCCTGTCAGGAATCTCCCATGATGGGATTAGCACCAAACTGGGCTTCAAAATACACATTTCTAACATTATTATAGATTAATATCTATGTTTTGGAATTATTTAATGGCACTTGATTTTTTATGGACTTCCAAAAGCATACAAGAGAGAAAATTCTAGAACGAAAACTGATAAAAAATCAAATTGAGATATCCAACAATTCAAAAAGAGTTTTCGTCTACATTTTTTACCAGAGCTTCCTTTTTCACGTCTCTTGCGATCCATATAGTTTGACCTATAAATAGAGCCTTGGATTTATGTAAAACTATCTTTAAGCTCACATCCTCCTAAATAGCCAAATTGAAAGAGAGTGAGGCTTTGAAGGTCCATAAAGAGTGTTCTTGGTGTCTTCAGTGCTTCTGGAAGGTCAACAGAAAAGTAGAGAGACTGATTTGCATCAAGAAAATGTGTTAATTATGGCAGAACATAAGAGTCTAAGGTTAATCTCTTCGTTACGTTAGTTTATCTTCTTCATATCCTTTTAGTTATATCTACATCCGTATTTTCATCAACTCCTTTTCATCACCATCTTTATTCATATCTCTCTATTGTTGGGTTATGGGGCTATAGTTTTGATGTATGAAAACTCATTTTCACTAATGGAAGCATTAGATCATTTCATAATTGATCTGTAAAAGCATGAAATAGAATGAGTACCTCATGGGGAAATTTTTCTACCCTTGACTTGTTTATAGGAAGAGTTTCTTCAAGCAGATCAATTGCTCGGTATCCACACAAAGATCTTGTAATCAAGTGCTCAGCCTCCTTTTTCACCACTCTTTGAAGATCTTGTGATTATTCTCACCTAGATCTGGCTTGCTTGGGCGCCTAAAATGGGTGGCCCCCTTATTTATACTTAATTAATATTTTTTTATAAAAACATCCTATTAGTCTTCCAACATTTATTGAGGCCCAATAACATATACCGCGTGATGTAACACGACTGTCAAGATCATTCAGATCGTGTTATACGATGACCGTTCGGTCACAAACACAAAATGAAGATGTGAAATGATGCGTAAATTTAAGAAATAATGAGTAAGTCAATCGTCGAATGACGCAAGATGCAGTACAATTGGACGACACGTTACAGGTTTTTGAGACAACCAAGCTCCCACTAATCTGGGTGTTCAGCTCAAGGCTGACGAGGTAGGAAATGTCACCGTCCGTGAACGTCCACACCATCGACGTGTACGAACTGATCAAGTACCGTCAAAGAAAATTAACTAACACAGTGATCGGAGTCTAATCTCAATTCACATTCAAATTCTCTCTAGGTAGAGGAACAGTTGTAACCGGCACTGAAAGATGTAATTAACAATGTAAATTAAGGAGAGGAGCTGGATATGGAACCTGCGAGTTCATGCCCGAGATCTCTGGCCGCGTCTTAACGGGGACACCAGTAGTTTTAAAGTGACAGAATTCCCGGTGAGTGATGCTCCTTTTGAATTAGTCAAAGCAAAGAAAATGGAGATTTGGTGGAGGCTGAGTGTTAGGATCAGCACACGACTTAGCCCTAGCTTGGGCATCATTCGAAACAAGTGATTTGTCTGTAGTCTCGTCGGCATTCTATGAAGAGCTTATTGGGCTCCCCTGAAAACGTGTCTGTAGGGGAAAAGAGGAGTTTATGTGGACTCTTCTCTCCCGCGAATGGCACAATTAGAGCAGGTACATAGCAAACATGTATGAGGGGGAGGCCAGTACTCATGCATGAGGGGCCTCCCGACAATCCAAAGACGATGAGAAAAAAAGGAAAAGAACATAAAGACGACATGGCACGCTCCAAGACGACACAAATGCTGCTTCAAACCTGATAGCGGAAGTGTTGGTTATTCATGTCCGCTCGGGCTCCGCGTAGGGTTGGTGATAAATCTGGACGCGATACTCTGGATGGTCCTCCATCATCATGGCTAGATCCTTTTAGTCTTCTGAGTGTAACCCTCTAGGCCCATATATAGTTCTGGTTAATAACTTTAAGGCCCAATAATATTTATTGACCAACCTTAATAATTAATTGTATCAACATATAGATTAATTAATAGAGGATCAATTAAACTCAATTGATAGATTAAGTTTCCAGCCTGTGGGGTGCCACGCTACACCTCATGCTCAAGAAGTTATTTAGTGGCACTTTAACTCTCTTATGGAACCTTTTTTGTCATCGGCTATCATACATGTATAATCACTGAGCCACGCAAGACTCCCATATGACTTAGGGTATGATTAATCGTAGAACCCTAATCTGTCATTTGGTTAGTACTGATGCATAATGAGGATCTTCGGAGAACATATTATCCAATATCCTCACTACCTTGGCCAGGGATTTGGATGCATCCTCTTCCTTGAGTCAATCTTCTCTTATACCAAGGATGAATGATTATGTCTTGACTGCACAATCATCTCTGCAGACTTCTTTCTTTATCCAACTAAAACTTGTTTGAATCCCATGATCTGATACTCATAAGTCATAGCTAAAATATAGTTGTCCATCCATGAGATGTCCTTGATGTCTCCCGTCAATTGATCATTATACAACTGTGATCTAAATCAACTTAATTAAATTTTAGGTATAATTCCATCCAGGGATTGATTTGAATAAATTCAGTGAACTCTCTCTCCAAAGCGTACCCACCATATGTCCTTAAGTGTCTCCACACAAATGGTCACACGATCAACTATACTTAGTGTATAAGTAGGATCATACAGTGTTATTCTATCAACATTATTCAATGCCCATCTTGAATACATTGAAAAGGAATATTTAGAATACATTTTTTAAAACTAGTGATTGTGATATCATCATAAGTCATGAAGTCATTGCATATGTTCATGGACTTCCTTATAAACTTCACCACTGAATAATAATGAACTAATATTTTATTCAATCAACTTAAGAAAATATGGAGGCGTGGTTTGGCTTGACGACCACATATTATCATCCATCACCTACCACAACCATATCAGATCTTGATCATGTCATTTTTGTCTCATATAAACCCTAAATCATCTAGTCCATCATCCTCTTATCCAGCTTACGACCTGTTATTTGTTATTTCATCAAATCCATTGGTTAGATCAATATAATTTCTTATTCCATCATTCTATTTCATCACCATCATCTATCCACATCCACTCACATCCATTCACCCATTTTATCATATAACTATGCATATCATCATTATAAAATAATTATTATCACCCTTTCACCACTTTGCATTCATCACATCACAATCTCCCATTTATATGTATCTCCTATCATCCGTCGTGTATCATCATTAAAATAGTATTTAAACCCAAGTCTTTGTTCCCTGTGGAGACAACCCTTGCATATCACAAACTAATAAAATCGTTATGTGAATAAAGGCTTCTAAATTATAATTAATTAAGTCGAATATCAAAGACAAAATTGACACCTTAATTTTGAGCTCATCAATTGGTTTTGTTGTTGAGGAACATTGGCCAATAGGGATTTTTATGTCCTTTTTACCTATCTCTTCTAAAAGTGACTTTATTCAACCAAATCAAGAGAATTCTTCAGAGGCAGGTATGACATTTTGTTGCTCATATTTTGGATAATCATTATTAAATGTTTTTTATATATTGTAGGTTTAATTATTATAAATTAATGCAAATTATTCTGCAACGAATTCCTGATATTATAATCCTGATATGATGAGAGCTTTGATCTTCATGAGGCATTCCATGATTCACGTGAGCAGCATCATCACGGTCTTCAGTCATGTCATAGAAATTTGATGGATTTCCCTACTCATATTTCTGAAATTTTATGAAAATTTTCCTTGAATCACAAGACCGCTTCACTCAAGGGTTTGCATTGTGTGGGATGAGGATGATTTTCATGCTGCACATAGTGTAGTTCAAATTTTGAAAACACATTTTGAATGACCATACAGTCGCACACTACTCAAAATCAGACCATCCCTCGCAAGGACCGTGTTTTTATGGACAGATGAATATTCATGGAGGTACAAATTAATAATGGCCTGAGACAAGCGATGGGGGATGAATTGCATGGAACAGCTCATGCAAAGTTTCTGCCCAAAATTTGAACAGCTCATTACATTGAGCATTTGGGATGACTATAACATCGTTAATTAAGGTTGTATACTCAATCCTAACTACAAGCCCAAGTGCGCAGTCAACTCGCCAAAACTTTCCATACTTTCGCCTTATCTGTTTTTCTCAAGCTATTCCACGTTTTAATACTTTTATCTCTCATCCTAATACCTCATGTCTTGTTTTCCAATAAGTCATCTCATGTCACTTCTCTCTCTCAACATCCTACAAGGGTTTGTAATCAATTCCGAACCTTGATCTAACCAATTAGTGGAGTTTCGTAAGTAAAAAATTGGATCACATTGGATCATACTCCACGGCTGTTTCGATCAAAATTTTTGATGTAAAAATATAAAATAAAACTCGGTTGTATTTATTTGGATGAAAAAATATAAAATAAGATAAAGACACCTCAATAAAGAGAGAGAGAGAGAGAGATTGAGATATTATATTAAGAGGTATTCTTTTATACGCTCACACAAGCATGTATACTTCATGCATGTAAGCCAAAACAATCAAATATATTTGTTTGATGAACAACATAGATCAAATATGGATGTGTAGCACTGAAATTTCACAAAATGTGATTTCAAGTGAACATCTTCAACTAGTCCAACTTCGTGCAAATCAATATTCAAAATGGATAAACATAAACAACCTTAAGTTCTGCAAAAATATTCACATGAATACTTTCAAGAGCATCAAATGTAAACTCCTACTTAAATTCGCACTTCTTCACAAGGGAGAACTCCCATATGAGTAGTATGCTCTAAAAGTACCTTAGGCAGTAAGCCTCTAGTTAGTGGATTCATAATCATGGAGTTTATCCCAATATGCCCCATAGACATCCGTCTACTTTGTCAAGCTCCTTATATTATTAGAGAATAACACAACTGACTAATTGTTACAAAGAATATATTGATAGGCTTTCCAATCCCACTCAGAATATTAAGTCAAGTGAAAAAATCTTCAGCCATAATCCTTTATCGGATGTGGCTTACACAGGAGTGTATTCTGCTGCCATGGTGGAAGATGCTATTGTTTAGCACTCCTCCATTGTATGGCTCTTCCAGCAATTTGAGTTTTGTAGTGTAAGTTGGATCTTCTTGACCTCCAACAAAGTCAAAATCAGAATAGCTAATTATCTCAAGTTATTTGACTTCTGGTGGGTGAACATGTAGTCCTTGGTTCTTTGCAAATAGTGCACAATCCTTTTTGCCATTATCTAGAGATCCGTTCTTGGACTGCTAAAGCATTTGCCCAGCATCCCAACTGTGTATGCAATATGTGGACATGTAGAAACATTAGCATAAATCATACTTCCAATTTAGAATGTGATAAGCTGAATTTTACTATAATTGACTAGATTAATTACTATCATTGTCTGTAATCAACTTATACAATAATATTTATAAAGAACCCCCTAATTTGAGATGTACATGATGAGTAGTGGGGTCGTCCACAGGGAGGCAGAGTTCAGGTATTTGAATCAAGATATTAATAATGTATTTTTAGTAGATTTCATCTTGATTAGATACGAGCTTCAGTGAAGATCATAATTCAAAGGTTAAATAGAGATGATCACTTTTAATTTCACTTCTAAATAAAGGGTAGATCCTTAGAGATTGTAAGGGAAGAAAATTGAGAAGAGGGAGGTTGGAGAGATCAGAGAATATTAAGAGAATATAGGTCCTCACTTCATTCACCCCCGACCCTCAAAAGAAAATCCAAAATCATAAGTGTAATGAGATAAGGAGAGCACTTAATATGGGGCTTTTTAAAAATAATGGTTGGTGAAGAATGTGGGGATTTAGAGGAAACTAAGGAATAAGTGATCCATCTAATTTAGAGTATTCTTCTATCTGATAATAGAATTTTATCATTATCTAACTTCCTTCTTGAATCAAAACAAAAGCTAATACATTTCAACCTAGCCAAGGCAATTTAGGAGAACACAAATCAAGATCAATGAAGTCGAGCAATTCTCTTATGATAAATGTGGCCCAATCTTTTATGCCATAAAGATAATGCATTATCATTACCTAACTTGTGTTTCATATTAGAGTAACTGGTTTGCAAGGACTGATCTAATGAAAATGTGATATCGTCAACCGAATACAATTCATCATAAGACACCATACATCCCGTACCTCTTAGTACTTATTTTTGAAACATCAAAAGATAGAACAAAAAATGTTGATTCAAATGCAAATGATAACCAATGTTTAACTTTAACTAGAAGACACCACCATCACTGACTTTCATTGCTTTGCCATTGCCTTGCTAGATGCATCATCCATCTTCATTTGACGTGCGATGGTTAAGGCAACCTTGCATTGGTACACTTATGTGAGTAGTAGCACCGAGATCTTCTCACCATGCGTGTCTTGGTATGAAACAAGGTTGACTTACGAATAAATGCAAGGTACCAAGAACACACTTGATAAATCTTAAAAACACATTATCTTTCAATCAGCCCACATGAGTAGGAACCAAGTTCAAGGATGATTTTGATAGTGATCCACGCATCTATTTATAGATCAGAGGCTATGGATGGAAAGAGGAGGAGAAAAAGAAACCCTAAACATTTCAGCTCAATCGCGCCTATGGATTGTCAAATATCACATTTTGGATTTGAAACAATCCTATATGTTGATTTTTTCTCTCTCCTCATCATCGACGCTGACACTTCCTCTTTCTTCATTTCAGTTGAGCTGTAAAATTGTCCATATTCCATGTCGCCAAATCTTCCATGCTCGCACCCTTCAAAGCAGCCACTTGTACATGCAGGGGAAATGATGTAACACGAAGGATGTTGGGATCGAACGGCTCGTGTTACACCATAGGGAGGGTGAGGGTAGTCATGTCATGTAGTGGGGACGACTTACGTGGATTTAATGCAAGTGATGATGTGATGATGAAATCAATGAGAAGTAAGTCACCCGACGTCGATGGACACCGACGAACTCTAAGTCATGGTAAGTAAGACCTAGGAATGCCACTAGGCTCCCGATGTTCCGGACGTCGGGTTGAAGGCCAACGGTGTGAGCTTGGCTACTGCGCCTAATGCCCACGCCCTCAATGGTCCAAACCAAGAACGTACTGATTAAAATCCTAATCCCTGTAACGTGAATCCTATCTATTACTATCTAACCCCAACGGTGGAGAAAACGTTCGGAGCTACTGAAAGAAATAATATCTCCATGAGGGAGTTATGAGCGTACTAGTAGCAGCAAGTGGGGTGATGTCTGATTCAATAGTAGTGGACGGTTAGCCACACGTAGGCGAGATGACAACACAAATAGACGCAACGGTGTGAGTAGGCCTGCCAGCGCGAGTAAACGCGGTAGTGGGCATGACAACGGACACAAAAATGGGTGCGGCTAGGGTGCAATGGTAGCAGGTCGCGATGGCACGATGGTGACAAGGTGAGACGATGTGGCGCGGTGGCAAGGCACAGCGGCAGCTGCGGGGAAACAAGCACAACTTTAGCAAGGGCAACGCCGACGACGAGTTCGGTGGCTGTTAGGGCTGCGACGGCCGATAGGGCTGCTGCGGATGTGATTGGTTGCGGCGGCCGCTAGGGCTACGGCCGCGATGGGCTGCAGCGGGCGTGGGCAGATGTGCGCCCGCGGGGTGCTGCGACGCACATGGGGGGCTCCGGCGGCCGCGGGTGTTGTGGTGGCGGCGGGCTGCTGCGGGGCAATCGCGGGCACTGCTTGGCGACGACGATGACGGCACAGAATGGCCAAGGTCAGCATAGAGAGGCTGTATGGCTCATGGGTGGCGCCGATGGTTTTCGGCGAAACTAGAGTTTCTGTCACTCAAATTTTTGGTGGCATTTTTGTAACATTGACAAAAAACTAAAAAACACCAAAAACACAAAAAAAAATCCTTCAAAATCACGTTTTCTTAAACGTTTCTTCATCTCCTCCTCTTACTATGGGTGGCCTCACATCTTATAGGGGTAATTATGTGCCTTCCCCCTTAGAAATAAAGAGGAGAAGGCCCAATTAAAAGTAATTATGGCCCCCTAATCTCTACTACTATAATAGGAATTAATGTACCCTTGAAGACGCTGATTGGTTGAGCACTCTCTCTTCTATCTCTCTTGCAGGAGCACCAGGGACGCCTTGAAGAAGAAGAAATGACGGCGCTCGACATCGACCTGAACATGCCCCCCCTCGCAAAAGGATCCGCTCCATCACCTCCCTGATCTTGCGTCGCCTCCAGCCCCGGGAAGAAGCCGAAGAGGTTCGAGATCAAGAAATGGAACGCCATCGCTCTCTGGGCGTGGGGTGTGTATTTTCCCGCCCTAGGATCTTCCTCTCTTTAGATTTCCTCTCTTTATTGTGTTTTTTGGCTGAATGCTTCGATTTAGGGTTTCATTTGTGATGGAATTGCGCGATTTGCAGGAATCATATCATGGACCTCAGTGAGATTTAATTTTCCACGGAACATTTTTTCTGATTTAGCAAATTTCTTTGTTTTGCGGTTTTGCCGACTTAGGTAGCGAGTGTCAGGCTAATCAGTCGAGCAATACCAACGATGAATGCACCATTGTCTGGGGTATAAAATTTCTGTGTTAACCTAAATTTCATATGATTTCTAACTTCCTACTAAATTATTTGTTGGTTTCTTGATAGGCATGTGTAACCATGCTTTCCATTTCCCTTCTTTGTTCTTGATTCGATTCACCCACCTCTCCGATCACAATTTCCCCTACTGGCTTCTCTTTTAATCCAAATTTCCAGGCGAAATCTTTCTTAGGTTGCCCCAATCGGCTACCAAAATTGGATATTTTCTCAGTTCAAGCGTGGCGGATGAGCTCAATTCGGTTCGCCCACCTCTCCAATCGTAATTTCCCCTTTTGGGTTATCTTTCAATCCAAATTTTTAGGCGAAATCTTTCTTGGGTTACCCCAATTGGCTGCCAAAATCGGATGTTTTCTCAGTTCAAGCGCGGCAGATGAGCTCGATTTAGTTCGCCCACTTCTCCAATCGCGGTTTCTCCTTTTGGGTTTTCTCTTAGTCCTAATTTCCTGGTGAAATCTTCCTTGGGTTGCCCCAATCGGCTAAAAAAATCAGTTATTTGCTTAGTTCTAGTGCGGAGGATGAGCTCGATTCGACTCACCCACTTCTCCAATCTGGTTTTCTCCATCTGGGTTTTCTTTTAATCCCAATTTCCTGGTGAAATCTTTCTTGGGTTGCCCCAATCGGCTGCAAAAATCGGTTATTTGGTCAGTTCTGACATGGAGGATGAGCTCGATTTGACTCACCCACTTCTCCAATTGTGGTTTCTTCCTCTGAGTTTTCCCTTAGTCCCAATTTCCTGGTGAAATCTTTCTTGGGTTGCTTCAATCGGCTGGAAAAAATTGGAGATTTTCTCAATTCTTGCGCGGAGGATGAGTTGTTGTAGGAATTAGGGTTTCAGGAGAGAGATGATGAAGAGGGCAAGAGAGGAGGAGAAGTTCAGTGGTCCGTTGTTTCCCAGGCTTCATGTTAACGATGCTAACAAAGGGAGCCAAGAGCACTGCCCAGGAACAAGATGGCTTTATATGAAGATTTCAGCATCCCTTCCCAGCGATTCAAGGCTGGATCTTCCTCTACTATGTTGTTTGTTTCTCATCATGGTAGTAGCTTGGTCTCTTCAATCTCCTCTAGCCAGGTCAGTTGATTGAAGATCTACGATTATGAAGTTTTTAATCTCCAGATTGAAACTGATGTCGATGAATTATAATTGCTTTTATTCTTTATTTCAAAAGAAATATTTGTTTTTATTCTCCTCAGATGTTGAAATCATTTCAACTGATTCGCGTTCATGAACTTTTGGGGAATAATCTTTATGTACTTCTGATTAAACTGTAATTTAAGAATTATGCATGTTTTCATTCTCTGCTTATAGTCAATGGTCGAAAGAGAAACACTACTAACATTTCAATCGATGAACTTTAGGGGCAAACA
The DNA here is from genome assembly GCF_029677425.1 of Wolffia australiana. Taxonomy (NCBI): domain Eukaryota; kingdom Viridiplantae; phylum Streptophyta; class Magnoliopsida; order Alismatales; family Araceae; genus Wolffia; species Wolffia australiana. The sequence goes on along the minus strand of NC_135837.1, from coordinate 11,288,199 downwards.
TTTACAAATTCTTTATATCTCTGTTTTGTCTTACTTTGAATGAAGTCTCGATTTTAAACTAGAATTTTTATTTTTATCTCCTGAATTATTTTCTATGATAACCCCTCAGAAGAAACACATAACTACCGCATAAGGCATGATTAAAATGTCCTTTTAGTGATCTAGAACATGTTTAAAATGGGGTAATTATGATTTTACCATCATCATCTGAAAAATTCCTTTGATTCAGGGTTATGGTCAAGAGAAGAGTGGTTCTTCTTCCTTCTACATGCTTTCCCAGATTCCCTCCTCGCTATCCTATGATAGACAGGGAGTAGGACTTAAGAAGAAGCCATTCAAGCCAGTGTCACAGGGGGCGGTGACTGTGGAGTGCAGCTCTCCACTACCACGTGTCACATCCACAGAGAAGCAGCCTCCCAACGAGAAGTCAGAAGAGGAACAGTTCCACGTACCCGTCTATTTGCAGCAAAAATCTGAGCTGGCATCTGACCCAGATCGCCACATGGCAGAAGGGCCTCAGAGTTCTTGCATCTCCATGAACAAAAACCAGAATGGAGAGGGAATTTCAGATCATGATGCTGGAAATTTGAGTGAAGGAGATCGCGATCTGGGAAGATCTTCTGATGATAGCGAGCCGTGCGATGAAGATAAATGTGGATCGTCAGGGTCGACGAGGAAGACCAGCTTGACAACGGCTGATGATCAATTTGAGAATAGGATGATGAATTATACAAAATTTAGACAAACGTGAATTTTCGACTGCTGATCAGCTCGCCAAGGAGATCGTGGGGGTATTTTTATCATTGTTTTCAATTTCTATCTGATTTTCAAGTGCGTAAGTCCATATAATCGATGATCATCAATCACATATCACATTTGGATGGCTGGTCTTCCAGATTGAACATCAGAAAGATCATGATTGATGGCTCTCAACACACGTGGAACACGCCTGACAGTATGATAACATATGGTGACACAAATCAAGAAATGACGACAATTTTAAGCAATGAGTTGTTCAAAATCTATTTTATGCAATGATTTATTACTGTTTTTTCCTCTTGTTGATTTTTGAAGTTATTCAAAATCTGGCGATGATTTATTATTAACATTTCTGATTGTTAATATTTTTTAGCATAAGTATCCTTTGAAAGAATTTGAGATACTGATTTTCTTCTCTCCCAGGATGAGGACGGCCATGCTTTCTCTCTCTTCTCTCTCTACCCCAAGTGAGCATTGCAAGCGGGCCCCCCTAGTAGGAGATATACCAACTACCATACCCATATTTGGGTTCACACACAAAAATGTGTAGGTTCGTACAGCGGCCCCAAACAGGTGCGAAGGAATAAAAAAACAAACACATACATGGCCGACATATAAGGCCTACTAAACAAGGAAATATATAAGGAAAGATAACGTCAAACCTTGGTGGCCCATTGACTCGGCCGGTTACTCCGAAGGCAGGGTCTCGCGCAAGCCCTTGCATGACAAACTAGTGCGACCGGGTCTTCAAAGCGGGATGGTCCCCCATCAGAAAAATGACAAAATACACTTTTTATAGTTATTTGATTATTCCATGATGTGGTGGCGCATCACCGCATGCCATGTCATGGAATATTCATTTTTTCTCTTTGCAAGTGAATGATGCGCTGACGTGCACCATTTACTTCAAGGAGAAAAATGGAACATTCGTCCAAACATTTTGAATGTACATCCAAAAAAATTGTAAAAATATATATTCTTCATTATAAAATTAATGTCTTTCAGAATGTACCTTCATAAAAATCCTAAAATTCACTTAAATCCAAAAAAATCAGAATATCAATCTTAACTTAGATTTAAGTCTCTAGAGCTTGATAACACACATATTCAATTATTTAATGAAAAACATGTAAATATCATTGAATTAAACTTGTAATTTGTGTGTTATCAACTGTCATGTCGTTCAGTTAGGGTTTTAGTCACAATAAAAAAATACCCATCATGATAATGTAACTGACATGATTTTGGCACATGCTTGCAACCGTAGTTTTATCCAAAATTTTATAAAATCTAATAAGACGGGATTAACAAATTCAATGATAACCATATATACAGTAAATGTGCGTAAGCCCACTCACGAGATCCAACAAAAAATGGCAAGAGGTAGGATATAGAGAGAAAGAACTGAGATTGGATGCAATAGCAATAGATTGAAATATTGCATAAGAGAGGGTGTAGATGGAGAGATAGGTAAAACATGGCAAGAGATAGGACATAGATTGAGAAAGAGGTTGGATGGAGAGAACTAGATGAGATAAATAATAACAATAAAAAAGAGAGATGAGATAAAATAGTTAAGAGAATATCGATTAAAGATGACGATAGAAAGTAGATATATAGATAGAGAGATAAAATATGACAATGGAAAGCAGATAAAAAAAGAGGAGTTAGATTAAAGATGACAAGAAAAAGTAGATATTTATAGAGAGAGAGATATATAAAATATGAGAATGGAAATCATATAAAAGAGAGAGAAGCTAGAGTAAAGATGACAATATAAAGTAGACAGATAGAAAGACATATAAAACATGACAAGGGAGAGCAGATAAAGAAAAAGAGAGAGAATATAAATTAAATATGATGTAAAGAGAGAGCAGCTTATTATTAAACCTTTACAGCATGAGTCTTCTAGAGAGACAAAAAGAGATAAAGCATGGCAAGATATATGAGATAGAGAGAGAGAAAGAGAATTACGCTGATTACTGGATAAACCTTATGAGGGAATTACCTTGGTTCTTGGTTGAATCAATGATGCTATAAATTAAAGAAAAAAGTATAAGAGATAGACAGATATATAGAGTGAGATAGAGAGATACATACAGAGATATAGATATATATATATATATATATATATATATATATATATATATATATATATATATATATATATATTGATAGATAGATAGAAATATAGATATAAAGACAGACAGATAGATAGACAGACAGACAGATAAATAGATAGAGAAAGAGAGTGAGACAAAGAGAGAAAGAGAGAGAGAGAGAGAGAAAGAGCGAGAGAGAGAGAGAGAAATAGAGAGAGACAGAAAGAGAGAAATAGGGTTGGGAAGAAAATTTTCGTTCGTTTGTGAACATGTGAACGAACGAACATGAACACGAACACGAAGAGGAAAAATCGGATACGAACATGTTCGCAAACAGTTTGCGAACATAAGTACTGTTCACGAACAGGTTAGATTCCCCATGCATCCATGCCAACCACCCACCCCCAAACACCCCCCTCCCCCGATCCACCCCCCGTGTCAAAACCCAGTCTCTGTCGTCACCTCCGGCAAGGACAACCGCAACTTGTTTGATTTGTGATCAACACCAAAGACAACCACAAACTCTTCATTCCTGGTAGGCTCCAAACCTAGAAACCCTGATTTTTTCTTTGAAAAGAAACACGTAAACTAGATAGACCCTAATTTTCTCTCTTCTGTGGTCGACTCTTTGTGGAGAAGCGGTCGATTATAGGGAAAGATGGCATTATTAACCTAAGAAAGATTACAATGGCTGCTATTCAAGCCACTGATTTTAATGGGGTGTTTTTGGAACTGACTTGTTCCAGCACTAAGTCTCTTTGGTGTCCATTGACAAACTATAATACGCATGAAAGTAAATTTACCTGAAATTCTATAATTGATAGGTGTTTAGTAAATTTACATAAACATTGGTTATGACGTCTCATTGGCTTATCTATGTTAGTATTGTCAATGTTTCCTTTGCTTCAAACACCCAGTGTATTTTTTCCCTTGAAAAAATGATCAGAATTTAACTGATTTAGTCATAGCAGTTTTATTTGAAAGCCAAATTCTCTTTTTATAGTCTATTGCCTAATTCATATTTTCTGTTGTCAATGTTTTCTTTGCTTCAAAGACGCGTGTAACTTTTTCGTTAAAAGTTTATTAGAATACTGATTTTTTCATAGTACTTGCTGCATTTGAAGGCCAAATACTCAGTTTGAGTTATCCATATTTACTGTTGTCAATGGTTTCTTTGCGTCAAACACGCTGGTAATCTTTTCAATGAAAGTTTATCAGAATACTTGATTTATTCCCTCTTAGTCTCTCATTTTCTCATCCTCTCATTAATGTGTCCAGAAAATTAGAGGCTCTTGGTCTACATTCACTCCATTCGGTGAGGCATCTTCCTTCAGCTAACTACAATAAGGTACTTTATTGCGTGCATTGTTTGATTCTAATTTACGGAATGATTTATGTATTTCTTTGAGTTGCTATTTGTTTGTTGTTCTGATTCTAGTTCATATTTTGAATGGTACGCTGACTTATTGACTGGTATATTTTAATGTATACGATAATGCGAAGTTATGAAATACATGAGCAATTGCGTTATTCTTTATTCTTAGCAGAGATGTCTTGGAAAAGCTTGTCCTCTATGAACGTTGGTGTTAACCCTAGGAGGGGGAAGTGGATCAAGAGAGATGGAGTGAGAAGGAAAATAGAATAATGTACCAAAGATGTTACAAGAAGAGGGTATATATATATACCCTAAGTGAGAGAAGAGAGATAAAGGGCTAATGGGCTTATAGAACAGGGCCCATTAGCCCGATATAGGAATATATCACTAACACCCCCCCGCAAGCGAAGTATGGATGTCTTCCATACCGAGCTTGGACACCGCACGTTGGAGAAGTGGACGAGAAAGTCCCTTGGTGAGGACGTCCGCCGCCTGATCAGCGGATGCAACAAAGTCAAGATCAAAAATCCCTTCGTCAACACGCTCCTTAAAGAAGTAGCGATCACGCTCCATGTGCTTTATCCGTCCCTGCTGGCCCGGATTTAAGGCCAGTGCAATCGCTGACTTGTTGTCACAGTAAAAATGGATGGGACGGGAATACTCCACCCGAAGATCGTGAAGGATCCCGTAAATCCACTGACCTTCGGATGCCCCATCGGCGAGCGCGCGAACTCAGCTTCCGCGCTTGAGCGGGATATCTTGTCTTGCTTGCTGTTCTTCCAGCTGACTAGGCTGCCAAAGATGAACGTGCAGTACCCGGTGGTGGATCGGCAATCCACAATCGAGCCGGCGAAATCTGCATCAGTGTACACTTTCACTTTTCTGTCCGAACTCCGAGGGAAGAGCAGTCCCTTCCCGGGGCAACCTTTTAGGTATGCAAGTACCCGGTGGGCGGCCTGGCGATGAACCTCTCGAGGCGAGTGCATAAACTGACTAAGTAAGTTGACTGCAAAGCTGAGGTCGGGCCGAGTGTGTGTCAAATAGAGCAATTTCCCCACCAGCTGCTAATACTGATAAGGATTCACCAGTGGAGAGTCCTCCTTTGCCCAATTTGACGTTGGGATCAATGGGAGTGCTCACCGAGCACTCAGTCATACCAGTCAGGGTGAGCAGGTCAACGGCATACTTCTGCTGCGAGACGAAGATCCCCCGGGGGGAATAAGCCACCTCAAGGCCAAGGAAATATCTGAGGAGGCCGAGAGTCTTAATCTCAAACTCCTTGGCCAGGGCAGCACTGAGACGGACAGCTTCGGCAGCATCGGAACCTGTGAGCAAAATATCATCGACGACACCGCCAGGATAGATACACCGTCGGCTGATGACGGAAGAACAATGAGGCATCACCGTTGCTCTGAGTATACCCTTCGGCTTTCAGAACGGAGGAGAAACGGCCGAACCACATCCGAGGTGACTGCTTCAGTCCATAGAGGACTTCCGCAATCGGCACGGTGCCGGAGGACCAAGGGTGTACCTCGGGCTGCTTCATATACACCTCCTCCTTCAGATCGCCATGTAGGAAGGCGTTCTTCACATCAAACTGCCGAATCCCCCAATGGAAGTGAGCTGCCAATGCCAAGAGAAGACGAACCGTTTCCATCTTCGCCACCGGGGAAAAGGTCTCGAAATAATCCACTCCATATGATTGGGTGAACCCCCGAGCGACGAGGCGAGACTTGTACCGCTCAGGTGCCATCCGCATGATGTTTCTTGGTGTGGATCCACTTGCAATCCACCACCCTCTTGCCAGGAGGAAGGGGGACCACATCCCACGTGTGGTTCTTGAGCAAAGATTGCATCTCCTCGTCCATCGCCGCTTTCCAATGAGGAGAAGCGATAGCATCGGCTACACGGCGAGGAATGGGATCCGACTCGATGCGAGTGAGAAACAGCCGGTAGGGAGTACTCAGCCGGTCGAATGAGAGAAAATGAGATAGAGGATAGCGGGGTGTGCGAGTGCACTGACGAACCCCCTTCCGAAGGGCGATAGGCCAACCCAGCTGTTCCTCATCATCGATAGAGGGCTGAGCGGAATCGTCCGACGGAGGATGAGCGGAAGCGAGAGGTGGGGGAGACAAAGGTGCGGGAAGGGAAGTGGAGTCACCCGCACAAGGGAGGATAGGATCATCCTCGGATGGGAAGAAAGAAGCCAACTCACCGGGAGGAGAGGAAGAGGACTCACCCGAAGAGGGGAGATCCTGTGAGGACGGAGCTGGAGAATCCTGGCCAGTGAGAATGCCCGGGGGCGGGGGCGGCAGGGGTGCCGGGCGAAGGAGGAGTGGACAGCACGTCCAAGGACCTCAGGTGTCACCGACGGAGAAGAAAGGACATCAACGGGAAAAGGATCATGGAGAGACGAGGGTGGCGTTGGAGCAGTGGGCTCCACACTCGGAACAGGCCCCAAGTGGGGAGCCGAAGGAGCCTCATCCAACGGGAGGCGGGATGAGGAAGAGTAGTCCCCGAAATAGGGTTCATGCTCGGCAAAGGTGACATTTGCCGAGATGAAGAAACGCCTTGTGGGCGGATGGTAGCACTGTATCCCTTCCGGAGGGATGCGAGTCGACGAAGATGCACCTCGAGCACGAGCATCGAACTTCGTCCGTGATGGAGAGGTATCGTGGGCGTGGCGGTGCAGCCAAGACCCGAGGAAGGAGACCGTCCGCAGAGAAATATCCGAAAAGTCGCATTCATCCGGTCCAGGGGCAGGAGAACTCCAATGTAGGGAAGGAAGACGATTGATGAGGTGGGTACTCGTCAAAATCGCCTCCCAATACTGCCAAGGCACCTGGTAGTTCACCAACAGCGTCCGGGCGGTGGAAGTGACATACCCAATGCGGCGTTCTGCCATACCGTTCTGCTCGGCGTAGCTACACATGAAGTTTCGTGGAGGATTCCACGATCCGCAAAAATGAGGCAAGTGCGGTATTGACGGTCGCGGGCATTGTCCGACCGAACCGCTGGATACCACGACCAAACTGAGTCTGGACCATGGCGCAGAAATGTCGGACGGTGGGTGTGACCTCTGACTTCGTGGTCAGCAAATAGACCCACGATACCGGGTGGCCTCATCCACAAAAATCACGAAGTAGCGGTGCCCCTCAGACTAGGCTGCGGGGCGGTCCCCAAACATCACTGTGAACCCGATACAGCGGACTCTTCGTATGCATTTCAGAGGAGTAAAGGAAGATCGACGATGCTTGGCCAATCGACAGGCTTCGCAAACAACACTCGATAAGTCGAGTCCAGTACATAAAGAAGGGAAAACTCGCTGCATAGTAGAAAAGGAGGGTGGCTGCCGCTGGTGAGCCAACCGAGACGTCCTCTACACTGCTCGTTGGCTTGTCGGGCGGTGCACCAAGAAAGTAGAAGAGCGCCCCGTCGCCCAACAGTAGCAGTCCATGTTCCCGCCTAATCGGTGTAGTCCTTCCCACCTTGTCAGACAGAAACATGCCGCCAGGTTGGAGGTGAAAGGAGCACATAAGGGCATCAACAAGACGTTGCGGAGACATGAGAATGGCCCGCAAATCAGGCACATGGAGGACGTTGTTGACCACACCGAGGCCATCCACAAAACTGCCCCGATTCCGCCACCCGAGACGCCCACCGCCCGCCAGAAGAACGGTACGGCTCTTACGATGCCTCTCGTACGATACAAACCGGGCATTGAAGGGGGTCATATGCTCGGTGGCCCCCGGATCAAGAACCCATGTAGTATCAGAGACGAGGGGGGGGGGAAGAGGCGGATGACCACAGTAGCAGTCGGAGGAAGGAGAGGGCTGAAACGCACAAAACCGCCGGTAGGACGTGGACTGGGTCTGGGTCTGAGTCAAGGGCAGCCATCTGGGACTCCATTTGGTCACGGAGACGAGTGAAGTCAGCCTGGAGTTGATCGATGGTGGAAGCGGAACTGCTCGTGCTGGTGGACGTGGCGGCAACCAGGGCCTGTCCGTCGGCGACTTCCTTCTTCTTCTGCTTGTGCTGGAACTTCGGGGGAACACCATGGAGTTTCCAGCAGTGGTCACGAGTATGCCCCACCTTCTTGCAGTAGGTACAACTGGGGCGAGTCGTGGAGTCGGAAGGTGTCGCCAAGAGGGCCGCCGAGTCAAGGGCCGCGCCGACGGAGTCCCATGGAGTGCAAAATGACTTTCCTCCTCTAGGAGTTCCGAGAGGAGCTCGCCGATGGTCGGGAAGCCTTCTTTGCGATGTAGGGCGTTGGCGAATGTCATGATACTCGCGGTTGAGGCCATTGAGGAACCCCATGAGTCGCAAAGAAGAACATCTTTCCAAATTTTGCACGTCACATCGTCAGGCGGTAAGTAGTGATCCACTTCGTCCCACAATTTCTTGTGGGCTAAGGCATAATCGGAGATGCTCATTGTGCCTTGACGAAGGTTGTACGCCTGTCCCACTAACGCAAACAGTCACCAGTAGTTGTTGTCTCGACCACAGACGCCTTCGCTGATCCCAGAACCCCTTCACCGTCGGGTAAGGAAAACGCCGAAAATCATGGGACAGCGTATGCTTGTAGAGCCACCCTAGGACAAACTTCGCTTCCGCATTCCACGTTGCGTAGTGGACATGCGTCGGTTGGAGCGGAGCCTCGGTGCAGTGCTTGAACAGGAAACGTGATTCCAGGGTGGTTTGGACGTAGCGGGTCCATTCCAGTAGATTCGGGCCCCGAAGAAGAGTAGATTCGGGGACCGCTGGGAGGGGACTCACAATTTTGTAGGAGAGAGGCTTCTCGAGGAAATCGGCATCTTCGAACGGCATGATGTCAAGTTTTGGGTGCGGGACGGCAACCGGTTAGAGGGGCGACCGGCGTCGGAGAGGCAGACGGCCAGAACAGGGCCTGAGGACGTAATGGGGCCGCCCAGGGGCGGATGACGGAATGGATGACGAAACAGTCTCGGATGACGCAGATGAAGAGGATGACGGAAAAATCGTCCGGATGACGGTTCGGACGGGTCGGTTGACGGTTCGGACGGTGATCGATCGGATCGGATAGAATGACGGGTCGGACGGGATCGGATGACGGTTCGGACGGGATCGGTTGACGGATCGACTCGGGATGACGCGCCGGGATGACGGTTCGCGCTTGCTGCGCTGCTTCGCTGCGGGCTCGAACGGCCGCCGACGCCGGAAATCGAAGGAGGAAGACGGTATGGAAGATTTTGAGGATGAAAATCGGAAGAGGAACGATTTTAAACCGAAAAAATGACTGGAATGAAGAAGAAATTGCGGAAGCGGAAGGGGAAGTTCCGCAAGAGAATGGAGACGAAGTTCCGCGTGACGAAGATAGTCTGCGCGGGGAATGTTCGTCCGGTAGAGGGATCTCACTCCTTAGAGAGCCATTGGCTCTGATACCATGTTAACCCTAGGAGGGGGAAGTGGATCAAGAGAGATGGAGTGAGAAGGAAAATAGAATAATGTACCAAAGATGTTACAAGAAGAGGGTATATATATATACCCTAAGTGAGAGAAGAGAGATAAAGGGCTAATGGGCTTATAGAACAGGGCCCATTAGCCCGATATAGGAATATATCACTAACATTGTTTGATTCTAATTTACGGAATGATTTATGTATTTCTTTGAGTTGCTATTTGTTTGTTGTTCTGATTCTAGTTCATATTTTGAATGGTACGCTGACTTATTGACTGGTATATTTTAATGTATACGATAATGCGAAGTTATGAAATACATGAGCAATTGCGTTATTCTTTATTCTTAGCAGAGATGTCTTGGAAAAGCTTGTCCTCTATGAACGTTGGCGAAGGTCAGACGGGCAGTAATTCAAATCAAATGAATTCAAATGCTGAAATGGCACAAGAGCGTAGTCGTAAAGGAGCGTCAATCACAACTATTCCAATAACCTTGCAGAGAAAGCATTGTGGGCTAGAACCAGATGCTATGCAATATTTTGAAGAGTTTGACGTAAACCATTGTGAATGTATTTTGTGCAAGAAGAACACCCCTCCACGAATTACAACTATTGAGAAAAAAAATAAGGGGACGACAACAATGTTTTGGAGGCACTTGCAGAAGAAACATACAGAGCTGCACAATCGCTTGAAAGGTAAACAAGCGCCAAGATGAGATGAGGAGCCAATTTTTGGAGGTCAACGATCTATAGTTGGAATGTTGGGTTCGTCCGAGGGGCAAAATATCTTCTTACTAGGTATCACATTTGAGAGAACAAAGGAGATGCTCACCAGATTTATATGTCTCATTGACCAAGCACGGTCCATCGTTGACGACAAAAGTTTCAGAGAGGTGTTGCTTTATTGTGCACTACATAAGATTAGAATACCATGCTCGAAGACCATTCGTGAATTCATGAAGGCCTTCTTCGGACGAGAGAAACAAAAGCTGGTACACTCACTATCAAATGTTAAAGGTGTTTGCCTAATAGTAGATGCATGGACAAGTGAAAATATGATTCCCTTATTGGGAATCATTGTGCATTGGTCACAGAGGAATGGAGACTTGAAGAACATGTTCTGGCGGTAAAGAAAATTGATGGTCCACATATCGATAGTTACCTCGCACAACTTCTTCTAGAGGTATTGGTCGACTTTGGCCAGGGAAGAAACTATTACGATGCACAACGCAAGTAACAATTGATCGATGATTACATCGTTGAATAATGAAGTATATAAAGTGAATCCCAACTTTGATCGAAATCAGCACATACCTTGTATTGCGCTTGTCATAAACCTTGCTGTGTAGGATGGTTTGAAGGCATTGGGAATTCCACCTCCACTTACACCCAACGAGGCAGCGGTACTAGTGGACGGGGAGTCTGAAGAAGCATGAAGCCGATGGGTTGGGCGATCTGCCTCTTTGGGAGATCTGGTTACATGAGTGCGTCAAATTAATGCAGCCATTTGTTCTTCGGATAAAAGATAGAGGAGCTATGTCCAATGGTGTACGCAATTACAAATACCAAATACTAGAAAATTAGTGCTGGATGTGTAAGACTAGAGGGAACTCCACACATGAAATGTTGCAAGTGGCATATCAAAAGAAAAAGGTGTTGAATAAGATGGCAATTTTTGAGCTAGAGAACTCGGCGGAGAAAAACTTTGTGATATATGAACATGAGTGGCAAACAGTGGCACACTTTGCTCGAATTTTAAAGCCTTTCCGTGAAGCGTTAGATATTGTTTGTAGCTATAAACGTGTGATGGCAGCAACAGTTTTATCATTGCTCCAAGTCCTTGATGAACACCTTTGTGAACATATTGATGACATAGACCAAGGACGCCTTTTCCCAAATGGTGTTATCCTCACGGTGGAACAACGTGCCTCCATCGAAATCACATGTAGAGCCATGAGAGCAAAACTGTCCAAGTACGAGGTTCATGTTCAAGGAAATACTGCCTTCTTAGTTGCATCAATTGTAGTCCCACATATTAAGTTAGACTCCATTGCTCCAGAAGAACATGACACATTGGTGGCATATGTGCAGGGACTTCTAAATGATGTTAATGAGGAGGAAGTGACAAATTTGAGGGATGATGACAACAATGGAGGCGATGGAGTGAGTCGACAAAAATGCATGAATCATGATGAGGAAGTCAGCATGGATGAGAGCTACATACAGTCCATCAAGACGAGATGTGCACAGGTGTTCCTGCGATAAGAATATGTCACTCCATCCATGGACGATGAGTTACAGAGTTACCTACAAATGTCTCATATGTCGACTGATGCTCTCCTAGAGTGGCAAGGTGACAGTTGCAAGAGATTCCCTAAGCTCTCCGTTTTGGCATGAGAATGTCTTCTTGTATGCGCATCCAGTGCACCAGTTGAACGCTTCTTCTCCATTGGACATGGAATTTGTGCGTATAAACGTACATGACTTTCGGCGGAGAACATGTCCATACTAATGACTCTAAAATGTTGGTTGGGACAATAACAACTAGAACTCAACATAGCAAAGTCATTACCTGAGATTAAAGAGGTCGAATTAGAGGAAGAGGATTCAGACGAAGAAAACGTAGACTAAGGATGGTAGCATGGGGATTCCAGGCATATGTCATTTTTAATCATGCATATTTCTATTTCTTCATAGTACAAAAAATGAATGCATTGATCGTTTAATTTTTAATTTCTTACCGGGTACAGAATATCATCAAAAGTCGCCTTACGAAATTTTGGTATACACGACACTTGGATGCCATTGGTTTTAAATACAATTCTGTCAGACGTTGTATGTAAATTATGGAAAAATAGGTACATTGACGGCCACGTGAAGATGATGGAGGGAGAAGGAGCTGGAAACAGGGGCACACCACGAAGGAGTGTGTGATTACTCCAAAAAAGATTAGGAAAGCAACCCCAAGACCCGACTGTTGTCGGCGTCACCTCAGACTCTTAACCAGATGGTGATGACAACATGAGACACACAAACAATACTGATAGAGGCGACACAGAGCCATTTTGTCCAGTCCAAGACATACTTATTGGGGTAAGTACCAAGCGCATCCTTACAAATATTCTTTATCTCAAGCCAACATACTTCAAGTTAGAGCCCCACAACCCTACAATACATGGAAGAGAAGTGGTGAGTACTCAATGGAATGACAACACATTTTGAGAGCGTCACAACTTCACACCAGCAATGATTATTGATGTCCAACGTAATGTTAGTCATGTTTCACACATACTCATAAATTCTGCCAATTAAACATCCAGTGACCAATGTCAAGCTTAAAAAGTAACAACTTTAAGCTTAAAAAATAAAGCGATGGACTTACTGTTGAAACCGATAAAACCATACACAAGCTTAAAATTTTTTAAACATATTGATTACTTTTGTGCAATAGATTATTGAAATTACTAATATTCCTTTGACAAAATGTAGTATTCCTGTAGTGAAGTTAAAAATTAACCAATTGAGTTCAGATTTGGTGTTCTCCTTAAGTTTGATGTTTGACACTTATAGACTAAAAGCAGATGGGCAGCGGGCCAGAGATATGTATATGACCAATGTTTTTCCATTTGAACTCGATAAAAATATCATTAACATAAGAATTTGCTCAATTAAGGAGAAAAAATGCCTCCCCCCTTTCTTCCATTTACAAAATTTTAATTTACTCAGGTATGCAATTTACAATGGAATTTTTTTCAAACATGACACATCAAAGAGTACCCCCCCTTTCTTTATTAAATTTTCATCTAGTTCGTGTTCATTTGCAAACGAACACAAACACGAACAAGATTTTTCGGCTATTCGTTTGTCCACGAACATTGTTCATTCGTTGACGAAACACAAACTTTCCTACCCTAGAGAGAAAGAAAGAGAGAGAGACAAACGGAGTGAGAGAGAGAGAGAGAGCGAGAGAGAGAGAGAGAGAAAGAGAGATAGAGAGATAGACAGACAGACAGATAGATAGAGATAGATGATGGATAAATAGATAAAGAGAGAGAGAGAGTGAGACACAGAGAGAAAGAGCGAGAGAGAGAGAGAGAGAGAGAGAGAGAGAGAAAGAGAGATAGATAGATAGAGAGATAGACAGACAAACAGACAGATAGATAGATAGAGATAGATGATAGATAAATAGATAAAGAGAGAAAGAGAGAGTGAGAGAGAAATAGAGAGACACAAAAAGAGAGATAGAAAGAGAGTGAAAGAGAGATAGAGAGTAATACAGAGAGAAAGAGAGAGAGAGAGAGAGAGAGAGAGGGAGAGAGAGAGTGAAAGAGAGATAGAGAGTGAGACCAGAGAGAAAGAGCGAGAGAGAGAGAGAGAGAGAGAGAGAAAGAGAAAAAGAGGGAGAGAGAGAAAAGAGAGAGAAAGATAGAAATAGAGAGAGACAAAAAGAGAGAAATAGATAGAGACAGAAAGAGAGAGAGAAAGAGAAAGAAAGTGAGAAAGAGGGAGAGAGAGAGAGAGAAAGAGAGAGAGAGAGAAAGAGAGAAAGAGAGAGAAAGAGCGAGAGAGAGAGAGAGAAAGAGAGAGAGAAAGAAGAGAAAGAAATAGATAGAGATAAAAAGAGAGAAAGAGAGAAAGAAAGAGAGAGGGAAAGAGAGAAAGAAAGCGAGAAAGAGAGAGAGAGAAAGAGCGAGAGAGAGAAAGAAGAGAAAGAGAGACAAAGAGCGATAGAGAAAGAGAGAGGAGCGAGAGAGAAAGAGGAACCCGATCGGTGGCCCGATCGCGATCTGTGCCGTTCAATCGACCGATCCAATGGATGGAAACCCATCAGATCTAGTTCGATACGGTTTCCGACTCTATATAAATATCTTCCCTCTCTTTCTTCATCAATTTCTCTTTACTTCGACGAGGTCGGTAGCGATGGGAGGCGAGAGCAGGTACGAGATCAAGCAGGAAGCCTACGTGAAGCTTGCGCTGCACGCAATCAAGTACAGCACCAGCGCCATTGACGGAATCCTCGTCGGCCGCTTGCTCGATGCCGGATCCGTGCAAATCGTCGACGCCGTCCCCCTTTCCCACTCCCAGATCGGCCTCCTTCCCTCCCTCGAACTGGCGCTAATCCAGGTAGAATTCTCCCCAAAACTTCGTTTTCGGAGGTATTTTGCGCCTTAGGATGTCGAATGTGGTGTTTTGTTTCAATTCTTTCTGGAATTTTAAGATTTTTTTTCGAATTTGGTTATTGTTTGTGTTTCTTACTGTGTCTCGCTACGGTGAATTGTTGGGGGAAGGTTGAGGAGCATTTCGGGGCGCAGGGCCTGAGCATCGTGGGATACTACCAAGCCAATGAACGCTTCGACGATGACGAACTCAGTGGATCGGCCAGGAGGATTGGTGATCATATCTTTCGGCACTTTCCTCTTGCTGCTTTGCTCTTGGTGCGTTTACTGTTTTCTGAAGATTTCGTCTTAATTTTTTTTGTGGGAGAATCGTTGGGGAGATGCGAGATCCTATAAGTTTTTTTATGGGAAACCTTGAAAGAGATTCACATAGTTGAATTCAGAGTCTGTACTCTACTCAATTTTCACATAAATCTGCTTCTCCAGCTGAACAGCAAGAATCTGGAAGCGCTGCTCAAAGGGAGGGGGAAACTTCCTATCTTGCAGGTAATTTACTCGTTTTTGGTTCGTGGAAAATGCCAACTTAAATGCATCTTTTATTTACATTTGAAGTTAGGTGCTCTTAATCGTAAAAGGCAATGTAAATTAATGCCTAGTCGACCTCATGGAAATGAAGGTTCAGTGCCGATTGAACCTAATCGTCCGAAATATTTGTTCCACAAAGCCTATTGTGCTTTGCTTGGAATCAATCTTCTGAAAAATTCTTTGGCTACATTGGTTTGTACGTAGACTCTGAAAGAGGGCAAATTCTTGGTGTTAAAAAGCTAACCTCGTCTTTTAGAGAAGTACTAAACTAATGGATGATCATTTCAGAAGATCCAAAGTTAAAAAATTTCATGGAAACAGTGCAATCTTTACTGTCGGCTGCACTTATGAATCTCTCTCCCCACCCTCTCTCCTCTCGCACCTCACTATGTTTTTTTCTTCTTTCCCTCAAGTTTGAAAACACAGAAATATGCGTGTCTGCAAATAGACTTTCTCACTGAGCAGTGCAGAGTTAGTACATAATTTTTCAAACTTTCACAGCTCTTTCTCTTTTCACAGTCATAAATGAAAATGTTATGTAGCTTTTATTCAAGGTCGTTTACTCACGGCAGTAGCTGATAGAAACCCTGAGATTCTATCGATGGTGTCTTTCCAAATATTAGTGAAGATCAAATCATAACATGTTGAAGAAAGAAGAATTGCGTGACAGTAATGGAGGAATCGATCTGGAGTGGGTTAGAAAATTTGATTCCTCTAGAATCATTCTAGCCTACAAATCATGAAGGCGTTACAAGAATACTTGAAACTTTGCTATTCCCCTTTCTCTATGTGTAGCTGTGTTAAATTGGTGTCTTGATGAGCTTCTTTTTGATAATAGTAAGGATATGATCTACTCCAAAATTCTATACCTGTAACCTCAACTTGAATGAGTAGAATGATCGCCACCCGAAAGCCAAAAACTCAAGTTCCAAAGAATCTGAAAGAATGGAGATGGGATAATTTTCTACTCACGATCAGCCGAGTACAGCTTTTCCAATTGAGGTAATGGCCCAAGAAGTACATTGATTTCATGAATGCTCCGCTTGTATCGCATGGGTATGTTTCGCCTTGTGGAGTTTAAGAACAGTGGGAGACTTTCCCGTGGTAATTTCCTTGGGATTTTCCATTGAATTTTCTGCCTTCTTTGAGAGTTCTTTAGAGAGATGATATCAGTGATCCCCCTATCAGCACCAGCTTGTCCTCAAGCTGGCTTGCCTTCCCACTCCTGTATTGAGCTAGGGGTGTTTTGTTGTCTATCTGTGTGGCTAGGATGCAGCTGGTCAACACATTCAGGCAGTCCAGTTGGACTGAGCACTGGCCTCCATGATTAGGGTTAGCATATTGATATTTTTTCCAATCTCCGATGTCAGCCCTGATGACATCTGGTATGCGGAAAAGTCAGGATGGGTCAAGATATTGATTCCAGATATAAGTCTGGATGTGGTCTCTGTAGTGGATCTTGGATATTGATCTGGGAATCTTCATCATGTGGATGATAGCGGAGGCAGATACTGGATATTGTAAGATAATTTTGTTCAAGGGTGTATTCATTTATTTCGTCTGGTTAGCTGCATTTTTATCTCACGCTGGAAATGACAAAAATCTGATTGCATATACAAGGATAATTTTCTGAATCAAGATATGCCCAAAACTTGCCAGGTGTCTCACACTCTCTTCTAATGGTTCTTCTTGGCTGCTCTTCTAAAGCAGGGAAATATCCTAAAAAGGAAATTACTGGAAAAAATGACCAAACTACCCCATGGATAAGATGGGGATCGTATCATACAGAGTGAAGGGTATTCGTGCAACTCCAAGACAACATTTCTGATGGAACCAGTTTGGAATAGGACAAGTAAAGCTCGTCGTTCAGTCCAGTCCCATCTGTTCCTTTACGGTACCCGTCAGCTGTCCCCGAACCCCACTTAATACAGACCTACCAATGCCTTATGGAAGAATTTAGAAAAGAAGGATGAATAATGCCCCATGTGCCACTCAAGGGGCACATGATAGTTGATAAAGTGCCAATAGCCAAGGCAATAATGCAGCATAAATAGGGGGCTAGACATCATTCTATAAGAGATTTAGCATTTCTTGAAGTGGTTGCAGTGGCAACTGGACTGGAGTGTGGGAGATCCTCCCAAACAGAGGGATCATAATACGGTTCTGTGCAGAACGTATCATAAAAGGAAGGGCAACAATCATCCGGACACACATGCGACCACCCTCTCATGTGATGATCTGAACTAGCGGCAAGGCAGGAAGTCCTTCCTATCTGTCAAGAACGAAGAGAAGTTTCCTCACCGTCAAGCTTCCTGAGTCGAGGTCCGTAGGCTAGGGTTTTTGAAAGAAAAACTCTAATTTCTTAATTCGCTCCCATAGTCTTATGGGTTACATAGTGGGCCCCACTAACTGGGCCGGAGACACTTACACATAGAATGTACTTAAAGGAAGTACAAATAAAATTAAAAAAGGACATAAAGGAAAAATATGGACTTGACGAGGTCCCTTGCTGACACTATTTTAGACAGGTGGGAGCAAGAGGAGGAGTCGGGTTTCTTGATTTCAAGATGCGCCGGGGTCTGGAAGAGGAGCAGGAAGATCCTGATACGATTCCCATTAGAGTATATGAAAAAAGAAAAGGAAAGGGGAGCCAAATAAAGAACGTTGACCAGTCAACAGGCACCAGGAGACCTAATACCCCATGTGGTGCGGACGTGGCCACTAACTCCCAATCTTGACTGGGAGTAGTAAGGGAATAAAGAATGCCTATAAATAAGAGGTGAGACCTCAAAGAAAGGCATCTTGTGGCAGTTAGACTTCTTGGAGGATGTTCTTATTCTGAATTGATTGTTGGGAAGAAGATTGTAACCGACAAAATATTGGATTTCTTATTCTTAATGCTACCTGGGGTCATATCAAATAACCCTAGACATTTATTCTTTGGGGAAGTGGAGAAATCTCTAAAAAAGAATCCCCCGTCGAATCTATTTTAGGACTCAAGGAAGATTGTGAGATTTTTATTCTTTGGGTTCATTCACTGATTTGAATATTAGCACTTATATTCTTCAAAAAAACTATCAGCCGTGTAGCACATCTGTCGTTTAACTCATTTTTTGAGTGATGTCTTTCAGCTCTGTGCTGCGCTTTTTTAAGATCCTTTCGTTATTTGGAAAATAGGCAGCTATGCATGGTCATTTTTAAATCAGTTATCTACGTTCTTCGAAGGTTGACTGATAAATACAGGGCAAACTTTGCTAAAAAAACTATCTTACTGCCAAAGTTAATGAAAGGACCTGCTTAAATTTGAAAAATGATATAAACCCTAAAGTTTAAAGCGTACCTCATTACTCCATTCCTTACTGCAGCTCTACACGAGGGATTCATCCAAGAACTGGCGAAAAGCTGAGACAGGGACAGAGGAAATGACTAGGTTGACTCTTAAAGAACCCTCTGCTAATTCAATTTTGTTAGATTATGTTTCCACAGAGAAATGGCGAGATATTGTGGACTTTGATGATCACCTGGATGACATCAGCCGGTGGGTCTCATTTCGTCGCATTTCTTCATCCTTACCAAGCAGTTGTTCATTTCCATGATCTTGTTTCTTTTTTTTGCAGGGACTGGCTAAATTCTGATCTCTTCCAATAAGGCGATCGTAGTTTCTGCTCGTGGGGATGCTAACGATTTGAGAGGTTTGATTATGATGTCCTTCTTCTGGGTAATTTTAGACAGTTTTTAAATCTTTTTTTTTTAAAGAAATAATCTCCTCACAATCTCTCATGATTTATTTGTGAAAAATGATGTTATCTTTATTGATCAATATACCTTGGTGAAGAAAACTACTAAATTTGGTTATTATGCTTCCTATATTCAGGCATTTTTGAAACTCATTTCTACCAAGTTTATCCTGCATATTCAAGTTTTAAGATTTCAATTACACTCAGATACTCGGTTCATTTGATGATACTTTTTCGATTGATAGATTTCATGCGTAGATCTCTACCGAAGAAAAATAATCCTTGGGAGGCCTTTATGATGTCATTATTGGCCCATATTCATCTTAATATTTTTATACCATGGGAATTTCTACTATCTGATCTCGTGAAAATGTTGTCACATAAAACAAAAAACAGAATCGGATTATTTGTCAACATGTTTTTTTCATACCTTTTCAATCAATGTCATTGAAAACGCTAGAAAATTAATTCAACAATTGATTATATGATGCTTTGGGATAAGTATTTTTCTGCCCAAGTTTTGTGGTATACGCATTTGATATGTTTCTACTTGTCCCAAAGTTTGTAAACCATTTTCAACTTTATGTCCTATTATCTTCGTCCGAGGCAACATTTGCTATGAATGCCCAAAAGCCACATATTTGAATTCAAGCCAACCTTCACAACCTAACCACATCATTATTTAGTATATCCAATCATTTTTCTCTTATTTTCTTGATTTAAATTACCTAAGATCATTGGAAAATATCAGTGAAACTTTCACTGCATCCTAGAACTCTTAATTCAAATCATCCAAATGGGTCGCTGGTACTTCATCATTTGAAAATGTTTGAAATAATGAAAAATGTATCAGGGAAAATCAATTCTCAGCAATCTGGCAGGAAAAATAGAAATATGTGAAAATCACATTGAGAGGCCCTTATAAATGTGCAAGGATAAGTAGGTAGGTTTTTTATGAGAGTCAATTGTTAATGTTCTGATGTAAGCAATAATAATTATGATGGTTTTTCTTGCAAGTCACTAAGTGAAGGTTCGTCCCAAAAGACCAGGTATGGAAACAATGAACTTCTGAGATATTTATATATTAAGTTCATATGTGAACTTATATTTTTTGGAATTTTAAGATTATTTTAAGAAATGAAAATATATTAAATCAAGGCAAACTAGCACAAGCTAATTTAAATAAAAGAGGTCTATGTTATAAATGTCGACTAACTTATATGAATTTGGGATTATGGGAATTTGAAGGATGCTAATTAAAATAAGAGAATCAAAATAATTGATTATACCTGGGTCTGCGAGTGGATGTGGTGGACGCGTGACCAAAGTTTGGTATGTCAAAGCCTTATCAACTGGTGGCCTAACCAGTTAAAATATGATGGCTTTGGCCAATTTGATACCAAGTGAGGTCAGGTCAACCTAATTCCAGGTGATCAGTGGTTGGTGGAGAGAGAGAGAGAGAGCAAAAAATTGGAAGTAAATGAGGGTGGCATAAAAAATGGTATGGTGGTATGGTGGATGAAAAATGATGCTACTTTTATTGTAGGAGATATTTTTATGTAATTGATGGGTTGGAAAGCTCTGGATCCTCATTATCTGCCATAAAATAACATGGCCATGAATGTAATAGGAATGCGGTGAAATTTTGGATTCAACACTAAACTCAATTTCACACCAACACTATCAGTTTTTCTTCTTCACCAGATTAATAGATCTTCCAGCTGATCTCAGTGTGACATACTCCATAAAGAATGGAACCAAGAAAACTGATACACTAAAGGTCACCAACTGAGAATTTGGGACAGACTTAATGATATGATACGAAAAAGGCCGATGAGGGTTTTAGTAGAGAAGACCTTTTCTCGTGGTTTCCTAAATTAAAGAATTAGAACATGGAGGTCCAGGATTGTAGTATTTCTTGCCCAGATCCACACACTTCCATCCCTGGAATTTGAACAACAATTAATAAGTCTGAATTTGAAAATCTCCTTATGAATAGGGAATGTTCTTGAATCTTTGGGCATTCACTTCAACTTCTTATTTGGGCTTTCCTCCATAGACTTTAACGTGTTAAGAATTGTCTCTTTCCTATCCTCCTGCATCGAAAAATGAGTTTTAAAATATCTAAGTCTTTCTTTTCAATAAAGCTCCAAGAAAAACATTCGAACGAATCCACTTGTCTTTAGGAAGAGTCAAACAGGGGTAGTCTCAAATATCAATAAATACAAGACTTTATGACTCGATAAATAAATGATATTTTTATATCCTTCCATAAAAAATATAATTATATATGTGCATGAAAAAACATAAGTAAATAAATAAAATAAAATAAAAAATTATCAATTAATAACTAGATGTTATAAGTAAAATTAGTTGACATGGTGCCTCTTGATAGCAGATTGGGTTTAACCCGACCTTCATAACCCCCAGTGTGAGATTTGGAGGGTTGGAGCACCAGATGACAAATGGAAGAGGAAACAAAATAGAAGCTTCATAAAAACCTAACTACACCCACATACCCTTGTATGCGGATACTAATGTGGGCCAAATGTTAACGGGCCTATTATAGCAGGCCATATTGTGAATATAAAGAAAAAAGATAGAAAATACACAGCATATAAATGTAAATAAAGGTAGTCAACTGTTAGCTAACACCCAATCTCAAGCTGGAAGGTAGAGGGTTCTAACTCCCAGATTGGATGTGTTGTTGAAAGGTGCTTCCAGGGAGACCTTTGGTGAGTATGTTTTCTGCTTGTTAGGTAGTCGACACATGCTAGAGCTGAATAACCTTCTGATCTATTTTTTCACGGTTGAAATGTCTGTTGATTTCAACATGTTTTGTCTGATCATGTTTTATTGGAATATGAGCCATATCAATAGCTGATTTACTATCACAATATAACTTAATTGGTTGCGTGAATTGTAGTTAAAGATCGTCCAAAATAACTCGTAGCATTATCCTTCACATATCCCTTCTTTCAATGCTATATATTCGGCTGTTGCACTAGATAAGGCTACCACAGGTTGTTTCTTACACGTCCATGTAACTAGATTTTCCTCAAGAAATGAGCAATATATAATAGTCAATCGACAATCCATTAGGGGGCCTCCATAATCTGAGTATGCATAGATCTTCAGATTTATTCCATCTCCTTTCTTGAACAGTAACCCCTGTCCAGCTGTGCCTTTCAAGTAGGATAATACTCTGTATGTTGCCTGCCAATGTGCTTCTCTGGGCTATGCATAAACTAACTTAGAAGTCCAACATCAAAAGTAATATCTGGTCTTGTATGATTTAAGTAAATGAGCGGAAATACAATTAATCGCTGATACCTCTCCTTTTACAGCAGATGATTATTCACTCATCCCCAACTTATTATTAGGGTCAAGTGGCATTGCAGATGGCTTGTACCTGCTCATATCGATCTCCTCAAGTAAATCAAGGATGTTTTCCGCAGGGTGATAAAGATAACATCTTTTGAGTATGCAATTTCAGTACCCAAAAAGTATCTCAACAGCCCCAAAGATTTGATCTCAAAAACTTCATATAGACAACCAACCAAGGATTCCATTTCCTACTTATCATCACCAGTGATGATGTTATCACCTAAATACAAGAGAAGAACTGCAATGTGTCTAGACAATGACTGCTTCACAAACAAAGTATGGTCAACATTACCTTGGGCGTACCCCTAGATTAGAATACTGGAGAGAACTTTCCAAACCATGCCCTAGGAGACTGCTTGAGTCCACATATAGTTTTCCTTACTTTGCAAACTTAAGACCCAGACAGCTGAGAATAATAACAAAAGGGGAAGATCCATATAAATTTCTTCATCCATGTCACCACAAAAGAAAGCATTCTTCACATCATATTGATGCATTCACCATCCAAAACATGTTGATATTGTAATCAATATCCGCCCAGTATTTAGCTTGGCCACTAGTGCAAAGGTCTTATCATTGTAAATTTCATAACATTGAGTATACAATTCAGCTACCAGTCTAGCTTTATACCTTTCCACAGATCCATCAGCTCTATAATTTATTCTATATATCCATCAACATCCAACCAGATGTTTTTCCTTGAGAAGAGCAAAAATTTCCGAGGTTCCACTTTTAATAAGTGATTTCATCTCATCATCCATAACCTCCCTCCATTTCTCCTCAACCAATTTTTCCTTCACTGTTTTAGGGATAATAGTAGACAATCTCTGCCATAAACATTTGAAACTTTTGGGACAGGTGATCATAAGTCACAATGTGGGAAAATGGATGTTTTGGTCCCTGAGTGAAGTTCGTTTTCCCTTTCTTGGTACATTAGGCCAACCAGAATCATCAACTTGATCCAATCTCTCCACACTAGCTTCTTCACTTTGGAAAATAGTCTCCTCTTTACTTCACTTATTGTAACTCCTACTACTGGTGACTCATTCTCAGGAACAAGTTATTTGATTTAGCTTTGCATGTTTCCATTGGAAACTTAGCTTCAACTTCGACTTTGCTTCACTCTCCATGTGTCAACTGATGTCTAGTATCAAGCACAACTTCATTTTTTGGTGTGACCTGATTATGGACACGTTCACATTCAAATATATCCAC
This sequence comes from Wolffia australiana, assembly GCF_029677425.1. Classification (NCBI taxonomy): domain Eukaryota; kingdom Viridiplantae; phylum Streptophyta; class Magnoliopsida; order Alismatales; family Araceae; genus Wolffia; species Wolffia australiana. Next base: position 11,264,487 of record NC_135837.1, on the reverse strand, counting down.
CAAAGTTGATGATTGGACTCAATTTTCTGATTCGCCTTTGAAGAACACCTCTTTTTCATCAAACGTTACATCAGCAGATACAAAGAATTTTCTAGTCTTTGGATTGTAGCATTTGTATCCCTTCTTCCCTTGTGAATAACCCACAAGCACACATTAAATGTCATTCACCAAGCTTATCCACCAACCTTTGTTCATGAACAAATGTAGTACATCAAAAAGTTATGGGTTTCAGCTGGGTCCTCAAATTAATCGAAGGTACGTATATGGATATGCTGTCCGCTTGACCCTCATAATTCGAGGTCTTTGATGGAAGTCAATTGATAAGATGAACCGCAATTAGAATACATTCTCCCCATAAGTACTTGGGCACACTCTGATGTAGAAGAAGTGTTCTGGAAGTGTCAACTAGATGTCTAATCTTCCTCTTTGAAAATTCATTTTGCTGTGGAGTATTTACATCTGATAATTATTGGAGTATCTCACGCATTTGAAAAGAAGCAGTACAAGTCTCATTAAAGAAATCTTTTGCATTTTCTGACCGAAATCTCATTAAGGATTCATCAAACTAATTCTTCACTCTAGCACAGAAATATTGTATCACTCTTGCTACCTCTGGCTTATGCTTAAGCAAAGGAACCCATGTTAATCTGGTACATTCATCCACTAGAATAATAAACCATCTAGGATCTATGAGAGGATAGAGGTGTTGGTCCTTATACATCCCCATGGACAAGCAAAAAAGAGATTCTACTTCTCTTCCCACGTCCACTACATGGAGCTCACTTATGTTTTGCACATTGACATGACTCACATATTAAATCTGAAAGATCAAGGTTCTTTGCAAAGGAAGGAAACATTTGTTTCATCAACATAAAAGAAGGATGTCACAAACGAAAATGTAGAGTTGTAAATTCTTGAAGTTGTGTGCTCTTTCTCTCCCTCGACCTCTTAGCTCTACTATCATTACTACCTTCACTTCATCCTTCATGTAAATCAAGCTGTTCATCTACTTAAAGATTGAAATCTTCAGATTCCTTGCTTTGAATGCAAAAGATTCTAGTACAATCAATAGTTAGTATACAATTGATGTCTTCAAATATACATTGTGGAGATATGAAATGAGCCTTAAGACTAGGGACATGTAAAACATTTTTGAGTACTCCCAAGGTTTCAATCTTAACATCACCAATTTCAGTTATGGGCAAAATCTCACCCCCAATAGTAAAGACCTTTCTATCCCCCTCATATGGAGTCTTAGAATAAAATTTTGTTTGATATGGAATCATAGGATTGGTGGATCTTGCATACAAGATCCAATCCAAATAGAGGTGATAAGGATATTGTTTACTTGGCCTCACGTTGGACCCCAAAACATAAGTATATCTTCAGACGTTCAAAAGATCATTTGCATGTGACCCTCGAGGCCCACGTATTAGTCTACTTAATGACTCGAGCAGCCCAATAACCTTTATTGGCCTTCAAAACTAATTAACTATATCATCATATAAATTAATTAATGTCGAATCGATGTAACCCAATCAAGAGGTTGAGTCTCCAACACATAGGGTGCCGAGCTATACCTTGTGCTCAATAAGATACAAAGGAATGCATATTGATTCACTCATGGAGCCTGTTTGACATCGGTCACCATTTATATATAGTCCCTCATCCACTTGACGTTCCTAGGATGAATTAGGGTATGATCTACTGTCAAACCCTAATATTTCATCTAAGTTCGTACTAATCATTCAGAAATCATCGGAGAACTCTTCTGCGATATTTTACAACCTTGGCTAATGAGTTCATTACATCGTCTTCCTTGAGCTGTCACTTATTTTACCGATGGTGGATGATCTCATCTTGACCACTCAATCATCTTCGTGAACATTTTGGTGCACTCGAACTAAGACTACTTAGAATCCCATGATTAGGGACTCGTATATAATACTCAAATAACAATTGTCTGTCCACAAGACGTCTTTGGTGTCTCAAGTCTAAAGACCATTTACACAATCGTGACATGAATAAACCTGATTGACAATTCGATATAATACCATTCAGGGATTCCTACGGATCAATTCAGAGAACTTTTTTCGTTAAAGAGCATCCATTATATATCCTTAGTGTTTCCACACTAATGGCCATGGGACCGGCCATACTCATGATATGAGTGAAGCGAGATGTGTTATTATATTTGGATACTTTAATGCCTATCTCAAGTATCCTTCAAATATAAATATTTAAAACACATGCTTAAAGACTAGTGATATCTGTTTACGATATCATCATAATTCACTAAGTCTGATCTTGTATTAATGGACTTCATTATGAGCATCATACGTGCACTACAATGAATATGTTATTTTAATAAATTTGGAACAAGATATGGAATGTGTGATTGACTTGTCGGCCACAAGTATTTCCATCAGTATTTTGTGTGGCCTCTTCATTTATAATGTTGACACACTACATTGTTCCAATAAAAATTTCCTTCTTGATTTTTGCTCCTATCAAAATTCCTTTCGATACTTGTTTGGGTCTTGCCATTTGCTCCCTCATCAGTTGTGGTTTTCTGCCACTTCAATTTAACTATAAGCCATGTTCCATTTTCCTCTTTAGGTGCTCTTAGAACCAATTGTAGATGATGACTCTCCTCTTCTAACACAATACTAATCATTTGATCTTGGTCAGGTACTCTCTCATGATTAAGAATTTGGCTTCTTAGTGCCTATGTATTAAGACCCATTAGATATTTGAACCTTCAATCTCTTAGGGTGTATTCCCACTCATATGGATTTAGGATTTGTTAGTTGAAGTCTAATTCCAGCCATATAGCTTGCAACGCATTAACATAGTCTCTCACTGTCCTTTCTCCTTGTTGTACCTCCACACCTTCACAACCAGGTCATGTGTCCTCCAGATGTTGCTTCTCTTAAGGTTTGTATTCCAAACCCAATCCCAGATCTGCTTTGCGGTCTTCAAAAAAGACATTTTTGGAAGTACATCTTTTTGTCATGCTTCCCAACAGGAACACATGAACAATAACAATATCCATTTTCTACATATTATAAAATAAGTCACTTGTGTCAACCTTAGTGAGAAAGTGATCACCCAATTCTCTACCAAGAAGAGTGAGCTCCACCATTTGTTCCCATTGGTCAAAAGTATGACCATTTTATCGTAAGGGTCCTGCAATGGGAGGAATCACAAACGATAAAGTATAAGATGTTGCAGTCAGATATCTTTCTACACCGTGGGATGAATCAACCATACTTGAGGTGGCCATCATTGAACATGACTTACACTGGAAAAATCCTGCCCTCTATCACACATTGGCAAGTCGTTCCAACTTTTATGGCATTTCCACAAACAGTTGGTATGCAATCTTGTCACTTTCCAACATCAATCACACACTAGCAGGTCATTCGGACTCTTATGGCATTTCCACAAACACTTTGTCTCCAATCTCATCACTTTCCAGCGTCAACCACACATTGGCAGGTCGTTATGACTATCGTGTCATTTCCACAAACACTTGGTTTGTAATCTTATCACTTTCCTATCATCAACAACATAAGATGCTAAATTGACATGACATATTTTGACAACAACAGTACAGAGGTACCACATTGATATCCATCAAAGGATATGACAATAGGTTGAGAACTAGCCACCGAATCCACAACTACCACAATGGCTCCTTTTGTGTACATCTACCACAATGGCTTGACCCAAAATTCTTCAACCACCTATGTGGATATCTGATCTGATATCATTGAAGATTTGGAGGGCCGCAGCCCTAGATGACAAATGGAAGAGGAAACAAAATAGAAACTTCATAAAAACCTATCTACACCCATCTACTCTTATATGGGATACTAATATGGGCCAAATGTGATGAGCATATAATAACATGCCATATTATAAATAGAAAGAGAGTTTTAAGAGATAGAAAATACACAGCATATAAATGTAAATAAAGGTAGTCAACTCTTGATAGCAAATGGGTCTAACCCGACCTTTACAACCCCAAGGATAACCATATAGCTTGACCCCTTAAACATTTGGTGGATCACTGTTGAGTGTGCATTTTGAACCCCTGATGGCCACTCTATGTCATCATTCCTAGTGGTGCCATTGAAGTCATCTGCCACGTATAATGCTAATGTTGGCACTAACAACTATGTATGATGTTCTTGGGTTATAGTTGCCTAGATTTGGATGAAGACGAGGATTCCATGCAATGGAAAACATGTAACAGAATCGAATGACATCCATAAAACCATTGAAAAATGAATTACCTTTGCACGGTTCGCATATGTGATTTCTATATCCCAGAGTGAGACGAGTTGAGATGCTCAAGTGTGCAGCCTCTAGACGTATCTACGCGGTCCTCGACACGTTGGATATCCTCCTTCTTTTGACGAGCAATTCTAGCCTGGGTGAATTTCATTCAAGGTCTTCCCCTATTTATGCTAAGTGGATATTTTTCGTAAACACCCTCAAGACTTAAGTATATCTTTTGACATCCAAAAGACCATTTGTGTGTGACCCTATAGGCCATGTATCAGTCTAGTTAATGACTCAAGCAGCCCAATAACAATTATTGGACTTCCAAATTAATTGACTATATCCTCATATAAATTAATTAATATCGGATCGATGTAACCCAATCCAAAGGTTGAGTCTCCAACACGTAGGGTGCCAAGCTACACCTCGTGCTCTAGGAGATACAAAGTAGTGTGTATCGACTCACTCATGGAACCTATTCGTCATCGATTACCATGTATGTATAGTCCCTCATCCACTTGACGCTCCTAAGATGACTTAGGGTATGGTCAACTATCAAACCCTAATCGGTCATTTGATTTAATACTGATGCATTCAGAAATCATCAGAGAATTCTTCTCTGATATTTTGCCGTCTAGGCCAAAGACTTCATCGCATCGTCTTCCCTGTGTTGTCACCTCTTATACCGAGGGTGGATGATCCCATCTTGACCACTCAATCGTCTTCATGAACTCCTTGATGCACCCAAACTAAGAGTATTTTGGATCCCATGATTAGGGACACATAGGTCATAGTCAAAGCACAATTGTCTGTCCACATGATGTCTTTGGTGTCTCAGGTCTAAGGACCACTTATACAACCGTGGCATGAATCAACTTGATAGACAGTTCGGTATAATACCATTCAGGGATTCGTATGGATAAATTTAGTGAACTCTTTCACTAAAGAGCACCCACTATCTATCCTTATTGTCTCTATACTCATGGCTATGGGATCGGAGATACTCATCATATGAGTGAGGCTATATAGTGTTATTCTATCCGAATGCTTCAATGTCCTTCTCGAGTATCTTTCGAGTAGGAATTTTTAGGACACATGTTTAAAAACTAGTGATCTCCGTATTATGATATCATCATAATTCACTATGTCTGATCATATATTCGTGGACTTCATTATAAGTATCGCACATGCACTATAATGATTATATTCTATTAATGAACATGGAACGAGATGTGGAATGTGTGATTGGCTTGTCGACCACATATATTTCCATCAATATCAATTGTGTATGATGTTCGCACTAGTGCGATTTAAGGCATACATCACTACTACTAGTGCAGGCACCCACAAATGCAGCTGACACTAAATTCAGCCCTAAAAAAGTCCAATTTCAACTTCTTGGGCATATTTTTGGACAATTAAATAAAAAAACTAGACTATCATTGTGTTCACTTGGGAATGACGCAAATGTTTTGTTTTGTAGGTTAGCTTTATGTTCAAATTTTGGTTTGACATAGAGAAAGAATTTAAATTAAAATCTAATGATACTAGATGTCAACCAAATCATCATATGTTCATGCCATCTTGTATGAAACATATCATGTTATTATTGGGTTTATTGGAACACTCTCTTTGAGATGTTATGTCTACCCTAGATATTTATCCTTACAATCTTCATGACATTATATATCATGTTCGTTCTTTCAAAAAAAGCTATTTAAAATTTGAGAGGATCTCCTTGCTATGCATTGTTACTGGGAAGCATCATGCTTGATGCAAGCTTGTGTAGGCACCCAAAAAGTGGTGTACACACCCATTTATACTCTAAGGGCACTTATCATAAAAGTTTATTGAGCAACATCCAAGAGTCATATTAGTATGACCCTCTAGGGAAACCATCCTAGTTAATATTTTAATGGCTGAATAACCATTGTTTCCCTATCTTATTATATAATTATATTAACATATATTTTAGATAATCAAGGAAATATGCAATCCAATAGATAGGTTGAGTTGCTATCTAGATGGGTGTCAAGCTACACACCATGCTTTAAAATATAAAAAGGATTCAATCAACACTAACATGGAACTTTTATCGTCATCTTTTTTGTGCATGTATAATGTTTTACTGACATGACTACTGAATTAATTAGGGCATGGTTAATAGAAATCATCATTCCAGTTTGTATTGATGGTTCGCAAATTATCGAACTCCTTCAATATTTATAGTACCCTAGTCATAGATTTTACTCATCCTTGTTTTTTAAATCTTATTTTATATAAAGGGCATAAAAACTCATCTTGACCATAAAATTACCTCAAAAAATGGACTTATTTTGGGATCTGAGCAAAGCCCTTTTAGCATACTTTAATTAGATACTCATATGTCCTAACAAAAAAACCGTTCACCAAGAAGATGTCTTTGGTGTCTCAAGTCAAAGGACAAGGTACACAATTGTGACATGAATAAAACTGATTGACAGTTAGATAAAATGCTATTCATGGTTTCATATGGTGTAATTCAATGAACTCTTTCCACAAAGAGCACCCAATGTATATCGTTATTATTTTTTCACTCTAATGGCTACACAATCATGATGGATATTATGTGGCCGTCAAGCCAATCACACTAACATGTTTATTTAAGTTCATTGAATAAAATATTTGCGTTCATTATTATTACGTGTGATGTTTATAATGAAGTCCATGAATATGTGCAATGACGCAGTGAATTATGATGAGATCATAATACGGCGATCACTAGTCTTTAAACATGTATTTTAAATATTCATATTCGATGTATAGTCGAGACTGACATCGAATTATCTGGATAGAATAGCACTAGCTAATCCTACTTATACGATAAGTATAGCTGATCCTGTGGCTATTAGTGTGGCGACACTAAGGACAGATTGTGGGTGCTCTTTGGAGAAAGAGTTTACTGAATTGATCCATACGAATACCTGAATGGTATTATACCTAAACATCAATCAGGTTGATTCCATTTACGATTGTATCAGTGATCCACTAACCTGAGACACCAAGGACATCTCGTGAGTTGACGACTACGTTTTGACTATGACTTATGAGCCTCTAGTCATGGGATTCAAATAAGTTATAGATCGGATGTAGTAAGAAGCTTACGGAGATGATTGAGTGGCCAAGATGGGATCATCCGCCCTCGGTATAGGAGGAGATTAACTCAAGGAAGACGATGCAGAAAAATCCCTAGCCAGGATTTTGAGGATATTAGAGAAGGCGTTCTCCAATGATCCCTGTTACGCATCAGTACTAATCGAATGGCGTATTAGTGTTTGACGATAAACCATACCCTAAGTCATTTGAGAGTTTCGCGTAGATGATGGATTATACATATACGATCACTGATGATGGTAAAGGTTCCATGAGAGAGTTTGAGACTACTCGATATCTTCTAGAGCACGAGGTGTAGCTTGTCACCCCACGGGCTGGAAACTTAACCTATCGATTGGGATAAATCGATCCTCATTTAATTAATCTATATGTTGATATAGTTAACTAATAATGTTGCTCAATAAATGTTATTGGACCACTAAAGTTATTAACTAGAATGATACACAAGCCTAGAGAGTCACACGCATAAGATCATAAGGGCACTGGTGGATATATTTTACTTTGGCGGGTTTTTGAGAAAAACCTTAAGTAAAATATAAAGAGGGAAAGGGGTCTCATTTTAAGCACCCATGCAAGCCTGATTTGAGAGCCCTCCCTTTCTCCACTCTCTTCTCCCCTCATCCAAGGAAGAGCGTCTTCATGGTGAGGAGATCTTCAAGATTTTCAAGAAGAGTTGAAGAAGAAGACATGGAGATCCAAGCGCCGAGTGATTGCGTGGATACTTCTAGAGGCTGGACGCGTGAATGGCTTCATAACAATCTCAGAGCGACAAAGTCAAGGGTGGAATGAGTTCCCCAAAAGGTACTTTCAATATGTTAATTTTAAAGATCAATTGTGAATCGATCAACACGCTTCTCCATCCATGGAAACGTGTTTTCCATGGATGAACCAAGGCACTGAACCCAACAAATCATTCCTAATAATTATATGAATTGGACAACTAGGTATTCAAAGATAGAAGCTGAATACATTGCACCAGTCGAAGCCACCATGCAAGTAGTACGGTTGAAGAAATTCATCACTGAGCTTAGCATTGTTCCTTAGATCTCAGGGCATATTTCAAGGTTGTGTGACAACAATGGTACAGTAGCACAAGATAAAGAACCATGGTCTCATCAGAACTTGAAACACATTCAGAGACACTTTCACTTGATTACGGAGATCATCGCTCAAGGAGATATTGTGACAAAAAGGGTTCCATTAACTGTCAACATAGCAGACCCACATATAGCACCTAGGTCACGATGTTTTTGAGGTGTCACTAAAAAACAATAGGATTTTTTTATAAGGTTGATTGACACTATTTGATCCCACTTATATGATAAGTATGGCTAATCATGTGGCCATTATTGTGGAAGACAGAAATGGCAAATGATGGTTCCTCTTTAGACAAAGAGTTCATTGCAGTGATCTGTATAAATCCCCAAGTATCATTATTGTGTAAGTGGTATGTAGAGCAGAGACACCAAAGACATCTTATGTATGTACGTCCATGTTTTGTGTGAGATGTATGATTCCCTAACCATGGGATTCGAACATGTTTTAGCTTGGACTTGGCAATAAATATACAAAAGTGATTGAGTGATCAAGGTAAAATTATCATCCATTGTAATAAGAGGAGATTGACTTGAGGAAGAAGTTTCTTCAAATCCATGACCATGGTAATAGGGAATAGGAAAATGTGTTCTCTAGTGATCCTCGTTATACATCATTACTAACTGAATGGCTAACCATAATATAATTATTTCAAGAGTCTTGTGCAAATGAAGGATTATACATATTTGGTAACTGATGATGGTAAAAAAGCTCCATTAGATGAACAATAAACTATATCTTGTAGGTCACGAGGTGTAGCTTGGGACCCCATGAACTGGAAAATTAATATCAATTGGGCTAAATTGTTCCCTGATTTATTAATCTATATGTTGATACCATTAATTAATAAGTTGATCAATAAATGGTATTCAGCTTTTAGATTGATATACAGGCCCAAAGTGTCACACACATAATATTAAAGGGTGTTGAAATATATACTTTATTAATAAGGACTTTTATGAAAAAATTTGAACAAGTATAAACAAGGAGGGCACCTGTTTTAGGTCCTCGTGCCAGCTAGATCTCCCCTTAACCCCCCCCCCCCACACCTTGTCATTTTTCACTCTACGGATTCTTGATGACCAGAAGATCAACAACATCTTGAAGAAGAGTTGGAGAAGAAGAGGAGATCCAAAAATTACTTGATCACGTGGAAACATGTAGGGGCAAGACGAAGGGCTTGAAAGGACTCTCCCGAGGATCAAGTCATTGGTGGACCAAGTTTCCCAAACAGTACACACAGTTTAGTTTGATTTAGAATTCTATTGATAATTGATATTTAGCTTCCGCTGCATGGAAAAGTGTTTCCCAGCCTTCCATTCATGTCCCAAAACCCAACACAGTAAAGTGCATCGTCTAAGACGCATGAATTTCGGACATAAATACTTGGGGAAACTAAAACGTAGAAATATATATTTCAATTTTGTTGATTTTTTTGTAGAATGAATAAGTCATTAAAAATATTTGGAAACATAATGGTAAATCTTAAAATCTTTAGAGGCATTCTATTGTTCTACACAATTTTAATTTAATAAATGTCAATGAATAATATAATGTCCATGGATGAATGTTTTAGGATTATGAAATAACCTTGGATGAATGTTGATAAAACCCATAAATATATATAGCATCAATTGTGTTGACTTTTTTGCAGAATAAATGAGTCATTAAACATATTTGGAAACATAATGCTAAATCTTAAAATGTTTAGAGACATTCTAATTGTTCCACGGAATTTTAATTCAATAAAATTCAGTAAATAATAGTTTGTCCATGGATGAATGTTTTAGGATTATGAAATAACCTTTGATAAATTGTTATAAAACCCAAAAATATATAATAAAACTTTTGACCAATGGTGAGGTGTGATGTATGTTCAATCATAAACAATTTGGACTGGGAAATTATAAATCTGATTCACAATCATATGATTCCAACGATGCATTGGTTTAGGGAATGTGGCGCTAAGTTCATTATTTTTACCAATTCATTAAATTCATTATTCAAATATTTTAGGATCTAATATTTTGATATATTAAAACTTATGTGTTTTGTTTTCTATTTGTTATAATCACACTACTTTTTCTATCAGTTTTGAAACTAAGAATGATAGACCATTTCACAAAAAAACTGTTTTTATTTATTTCAAAAAATATGTTATTGAATGTTTAATGAATATACCATTCTAAAATGTAATAAGGTATTGTGGGAACAATAAAAAAATTCTTATCCGATATATATATTTTCTACTTTTGTGATTTATGTGTTTATAAATTATTTCCTTTTACGCTTGATCCTTACGCTTTAATATATGTGCCTATTCATCCATAATGAATCTACTTTACAATAGCTTGTACGAAATATTTAAATAACATATTATAATTATTTCATGGAAAATAATGAATGGGGCTTGAAGAGAAATAATTTTGAGTTAAAAATGAGATGATCATGGAAGCTTATGGTGAACTAATTTAACTTACATGTGATAAATATAAAATTTAGGCAGTATTTGATGTGGATATAAATACAAAAAATTGAGAGTAATTTAGTGTTAGATTGTTGGATTGGTCATAATTTATTTGATGTGGAAAACTCAGAGAAATTCAATGTTGGATTGGTCATAGTTTGAAGAATCATATTCTTTCAGCATTGTTTGGAATATTTGGATATAATCCTTGGAACATAATACAAAATTTCAAACTTGTTTGGGGATATTTGAGTTATATTGAATAATTATAAAATATATCCTGGCTGTAATTTTTTAGTAGACCCCAGAAGTTATTAATTTAAAACTATTCACAATGTAGTGGTTCTGTTTAGATATTCAAATGCTATGATCAAGATAGCTACAGTGAAATATCGTGTGGATCAACGTGAATATACATGTGATCTTAAATGAGAGTTTAATCACATCCAAACAAGTAAAAAATAATAAAGGCAGTGATGTAAAAAGGAAGCAATAATAATTGACAAAACCTGCCACTCAGTATGACCATAAATGTTTTTCCTGGAAAAAAAACATCACTAAGATAATATAAAACACTAAAAAATGACGAGATAACGGCTAAAAATTTTACGGAAATATCTCTCTGCACAAGATTCAAAGCATAATTGTGCGATCTTATCCAGAAAGGGAATGAGTGACTATGTACAATAATTAAATCAAACATAAACGAATGTTTCCCATCAAAGATAGTAAATATCATTTAAAGAATTACTCCAGCTTATGCACATTCGTATGTTATCGAGTAATTCATTCATGAAGCGCTTTTCGTCAACAAAGAAAATTAAAAGGAAAATTCCATAACTGAAAACTTTCAATTCTGATCACCATAGACAATCATAATATCAAATCCCCCAAGCAGTATAAAGAACTAATTAACAGCAGATGTTGCATCAAAAACAAGTTTTCATCCCAAGTAGTAACAGGGCAAGAAAGTTAAATGTCATCATCACGTGAGGAAGAGAAGACACCCACCTCCATGCTTTGCCAACATTTATTACACAACGTTTTATGTACCTACAGATTAAAAAGATGAATGAGCACAATGAAAACAGAGATAGAAAAAATGAAAAGAAAACAAAACCAACGTAGAAATAAAAACAAACCTATCAGTAACCAAATATTAAAAAAATCATAGAGATGATGACTGACTATGGCAGATCAATTCATGCGGCCACGGCTTCTAACAGCTCCTTCTGTGCACGATCTCTGATCCTCCTCTCCAGTTCCGGTCTGAAATGCCTGATAAGCCCCTGCACAGGCCATGCAGCAGCATCTCCCAGAGCACAAATAGTGTGGCCCTCTATCTGTTTAGTGATCTCCTGAAGCATGTCTATCTCCTCAATCTTCGCATTCCCCACCTTCAATCTCTCCATGATCATCCACAGCCAACCCGTCCCCTCTCGGCACGGGGTACACTGCCCGCAACTCTCGTGCTTGTAGAAGTACGAAAGCCTCGCAATGGCATCCACCACGTCAGTCGATTTGTCCATGACGATAACAGCGGCAGTACCGAGCCCCGACTGCACCGCCTTCAGCGCGTCGTAATCCATCAACACGTCGTCACATATGTGCTTGGGGAGGAGCGGGACGGACGAACCTCCCGGTATGATGGCCAGCAGATTATCCCACCCTCCTCTCACTCCTCCACAGTGCCTCTCGATCAGCTCTTTCAAGGGTATGCTCATCTCCTCTTCCACGGTGCATGGCTTGTTGACGTGGCCCGAGATGCAGTACAACTTCGTCCCCGAGTTGTTCTTCCTGCCAAAGCTGGAAAACCACTCCGGCCCCCGCCTCAGTATCGTCGGAGACACGGCCACGGTCTCAACATTGGTGACGGTTGTCGGACAGCCATAGAGACCGGCATTAGCAGGGAAAGGCGGCTTCAACCTGGGTTTTCCTTGCTTCCCTTCGAGACTCTCTAGAAGGGCAGTTTCCTCCCCGCAGATGTATGCCCCAGCGCCGAAATGAATGTGGACATCGAAGTCGTAGCCAGATCCACAGGCATTTTTCCCAAGGAACCCAGCTGCATAGGCTTCTTTTCTGGCCTTCTCAAGGTTTAATCTCTCATTGACATACTCGCCCCGGATGTAGATGTATGCCGCTGACGCCCTCATTCCGACACCGGCAATTAGGCAGCCTTCGAGCAGTTTGTGCGGGTCATGGCGCATGATTTCTCTGTCTTTGCATGTACCAGGCTCGCTCTCGTCGGCATTGACGACGAGATACGAGGGGCGTCCGTCTGAGACCTTGGGCATGAATGACCATTTCAAGCCGGAGGGGAAGCCGGCGCCGCCTCGGCCACGGAGACCGGACTTCTTCATTTCATTGACTATCCAGTCAGCACCTTTCAGAACAAGGTCCTTGGTGCGGTGCCAGTCGCCTCGCTTCATGGCGCCTTTGAGGAATGGGTCATGGATTCCATATAGATTGGTGAAAATCCGGTCTTCGTCCTTCAGGCCGCCGAAGTGGGTCTTCTCTGGAGGTGGCGGCGGGGGCGGAGGCATCGGGGTAGTTCCTGTGGGAGCTGCCTGAGTGCTAAGTGACCTGGAAGCAGAGGCTGGGAAAGAAAGGTAATGCTGGCAGACCCTGGATGCTCTGGGAAGAGAAAGAATCTTCCTTATGGAACCCTGCAGATGAGAAAGAATCTTGTAGATATAAAATGGGTATCATGTAAAAGATATTGGTTTCAGTTTGATGATGAAATGGTTTCAGTTTTCTTTAATTTCTCAGACTCGATTAAAACTGGGCCGGGTGAATGATAGTTGGACAGAAGAATTGCCAAAAACGCTGGTAAAGTCTATCAATTTGAGGGAAATAAGGATCTGTCAGTATGTTTGTACAGAGTTGTATCTCAAGGATTCGATTGAGAAGGAATAGCATCGAAATATTTGAACATTCATTATTTTGATCGATATGATAGATAGGAAAGATGTCACCAGATTCGTCACAGTAAAAAATTAAGATACAAGAGAAACCCACCAAAAATCAGATCAGCAATGGGGGAGAAAAGCTATCAAATAACGTTAAAAAGTATCAGGAAACCTCTTCCTACTAGAATTAAGGCGAGGCAAAACTCAAACAAAGCGAAACACGAACCCATCAGCGGATCAATCGCTGATTTTCAAATAAACTACAACGCCACGAAAATAAGGGATTCGAGAAGGGAAAAACGAGTCTAACATAAGCAAAAACCATCATTTTAATAACAAATCAGTCTCCTTCGTCCTCAAAAACCGACGAAAGGCAAAAGTATTCTCTGTCCGGCACATCCACGAACCCTCGAGAGGAGAAAAATCCCCAAATCTAAGAATCTTATAAAACCCTAAATTCAGACGGGAAAAAACCAAAATTGAGACATCCTCCGCATCAGAATCGATCAAGGAAGCTTACCATTTTGCCCAACTTCGACGGTTCCTCGCCTTTCCTCTCTGCCCGGAAGACTGGAAGAAATCTCCGACCTCGATATCGATATATGTATTTATACAAAAGTATGAACATAGTGAGAGATATGGAATTACGTAAATTCCAACCAACGGTCAAGATTTGAGATCACCGCGATTCGATTGGTGTACCCCAATCCACACCGTTGTTTTAATAGACCCAAAAGGGCAAGTCAAACCGATTTATATCTGAACCGCTAGGGGACACGTGGAAGGCCCCCATGGCCTTGAATAAAACCCTTAATATTTCCAGAGGTAAATAGCACGGGACATCCCAAACCATGTCCAAAATCTGCGAGTTAACCTTAGTTTTTTTTTGGCACGGTATATCCCAAACTCGCTAAGTCGATGGTGATATATATCCCGGTGATGACGTGGAATCCATCGTGGCTGCCAGGTGGATCTCCGGCCAGATTTTGACCTGGCGGAAACCTCTTGGCAGCCACGCAAGATTCCACGTCATAAGGGGATATGTCGACGTGACAAGGGTTTAACTTAAAGAGAGAGAGAGAGAGGCGGGCTAGAGAGAGAGAGAGGTTCTAGAGAGATAAAGAGAGGCGTTCTATAGAGAGAGAAAGGGAGAGAGAGGCGCTCTAGAGAAACCCGACCGAATCGAATCGCACGGGAGAGTGAGGCGCTCTTGAACAGAGACATAGACAGGGACAGAGGGGAAGGTCATCGACGATCGTCGTAGATATTGGAGAGAGAGAAAGAGAGTGGGAGGGGGGGTTCCGCCAAGAGTTCGCGGGCCTCGGCGGCCGGCGGCAGAGGTGGTTTCGCCTCACTCTCCTGCGCGATTTGATTCGACCGGGTCTCTCTAGAGTGCCTCTCTAGAGTGCCTCTCTCTCCCTTTCTCTCTCTATAGAACGCCTCTCTCTAGAACGCCTCTCTTTCTAGAACGCCTCTCTCTCTCCCCTTCTCTCTCTCTCTAGCCCGCCTCTCTCTCTCCTTCTCTCTCTCTAGAATGCATGTCTTTAAATTAAACCCTTGGTAGGTCAACATATCCCCTTATGATGTGGAATCCTGCGTGGCTGCCAGGTGGGTTCCGCCAGGTCAAAATCTGGCCGGAGATCCACCTGGCAGCCACGATGGATTCCACATCATCACCGGGATATATCACCGTCGACTTAGCGAGTTTGGGATATACCGTGCCAAAAAAAAGCTAAGGTTAACTCGCAGATTTTGGACATGGTTTGGGATGTACCGTGCTATTTACCCAATTTCCAGAAGAGTAAAATTATTATTTGAAGCACCTAGAGTAATATATATAAAGGGTTTAATCAATTTAATGAAATAATAAAACCCTTATATGAATGTTCAGTTTAATGAAATAGTGCACTAGTGATTTGTTTACAACCAATCATTTAACCAAAGCTCATTGTTTTGACATCAAGAACATTAAAAAATCATGCTTAAAATTTGAAAAATATAAGTCCTTTGACATCATAACGAGTCCTTTGGCTCGTTATGATTTTTAAATATATTAAGGTATTTCGTAGGATTTTTTCCATCAGTTGATTGCCCGCGTGGTAGACATTTATTTTGCGTTGCGATCTTTCTCCTCTCTTGTGAGCCCAGTCGGCTGCGGAGCTGAAAGTCACTATTAGTTGGTAATCACATATCGAATAAATCAAGTTGCACGAGTACTATGTAAAGTTTGTTCATATTAGCCTATTGGTTTCAATAAAAAAGTATCCCATGTGCGAGTTTGTGGACAATATTCTCTGCTATGGGCATCTAACATGTGGGCTAGTGTGGGTTCTATGTGTGCTCCTTGTGCTTCCCCTCCTAGGGTTGGCTCCTTGCGCTGTTGCACGTGGCTCTGCTGCTTGCACTTCAGCTACTACATTTTCCATCTTTATAATATTATTTAAATTCATACCTGTAAAATATAAAATAACCAACTCGATGGAAATAATCAAACTCTTTGAGAGTAATCATGTTAAAAATATTTTAAAAGATAATTAATGAGCCTTTAAAATGTGTAAAAGTTATACTAAAAATTGTAATGTTAATAAAAACGCCCCAATTAATGTATGAAATGCGAGCTAATATCAAAACGAGGTAATGTCAATAAAATTATGTTGAAATAGCCTTAGGATATGTATGATTACATGCATCAAGAAAATATTATCATCATTTCATTCTCCATCTCTATTGCTCTTATTTTTGCAATCTCATCATTATCTGCTATCTACAATACTTAATATTAATAATTTTAACTTTTCCACCTCCTATCTCATATTTTGTATGTACATCCCCTCGTCTTGTTAGCCATTGCATAAAAAAACTACAACCCTAATTACTATTACGCATGGAGATGATCTATATTTATCTATATGTATATTCCTTTACATGATTTTAAACCCATCTAAGGTCAAATCAACAGATGAGTTAAAACCCTACTTTTGAGTTTATCAATGATGTGTGGGGCAATCATGAGATAATACATTCTCTAATATTTCCACTATTATCCGGGGATTTTATTTCATAAACTTCCTTGACTCTATTTCCTCTGATGCCGAGGTTGGACTATCTCATCTGGACCACAAAATCATTGTTGTGGACTTGTCGCTGCACTCAAGTTTCGACTCCATTTCCTCTAATATGTCAAAATTCAATCGTCCATCCACAAGGTGTCTTTGGTGTCTTGAGCCTAAAAACCCCTTACACAACCATGACATGACTCATCCCCATAAACATTAGGTGTAATTGCATTCAAGGATTTACACATGTCAATTCAACAAACTCTTTCCCCAAAGAGCACCCATTGTTTGTCCTTAAATATATATATAGTAATGGGCATGTAATCATCCATACTCATCATACGAGTGGGACTAGGTAAGGCCAAATTTTCAGATCTTTTGATTTCACTCTAGGGAATCCTTCAAATAAGAACATTTAGAATGCTTCTCTGAAGGCTAATGAATGTCATGTTATGCTTCCATCATATCTCACTTTCTCATTGCATGTATTAATGAACTTCAATTATAAGCATCACACATACTTTATAATAAATTTATTATGTCAATAAATATTAAGTGAGACACATAATGTATTATTACCTTGCACGTCACATATATTTACAAAAAATACTTGGAACTTTTTAAGAGCGTTTGACCTCTATCTAAGTGGAGGATTGATAAACAACAAATTAGGGTTATCACAGAATCATAAAAAAGTTCAATGTCTTCTTGGATATCAGGCTTCTGGCATCTAGTGTTCGATTGAGCAAATATGCATAAACTCTATTCCATCTCAATGGCGTGTAATACCAGAGAATAGCAGAGTTTGCTGGCCCCTAATTATAACACGACTTATCCATAGAATAACTCATGAAATTCAGGATCACATGTGCCACTCAAGATTGTGGCCCACATTCATTAATTAAAATAAATAGGAAAATCATGGGACACTTATAGGTTATAATAACTTGCGGCCCATTTACAAACAAATAGTAGAAAAAACAAAAACATACAACAAAACAACAGAAGGAAGGTCTCTAATCAACGGGTCACTTTACGTACTCTAAGGATTCTGATTAATTCAAATCTAAACAAGTCTGATTATGAGATATAAGAAAAATATTTACAAGAAATTAACTCATATTTTAGGTGTTATGAATAATTAAATAAGATAAGAAATAGATATTATTGCTTATGACATTTTTTTCTCTACAAATTTATCGTCAAACTTTTCATAAAAATGCCATGGTAAAAACCATTATATCAATCCATGATATAGTAAACCCAAAAAAAGTCTGAGTAAATCTCACTATATATCTTTTGGCATAGAAATTTATCTTATTTACTAAAGTAAGGCAAAAAAATTGTGCTAAATGTTATAAAATTGAGAAAAATCAGAATTTAATCCTGAAATGTAATAAATCATTTTAAGCTTTGATAAAATACATATATGATCATTTCAATGAAATTAAGGACATAAGTACATGAAGTAATTTTTTTATTTACAAAGATTGATTGATATTGAGTGTGGCCAACAAGCTAATCACACTTTTATGTATCATTTAAGTTCATCAAAATTAACATTTATATAGTATTATATTTTGTGTGGTGTTAATAATGAAACCCTTGAATACATGGAATGAAAAATTGTTTTATGACACAATTATAATACAATGGATTCAGGTCTTTTAACAAATGTTCTGAATATTACATTTAAAGGGTACTAAAGATGGAAATATTAAATAGAGATATAGTAACACCATAAAATGGTACGCAAATGATGAGTATCACAAATATTCTGATAATTACTTTTGAGAAAGTAAAGATAGATGGTGATTCTCATCAGAGAAATAATAATTAAATTGTTTCATGGGATTCCATTAATAGCATTAGACCTGAATTTGTATTGAGTTCATTGACGTTATGGTGGTTTATGTTGTCTCAAAAACTCGAGACATCAAAGGCGCCTTGTAGATGGGAATTTATGTCTTGATTATGACTCATGGGTCTGTAAGAATGGAATTCAAATTAGTCTAATATAAAAAAAGTCTACAATGGTGACTACCTAGCCAAGATGGGATCATTTGCCCTCGATATAAGATGAGATCAACTCAAGGAATAATATGTATTCAATTCATTGGGTAGTGTACTGGAAATATTGTATAAGGTTTTCTCCAATGATTTCTATTACCTACTAGTATTACCTGGAATGAATGCTTGGGGTTTGAGAATAGACAATACCCTAAGTCCTTGAGAAGTCTTATAAATATGAGGAATTATACTTATACCATAACTGATGACCGTGCAAGTTTCATGAGAGAGTTGTTATATTCTATATATGTTCTAGAACATGAACTATAGCTTGGCACAATGCATTGCAGAAACTAAACCTATTGATCGGGTTAAATCGATCCTTAATTAATCTACAAAATGGTATTGTTGATTAATAAGGTCTATCAATAAATACTATTCAGCCATTGATGTTATTAACTAATTACAGTGGCCTTCAGAGAATCACACTCCCAGGATTTTTGGGCCTTGTTTGAGATACTCAAAATTCAAGAATTTTATAAAAAGGTGACCCGAAGAATATAAACAGGGGCACTCATTTTCATGTTTCCATGCAAAGCAAATCTGGTTGCTCCCTTTTCTTTTATTTCCCCCTCAAATTCGGTTTCAAATTATATAGTTTCTAGCACTATAACCATCTCGATTGTCATCAAAGATTGTGGAACGCAACACAATGAATATGTTACATTTCCTTTCGTGCAAACTACATATATTGAACCTTCTCTATACGTACAAATTACATTTATAATGCTTTATAATATTTATTTTTTAGGAGTGATATTTTTAAGTATATCTGTGGGGCTTAATAATAATATGATTTTTCACTTAAAATGAGGCTGTTATCACTGGAATACGAAAATGGTTAGTATAAGATATCAACAAAATTTAAATATTATAATGTTGTATATGACCCTATGATAGATGAAGTTAAAACATTCAATAAAATGGATTTTCATGTATATAAATTTAATATTATATATAAATCTAATATTTAAAATTTTGAAAATAAACAATTATGAGACATCTTTTATGGGTAAAATGGTCATAATGTTTGCAAACAATATGGGACAACTAAGAGGCCCATCTTATCTTTATTGGTCGAGATGTTGGACTTTAAGTGGGATTCAAGATGAAGTGGTAAAATATTTAAAATAGTCTATTTTTTGCTTTTAAAATCAAATTAAGGGAAAAACCATTTGAAAGGATTTATATAAATAAAATAAATGTCATTGTTTAGTAAATAAAATAATTAAATTAAAATGTTTTCCTTTTTTATATTTTTGTAAAATCATTAAAATATAGTATACATGTCAAAACTATGGAGTGCGGCAATTATACATTTCACATGGATTTATTTAAACAACACACCATTTTCCATTAATTCGTTCTAATTTTTTGAAAATGACATGGAAATAAAACTGTTGGTACCTATTATCGACAATTTCAACAATACAAATGCTGATCCTTAGAAAAAATTAAAAATTTAATTGCATAAGTCCATAAATGGTTAGACTTGCTGCTTGTAAACTATCGTGCTAGAAACTATTATTTGATTTTATGATCTAAACTAATTATATAATTTTTATGATTTGAGTGTTTTCTTTAACATTTTTAATCAATACCATGCTTGGTGCATCAGGTGATAGAGGTTTTCCTTATACAGACATCATTAATATTGAATTTCGACAAAAAATAAACAAATTTGATTTTTATTTTTATGGATAAATATAATGTTATATTTATTCTCACCAAAAAAACTGAGACTTTATGTTTGTAAAAGTTTACTCATGACATTTAGTTTAAGATGGTAAAATGTTTAGGAGAAGACAAATCTCGGAGGGCTGAATGAGGCTCCTCAAGAGGATCTTCAATTAAATGTATTTATCTAATTGGATTTACGTAGTTGTGTGAACATTATTGGTTGTCACCATAAAATAGATCCATTTCACGTCTGGTTTTCCAACGCCAGTTTCAACATAGGAGAAGATGTTTACTTTTGAAAATATTTTAAGTGTCATTGAGAATTCCCTTCAGTTTTGCATGAACTGAAATTCATCATGTACTTGATCATTAAAATATTATCCGTGGATATTTCATCAAGACCATCACACAGTTATCATGTAATAGTATAACTAATTTCTGACGAGAAAAAGAACATTCCTTGAGATGATTCCATATCTACAAATTAATGTTAGTTAAAGAACATCACATAGATGAATTTCAGAAAAAATGCAACAGTAATGGATTTGACACTAAAATCTAAATGAACTCTAGTTTTTGCGTATTAAATGAGACAAAAATATTTGAGAATTGTGATCTATTCCAAGTATTTATCATCCATGAAGTGATTTTTTCTTATCACCGATACAGGAGGAAATTCCTTCAACGGAGCATTTGAAATAATCAACATTATCATTCATTAATATATTACTTCAATGCCCAATAAATCTAAAAGATAATACTCCAAATAAGTAAAAACACTAATTAACCGCATAAAAGGCGACGATTGGTGAAATCCAATCGGAACCGTTGTTTCAATAGACCTCGAGAAATTCCAAACTAACATCTGAACCGTCCGATTAAATCTGATCGGACGGTTGAAAAGATATGGTATTTTCGTCATTTCGGAACAAGTCGCGTAAGAAGAACAAGTGAAACCCTAACTCTCATTTCTCGTTCCTTTCGTCTTCAATCGCTCGTCTGCCGCCGTCGCCCTTGCCCGAAGCCATGGTCAGTCATCCTCTCCCGAGTGATCTTGATATTCCCTTTCTTCTATCCTTGTATGATTCCTAGCAATGATTTGATCTCTGGACTGTTGGGTGTCTGTAATCGTTCTGTTCTTTCACTAGAATCTGTGGATAAAATTAGGCCTTTCTATATCCGTTCTAGTCTTCTCCTTCAGTTTAACTGCATCTGGGTATTTAAAATCGTGTTTGCTGGATACTTGTTTTTAGGAATTTGTGGCTGGTTAACTATGTCGAATACTTTGATAGGCGCTACTCTCTGTTATATGTAGCCTCGTAGATCTTACTTTATTACCTGTTTTCTTGATGTTTTAATTTGTTAATATTATTCTTCATTTTTCTCATCCATTATTTGACTTTCGTTTATAAGACTACATCTGGGCATTGAGCATGTCGATGTTCCTCTTTTATTGTCGATTGCTGGAGTACTCATTGAAAATTTTAAGTCGGAATCTTTGACTCCTACCTCTTTATTCAAACTGTTCTAACTTATCGACATGTTTTTCTATTATTATCAGTGACGGACTGCTTGAATTATTTCGATTTTACATAATCGTTCACTTCATGTTTTGACATTTAATTTGAAAACAACCCTTTCTTCGCTAATTTGAGCGCACGGAAGGCTTAGAAGCGCATCATTGGCACAATATGCCGATTGTTTATGGGATTTTCTGAAGATTCATATATTTTTATTTTGACCACTCTCTTTTCTGCCTAGTTTCGCATTCTCAGTGGAATGTTATATTCGTGAAACTTCCTTATAATTTGTCACCTTGACAAAGCTTACCCTTGAAACATAATTTTCTTCATCTTTTAAACAATTTATAGGTGAACGTTCCGAAGACGAAGAAGACCTACTGCAAGCATTGCAAGAAGCATGCCTTGCACAAGGTAACCCAGTACAAGAAGGGCAAGGACAGTCTTTCTGTCCAGGGAAAGCGTCGTTATGACCGCAAGCAGTCTGGCTATGGTGGTCAAACTAAGCCCGTCTTCCACAAGAAGGTAAAACTAGATCTTTCTTCAACATATTAAATCCCCCGTAATCATATGAATGTTATGAATAATGTGAATATGATATCTGCTCTTGGTGGCTTACCCTTTTAAATCCCCTGGGAACTATTCCTTGAGTATAATTCGAAGGTATAAGGTCCATTTCTTTCAGCTGGATCGTTTCAAAAAATTTTTATTTTCAAGAGGATACAACTGAAACCAAGTTGTTGAATTTGCCGTAAAGCAATACTATTTGGTTGAGTAGTCGTATGATCTAATTTCTGTCGTTCGAGTTAGTTGGTAGTTTAATGGTATATGATACTTGGATCTCTGAATGAAATCTTCTTCTGGGCAGGCGAAAACCACCAAGAAGATTGTGTTGAAGTTGCAATGCCAGGGATGCAAGCACTACTCTCAGCACGCTATCAAGGTTTTGCCTACTTCATTTTATCTAAATTCTCTTTTTGTCTTCTTAATTGCCATTCATTTTCACCAATTCAAGTTATCTAGTCTCGTTCAAACTCTCTTTTTCACCTCTCTGAAATCTTTTTTTTCTTCCTGAATTTGTTGAACACTCTTTTGACTCGCTTGTCACATTATAGTATATTATTCAATGTTTTTAAAATTTTTGGATTCCTGTAACTCTCTTTCTGTTTTGTTGCAGAGATGCAAGCACTTTGAGATTGGAGGAGACAAGAAGGGCAAGGGAACATCTCTCTTCTAGTTCTTGGGCTATTTCTCTCACTGTTCACTTTCTCTTTCATTCCGTGGACAAGATCCTACTGTTGAGTCATTCTATCTTTTTTTTTTTTGCATGATGGTTATATATGTTTCTGGGTAGATTTTTTTTGACCTAATAGATATTTAATTTCTATTTAAATTCATTGTCGTCTACTTCGATTCTAGTAGCCCTTAATTATGGCCTTTGAATGCCATCTAAATATGTATTCTTACGTGCAGTACAAATTCACATCTGTGTGTAATTTGCATTGTTTGAATGAACACGCTATCTGAGATAAATTTCTTTAATATCAGAGTTGCAATGGAGTTCCAAATTTATCTTACACCAACTGGGTATGAAGTTCTCATAGAGATTATGAAAGAAGAAATATGAATACTAAATATCCACATGTCTAATTTGCAGTCAGAGACTGCACTATAATGAGATAATTTGTAACCTTATATGCAGCCATCAAGTTTGGATGAGTTACTGTGATCAGTGTCCTCATCCCATTGATTCACTGTTTTCTTTCTTTAATAGCACAGTTTTGTTCCTTTAGCCAACATCTGTTGCGGACAGTATATGAATTGTCTCCACTTTGTTATGACCATGTCTCTTACCTTGTTATCGATTAAACTCCATAAAAAATTAAATTAATACAGCACCAAGTAAATCATAGGAACATTAAATGAAGATGTCAGTTTCGTTAAATAAAACTTTGTTAAAAGGTGAATATTTTGCAGTGTGTATGTCGCAATCTCACGGAGGTTAAGTACATCTTTGAAAAAAATAAAAAGGAAGATTGGTGAAAATATCTCTAAGTTGCTTCTCTTTTTTCCAATTCTCATTAATTGTGACATGAGCTCACTAGGTTTGACACTTAGGACTGAGGACCCAACCAGAACTGGAACTGGACAGGGTTAGCTCCAAGGGTCAAACCAGACTCAGACTTTGAACAATAAAGAACAGAATCAAAACAGACCAAAATTCAGTTAAAGTTTAGGACTTTGCTAAAAAACCGCGACCGGATGGGCAGTCTAACCCTACTGTCACAGCAGACAAGAATTAAAGTTATGGCAAGTTAATTTTATATTCCCTTTTTTAAATACTCTTCAGTTGATATTCTCATGTTGCTCACCTGCGGGTTGGTAGGGTTATGATGATATCATAATAAATGATGTTAGACAATGAAGTATGGATCCAA
The DNA here is from genome assembly GCF_029677425.1 of Wolffia australiana. Classification (NCBI taxonomy): domain Eukaryota; kingdom Viridiplantae; phylum Streptophyta; class Magnoliopsida; order Alismatales; family Araceae; genus Wolffia; species Wolffia australiana. The sequence continues at coordinate 11,239,809 of NC_135837.1, read as the reverse complement.
GATATACAATAATACTCTGAGAAAATAAACCAGAATTCTAGAAAAAGATGTAATTCAAGTGTATTTCCAACTCAAAATTAGTGAATATATCACATTATTGACCAAGTCATAGATGCATATGTTTATCACATAGTTTGACCAATCAAATAAAACTTGAGTTATTCATAAATTTTCATAAATGGTGTTTGACATGTTACTGAGATTTTAGCTATTAAATGGATAATTTATCTTCTTGATCATATGGTCAAATACCAACTATCCTTGTTTTAATGGGCATTGGGACTACCAATTTCTGTGTACTTATACCACACATTCTCAAATTCGGATATGTGCAGACCAAGCCATAATTCATTGGCTCAAGTTTGCCAAGACATTCAATGTGACTCATTCATCGTAAAAGCATAAATTTTCATTTAAAAAATTTTAGGTCACCTGCCATAACATTAAGTTCTGAAAGAGGAAAATTAATCTCATTACATCAACTAAATTAAAAAGTAAAACTAAGGCATAACAGTGATCTCATATTGAGATGATGAATTGCCAGATTATTCAAAAATATGTTCAACTCTCATTTCATGGTAAGGGCCGATTTATTATGACTACCAGCATGCCGGGAGTGATGTTGCATATTTATAGATTTTAATGCGGGAAATTGCTTAAACAACCATTTTACTAAATTTCAAACACCATGCCTTAAATAATGGAATAAGTACTCAACTTGTCGGATCCCACAGCCCCATTGGCAGCCCCCCTGGAATCTAGAGTTGTTGTCAATGCTAACATGTGATCACCGGAGACGACATATCTGCTGTGTGAGACTTCTATTAAGTCACAATTGTCTAACATGTAGCGTTTTTGGAATAATTCAGACAAAGTATACTTAGAACACACATTAAAGTAACCAACAATATTCATAAGTATTGATAAAATAATGAAAAAAAATAATACACTATCCTGTTAAATTTGACGTTGTATAGTCTAAATTTTTAATAACAATTAGTATAAAATGAATGGTAAGAAGTCATTGATAAGTAATCTATATGAACAATGTTATACAATATAAATGAAGTGTATATTTCTTAGGATTTTTTGGAATAACTTGCTCGACAGTTACTTTGATATGGATCAAGGTATCCATTGGAGTTATAAATATTAAAGAAAAATAATGATGTATATGATATATTAAACTGTGAAATTGGGCATCCTATAATCAAAAAGTTTAAGAACCATTTCATGTAAAATTTTTGACATGCATCAAGGTATCCATTGGAGTTATAAATATATAAGAAAATAATGTAATGCATGATACATTATATTGTGAAATATGGTATCCTATAATCTAAAAAAATTAGGAACTATTTGATAGAAAATATTTGATATAAAGTTACATGAACTACAATATAAAAGGTAATTATATAACATAAATGGTTCCATTCCTATAAAAAATTAATTCGTGCAAAGTAAAAGGTCAATTTGATAAAAAAAACTATTGGGAATGAAGTAAATGATAAAAGTACTTTCTTTAAATCCCAGAATGACATGAAGAAAGCGATCTATAGAGATTGATTTATGAAAGAACTATATTTTACATCTATTTTTTATATGGAGCATAAAAGTTGCTGTCATAAAATAAATCATAATCTTGGATAAACTACAGGATACAAGTTTGGTGATTATTCTAGAGTGTATTTTAATATACTGTGAATGGTTATCTTTTATAAATTTACTGGTAATATTGTATCAAATTTATGATGCCACTTAAATGGTTATTTGAGAAAGAGTAATTGATATTAATTAAATGACTATCTGGTATAACTTAATTGATATAAAGCAATATAACCTAAAAACTAGTAGTTGATGTAAATTAAGTGACATGCCCTAATTGATGTAAAATAATTTATTACTTGATATAGCTAAAATGACATCATTTATGCGACCGAGACTATAACACTGACAATGACGAAAGTGCGATTGAGTAAGAGAAATATCCCTGATGTCACCTATTGACAACATGATAAACTTTATCGATGCATGATATCAAAGACTGAGAAGACATCATTGACGTCACTTATCAACAATGTCACTGATAAGTTAAAAAAATGTGCGTTTATATATCGTTATTTAAGGGTTTTCTAAACTAATATCAATTACTCTTCATGAACTAACATTTAATTTCTTTTAAATTTCATTTTAAAAACATTTAAAATGTATAAATTGACCTAATTATTTATTAAAAGTATTATTTAACTTGAAATTTAAGGAAATTCTTCTTTTAACATAAAATCATGATAACACGCATTAAAATTAATGTTTTAACATTAAAAACCCAAAAATATGATGAAATTAACACTTATTTAGCTCCTATTTGCATGTTATCAGTCACCAACATCAGTAATGGGTGATGTCACCTATCCATACGACATCATTAACATCATTGACAATGCCAATTACATATTTCCTACCTCATTCCATGTTCATTAATGGAACATATTCATTATAGTGCATGTGTGATGCTTATAATGAAGTCCACAAATACATGATCAGAATTAGTAAAATCTGATGTTATCGAAGATTATTAGCACTCAAACATGTGTTCTAAATATTTGTATTCGAAGGATACGCGTGAAGGACATTGAAGTATTTGGATAGAATACTACTATCTAGCCTCACTCATATAGGGAGTATGACCATTCCTGTAGCCATTAATGTGGAGGCACTACGATTAGATAATGGGTGCTTTTTAGTAGAAAGAGTTCACGAAATTGATTCGTGTGAATCCTTGAATGGTATAACACTGAGCTGTCAATCAAGTTGATTGGCATCGTGGTTGTATTGGTGGCCCTTAGACCTAAGACACCAAATCATGTGATTCTTTATAGTCTTAGTTTGGGTGTATCAAGAAGTTTACGAAGATGATCAACTACCCTTTGTCTAAGAAGTGAAAACTCAATGAAGATGATGCGATGAAGTCCTTTGCCAATGTAGTGATCTTCGATGATTTCCGAACACATCAGTACTAACTCGGATGACCGATTATGGTTTGGAAGTTGATTATAACCTAAGTCATCCTAGGAACGTCAAGTAGATGGGGGACTATACATACACAATAACCGATGAAGAACAGATTCCATGAATGAGTCAATACACACTCTTTTGTATCTTCCAAATCACGAGGTGTACATTGGCACCTCATGTGTTGGAGACTCAACCTATCATTTGGGTTAAATAGAACCAAAATTAATTAATCTATATGATGATATTGTTGATTAATTTGGAAGGTCAATAAAGGTTATTGGACCCCTAGGGTCGTTAACTAGAATGATACATGGACCTAGAAGGTCACATGCAAATGCTCTTTGGACATCGAAAGTTTTACTTAAGTTTTGGGGGTTTCTATGAAAAATTTTGACTTAGAATAAATAGGGGAAGGCCTGAACAAAAGTCACCCATGCCAAAATTGTTCAAGGGCCTTCCCCTTCTCCTCTTCTCCCACACCTCTCCACTCCCAATGCGATCGGAACGGGGTAACGACGACAACGGAGCATGAATGGGGCCCACCAACGAGTGGGTCCCCCCTTTGATTACGAATTACAAGTCACACTTTGTATCATCACGAGTCTCCATTTGTCTTTTCACAAGTTTCCAACCATTCTATTTTTCATGGTGAAGGACAACAAAAAATGATTACCCTAGTAGTGGATGGGCATGAAACTAAAGAAATCTAACTTTAATTATATCTTAGGACAATATAGTTATTAAACTCATTGTGCTGATGATGAGGTCTTATGTATCAAATTTTCATTTATTTTATATGAGTAACTCTTTTTTTTATAAAAAACAAATTAAATTGTATCAAAGAGCCTATTACAAATTATTATGATTTAAAATCAGTTAATATATATTGAAAATTGTATTCTATGAAATAATCACTTACCCAAATGATGTCGTCTGGGTCCATGATGTCATCCATCAATGACGTGAGTGACATCGGGAACATTGTCGATAGCTGATGTCATGGACGTCTTCTTTCTCGCACCCCATATTTTTTTGATGGGTGACATCAGCGACACCAACTTGCTCTGTGACTTCAATGTTGTTATCTTGGTCTGTGACGTCGTCCATCGCTGATGTCAAGTGCATTGTTGATAGGTGATGTCTGAGATGTCTCTTCTCGCTCAGTCACATCATCGTCGTGGTCGGTGACATCCATTCATTGTTGACGTCGAGACATCATCACCATGTGACATTGATGACATCGTCTCAGCCAGACTCTTCACATTTTAGTTCGATTCCAATTCAAAATTAAACCATCCATTATAAATATCAATATTCAAACATAATTTCATCAGTATAGTTATGTTTAATTTATACAATAATGGGTGATTTATAATTCTTTCTTCCAAGCTCATACCTTCTCTTTCAAAATATATGCACCATCCTACATTTTCGTATTACATAAAACTGTTCAATTTTGTTCAAACAGTTCAAATAAATTTTTGATCAATTTCAACCGAACAAATCTTATAGACCGAGAACACAAATCTTACTGGACAGAAGAATTCGATCTGTTCGATCGAATCTTGTTGTGATCGATGAAAACATTAGATCAAAGTTTCATATAATACAAAATATGACATAATACGAACACCGATCGTAGGGGCCTGCCACGTCGCATTTTGCGTGCCGGCCACGTGTCATTGTCAGTTCGTCACCTTCCTTTGGCCGCCCCTATATAAACGTTCGTTCAACTTCTTCCCGCTAGAACTGGCTCTCTCTCTCTCTCTCTACTTTTCTCTCTTTCTTTCTCTAGGATTCGCTCATCGACCGTGGCGATGATCAGCTCCGCGAAGATCGCGGTAGCGTCGGGATGGAGTAGATCGTCTGATCTTGCGCGATCAAGATGCATTCAGTCGCATGGCGCTCGGATCTCCGCTCGATTTCCCGATCTGAACTCCAAACATTGCAGATCTCTGCAAATCGCCTTCTCTAGTGGCTTCAATTTCCATCACGGAGTTTCATCCTCCGGTCCGATCATAGATCGTGCTCTTGTTAGGGCTTTTGAGAGCGCCGGCGGCGACGGATCATCGGAAGAAGCGGCGAAGAAGGTCAAGATCGTCGTGTATTTTGCGACTTGGTGGGCTTTGAATGTTGTGTTCAACATCTACAACAAGAAGGTCCTCAATGCGTATCCTTATCCTTGGCTTACGTCCACGCTCTCCCTCGCCACTGGCTCCCTCATGATGCTCGTCTCCTGGACGTTGAGAATCGCGGAAACCCCGGATGTTGATCTTGAATTCTGGAAGGCTCTGTTCCCGGTGAGATGATCTAGCCTATAATTCTTGCTTGATTTTTTCATTATCGACTCTGAAACTTTACTATGTTGATTGTGTTGTATCCTCTCTACCTTTTGCCCACGAACCCGAAGCCAAATTGCGAATCCCGCCTCTAAAGTTGTGCAGTTACTTCTTTTTTAATGTAAACCACTCCTCTAATGGCTTCTGCTCATGAACTCTGAGAAATTAATGTTATTGAAGAAGCTTTATCTTGATCAAATTCGAAATTTTGTCTCGATTCGGAGTTTCTCTTCTGATTGTTTCTAGGTTATATTGGAAATTCTACGCCGATTGAGGCTTTCTCTTCTGATTTTTTCTGCATCAAATTGGAAATTCTATCTCGATCAAGAGTTTTTCTCCTGATTGTTTTTTATCAAACCGAAAACTCTTCATCGATTGAGAGTTTCTCTTCCGATTGCTTCTTAATAATTTCTCGACTGGGAGTTTCTCTACTAATTGATTTATCATTGTTTGTTGATCTTCAGGTTGCCGTGGCGCACACCATTGGGCACGTTGCGGCAACGGTGAGCATGTCAAAGGTTGCCGTGTCGTTCACACACATAATTAAGAGCGGAGAGCCAGCGTTCAGTGTACTGGTCTCAAGATTTCTGCTAGGAGAGACCTTACCTTCAGGTGTGTACCTCTCCCTCGTCCCGATTATCGGTGGCTGCGCGCTGGCAGCTCTCACAGAGCTCAACTTCAACATGACTGGTCAGTATTACCTTTGTTACACCTCCTCCTTGTTCATCTTTAATGTTCAGAATGATATATTTTGATAGATTAAATTGTTATAAACGTCGTTGTACCTTATCTGGATTAAATCTAACCTTAAAATTATAAACTCAAAATTCAGTTTTAGAAAATATGTATTATGAGTTGAGGTTGATCCACGGGTAGATTTTCCCCTTGATTATCGATCTGTGGTTGCAGGTTTCAGGGAATTATTAAGTATCATTAGATTTATAAACTAAAATTCATTTAGAAAGTATGCATTTGAGTCCACTATTGTTACAGGGAGATTGATTCTCGGATCTTCATTCTATGTTTGAAGGTTTCATGGGGGCGATGATCTCGAACCTTGCGTTCGTGTTCAGGAATATTTTTTCGAAGAAGGGGATGAAAGGGAAGTCGGTGAGCGGGATGAACTACTATGCCTGCTTGTCGATGATGTCTCTGTTGATCCTCATTCCCTTTGCGGTGGCTGTAGAAGGGCCTCAGTTGTGGGCTGATGGTTGGCGACGAGCCATTGCTGATGTTGGACCTCATTTTGTTTGGTTAGTAGCAATCAATCTACTCACATTAAATCTCGGGTCCTTTTTCCTCTTGCAGTTGCAGCGTTTTATCTGTCATCTTTTCATCAGCATTTTCTTTGGATAAAAAATAACTTAGTTTAGTCCTGAAAATTTCTTGGGTTTCTGGAGACTGGTTTTCGAGCTTTTAAATATTCATTCTCCGTAAAGATTTTTAAATAATTGGTAATTTTTTCATGGACATCTTCTTTGGGTCAAAGATTTGAGTTTGGTCCTGAAATTTTCTAGTTCTTTTGGAAACGGGTTCTCGGAGTTCTAAAGCTTCATTCATTGTAAAGATTTTTGAACAAATCTGGCGATCAATTGATTATCTTTTCAAGGACATCTTCTTTGGATCAAACCTTTGAGTTTCGGCCTGAAGATTTCTTGGGCATTGGGAGAATGCTTCTCGCGCTTCTAAAGGCTCATTTCTTGTAGGCATTTTTGAACTAATCCGCCGACCAACTGATCATCTTTTCAAGGACTCTTGTGGAATCCAACTGAAATTTTCTTGGATTCTTGAACAAGTTTATCGACGGATCGATCGTCCTTTCAAGAATCTCTTCTTGGGGTCAAACATTGGATTTTGGACCTGAAATCTCTTTGCCTCTCTGGAAACTGGTTCTCGCGCTTTTCAAAAAAATCTTCATTTTGCATCACATTTTTCAAAAAAATCGGTAGATCAATCGGTTATCTTTTCGAAGACATTTTCTCGAGATCAGACCTTTGAGTTTGAACCTGAAATCTTGAGGACGTGAAGATAAAATGTCCTCTATCATTGTTCGAATTTTTAGACCATCAAGACTTGATTCCATCAGTCAAATGACAAGGCAATCCTCATATGTATAGGTTGATATAAATCGGAATTTATTTCAATAATTTTTAGAGGATAAAATATGTATAGACTTATATATATCGGAATTTATTTGAATTTATTTAAATTATTTAAATTGTTTTTACGGTGTCAGGGTTTCAGATTTCTAAAATTTATAGTTTTATGGTTTAAGGGTTACCTCTGCAACGCTTTTTATTTCAGGTGGGTTGCTGCTCAGAGTGTGTTCTACCATCTCTACAACCAAGTCTCGTACATGTCGCTGGATCAAATTTCACCATTAACATTCAGCATCGGCAACACCATGAAGCGAATATCCGTCATCGTCTCCTCCATCATCATCTTCCGTACGCCTGTTCAGCCAGTAAATGCTCTTGGAGCGGCCATCGCTGTTCTCGGCACTTTCCTTTACTCCCAGGTAATCTCAAACCACCATTCCTAAATCTTTAAGAATGAGCGTAATCCTTAATATCTATTTCCCAAATTAGAGAGAAGGGTGTTCCATCTGCATCATCATCATCATTATCATCATCATCATCATCATTAAGATTTAAGTGCTTGTCTACTGCGCAAATAGTGATAACTATTATCTTCGTCGTTGCCATCATCATCATCATCATCTTCATAATCATCATCATCATCATTAAGATTTAAATGCTCGCCAACTGCGCAAATAGTGATAGCTGATAACTATTATCATCGTCATTGCCATCATCATCATCATCATCGTTAAGATTTAAATTCTCGCCAACTGCGCAAATAGTGATAGCTGATAACTATTACCATCGTCATTGCCATCATCATCATCGTCATCGTTAAGATTTAAATTCTCGCCAACTGCGCAAATAGTGATAGCTGATAACTATTATCATCGTCATTGCCATAATCATCATCATCATCATCATCATCATTGTTAAGATTTAAATGCTCGCCAACTGCGCAAACAGTGATAGCTTATAACTATTATCATCGTCATTGCCATCATCATCATCATCATCATCGTTAAGATTTAAATGCTTGCCAACTGCGCAAATAGTGATAGCTGATAACTATTATCATCATCATTGACATCATCATCATCATCATTGTTAAGATTTAAATGCTCGCCAACTGCTCAAATAGTGATAGCTTATAACTATTATAATCGTCATTGCCATCATCATCATCATCATCATCATCGTTAAGATTTAAATGCTCGCCAACTGCGCAAATAGTGATAGCTGACAACTATTATCATGGTCATTGCCATCATCATCATCATCATCATCATCATCGTTAAGATTTAAATTCTTGCCAACTGCGCAAATAGTGATAGCTGATAACTATTACCATCGTCATTGCCATCATCATCTTTATCATTATCATGCCAAAGCCTGCATATGAATATTCATCTAGCCAATGCACCTTAAAGATCACCATACCATCCAGAAGAGAACTTAAAAAGACTTATTTGTTCGTATGCCTATTCCTTCAGCATAAGGGCATGCATCTTTAAATTAGATTAACTAGATAGTGAATTATAATCGGCAGATGGGGAGATGGAATGGTTCTTACCATTGTTTTTTTTCGTTTTAAAATTGAGAAAATTGTAATTTCAGGCGAAGAGGTGAGAGAAAGCGCCTGGTGAGTGATTAGGTGGATATCTCAAGATAGATGCTTAATCATAAATAAGCAGGAGATTAGGATATCCTGCTTGCAGAAATTAGTTGTATTATTATTTAGGGAGAGAGGGAAAATAATAAGTGAGAGGCATTTAATTTGGACACTTGCAGTGTCTGGTCTGATTCTATTTTTTGCTTATCTTCTTAATTGCTTTTTTATCTTATTATCTATCTATCACCTGATGTCCAATTTGGACTCTTCTTGTGTTTTCCTTGGTTTCTCTGATATCTAGTTTGTCTTTTCTCTCCCTCTCCCTCTCTCTCTACATCTATAAGGGACCATAGGGACATAAAGGGAGAGTGATATAACGGTAGAAAATAGATTGATTGATAGATATATAGATATATAGATTAGATTAGATAGACAGACAGACAGATAGATAGATAGATAGAGAATGGAGATAAATAGAGCAAGTGAAAATTGATATAAATAAAGAGAGAGATGGAGAGAACAAAACATAGATAAATATAGAGAGGGGGAGAGGGACAAAGAGATTGAAATAAATATATTAATATATAGAATGACAAGTATATGAGAGGTGCTTACGAGACAGAGGGCGCTACTCACAAATTCAAATCCCAATATATTCCTCAATAAAGCTGAACTTTTGTAAAAAGTCTGCCTAATTTGATTCTGAACCAATCTTCATTTCAAAATGAAATAGATCTTGAATTATCTTAATTGATATGAATGTTATTCTACGGAGTTGTTCATGGCGGAAAAATTGATCCTTAAATCTGTCTACCGATAGAGAAAATTTGTATTTAGAAGAGAGGCAGTTTGGAAATGAATTTCTCTCTCCTCCGAGTGATAGATTTTATCACCTTATGTCAATTTACGGTAATGTTCAAAACTGGTGACTATTTTATCAGAGGTATTTTTTTTTCAATAAATTTTGATCTTGGGCATGATCCTTGATAAAATAATTTTTAAACTTTTTAAGTGAAAAATATACTTGTTTCTAGTTTGGATCCTTCTTAATAATTTTTAAATAAAAAATAAATGAAAATTTGTCTAATTAAATTAATTTATGATAAAAATCGTAAATAATATTTTTGACCTCAAAACTTGAGTAAATAACCCTAATAATGCCTTGATTTTAATCTTAAAAATAATCGGAGGAAATTAGAACTGATTTATTAAAAAAATCGGTGGAAGCATTAAAAATACTCCTATTGAATTCATATTTTGGAAAATAATTGAATTATCCAATTCAAATGGACGTATATTTCTATTTGCCTGTTAATGCTACCATTTGAATATAAAATCAGTTCAAAGTAATCTATACAAAATTTAAATTAGAAAACACTAGAATGTGTATTGCAATTTTCCCGTTTCCAGGATCTCAGTGCTGTCAATGTTGAAGTGATTGCCAAAATTCAGAGGGTCCATTGAAGTTGCTGTAACTTTTTAACTATGGCCCTAGATAGGATGAAATTATATACTATTCTGATTCAATTTAAACCAATTTATAATTTCATAGGTTTTTTTGGGACATATCGAAAATGTCAAAATGGGTCAAATTTGTTATACTGAATACATCAAGGGTTGACAATAAAATTCACCAAGTATAGATTCACCAACTCTAAATTTGATTTAAAAAATATATTCCCTTTTTCTCCAAACTATGGGGATTTCCAACATATATCCACCCTATACTCTCTTTCAATCACGTCCTTTATTTGCTAGAACATTTTTTTACAAGGGGTTATCAATTTTTTTGCCATAAACAAACCAATATCATTCTATCAGTGTTTTAATGTTTCATATTAGCTTGAATACAATGCACCTCCAGTTTCTGAATAATTTTATCACAAATTATTGGCCAATAAACTAAATAATTTTGCAGTGAAGATATTAAAAGCTTTTTCTATCAAATCGAGGTATGAAATATATTGAAAATTTTCATTTTTTAGTGAAATGATTTGATGACAGTAAGTCAATGTTATGGTGTGGTGCATCATATAATACTCCATTGAGAGGTTGAATTTTTTTATGACAGATGCACCCTTACGTGCTGCCAAATAGAGAGATCCAGTTGGAGCTCCAAGTGTGATACTTTTAGTTACTTTTTAATATTTGAGATGGAAGGGGGAATTATAATTCTATCTAACAACTCCAATGATTTTAAAGAAGCACATCTGAATATCAGGGGCTGAACTGCCAGGATTGACGATCTAACGACATGGGAATACATATCTTTAAATCAGAATGATACAAGGGGGTACGCAATCACTCTTTAAGTCCTGGAATAATTTTCCTAATAAAGAAAAGAGAACAAAGGAGATTAGAAACATGAATAAGCAAGGTCGAGGGATACTCTTGGACTTTCATTAGTGATCTTGGGCCTATTCAGACCTGTAGTGTCGCTAAGGTTGTAGTCATCATCTCCAAACATGACCATAGGTACTAGACATGAAATCATTGAAAGATTAACAGAGATGGATACACACATGGTTTAAAGGGGATTATTTATATTTAAACATCTAAAAACAGGGATAAAAATAGAGGAACAGGTTTAAACCAAGGGAAAGAACATCACATGTAGTTCATCACATATGTGTAGATGTCCAGTTTAGCAGGCACCCTATATGTGTTTAGAAACTATCTAGCAGTCCTTGGTCTAATTGGGTGATCACCTTGCTTGATTTGTCATGACACCGGATCTTTGGACAGTTGAAATCAGACCAGATCCTGGCAGTCCATTCAGCCTACAACACCAGTATGGAAATAGAAGGCAGAAAATGAGTAGGGTATGCAAAAGTGGTGAGTCTCAATGGCAGGTCAAAATATTTAGATGGAGTCTTCGTGTTATAGGTGGTTCAATTGATTTTATTGTGTGGCAGGCCCCTTGAGCATAAAATTTACCTCGTTAAGAGTTAATGAAATTTATATTTATTATATTGGAAACATAATTTAAGCAATATTTCAATTCATCATTTCACTAAGTTTTTTTGGGAAGACCAGTAAATCTAATTATGCCAAATGACATTCAGTGATACTTAGTGTCATGATTAAAATCATTACAAGTTTAATTAACACCAGCATCTTCATCTATGATCGGGGATAATTTTTTTTGCAAGTATCCAAAAGACAAGTTAACTTTAATTGTGCTATACGTATAAAATATGAGATAATGGACAAGGGAACTGGAGACATCTGATGATGATAGTATCTATATATTCATATGAATGATAGAAGATATGAGCTAGTGATGTGAGAGATCCAGCGGAAAAGTGATATGGATGATAGAGCAAAAGAGAGGGAAACATGATGAAAAGATGAAGAGAGAGATATGGGTGCATGTAAATATGTGAATTAATGTGATTATGTATGAGAGTTTAGTGATGATGGATGAAGAGGAAAGGTGGAAATGATGGGTTATAAGTAATGATAATGATAGAATGAGATGTGGAAATAGAAAGATAGAAATTAATAATTCAATTATAAATAAATAGTCAATGTGTAATGTGTTAACATTATTAACCATAAATCGGTGTAAATTTCTCTGAGTTTTTGGATTTAAAAAACAATATCTATAATTTTCATTAAAATCATAAAGTGGCTAAGGTTTAATCCATAGGGATCAGGTATTTAATAACCAATTCAAGAATTTTTCATGATTATCTTAGAATTAAATTAAACCAAACTGGTGAAAGTTAATTTAAAATTATTCAAAAATGTTGAGAAATAAATTTTCTATTTTAAAAAAAATTATTCAAATTTAGTAGAACATATTTAAGAATTTAGTGGATTTTTTAATGAAAAAACTGATAAATTCTAATTATAAACATCAACCGACCACTTTTACAATGCTGGGTGAAAGCAGATAGTAGGGGCGAGTAGATGGTTTTGCTGACACAGATTACGGTCGATATGCTGGCAGATATGAGTTGACGAGTGGCGGAGTGGGATGGCTGGTATAGATTTTTTCCATTGGTAGGTGATAATCATTAATAAAGTTCTATTTTATTAGAATTTAATGTATTTATATGCTTATTTCTTTAAGAATGATCTTCAATCCATATTTTCAAATATTTTATTTTTCAAAAAATTCTGATATTTATATATTTGTTGGTACGTTGACAGAAATTTATGACATTAATACAGAAATAATTTTTTAAAAGAGGAAAATATAAAAATTAAATTTATTTAAATATTTTTTTGGAGTTTATTGTTTTGGAATCAAACTCTTATTTTTCCAATTTTAGTTGTTTCAAATTTTTGACATAAGATTCATAAAGAAAATGATTATACAAGTTAGAAAAAATATATTTTTGATTTATTAAAATATCAATAACCTGCAAGTATATTATTATAAGACTATAAAGTAAGTAATTTTATGGTACTTCTAAGCAACTTTATGACATTAAATTTTTAAAGATTTTTTTTGATAAGTGGGTGTATATTTTATTTTAAATTAGTGACTATTAGGAGTATTTTAGATTTTACAGTCTTCCTGAAACTTAATGCCATGTGGGCAATCTGCCACAATGATCATGGAAGAGAGAAGAAAATGGACAATGGAGAACAATTCAACTTCAAATTAAAATACGTATTGTTCCAAAAAGAATTTTTGGTTGAAATTTTGAGGACAATTCTGTTATATTTTCCCCTAAACATGCATTGGTCTATAAACGGATCCTTTGTTATTTTTAAACATTAATTGATATCACACAGTTTAGTAGGTTAATATGACCATATTTTAATTTTTGCATTAAATTGATTATATATGTGGGTTATCAAGCCTAAAATAAATAAAATTATTTATAGAATGATATTTTAAACTTGATTAATTTAATTATTTTTAATAAATTTCTGACCTCAAATTGTAAAAGAACATAATTTTTTTAGTTGGAATATAATTTTTTCTGAATTATTTGTCCCTATATTCAAGGGATATATCATATTAAAGTTCAAAAAATATATTTATAACATTTTTATGAATTACTATATATATAAATATATATATGGAATTATTGAATGGATATTTGACTTTTTCAAAATTTGAGTATAGAGAAATCGGAGGACTGAGAATGATCCAAATTCAAATTGGAATATCAGACTATCTAAAAGGATATTGGCCTGAAATTTTAACCAGAGCTTCGTCTTCCCCCCTCCCCCCTCTTTCCATTCATATAATTGGATCTATAAATAGAGTATCAGAGTTTTGTAAAAGCTATCTTTGAACTCACTTCTTGCTAAAGAGGCTGGTTGAAAGAGAGTAAGGGTTTTAAAGGTCCATCAAGGTGTTTTTGGGGTTTTGAGTGATTGAGGAAGATCAACATAAAAATATAGGGTTAGTCTCTTCCCTTGCATTGGTTTCTCTCCTTCACATCACAATAGTTACTTGTACAGCCTTATTTTTATCATCATCTCATTCTCATCACCATCTTCCATCATCTCACCCTAAAACATCAATCTCTGATATTAATCTCATCACCTTCATCTCATATAAATACTCTAAATCATCGAGTCCATCCTCCTCTCCATCTCACAACCACCTGTCCATTCTTCCATTGCATCCATTGGTTAGATCATTATCATTTCTTCTTCCACCATTCTATTTCACTATCATCCATTCACATCCAATTTTCTTATTCATCTTCTGCTTCCATCATCAATTCACTCTTCGTCTATTGCATTCTTTCAGTTCCATTTTATCTATCCACTTCCTCCTACCTATTCCTCATATTATTATTCATATCATCCTTATTATCACCCTCTCACCACCTCATCACAATCAGTTATTTTATATGTATCTCCTTTCATCCCTTTTGAATCACCAGTTAAAAATTATTTAAATCTGAATTTCCATTCCTTGTGGAGACAAATATTTATCATCAATATCTAATCAAATTGTTTTAGGATTAAAGGTTTAATTTTTTTTATTGATTAACTCAAATATCAATGATAAATTAACACCCTAAATCTGAGTTCATCACTAGCCCTTCGAGTTTGATCCTAATTAGACTTAGTAAAGTGATTTACTCTTTCAAGATCTTGTTTGGGTCTGTTTTTGAATTCAAAGATAAAATATTGAAAGAGTAACCTTCAGACCAAGACTCATGAAGAGAAAACATCACTTGGTCTGTTAGACACAGCACAACGAGGTTAATGTGATCTGTCTTTTTGAAACTAAGGTTTTAGTATTTTTTCATAGGTTATAGTCATCAATAGTCTGGGTTTTAAGTGCTTCCATCTGTTGGGTTCTGAAGGCCTTGACATGGATGAAGACGAGGATTCCACGCAGCGGAAGACATGTAACATAATCAGGAAAACATCGATAAAACCATAAAATGAAGTACCTTTGCTTGGATCGCATTTGTGATTTCTTGGATCCCGAAGCGAGACGAGTCAAGCTGTTCAAGTGTGTAGCCTCTAAACGTATCCACGCGATCCTCTGCACGTTGAATCTCCTCCTTCTCATTGATGAGACTCGTTCTTTCTCCATCATCGTCGTTACGTCGTCCTGATTACAGCGGGGATGGAGAGTTGGGTTGAAGGGAGAAGAAGGGGAAGGCCCTTGAACCAATCTGGCCTGGGTGAATTTTGTTCAGGACCTTTCCCGATTAATACTAAGTGGGTAGTTTTCATAAAAAACCCCCAAAGCTTAAAAATATCTTCTGACCTCCAAAAAACCATTTGCGTGTGACCCTCTAATCCCATGTATCAGTCTAGTTAACAACTCCATTGGCCCAATAACCTTTATTGGCCTTCCAAATTAATTAACTATATCATCAGATAGTCGATTTAACCTAATCGATAGGTCGAGACTCCAACAGATGGGGTGCCAAGCTACACCTTGTGTTTTAGAAGATAAAAAGGAGTGGAACCTGTTCATCATCAGTTACCGTGTATGTATAATCCCTCATCCATTTGACGCTGCTTGGACAAATTAGGGTATGGTCAACTGTCAAACGCTAATAGTTCATCCGAGTTAGTATTGATGCATTCGGAAATCATTGAAGAACTCTTCTCCTGATATTTCACTGCCTTGGCCAAGGACTTCATCGCATCGTCTTCCTTGAGCTATCACCTCTTATACCTATGGTGGATGATCCCATCTTGACCACTCAATCGTCTTCGTGAACTTTTTGATGTGCCCGAACTAAGACCATTTACAATCCCATGATTAGAGACTCGTTAGTGATAGTCAATGCACAACCGTCCGTCTACAAGACATCTTTGGTGCCTCAGGTCTAAGGACCACTTACACAACCATGACATGAATCAACCTGATTGACAGATCCGTATAATACCATCCCTGGATTCATACGAATCAATTCAATGAACTCTTTCCACAAAAGAGTACCCATTATCTATCCTTAGTGTCTCCACACTAATAGCTACGGGACCGGCCATACTCATTATATGAGTGAGGCTAGATAGTGCTATTCTATCGAGATACTTTGATGTCCTTCTCGCGTATCCTTTGAATATGAATGTTTAGAACACATGCTTAAAGACTAGTGATCTCTATATTACGATCTCATCATAATTCACTAAGTCAAATCATGTATTCATAAACTTCATTATAAGCATCAAAAGTACACTATAATGAATATGATGTATTAATTAACATGGAATGAGATGTATAATGTGCGATTGGCTTGCCGGACACATATATTTCCATCAACATCTTTGTCATCAGTACCGATGGTAAAATGTGCATTATTTCGCCTTGCACCACACTTCTCTTGCATGTGGGTGTTGCCATCTCTGATTCACAAAACACTACCAACTATCACCCAGCACTACCAAAGCATCAGCTAAGGTATTAAGTCATAATTAATAACTATTTCTCACTAGAAAATTTTAATAAAATCTCTACGTTATTTTACAAATTAAAATGTATTAGATTAAAGATGATTTTACGATACGCTAGATTTATTTGAATTCATCCTAAATATTTAGCTTTCTCTAAATTAGATTTAATTTCTAAAAAAATTACAAAACTCCTTACATTGTTTGGGTCTTTATTGGGATGTTCATTTCCTTACGTAAATAGAGTTAAGGGTTCAATCGACAAGGAAGTATTATTGAATTAGAAAATTTTTAATGTCTGTAAACCTAAATTTTTAATTTCAGACATGAGAACGAAGTTGCTTAAAATGTTTTCAATGAATTTACATAAAATTACGTTGAAAATTTAGTCATAAATCACTATCCACATGTGAACACTTCACAGGAAAGTTGTCTTTGAATGGAAGATCCAATATCTGATGAATGTTTCCACGAAACTATTCCAATAAATATTTTTGTGAATTCTTCTTGAAAGTCACTTACACAAGTAGTTATCACTAAAAAACTTTTTACAGGGATGGGACAAAACATACCTTTCCAAAGAGTGTGGTATATGAAATATACTCATTTAAATTTGATATTATGGGGTGTATAATCCATTTACTATCTGGAGTATTTTATTAAGCTGCTTAAAATTTCTGTGAGGAAGATAGAAAAGGAGAAAAGTCTAATCACTTGAACCAAATATGATATGTTTGTCTTTCACTTGACAAAGGAAAATGGCCCATATTTTGAATTAAATATATAATGTGATGTAAAATCCTGATTTTTTACTTCATTATGCATGTAATGTACCTAAAAACTGTTGGGTTTGGTGCCTTGGTTCCTCCAAGGAAAATACGTTTCCATGGATGCAGAAGCATGTCAATTGAATCATAATCGATCTTTAAAATCAAATTCAAATGTACCTTTTGGGGTACTCATTCCACCCTTGACTTTTCAGCTCTGAGATTGTTCTGAAGCCGTTCACGTGTCCGACCTCTAGAAGTATTCACGCGATCACTCGACACTTGGATATCCACGCCTTCTTCTTCAACTCTCCATGAAAATCTAGAAGATCTTCTCACCATAAAGATACTCTCGTTGAATAAGTAGAGAAGAGAGTGGAGAAAGGTAGGGGCTCCCAAATATGACTTTTGTGGGTGCTTTAAATGAGAGCCCTTTCTTTCTTTATATTTCACTTACAAACCCTAGAAGTAAAATATATCCACCAATGCCCTTTTAACCTTATGCATGTGACCCTCTAGGCCCATGTTTCATTCTAATGAATAACTTTAGTTGCCCAATAACAATTAATAGCTAACCTTTTTAATTAACTATATCAACATATTGATTAATCAAATAAGGATCAATTTAACCTAATCGATAGGTTAAGTTTCCAGCCCGTGGGGTGCCAAGCTAAACCTTGTGCTCTAGAAGATACTGAGTAGTGTTGAACTCTCATACAACCTTTACGGTCATTGGTTATCGGAAATGTATAATCCATCATCCACGCGAGACTCTAGAACGACTTAGGGTATGGTTTATCATCAAACCCTAATCCGTCGTTCGATTAGTACTGATGCGTAATGGGGATCATTGGAGAATGCCTTCTCTAATATCCTCCATACCTTGGCCTGAGATTTTTCTGCATTGTTTTTCTTGAGTTGATCTCCTCTTAGACTGAGGGCAAATGATCTCGTCTTGACCACTCAATCATCTCCGTGAGTTTCTTACTACATCCGAGCTATGATTTGTTTGAATCCAATGATTAGATGCTCATAAGTCATAGTTAAAATGTACTGGTCCACTTACGAGATGTCCTTGGTGTCTCAGGTCAGTGGATCACTTGTACAACTGTAACATGAATCAACCTGGTTAATGTTTAGTTATAATACCATTTAGGGATTCTTACGGATCAATTCAGTGAACTCTTTCTCCAAAGAGGACCCACTGTCCTTAGTGTCATCCTACTAATATCCACAAGATCAGCTATTTTTATTGTATAAGTAGGATCAGCTTGTGCAATTTTATTCGGATAATTCGATGTCCGTCTCAACCATCCATTGAATATGAATAATTGGAATACATGTTTAAAGACTAATGATCACTGTATTATGATTTAATCATAATTCGCTAAGTCATTGTACGTATTCATGGACTTCATTATAAACATTGCATGGAATAATAATGAAGATAAATATTTTATGCAATGAACTTAAATAAACATTTTAGTGTGATTGGCTTGACGGCCACATAATCTTTGTAAAAAAAAATGGAATAATAATGGATTGAGTTATCTTGAAAAGAATCAGTAGTAATTCACAACAATTATACTTTCCTCACTATTTGTTATTATGTGCAACAATAGAGGAAGGAAGTAATTGGATGCTGCTTCCTCATCAATATGTTTACCAAGAAAACTATTTTACATGGTGTCCTAAATATTGCGAGAATAAGAAAGATAAAGAGAGACAAAGAGAGAAAGACACAAATGTAGGGGTGTTAAAAAATATACTTCTCTGAAATAGAATTGGCTTCAACAAATAGAGCGTCACTGACCATAAGTCACTGATCAATAACTAAACCTTGAAATCTAAAAAAAGCCTTCAAATCTATGTTTCATCACAACTATCTATAATCCTACGCACAAGATTTCCCTATTAATCTTTAATCCTAACTACATTTAATTGTGGGCACTAGATAAGCCCTATTCTGATTTGATCCTAGCCTCAAGATCTTGGTTAGTTAAGTGGGTATGTGTAAGGATAGGATTTGTGATTTTTGTCACTAGATAAGTCCTATTTCATAATTGAATGGTCAAGATGAGATTGTTCTTTTCCAACATGAGAGGATGATGGGGAAGATGTTCTCCAATGAGATCCATTAGGTACTAGTACTAACCAAGTGGAAAATTTGGTTTTGATGGCTAACCATACCCTAAGTCATTCGGTGTCTCATGTAGAGAAAGAATTATACATATAATACATATACGATAGCTGGCGATGGTAAAGGCTCACTCATAGAGTTCAAACACTACTACGTATCTTCTAGAGCACAAGGTGTATTTTGGTACAATACGGTTTGGAAAATTAACATTTCAATCGGGTTAAATTGATCCCTGATTAATTAATCTATATGTTTATATAGCTGATTACTAAGGTTTGTAAATAAATGTTATTCACACATTAGAGTTATTTACTAGATTGATACATGGGTCTAGAGGGTCACACACATAAGATTGAAGGATGCTGGTGGATATACTATAATCGTCATGGATTTAATGAAGACTCCTTAAATAAATATATATATGGGGGACCCATTTCAGGTGCTCATGCCTGGTATACTTGGATGCCTCTCTTTCGTCTTACTCTTCCCTTTCACTCACTCTTCTAGAAGGTCTTGATGGTGAAAAGATAAAGTAGATCTTCGAGAAGAATCAGAGAAGAAGCAACAAAGATCCAACAGTCCCTTGATTACATGGACACTTCTAGAGGCTGAACATGCTAACTACTTGAAGACATTGTCCCATGGGGCAAGTCAAGAAGGGAAAAAGTTATACATACAGTAATAAGAGATTATTTTTATTTTAAATATCAATTGCGAATTGGTCTCCTCTATTCCTCTACATTGTAAATAGTTATCAGACACCAAATCTTGACTTGAGAACCAACATGGGGGTAACTAAGGTCATCTCCATAGGGACTGTTGGTGTAGAGATAGATCAAAGTTATGAGTCGGAAAAGAAGCAGAATACGAAAATTGGACAACAATAAGGAAAGTAAGGAGTTAGTTTTATAATAACCTTGACTAAGATATTGATAATAAAAGTGAATTATGCTAAGATATGAGAATAATTATATTGAGAGTAATTATGCCAAGAGATGGGTGAAGATTATTTCATGATTTCAAGATTGTGAGTAGACAAAAAAGAGAATAATAGGAATACTTAGTATAGGGTATATATGTTTATATTATTTTTGAGTGACAGGTAGTAAATTGTGTGAAGAGAAGATCTATTTTTAATGTGATGACAAAGATAGATCTTTGTACTTCAGATAGCGGAAAATGTAATTTTCATTTTTAATAAGATACAAAAGAAGATAGAGAGAATTAAATACATTGATGTAAATGACAAAATAAATGGTTATTTGTGGAGTAGTTATGGGAATTATTGGATGAAAGAGAGCTGATTATCTTAATAGAGTTGGGATGTAGATTTATCCATATATTTGGATTGCTAGTTAAGATATTATTAATGAGGAATCACAGATAAAACATTAAAGTATGCCATAGAGAAATTTATGTCATCAGAAAGACTAATTTCAAGATTTGTTTGACTCCGCTCTTACCTTTTTATTGACACTCTCAACTAATTTGGGCACTTCCTATACAACACAAGTATAATTAGTACAATGACAGTCCAAGTGATCTGTCTCTAAAACCCTCCACTTATATGCACTAAAGGTCTGTTCTTCCCTAGCTAGTAAAAATTTCTGTTTTGAACCAGTCCACTGTCGATTTATCAGCGAGTTCTTATAATTGTAGAACGTTTATTTTTCGTGAATTTTTTTTGTTTCATGTAAATTAAAGACAAAGATTGTTTTGCTGCCCTCAACTAAAGCTGTCATCATGTGTTAGCACATAATATGGTTGAGATTTGTTGGCTACACAAATTTATGGATGATACCGTCATTCCTTGAATACTTTTACGAGACTTTTCTGTGATTTCCATGACATTAGGAAAATTGTTTTAAATCATATTTGTCAACAATGAACTTAGAACAAATACATTTGTTTTAAGCTGACAAGAATTACTGAACTTCTTTGAATCGGATCAAATTATCCACTTCCTAAGCTCTTTACGAAGGCTCTTCCATTTTTTCATGGCATTCTGACTATCAAACATGACAAAAATATCACTTGTCATTCGTAAATGGTTCATATTTTGAATGTGAGGAAATGAAGTGTATGCTACTCTATTTGCTTGTCTGTAAGGAAAATTATTTCATTTGAAGGAAAATTTAGTTCTTTCCCATTTTCTTGTACTGTATATGACTTTATCCGTGCTCATCTTTATTACTGCAAGCAACATTTGTCTCGGACTATTAAATCCCGAAAGAATAAAATTATTCAGGAACTGTAAAAGCTCTGTGTGATGGTGCGACTCATAATGCAGTCGAGCCCACGGTTATGATTTCCACAGCCGCACCGAGTCTGACGTCGCCAGGAGTCGAAGTGCAAGATCGTCCATAAATGCAACTGTTTACAGCCTTATTTACTCATTTCCGTCTTCCGCCGTCGTGCTCTTTATATTGTTAAATAAAATTAATAATTTCGAGAAATTCTTCGAGATTTGCGTCAGAAGAGAGATGCTTTAAACACAACGCAAGTCTGTCTAGAGAGTGCTTTAAAAACAACATAAATATGTCGAGAGTGTGTTCCAAGTCATCTGTTTCTTTACGGAACTTCAGGAATCTCGCTCGCCGTTCATAATTCGTTTTTTCTTCTGGTTATCTTTTTAATAATTCAACAAGGGTAAAACTGATCTGAGCGCTGGCGATGAGCACAAGATCAAAACAAGGGTAAAATTCCCAATAATCATTTCCTGGGAAGATAATATTTCGTCCTTTTGCAAGTTAGTATGTTCTTTCGGGAACAAGACTAAACCTAATTTTCACTTTTACTCTTACCCTTTTTCAAATACTGTTTTCTCCGCTTCTTCATCCACCGTTTCTTTCTCACTGCACCATATTCGTGCATCAAAACTTCATACGTTCATGGTTGAAAACGAACACACTTAGCATCTCCAAAAAAGAAAAGTCGCACTAAATAATCTCACCATATAATGACCTGTATTTTGATTCAGATGACATTGTAATCGGTCCACGCCATAATCCAGTATTCAACGTTGACATGCCCAAGTTTCCATCTCTGGGCACAGACAAGTCTTGGCTTGATTTCTGAACATTGGCAGACGAATATATGCCGTGGATATTTCCACAAAGATGTGCTACTTCTGAGTTTCAGCAAAATTATGATATTGGTGCATGATGGCGGAACTGTGCGGTGGTTGAATTGTACTATCGGTAGAGGATTGTTTCAACAATTTATTCTATCTGTTTAAATGTTCATCCAACGCCGCGAGCTGCCTTGAATGATTGGGGAGGAGACGGAATAACTGCAGAACATCAAATTATGTTATTTCTTTTTCTCTGAGTAATATTTACTGATTTTGTCCGCACAGTATCAGAGATCCAATTCAGCTAGACATTCTATTTAAGAACCCGAAGACTGCATATTTATGTGGTTGTCGCAGGCAACTCATAAGTTACCTCTGTGCCAATAAATCTCATTGCAGTATTCATTCTATAGCAGAATCTTTTTTTTGATTATGCTGCACGGAGAGTATTATGTCAATGAGTACCATTCATTCAATGAGTAGAAGTAATTCTTTTCGGTTCTCGATAAACGGAGAATTATCGTTTAGAAGTATGGATGAAGTAAAAGGACGGACACTCTCCATGAAAAATAAATTGAATTCAAAAGTCTCGTTTTAGAATCGCCTAAACCGCAACCGGTAAATACTTAGTTTTACTACGGATATTCTATTGAATGCCAAATTTACTCTCCTCCGCGATCCTCATTTATTGTGAAAACTTAATTGATTCAAATATATTTCCGAAAGATGAAGGCTGTTGCCTCACCTTCATTATTAACCTCGCAAACGTTATCCTCTGGCGGATGTATTGAAATTTTTAGTAAATACAATAATGAATGTCCTTGGCGATCATACCGATATTTATTGAATTTACACTCGAATTCAATACTTTTGGAACCTCAGACCCCTCGAACATCTTTGAAGTCCAGATGACATTTTCAGCCGGGAAACACACTTGCTATGGCATAAATGGTATTAAGTGATGACTATAAATAGCCAGATAGGGAACCTATTTCATTACAAAAAAGGAAAAGACGATCTCTGTTATTCACGAATCTATTTCACATTCAACGTTACGCATGAATTGATTAATATCGGTAGTATCGTCGAATAATTGTTTATAAAACAATTTCCGTCTATCAAATTATGAAGTTTGGAGTGAAATGGCTTTCATTCCACTCGTTAATACTTTTAAACATTTGATTCCTCCAATTTCCTGTCCAGCGATTATACTGTGACACCGAGCGGCTAAAAACTTACTGCTTTGCCATATCTTTTTATTTTATGTGCTGTATTGAACATATGCCAATGAGGTTTATATACTTTGGTAACGCCCGTAATTGTTTTGGATGGATACCTAGTTTAAAGGCTCTCTTGAGATCAGAGCTGAGTATTAAATGCCCTGGCTTTAGTGCCATTCCTCTTTAGCTTTTCATTTTAACAAATTATAGCAGAGTCATTATAACAACACACGGAACATAAAGATATGTTATATGTTCAACTGTGAAAACTCGTGCCAATATATCTATTCCATGTTGACAGTGGTCTCTGTCTTTATATCCAAATTACTGTTCATCTGCTGACAACGGAAGTTAATAATTAACGGAAACACCAAACGAATTTAACTCGGAAAACATTCTCTGAAATAAATGAGACCTGATAGATATCAAACATGATAAAATCGTCGGTTCTTTTTCTCATCGAGTTATCAGATAAAAACATCGACAAAATAAACTTCCCAAATTATTCATCTTGTGATGGCAACCTTTTGATCTAAGATGAGCTGGCTGAAATTTACTCCCAAAAAAAATTATGTTCGATCGTCTGGTATTAACTTTTACGCCGTCAAAACAAATCTAGGTAACGTGTATTTATGATCGTCAAGTTCATGCCATGACGTCGTCAGAAACTTTTAGGGGTAGACATTAACGTACCAATGAGTTAAACCACAATCCATAACGGTATCA